>NC_135015.1:12840115-13440115 GCF_051020955.1 Megalopta genalis | reverse complement strand
AGACTCCAGAGTTGGGAAAAATTTTATTCGGATGACGGATACGAGAGATTGGGATTAAGTGATAAAATTTTATTCGACGTTATCGAATAAATATCCGCTCGAATAATTATTTATCTAGAGAACAATTTATTCGAATAAGAATGTATATGTGCAGGAGAATTAAATCAGTTTATTGATTAATTTCTGCCATTTTAAATTTGTACAATTAACTTTATTTTCAACTGATGCATCGGAAAGTTTGTTACTTTTGGACAATCTCTATTCGAATAAAAAACGAAGAATATATATTATTCGAATAAAAAATAAAGAATCATTTACACAAAAAATGAAAAATTATAATTTGAACAAATACATAGAATAATTTCTTACGAATAACATTTAATTGTTATACGAATAAAACATTCGGATAAAAAGAATTAAATTCGAATAATTACTTTACAGAAATATTTATTCGAAACAATTCGATCAATGCCTAATTCTGCCACACTCGCGCTTTTTCCGGTAAGCTTTCGTGTAAAATATTCCACTAGAGATAGACGTATCTATCTACGGAAGACACATCCATTGTAGGGAACTTAACGAGCATGGGAGGACGTATTCATCGCAGGAGGCAGAGTTATCGCTGCTAAAAGGTATGTTAATTTGGATCGCTTCGAGGAGAGAGAACCAAACAGAAGTAGGAATAAATCCCGAAGCAAATAACCGAGGAAATGGAACAGATTCCGCGGGGCTATTATACCTGGGCCGCGCCGTGAGCGACATTAACATCGCGAGCCGGCAATAAAACACTGCACACTATTCTCGGGTTATGGGTTACTCCCTGGAGCCCGTCCTGTAACGCTACAACGAGGGTGTGTCGCGTATCGCTTCCAGGAATCGACTTTTTAACGCGACCGAAGCTTTGTCTGCTGGTTTCCTTAAAATAGAGAGGAAATTCCGGCTGGATGCATTACCGGAGACGGTTAATGCGCTTGAACCGGTACAAAGAAACCACCATCGCCACTCCATTACCTTGCAGCGTTGCGTTTTCTCCGAAATGCCGGAGCATTTGGATGAAATAAAATGTACAGCAACGACGTTCGGCAGCCTGGAATAGGCGCATATGGAACCACGATCGCTGTTCCACATTTTGTCGTCGAACCTCGAGGATTGTAAAAAAAAATGATAGAAACAGAACGTACCGGTCTCTCAAGGGTATCAGCCCTTAATCCCATATAATCAGTCCTTAATCCAACATAATCTGCTCAAAGTTCCACGAGAACCATCCGCAGAGTACTCCCCCAAATGTGTACAGTGCCAAAGAAATTCGGAATGTTCCCCATCTCCTCGAGCAAACGATTACCGACCGCCAGCGAAGGCTTCCTCAAAGGATCCTCCGCAGGCACCGGCCGCCATGCTAAATCCATTGAAAACGATTTTCCGAGGCACGCTGAATGCCGGGAGAGCGTCATTTTAACGAGTATCTAGAATCTAGAATATCCAACTTTAAAGAAACTCGGCCCCGGTCCGTGAAAGCAACAGAGTCTCCCTTGAAAAATCGAGCAGCACGCACAAAGAGGGGATACGAAAGCGTCGGCTCGTATGCAATTTAGATGTCACCCTATTCAGAGGCGGATCCTTGACGCCGGCTGACACCGCGAATATCGCGGCCCAGGATCACCAGTCGAACGTCGATCTACGACCCGAAGATTTCCTCCTGCTCCACCATCTGGAATCGATAATCGCGGCCTCGGCGACTAACAACCACGGGTCCCGAGCTATTGGCCTCACTTTTTCTGTGATTTCCCCGACGGGCCGGGGCTCGACACCCACGTTCAACCCAGAAGGAGCTAATGGTATCCTCGATTTTCAGGTCAGGGGGCTAACATTCGCCACGGTTAACGCTGAATGCTGTAGCGACCTACGAAGTGTGACTTCTCGGCTGCAGTTGCGACTACGCTAACGATTTGTATGCAAAATAAGAATCGTCTGTCGCTTGGAAGTTTCGTTATTTCTTTAACGGTAGACCTACGTCCCTTTCCTCGGGACGTATCTTAATTTTCTTTTTTTCTTTTATCTCGTATCTTAATTTTCATCTGAGCTCATATAACGAAAACTTAAAAATTGCGGTTCGGTGTTAATAGTTTTAGCAGGTCGAAAGCTATGCGTAAATGCTTGTAATTTGTGTGTGTGTCTACTGCTTTAAATTACAGATATCTATTTTTTTCAGAAATGCACGAAGTCCCAGTTATGACTGAAATCGATGGATTTAGAATTGACGAAACATTGTGGGAATTTACGATTGTTAATAATTGATGGAATTATTGAGAAGAGAAATGCTATTTTTTATTTCATTGCTGTCGCAATTGATGCAATTTTTAGATTGCACAAGATTATGCAGTCAGGAGAGTTTCTAAAACTTTCTATGAGAAATTATAATTACATTCTCGTTTACAACGTTCTGCGACATTAATTGTTTGCTTCTCGAAATAGACACCGCCGTTAAGTTGCGAAAGATCGTAACAATTTCACGGAAGAGTAGCAGCGCATTCGCGATTACGAGTATCACGACAGTTGTCTGTAGTCGTCTATATCGCGGTGCACTGCAGAATTGCTATATTTACAGGGCAGACTATGCGTTATATGGAATGAACTAAAAAGTTCGATGCGACCGCGATCGACTGCCTCGGAACAAGGGGGCTGGGCGAAACAAATTCTCGGCGTACGTTGAGCAATATCGTTTCGAGACTGTTCGATATTATTCTATTTACGTTTGAGTCGTTGCACAGCCGTGTAACAGCGGCTATGCAATATTTATGGTAAAACGACCGGCGTGAAACAGTGTTTCCTTCGGAGGCACGAACGGGAAATTCGCGACTGGAAACGTCGTTCTATCAGCTCATTTTAGAACGGATGATAATTCAGCACGGGGTTCGGAGGTTTCGCACATAATAATGGCATCGAAACCGGAAACGTTGCGGCGTTCATTGTAGAATACGGCGGAATCTAGCCTGCCCGAGAATATAGTATAATTACCGGCAATATATCTCGGACGCCGTGCTCGTAATCACCTATGAATATTAAAAAGCGTTTAATCGGTTGTTTGATCAACCGTAAATTCGTGGTTTTCGTCGGTGTAGACAGGAAGAAGCATGGCTGTTTGAACTTTCGTACGGTTAACGTTGACGCGGCTATGCCCGATGAGAAATGTTACTCGAGACAACAGTCACGAGACAATAGACCGTGAAGTCTTTTATTTTCCGTGTTCTCTGAACTGTGAAGTCTGCGGGCCATCATATTCCTTTGAACGGTAGTCCACTTTGCGTGTTACATTTTATTATCTTTCGCGCAGTAGTTATTTATGCTGATGTCGTTATGCATGCCCGTCGTTTTCAGCCACGTTTCAGCTGTCTGTTCCACAGGGAACTGGGGCAAAATTTGACCGAACAGAATTCCAAAAAATTACGAGACAGTCCGATTCGTTGAATTTCATTAGACGCGTTTCAGCTTTCGGCAGAACAATTTCGTGTAAATACGATTTACATAGAATTATTGTGGCAAACGGCGTGGCTCACTGAGCAGCGAACAGGTTAGAATAAAGAATGCGTTCTTTCTCTTCTGATCTTTTCTGAACTGTGCATCCTGTGAGCGAAAAAAAATGTCAGAAAATAGTTCGCGAGTCTATTTATATCCGAAATTCTCCGCTCGACCCTTGCAAGATTCAAAGTTCTCGTTCTATAAAATCTGTATACCAATACAATCTCAATCCAGATTCTATTTAAACACGGCAACTATTTTCAACGTTAGATCATGTTATATTTTATTCGAGACGTTGTTTCACGGATGGTTAAATGTCTCAAAATACTTGCGATGAATTCACTACGTAAATTTCCTATTTTTAGAACTATCTCTTTTAGAACAAACCTTGTACGGTGTAAACCTATTTACTATTTCAAAGTAAATGCATTTGTCAAATTCTGTATTACATGAGAAGATAAAAATATTTATCGTCTACTTACTATTTCAGAAATCTATTTTTCCCCGGTTCTGGTAAAACTCCATTTCTGTGAACTCGGTAGGAGAGACATCCAGTTCATATGTGTATGTATAATCGGGTCGGTTCATATAATGGGAGTCCGCTGATTATCCCCATTGCTTGTAGCTTTGCGTTCTAATGGCGATCATGGCGATAATCAGATAAATGGCGTTCAGATAAATGGAGTACTATTGTACTTGTACTGGAAAAACTGCTTTCCGTCAATTAAATAAATTCAATTCAATTGATAGCTAATTTGCAACGACCCGAGTCTACTCAACAGTACCGGTCTTCCTGTTCAAAGTACTGCATCGGTGCTCAAAGTGACGTAGTTGGAGGCTATTCGCGGATCGCTCTATCGCGCGAATGGTGCAAAAAAAAATTAGTCAGCACACGGCTGAAACCAGAACCGGTTGGGAATATCGTCCGTTCCGGGCTCGATGTTTCGCTACGTGCTCGTCTCGCATTCGGAACCTTGGGCGCTGCCAGTTCGGAGGAGACAGGAAGTACGAAATTCCAAACCGTGGGCCCCAGAAGTGGCCTACTGTAAAACCGACCTTCCGGTGGCCGCCAAGGGGGTCGATCGGAGGGCTGCCATCGTGTTCCCACGGTCACGTTCGAGAAAAATTGATCGAGGAACGTGCTCGAAATTCATCGGTCGATCTTTCGGCCCCAAGTTGTCGCCCCGCTCCCGCCAAATTAATTTCTTTAGGAAGTTCAAGGCAGTAGGGTAGTGGAGCCAGTTGTTGTGGGGTAGCCAGTTACCGTGGCTTTTGTTTATTTTCCGGCACGATTAACTTTACATTTATCGTATAAGATATATCAAAATTTTTTGTTTAAATTCAATTAACTATTTATCTGTTAAAATTAAACATGTAAAAGACAAGTTTTTAAAATACCTTTTAAATGACTTATTATTGTATTAAATTTTTTTTTATAGTCTATAAAATTTATGAAGCTATATAATTTTTATTGTGCACAGTTGTTGAGACTCAGTATTCAGGGAGGGAGCACAGTGACTAAAGCACAGTATTCAGGAAGGAAATACAGTAACTGAGGCACAATAGCTCTATATATAATTCTAATCTCCTAATATTCAAGGGTGATTCGACATTTGTGTCATGGGGAAATTTATATCGACAAAAGAAACTTCGAAATTTACCATTGAGTCCTTCAAAAATGTCATTTAAATTGCTAAAAAGTTGCGTCTAGTAGCGAAAACTCCTGAAAGCTGCCAACTGGGCACAGCAAGAGGCTCCTCTACCCTACCGGTAAACAATCTCGTAACGTAACACCAAAGGTTTCATCCCGTCCATATTTGTTCTATCCGATTGGGGCCGTCCTATCCGCGATCCAATTTGCCTTGGGAAAAGCCGCTCAACTCGCCGCGATATTCTTCCTTTTTAATTCGCTTTCCGATTTGTTTTGCCTTTTCGTTGCTTCTCAGTTGCTTACGTAATTTCGTTGGAAAACTGCGCGAAAATTGCGCGTCCTTATTCGCTGGTCGAAAACACCGTTCGTCTTAATTAGTAAGCAGAAGCCTAGGAAACATCTCTCTCTCTCTCTCGGCGCGGGCCCGGTCCCCATTGTCTTCGAGCATTTCACTGAGAAAAACTGGATAATTAACGCGAGCTAGACAATGCTATAGGCAGTTGGAAATGTTGAACGCCGGATAAAGGGTGTTCGAGTAGTTAATCGGAGATCGCGCTAGCGAGATTTCCTTCTGTTGGTTTATTGGGATCGAAAAAAAGGAAACAGTATCTATGGAACAGCGATCTACAATGGTCATGAGGAGATATTCTTTAATTCGCGCATGCTTTTGACGATTTTATGACGGTCGTCCGAGTTATCGCGCATCAATTTTTGTTGCACAATTTTTGTCCTATTTTATCGGACCTAATGCAAATTAGAGTTTCGCAACACTGAGCCAAAAAGATCCAATACCTGACATTCGAGGGTTAACCGTTGCAAGCTGAGTTTTATATTGTAACTGTGGCTTAATAGGATGAACTAGAACGAAAGAAGATTAATGTAAAAGTAATCGCTTAATACTAGAATTACCAGAGGATACGAAATGATTCGATTATATTTTCTTCTGCGGCTGTTAAAATCAGAATAACCTTTGGGCACCTTTTAAAACGCAACAATGTTTTCAAGACTCGACTAAATGACTTGATTTTCGTTTTTAAACGTTAAAGGTAAATCAGTTTACCGTGCAATGACTAAAATACTTTCTTTCAATTTTGCCATTGGAATGACAAAAAATTAAAATGTACTTTGATTTCTTAACTTCTTTATCTGAACCTGGAATGAAAATTTCAAGTTTAAAGACACTTCTGGTCTCGATCCTCGTGTGTATTCATTTACCTTGACGTTCAAGTATTCATAACGGAAGAATGGAATCTTCTGTCGACTTATGTTTCGACTTGGATATTTCCAGCGAATTTGCTTAAAATCGAAGCAATAGTCCAACACGATCCACGGCGAAGAATTAAGTCAGCACTTCCGAAAGAAGCATGCTCTCACGAGGAAATCTCAGATTTCCAGGTTCGAGTCGGCATTGGTTCGCCTATTCGTCGGCTTTGGAGCGGACCGAGCGTCGGTCGTCGTTGCAGATGGTTAATCAATTCAGCTCGCACGGTAACTGCCCTCGGGGCCCGGTCCCCTTCAGGGTCCCCTTCCGGCGGTTTTTCAGGCCCCGGTCGAAGCCACGACCGTCGAGCACGGTAATGTCGCAAGTTCTCGGTCAGCTGATTCACACCGGCTTCCCAGCTGACTCTTAATTTCCCCTATGGCGGACGGGTCTCCGTGGCGAGGTGAAGCGAGACGAGGCGAGGCAAGGCGAGGCGAGGCATGGCGAGGCGAGGCGAGGCGAGGCATGGCGAGGCGAGGCGAGGCGAGGCATGGCGAGGCGCAGCGGTGAGACGAGGCGAGTGAGGCCGGTCGTCTCGCAATTTTCCAGTGTCCAGTCGGTCGAACGACCGGTCCCCGTGGCATCGGTGAATTCGCATACGTGCACCGGGAACACGTTCCTGCCTCTCCGTCACCCCGACAGAGAAGGAGCGAGAGGCGGTGAGGCGGGAGCGGGTGCGGAGAGACAAAGAGCCAGTCGAAGCACTCACACCGACACCACCGATTCCTGTGAACGTTCGAGGGCAGGTAGCAACCTGTCTGCTGGCCAGCCTGGCTCGAGTGACTCAGGAGAACCTGATGACTGCAAAGTGAAATGAACTCGGCCCCGGATCCGGCTAGACTAGCACCGTGTAACGTCCTTTTAACGCCGCCGAGTTGCTGCCTCTGCTCGCTTTGCTACGCCTGCTGCTAACTCTCTTTCCCTCCCTCTCTCGCTCTCCATCTATCTATCTCTCCTCTTCGTCGTTATCATCGCCTCTCTCTCGCTCTCTCGGATTCGCCGTTCCTCTTCGTGGTTTCAATGGAAACCTCTCCTTCTACTCGGCGAGCTCGTGTTCGCCAGCCCGACGAACGGAAACGCGGATATATTTTTAGACGACCGCTTCTTCGCCGGCTCGGACTTGACCCACGCGGTATTAACGGTGTCACGCGTGTTTATGCCAGGCCTCTACCTGTTCCGCGGGCCTTAATTGGCGCTTGATTGGCCTAATGGCGGCATACGGACCGAAGTTTTTCGAGCCCAGCCGCTGCGGTGGTGTGCGACGGTCGTTGGGGAAACGAAAGCGAGCGAGCTCGTCGAGGGAGACGAGGAACACCGGGTTCGCTGGTTCCTCTTTTTTTTTGGTGAAGGAGAAGAGTGTTTGGTACGAGCGTGGACACTTGTCAGGTGTCGGGGAAAAATGATGTACTCGGGAAACTGCTCGCGTGTGCGACTACATACCTGCTCCGTAGACCTTAATTGGTGCTTGATCGAGGGAAAAGGCTGAGAGGTTTTCCTCTGTTAAAGTTGAAGGGATGTTCGGGGGCTTAGGGATTTTGGCGATTGTTTGGGTCTGCTGGCTTGTAGAGAGACTGCGACACAATTCGTAATACGGTCGTCCAGAGCGCATTTCTGCAACTGTTGCACGTCTCGAGGATTTAATGTTACTGTTCCCAGTGTAGCAACTGTTTATGTGATTTAATCGCTAGACATTGTGCAATTTAGCGATGACTTTGATGCCGTAGAATAGTGTCGATACTCTGGTAGAGGTTTAAAATGATTAAGGAATAAAGTGAACGTTCTAATTTATTCTTGTTTTTTTTTGTATTTAACACGTTCGTTACCAGTGTCAGTCGTGTTTCGCGTAAATAGTAAGAAACGTTAGGAAAACCTGAAAATACTATTATATTCGTTAAAATTGAATCCTTGTTAAAATTGATTAAAGGAGAAATAAATCTCTGTGCAATACCAACTTCTTGCGATTAATATGAACAATTTTCTATTTGTATAAAAATCCGCGGTCTAGCTGTTAATTATTTAAGATTATATATTCGTTAAAATTGATTAAAGCAGAAATAAATCTCTGTGCAATACCAACTTCTTGCGATTAATATGAACAATTTTCTATTTGCATAAAAATCCGCGGTCTAGCTGTTAATTATTCAAGGTTGAACTTTGGTGTAATTGCTGCTCGCTATCGAATGAATGAATGCAATCAGCATCAAGCTACATTTACCGCGGCGCGTGTAGCATTTATTGCAACATTTGTTACAAAATTTATCGCATGCAACGGATCTGCGGTCAATGGTCAGTAGAGAAATTCAAGAAAAAAAAAGATCGCGGAACGCGACGAGGAGGCGCTCGCTGGAAATCGCGTACAGAGTCAAATTGAATGATAATTGACACGTGGAAAACGAATGGCTCCAATAATTTTCGCAATCACCGACGCGGATCGCATTAAACTCGTGACCCCACGGCTTAGGAACAGGCCGGCGGTGCGGGCTGTGGAACAGGCCTGTGGAAACAGGCTGGCTGCGTTGGCTCTCGGCGGCGGTCCCGTTTGTCTTGTCTCGTTCCACATCTCGCGGTACGCTCGCGATCACGCACTTCCTCGGTTTTCCTGCAATTTCAGCGCATAATTGGCGGCGAGGCTTCAAGCACCGCCGCGACAAACCAACTTCCGTTAATTAGTTGCCACCCGCGAAACAATCGGGGCGTCCCGACGGTACCGATACCTGTTTGTTTATGCGTGCCAACCGAACAGAACTTGGTCATCGAATAGACGCGACGAATCATCTTCAATGAACTCTTTGTTTAGTAATTATCCAGTAAGCAGTGCGCCCGGCGAATCGAAGAATTTTCGACGAGAATGCGAGCTATCCTCGCAGACGTCAAAGCGTTGATACGTATTTGCGGAGTATAAAATTGGTAATTAAAATTATACAAATTTTTTAGATGTAGTCGCTATCTTCTGGTTTAGTGTTTCTTGTTTCATCTGTCAGAATATTATAGTGTAGTTTAGTTTTAGTTTGAGGATATCAGCAAACAATAATTTCAAAATTATCACAATAACTTCAATCACGATCCCGCTGTTCTTCAAACGCCAAAAAACTCTTTCATTCGTATCGTTTTGCACGCCGATGTACTTCAAGATGAAAAATCGTTCGTAAAATAAATTGCTCTCTGAACTCGAAATTTCGAGTTGCCACTTGTTGCTCTGTATAATAAATTTGCAAACTTCCATCGATTTGTTTAACGAACCGTTAACTCGCGTATCGAGGCGATCGGTGTACGTTGGTTTTAATTGAATAAACGTTACCGCCGTGCCGGAGAACACAAAATAATTCTCCTCGACCAACGCGATAAAGTCGGTCACTCCTGTCCTAGCATCACAGTTGCCTTTTCATTACGCGGTCTCTCGGCCGCCAAGCGGTTGATTCGCGAACGTATTCCTTCGTTACTTTCGTCTGCGAAAGAAAATCGTTCGTTACCTGTCCCCGTTTCGTTAACAAATTAAATAGCCGACGTCTGAAAATTCCAGGCGGGCTCGTTCGTCTAACAAACTCGAGCTATTACGGTAATTTAGAAAGGACGATAATGGAGCGTTTGAGTGGCCGCTAGAAAATCAATTTTTTCACAAAATTCTTTGCTTCCCCAAGAAATAATACAATGCCGAAATAATGTCTGAATATATTAGAAAAAGTTCTTTAGCTCTACGTCATTTAGTTTTCCCGTAATGGAAGGAGATCTACTTTTGCGTAACTCTGAAAGAGTGATAATGACACGACCTGCATAAGTGTCCAAAACGCAATCGTTCTTCCAAGAAGTATGTATCAAATTTTTCTCTGCAATATTAAACCATGCAAAACACGTTGGAATAAGTTTCGTAGTTCTAAGACATCTATTTCCCCCCTAATAAATTTCGATAGATGGTCTATCTTTGTATGATCCGAAAGGAAGAAAAATGTTTTCCAAAAACTGTGTAAAACGCAACCGTCCTTGCAAACAATATCTAGCAAAAATTTCTCTACGATATTAAACCATCCCCGAACACATTGCAAGAAATTTCGTAGCAATGAGTCATTTATTTCTCCTCTAATAAATTTCGAAAAAATGATCAACCGTACCAGCAAGCAACAGCAATTTGCAGCTGGATTGTTTGATCGCTCACCGTCCCGTTAATTGCTCGAGTTTCGTCATCGCAATCGAGCTCGACCGGGGTCTCCGAATCTTCCGGTCGCGAATGGTAAATGGGATTCCACGCGGCATAATTGCTGACCTCTTTGCAACGATATACGCGGTCCGATGATTCCTTGCCATCTGGCCTATATACCGGCCGCCTACGAACGGCAAGAATCTCTGGGACAATGTGTATTCCGATTTCAAAGTGGGAGCGTGACAGGCATGATGAATTCAACTCGTAAGACCGTGCATTGTGGTAGGTGGAAAGGATATACTGGGGCCGAAGCGCGAAACAGATGCCGCGCCGCCGTGAAATTAAAGAGGGCTTCGTCGGAGGGCACGGTTAATTAGTCGGCATCTCGGTATCGCGGCTAATTACGCACTAGGTATCATCGATTCCTGGCGAATTAAATTACGCAATCGATCCAGCTGGAACCTAGCTATCCGTCCAGGCCGCAGCGATATTTCGCGCAGAAACTTCTCTCGACGATGTTCCAATTTTTAATAGCTTCTCTGGGTTCGATCACAGTTTAACCCCTTGCCGTGCCATTCCCAGCACAGTTACAATGATTAGAAGTTTATCGACTGTTACAGTCTCTCAGAAGAAAAGGAGAATATGCATGTATTTATAAGTTCGTCGTCGAACCTCTGCGCACCGGGGACAATATCTCTTGATGGATCAATTCTTCGAGACGGCGATGTCAACAGGTGTTCTTGGGTCTCCATAAATTCCGGTCATCGGTTCGAGTCCAGACGTTCCATAAAACTGAATCGTAGTTCTTCGAAGCAGTCTAGCGTTTTTCTTGGAAGCCTCTCTGTCGATGATCGCGAAATGAGAGGCGTCAGCAAACGGCAAACAGCGCGTCGGTGGCGTCAGAAGCCACGCGTTGCGAGATCAGCGAGCGAGCGAGCGAGCGAGCCTCTCTCGTAGTTCCGCTCGTTAGCTCGGCCCGCAATCGAGTTACACCTCTGACAATGATTTATGCCAGGCCTCGCATATTGGCAGAGAGTCGCGGCTTCGTTCCGAGGCGGGCAGCTATCGCCGGGAAATGTCATTTGTGCTCGTGCGCGGCTCGCGGCCGTCTGATCTTTCGACGGCAATGAAAATCGCGAGAGTTCTCGCTTTAGGATGCTCGGTCTTTCTTTATTGCCTCCTGGTGACGGTCGTTTCGGATTCGGCGAGTATGGATCAAGATTCGCTCGAATCTTAGCCTGCCGGTTGAGAGAACTATTCCATCTTGTTAGACGCGACGGTGCTAGCCAATAGGGAACCAGAGGTCTAGATAGTTGGCAGAGATCTGTGGACAATTGCTTGTGAACCTTAGAGGACAGTGGCTGTTAGAACCAATAGGGAACTAGGTGTCTAAATAGTTAAACTGTTAGACCACGTAGATGCCTATCTCGGAATTTCCGCACGTTCTCCGGTGTTCCGCAAGGATCCCGCTTCGGCGCCTTGTTATTTATCACTACGGCACCCGTCAAAAGGACGAGTACCTAATTTTTTAATTCACGGTTATTTAGATTGTAAAGATATTAAAATATCTATATTTATATAGATTTTTTTATTATATTTATTTATATTTATATTTATTTTATTTAATTTTTTTCAACATACATATAATATTTCATTATTTTCGAAAACCAAATTATTATTGGAGAAATAAAACTTTAAATATCTTTTTATTTAAACTTCATGATTAAACTTCAGATAATTAATAGTTTAAAATTAGATTTTTAACAACGACGAATCGAAAGATTTCGGTCTTTGAACAATTGTTTGTGAACCTTCAAGGACACCCAGATACCGTTCCATCGGCAACGTTTTGTTTTCGAGCTGAAGCAGTTGGATTTTAGAAAAGTTTTTTCGGTAGGAGAGTTTAGACAGTCTCTGAAAGGATTTCAGAGTCCTCGAGCGATCAGGAGGCCCCCGGAGAATCCTTAAGGGACCCAGGAAGACTTTTAACGACCCTCGAGAGAATGCCAGAAGCCCTTAGCCTGGTCCTTGGAGGACTTCGAAGGTCCTCGGGACACTTGTAAAATGCGCCAGGGTCTGAGAGGGCAAGAAGAGGCTGGTGACCAAAGATGGTCGAGGATGTGGAAGTAGTTCGAGATCCAAGAAACCTCTTCCTGCTTTTTTTAGAAAGCGTAACCCCTTTTCTTGACAACATCGCAACGTCGATTGGCCTTGCTATGCACAATATTCGATAGTCGCGGACTATAGCCTGCTCCGAGAAGATTGATACACTGCGTCCTATCAGTATAAAACTACCAAAAATTTTCGATTTTTATAGTTAGTTAATGTAACAGTTATTGTAACAATGAATGAAGTATGCCATATTTGAGATTGCATCGAGAAACGATATTTTTCTAAAAAGGGATAAATTCAATCCAGTAAAAAACCAAAGAGAAACAAAAGAAAGCTAATTTATTCTTGTTTTGGAACTATAAAACCAAAAGAATAGGACAATTTTGTACAAAAAAGTTCATCGAAAAATACAATAAAATGAAATCACTACTGGGTCCACATTAACGAAATAGTGTTGCGCTGATTTTTAGTTTCATAGTAAACATAATCTGTTCTAAAAAAGTACATTGTTTCTCAATACGATCTCGAACATGGCACGCGTCATTATTTGCTATGTATAAAAACTGAAAATTTGTGGGTGGATTAATAATTACGAGTAATTTAACGAGCTCGTATCTCCATCGACCAGGATGTCCTGGGACTCCTTAGATCGTGGTTCCCCATCGATCTATCTCGCTAATTTCTCCAGAAGCACCCCATTTCGCTGTAACCACCCAATTTCACCATAACCAGCTCATTTCGCGCTAACCAGCATGATTCTCCCCGGTTGCTACATGATCACAACCCTGCAGCACCCCGAGCACCCCGAATCGATGGTTCTACTCGCGATGAATATTGCAGTCCCCACTGACATCATTCTGTGAAGCTCGCCCCTCTGCTAATTCGAAGGAATCATCGATCGTCGCGAGATCTACGACGATCTCGCGGCGATCCTTCAAGCATCCAGTCGCAACCGCGCCCAGACAGGAAGACATAAATTTCTCAGAAGCCAGACCTCGCCGCTTTTCGACTCCCCCCGGCATGCTTGTTCCAAGAAGCTTCGGCATTGCCGCAAACCACTTGGCACACCGGTGTCCCTCATTCTGTGACATAATCGCGGGAGAACGCGCGTTGTAGGTGGATCCGACGCGAAGATGCGCGGACCTCGCGATTCTGAAACGATTATAACCGCGATTGTCACGATAATCCAACGGAACGTCAAGCGAATCGACTGAGACGAGATTCCGACAAAATGGCGGGTCTCGAATTTTGTTTTCGAGACTGCACAAATGCTTTTGTGTGGGATTTGTTCAACAAGTTGATTTCAATGTCGCTGAAAATTTCAGCAGATTCGTTTCGATTCATTTTAATGGAGA
Source organism: Megalopta genalis (assembly GCF_051020955.1). Taxonomy (NCBI): domain Eukaryota; kingdom Metazoa; phylum Arthropoda; class Insecta; order Hymenoptera; family Halictidae; genus Megalopta; species Megalopta genalis. The sequence goes on along the minus strand of NC_135015.1, from coordinate 13,426,085 downwards.
AATGTAAAATACACGTAAATACTGAGCATGAATTAGAGAGAAATTACTATAATTACTTTTGGCGTGGTGTTTCAAGTGTACCACTACAATTATTAGTTCAAATATTGAATTCTCTAGAATTAGTTTTCTCCCCTAATTTCGCAGTCAATATTTTAAGGGTTGTTTGAATTATTAAGACATTCGAGTGATGTGCATGACACTAGGACTATATTTAGTCGAGAAAATTCCACGTTTCTAAAGTTGAGCGTGACTACGAGAATCGGACATTTTCCCTAATTTGGCAGTCAATATTTCAAAGGTTGCTTGAATTATTTAGACGTTTCGTTGAAGTGTACTTCGAATGCATAAGCCAGCTTTGCATTCAGTCGAGAGAATTCAACGTTCTTGAAGTTCAGTCCGATCCCAAGAGTCAGTCTTCTTTCCTCATTTAGCAATCAATGTTTTAAGAGCCATTTAAATCAGTCGGATCTGGGTGAACAGAATTTTATTTTAGACGAAGCACAAAACTAATTGAACAACGAGTTGACAATGCTATGTCACCCTATTTCTTTAAATAACACATTGTCTTCTTAATATTTCTTCTTAGATAGTTTATAAAAATATCTCGATCAGTGGCTTGAGACTGCAAAATTAATTGTGCAGAAAATATTTTCAGGGTCTCGGAAGACCCGAAGTCAAATGACGAGGAACTAGGTAGCGCACCTGCGCACAGGCAAACTGCAAACTTCTCCAATTAAAGAGTCCCGTATGACAGAGATCGCGGGACGGATAAGCCGGCAATTAATCGATCCACTAAATCGACGGGCCAACTAGCGTCTCTCCTGCAGCCTGCACTCGCGCACCGTGGAAATTAGTTCGTTACAGATTGTTCATACCGAACTCGCATCCTCTCGGCCGATCGATTTCTCAGAAGCATTTCGCATCCGCGAGTTCCCTGAATAATGCAGCATTAGACTGCAAATTTGACGCGTTTGTGAGAAACGTGGGCGTGCAAGATATCGTCGGATTTCATGAGGTTCCTGGGAAAAGAATTTCAGTTTTGTTCGACCGATGCGTCTGAAATACTTTATTACATGTTTTTGTTCTCGACGGGATTTTGAAGAAAATAACGCGAACGGATACATACGCAGTGCCAAGAGTTGAGTGTAAACACGAAGAGATCTAGCACAAATTTTAAATTTTATTTAACAGTACGGATTGAAAGTTGCTCGATACTTGTATAGCAAAAGGTAAAATATTTTAAATTCTAATTAAGGCTACAATTTGAAAATTTCTTGATAATTTTATACCAAAAAACAGACGATTGTTTGAATATTAAAAAGAGGAAGGAACGCACAGAGTCCGAGACTGGGGTACAAAAATAAAGATCTGGAAAAAATATGATTTTAACGGTATAATTGGAAAATTTCTTGGTAATATTACGCCGAAAGTTAAATAATTGTTCCAATGTTTAAAGAATCGAAAACGTAAGCACCCATTTAAAATATCGTATCGAACGTTTTACGTCAAACGAATCCGTCGATTCCGTCGATGGTTTTACGAACGATCGGGTTCTTCTATCATCGAACGGCAATCCTGGTTGCTATATCTTTGATCGTTGGCGCGTGTCGCTTATCTCCATGCAGCAGACGGCGGTTTTGATACTGCTCCTATTGTCGTAGGTCCCGTCCAAGCAGAACGTTTGATCGTGGGTAGAAAAATTCAGGTCGTCGGTGCGTTGAGCTCTGATTAACGAGAGGCCGTCTCTATGTATTTCGTTTCGTACGAAAAAAAAGACAGAAATAAAGAAACATGGAATATTCGGTGGCCCGTGTTTTCGCGTGGTCATTTTTCTCGGATCTTTTTCGTTGGCCTCTTTCCTCGTCTTTCGAGCCTCGCTATCCGACGCATTTGCATCGAGCACACGCAACGATACCGCGAAACGATAATCCTGTCAATGCTACCGCGAAAAGAGAGCTCCTCTGTTTTCTCTCTTTCCATTTCTCTTCCCTTCTTCTTCTGTTTTCGGTTCCGCTAACGGAAAAATATTTTCTTCGGCGAGCATGATTCACCGGAGCGAGGTGAAAACTGCCGAGAAACTATTTTAATAACGAGTCCCGGGGTCGGTCGCGGTTTTCTCGGGTCGAAAAGCTTTTTCGTTTGCTCGTGGCTCGCGCATGCGTTCCCACGGACGCGAAAAAATTTGCGAACTTTGGCAACGACTTTGAGAATTCGGCCAGGATTACGCGGATCCGCTCTCTGACTCAACGTCGCAACCTGCATCGACGATCTAGCGAGGCTGAAATTATTCGCTGGTGAAGCACTTACTTGATTCGAGCGTCGAATCTGTCCTTTTAATGTTGAAAGTGCTGTTCTTCTTGTGTTTTTATCTTTCTGCGATTACACAACAAGCTTCAATTACTTTTTAGTATTCTGTTATTCGAACTGAACGGCGATAGGCAGGTGACCGAATGCATAGTTAGACTGTAGAGTGTACGCATTTAGGACAAAGATGAACACATAGACGCTATCGATGTATTATTCATCGATAAATTATTTTTATTTTATACGAAGATCTGCTCTTCTTACGTCGAATAAAGTATATGTTAGGATGGTGCATATTAAATGCACCACACAACCTTTTTTACAGTCTCATTGTGTATTGCTAGCGTCACATTTTGCCAAAAATTATTTTTGATTCAGAACTAAGCAAAATAAAAGAATCAAAAAATGTAATACGTTTCATTTGACAAGTATAAAGTTCATTGTGTTCGAAAACGAACCAAAGGCACAGCGAATGGCCACCGCACAGTAACCGGCTCCGCTGTGCCAGTGGAAACGCAACCTTTTCACCTAGTTACGAAACTCTTGTCGGCAATCACTGATGACCGCGTTCGGACTGTTATCGAGCGAACGGTTGCTTATCCACTTCGGAGTGAAACGCAACGAGACAGGAGTCTCTTGAACGAGGCTGTCGGAGTTCTTAACCCGAAATCGAATGTGATATTCTTTTCGCAGTCGTTGTGCCTTGACGGCGATCCGCGAGAGCCTCTGCTCGTCATTCTCGTGAAATCCATTCAGCCGGTTATTATAAGTACCCGTTGGAGCGCGATGAATACTCAGGACGATGAACTTAAACGCCCTTCGCACAATAGACCCTCCAAGCTCGCCCTTTCTTCTATCTGGCTTGGGAAACGACCAGCTGGGCTCGAGTGGGACCAAGTCGAGCAAAAGGGAGAAAACAGAAACGGACGTATTAAACTTGAAACGCGGCGCTAGAAGCTCGATACCGATGTCCGATTAACGACTAACAGTTATGGTTATCGCGTGGCCCGATCGCTTATCACCGATCGCTGGGTAACAGGTAATTAAATTTAAGGCCGACGGAATGGTTAATCGCGGAGCGATTACGGTTTTAGGATTGTTGCGCGAAACAGGCTCAACAACGGCGCGTAAACGACTGTATTTATCGAACAATTAAACGAAGGAATTGCCCGGTACCCAGCGTCCGATGCTCTTAGATCACGACAGTTTACCTAGGTGATCGCATAAAGTTAATTACAGTCGTCGCCTAGCAGCGGCAACAACGATCGTTAACGGTGCCGTTCGTTTTCGTTAATTGCACGGCCGATTAATTCGATCCGACGAGGCCTGGCCGGATTTTTGTTGCGACCGCAGGATGCACGTGGCCGTATGCAGTTGCTAGCTGCGGAATGCGGTCCAAAAATACGATTTCAAATAATTTTACATTCCGTGCCGCGAAACGGCAAACCGGCTATTATTAGTTCACCACACACTGACCACTTTGTTCGCGCTTTCCTATTCTCTCTTCCTCTTTTATTTTTTCTAATCGGTCGAAGGTGTACACGCCTTCTATTATCGCTCGTCGTTAGAATAATAAGCCGTCATTCGAGCTCGGCGAAATGGGCGGGACGATAGACCGGGAATTGCAACGCGTGCAACGCTAATTGCTGATTGCTCTTTGAAACACGGGAGCGGTGGTTGGACCCGCGCTATCTCGTACTCCGCGAATTTTTTAATCGACATATTCACGACGTGCGATCCAATCTCATTTCCGGCGATTCGCGGAAATTCACGGGTCCCAGACCCAGTGTTGCACCCAATGTTTTAATTGTAACTGTTATTGCTGGTGGAGACGAATTCAATATCAGTAGGATAGTGGATTGTGTGGACCAGCTGAGTGGATCAGTTGCCCCTGCTTCGTTTTCGGGCATAACTAAATTTATATCCGTAGAACAAGACGTATTAAATTATCTTATTCTTTTATTTTGTTCATTTTTGAGTGTGTCGAATAAAACGTATTAAATTGATTACTCTTTCATTTTGTTTATTTTCGAATGCGACGAATAAAACGTTGAATGTGTAATTCTTTTATATTTTTCTTGTTTTTTAATTGAAAATATTAATATGTTTTATTGGATAAATGTAAAGTTAGTTATGTCCGGAGATGAACCATAGGGCCAGCAATTGGTCACCCCACAGTAACCGGCTCCGCTACCCTAGTTTGTGTATAGTGCGCGTTGCGCTTATAATTCTATTGGCAGAGCAGACTGATTCTATCAGGCAAAAGGTCAGCGTGTTTCACGGACCATTTCCAACTCGTCCGTTCATTGATCTACACCTCCAATCACGCTCTGAAATGAAGCATTAGGTTCCATTAACACTAAATCTACTAAATAAGTCTATTCCGCATGAATTTGTAGTTACGATAGGAATGTATTTATTAAGATTTCTTGAGAGTTTTATAAATTCATTCAAATGCATATTTATAATCTCAATAAGTATAGATGAGATTATTATTAGTACTGAAAATAAATCGAAAATAAAGATAAAACGAAAATAAAAATAAATCGAAAATAATAAAAGTAAATGCAATGTCAAATAAGTGAACATTTTAATTCGGAGATCACGGTCACAAGCTTCTGTCGCAGTTTCATTTTCATTCAAACAGGTTGCGGTTCGCAAAGTGTTGATAACTTCTCTGAAAGTATCTTGATACTTGCTGCAATTAGAGACCGCAGATTCAGCGCATTCGGAAAATGCAGTAAGCGCAACAAAAAGCTTGACAATTTCAATCAAGATTTTACTCGGATTTGGCGTAATTGACCACTTAATAAAACGGACCAATTTCTCTTCGACTATCGTCCGCGAACCAGTGCATAAAACTGGATTTGCATACCGATCAGTATACGACATTCATACTAACAACGACCGACAAGTTTCTAATTTTTCTTCCACAATTGTCGGATTTATGAAGCTTCCAGGATGAACGATTCACTTTCTTCATCGATCTATGATTCAATTGTGGTTACTAAATAGTTACTAAATATCTAGACTGGAATTATAGTTTCTCTTCTGCCTGTCTTTTAAAAATTAATTTTTGTCTAATATGGATGGATTGGAAAACGATCAGTGTGAGAGTTCATTCGACGGAAAATTCAGTAACATAAAGATTTTGCAAATTAGCTGTGAGAAATTAACAATGCCAACTTTTGTGCGCAATCTGAGCGCGAATTAGGGAGAAATTACTGTACTCTGAGAACTTCTCTCCTAGAGTGTAATTAATACGAGAGCTTCCGACACTGCGATTTTCATGTTATTAACCAAATTACTTCGACACAGTAGGATTGTTTGAGGTAGCGACCGCGTCAATCTCGTTTAGCGTTAAAAATTAGCCGCGAGTTCGTCAACTTTGCCACGCGTTTCTTTTGTCTGCCGATACAATTACCGCGAGAGAGGCATTGTTTTTTGCAAGCACTACGAACCAGGAGGTGTAGATCCTCGGTCCCGAAGTTTTTGCGAGCACTCCGCCAGAGTTCGGTGCAAATAAACACAGGTAACTGGAGCAGTTTTGCTCGTCGGGGCAGGAATTTCGACGGAAAAGCTGTTCGCTCGCAACAAAGCGGACGTTTTCGTTCGTTGTCAACCGACGAATCGCTTTTCGCTCGCACACGCGCGCGCGCGCGTCCACGTTCATGAACACGCGCACGCATCGCAGGGCGCATAATGCCGAGGTTCTACGACGATGGCCTCTTTACCAGAACCCGGCCTCGGATTCGAAACGCGAACAAGCGCACGCGTAGAATTCTGGTTTCTAGCGAGTCGCGTCTACAATCATCCTACCACCCCGAAAACCAATTTAGAAGCTTTTAGAAAACCGAGTAGAAATCGATCGTCGCTCGTCGAAACTATCGATTCTCCTCGGCCAGACCTCGAAATAATGGAAAAGTTTAATTAACCCACGGCGACCGTTCGATCGGGGACCATTCAACTTGTTCAATTTCTTTCCTGCATATTAGCAAAATTAGAAAGTCCTGCCTGACTGCGATAGCGACGTACGAAGAAGTCGATTGTGACGGAAAAATGTACTGCGTTGTTCGACAATAACAACCGCGATGTTATCGTTGCTTACGTTACGGTAATGTGAACGGAAATGCTTAACTGGAATGTTTAACATGAAAATGATCGAATACGATGCGCATTGCCGTATAATGCTCGGCATGTTGATCAGCGAGTTCATTGTGCGTTAGTTTGTTTTCATATTTTACAAACGAGATTTCAGTATTTCATAAAATGAGTAGCGAAAATGTGGTAGGAGCAAACATGTCGATTAAATTTAACAGAAAAGTGGAAAAATTGAAGTGTCTGTATGTAGAAACGAACAGACTCCGGTTGACACGATAAACTGTGATAGAGGTATAATTAGTAGACTGCGGATTTTGATGTGTAATAAAAAATTGTCTGCATGAATTGCAGTAAATGGAAACTAAATAGCGAGATTTTTCTTTCAGTAATAATTTCAATCGTCTCGCGGTATAATACATTGACATTTCTTCATTCCTTTAATCATTCTAATACTTTGAATTGCAATTATTCAAGCATAAAATCCACGGTCTAATGATTAGCGTAGGATAATTTATCGTTGTACAAAAGGTCGAGATCCCGACGACGTGTCGGTCTCATAAAGTGACACTTGTTAACGTTGTCGAGTTGTAAATTATTTACTGGCGCACCAGGTTGAAAGTGAGCCGAGATATTTCAGTAAACGAGTGATGGTCAGACTTTAGCTTTACAAATTCCATTCTGGAAAATGCTTTGACCGATGGCGGGAAATTCAATTTGTCCATCGAAGGCGAGCTCGAATCTCCGAATACGACGGGATATTTCCAGAAATTGCGGGCACGGCCAATCGTTAATCGTGACTAATTGTCCGATGAAAAAGTGCTGGGGTCTCTACTTTCCGCGGACTTTGTAAGTCTCGACGGAAAGAGTTACGTGCCGCGATTAGATTCGCTTTAAATGTTTCTGTTGTTCCGTTAATTAGCATCGCTGTTTCGTTCCAGTGAGTCATAATTGTGCATGAGTGATTGGATTACACGACAATTACAATAGTTAATCGCCGGCGTAGATTACATTTCGACCGAGTACGCTGTACACCGTGCGGCAAACAACCCGGGCGCTCTCTCAAACTTCGTTCCACGAAGGCCACCTATATTACACGCCGCTTCCGGCTCTAACGGAATAAACGAAATCGCACCTACCGGGTGCTCCAGATTGTAACACTATCTTCATTATTGCACGGTGAACGAACTCGGCGGAACTGATACTTGAACGGTAATTAATATCTAATTGATTCTTATCCCGTCCGCGATGCGGCCGACGTTTTTCTCGGTAAAATCTGGATCCTGATCTTTGATCTTCGTATCGCGCATATATTTGCGCGTATTTACTCGAGATCAGGCTGTTATTGTTTTAACGAACGTGTTTGCTAGACGAACGAGGCGAAAACACCTATTATTTATCGAACACCGTCACAATTGCGACCCCGTCGTGAAACAACACAGCACAAAAAATACAATAAAAAAATAGCTGGAGCATTTGAGAAAGTGGATGCAAAAATTCTACCGATATTTTTTTGAACATTGTTCTTTATAAATTCACTCGCACAAATACTGTTGTGTAACAATCGGCTGGAAAAAAACATGTCCATTCGAATATCGATGTTTGTAAGAAAGAACATACTGTTCCACATTGTGCATCGTATCGTTCTATTCCTAGTAAATAAATATTTCGAAGTTCGTGGCGTTATCTAGAAACATCAATCTATCGAACAGTAGCAAAATAGCTATAATTGATTGTAATAAAATCGACGATACACTCTTACGTCCTCTGATAAGCGTTCGAAATAGGCACTTTTACCTCACCAATTCCAAGATAGGCGAACCAGTATCCATCCAGTTGTCCGGCGGTAAATTGCAGAATTCGCCGATCGATTTCTGGCTGTCGTTCGAGTGCCTATTAGACGAACCGATAAGTGTAGCGTCGCCTGACAATCGATCCCGGACACTCTTCTCGGCCGAGGAAGGTTCATCGAACGGAGCCGCGAGCAACTTCGCAAATTCGCAAACAACCGTGTCCGCGAACTGACGGGCCACCCCGTAGAAACGACGAGGCACGCGAGTAGTTTACACTGGCCAGCTGATGTTTAATGCGCGACGTGGATATACAGGCCGGTGTGCGCCATGTAAACTTTACCTTTCGTTGATTCAGGCCTGTAGCCCGCCGTCACCCGACCTTCGGCTAATGTCCTGGAAATGGGAATGGAAATGAAAATGGAAATGGAATTGTTCGAGGAAGTCGGTTGCTCCTTGACGAAACGATCCTCCCACCGCTCGATCGGTTCACCCATTTCAGCGGAATAAAACGCGCCCACGGGATCAGCGGATTTCGATCGCTTCTGCACGATCGCTTCTGCACGATCGCTTCTGCACGATCGCTATCCCACAATCTCGATCTCTCAAGACCGCATTTGTCTGGACTTGGCCTTTCCTTGTCAAATCCGACGTAGAATCTGCGCGCATCGATCCCGAAAGACGCAGAGGTCAAGAACTTCATTAGAAAGACGTGGGCTATGTTATAGCGTGAGGTCGAGCACACCATTGTATTTGCAATCTCTCTCTCTCTCTCTCTCTCTCTCTCTCTCTCTCTCTCTTTCTCTCTCTCTCTCTCTCTCCCTCCCACTCTTTAGGCTGTCTAATTCCCAGCACTTCGACAGGTTTCCGTCGCGTTCAAGCTCGCGCTATTTATGCCCGACCGTGTCTTTACTCATTTTGTTTCTTGATCTCGTGATTCGACGATTTCCTGCCCCCCCTCTTCTCCGACTATGCTCATCTATCTCTTTCTCAAAATTCGTCCGCAAACTTTTTCTTTCTCTGCTTATCTGACTCTAATACGTCAGTCTCTATTTCCATCTACGGTGAGCAACTTTAATATTCGAACGCCACGAAATGTTTGCTGTGTTCCAAATAATTGTAACTATTTGTTCAAAATAATTTTGTTCGTAACAGAAAAAAACTCCGTGTCTAGTTAACGATAATATGTTTTATTTCCATAACTTACAATATTTGTTAAATAGCGAGGTTCTCTATTTAATAGACTTTCGATTGGCATGACAAAATGTTGCACATTATCGTTAAAATTAAATTAATTGTTGCCGCGTATGCTGCTCTTTATATCGAACAATTTTCGTTCGAAACGCATAGTAGTTTACAAGAAAATTTAAGGTGACACACAGTTAAATGACTCACTCTGTATATTTCTATAAATCTTCATCTCTCTATGTATTCTTCTATTTTCATCTCTGCTTATCTATTTCTATCTATGTACATAACTCTATCTCGATGCTTCGAGAGTGGATACTTTTATTAGTCCGTCATTGTATTATGCACCTATCATTTCTCTCATAAATTACAGCTATCAGACGCTTCATATTCAGTGAATCAGAAAATGAATATACAATCGGTTATCTTCCGATCAAATGTTCTCGTAATTGAGATTCATGATGTTGCGTAGACAATCTCTGGAAGAATTTATGCTACGACTCTCTTCCTCCTTTTATAATAATCTCGCACAAAGTTTGTTGCGCCCAAGATCTCTAAGGATGCGTAAAATTGCAGTCATTTATGGCTGCCATAATATCGCGTACCGCGCGTATCTGGACGTCGCATGCACGCATCTCGCTTGGCCGTACCTCGCGTTAATTGACTTGCACAAAAGTAGAGTCAGAGAAATATTTGCAACAAAACTGTAACGCTTGCATCAGCGGAATTTGCATGTTAAATCGCGGCTGGAACCCGACAAAGCGGAGAACCAGAAAGCACTTTTACCGGCACAATGTTTAGCTTCTCTTAAAAATGCGTTTACATCACGCGACGGCTAACAATTCCCTACGAGAAAGAATTCCAGCGAAATATAGTGCGTGAGCACGTAAGTACACGGGTTCGCCTGCTTCTGTCATTGTCTCAGTTTTCCATGCACGCGTCATTCATCCTATTCTCTCGGTTGCGTAACGCAAGATGTAATAACGCCGTTGCATGATTAACAATTCCGTCGGATCGACGGATAAGTCAAAATCACGTGACGGGGAATCGGGTCGTCTTAATTAAAACAGGCTTTGAATGAACGCGTTCGCCATCGACCAATCATCGCTAACAAATTCCGCGGGATCAAAGTAACATTATTCAGATAAAATGTCTACGTGGCACCTGCATGTTGCAACGAGTTGCAATTCACGCATACAATTTTTATTTTCCATAAAAATCCGCAGGCTTCTTATCGCATCGATCTTTTCCCGAATTCTTCAGTAATCTCGTTTTAATCCTTTGACTTACATGTCACCCATACATTGATGACAAAATTATTTATTCCCGATCGAAAAATAAATTTTCGCTGTATATTAAGCTTAAGAAATTAAGATGTTCAAAGTGGAAGAAGAATTTTATTTAATAAATTGATTTTATGGAACTTTTGCGATTACTGGCAGTTGAAATGTGATTGAACTATATTGCAATAAAAATTAATTTTCGAAAATGGATAGCGCTCCTTATTATGTCTTATTATGTCTTATTATGTCTTATTATGTCTCTATGTCTCTTGGTTTCGTTTTATCGCGCAGTCGATAACCGCCGCTGTTGGAAGTCGATTTTTCCTTGGAGATCGAGGGTGGCGGCTCGAACGGACGTCGTAAACTCGTTGAAATCTCGCGGATTTATTTTTTTTGCGCCGCCATAACGTGCCACCGGCCGAGATACACCTACTGTTCCATCCGGCAACGATCGTTCCGCCATCGCGGCGGACAAGGCCACTAGAACAAGCGGTTTCCAAGATTTCCCAGCTCGGCAACCAATTTCCACGGACTTTTATTAAAGCGGCGCCCCGTCGCCGACTTTTCCTATCTCCTTAACTCTCGCACGGCCAATCGGCTACTCATTTTCGATATCCCCTTCGAGAACTTTTCATCCTCTTCTCGAAATACTGTTACCGCGATTTTCGTTTCCTGGAGGGGAATATTTACAGAAGAAATGTTCAATATTTGCCAGCTCCGGGCTATTTCCAGAGCCACGTTCAATCTCCAACTGCTCATTTCGACGTTAATTTTCGAGTCTCCGGCCGGAAGTTAAGCCCGTTATGGAAATATAACTTCGGATCATCAGTTTTTCACAGAAGGATTTCATTGTAATTTCTACTTTTAATTTACATTTTTGCGGTAAGACTTCGTTCGACAGGATCAGAAATGTTCGAAGTCCGAGCGAGCCAATTTCACAATCAATCGTTCAATAGCAGTTTAGCAATGGTAGAACGGTAAGTCAAAATTATTAATTCCTTTCCAAAATAATATTTCATTTCGCAGGGCGACAAGATTTTCTTTAATCTGGGCGATCGAAGCCCAAAGGATTCCGTTATTAATTCAATAGCAACGTTGCACTGGTAGATTAGCAAATGAAAATTATTGGCTCCTCGTTTACATAGCTCATGCATCAAGGAGTTTATTAATACTCTTCCGGTAGCTAAGAGTAGGCGTTAACAAAGTGTCTTCGAAATAGTGATTTGCTACATAATCGCAGCTTCAAGCGACGAGTACACGGGCCAACATCATCCCGGCTTCGTCCCGCAACGTTTCCGCTTTCTGAAACATCTACATGCACACTGCGCGAAGAGAGAGGGAAGTAGAGAGGGGGGATACAAGAGAGAGAGAGAGAGAGAGAGAGAGAGAAAGAGAGAGAGAGAGAGAGAGAGAAGCTCTCGCAGTCTCCTCGCCGCGGGAGCTGGTTTTTCTAGTGAAATTTTATCCTGAGGAGCGAAGAGGGTCTACCCATGGGGTAGATGCACCGGTTGTGGCTACTGCACCGGTTTTGGCTTCCACCTTCCACCTCGAACAACTTCTCTTTTCAGTTAATTTTCTTAAGCTGCCGACGCGCTACATTATCACTAGGCCGTGTAACACATCGGTTTTTCTAATCAGTCCTAAAAACTTGAATCATCCCTGGGATAATTGATTGACCAATGGAAAGTGTGTTCGTTCGTATCATCTTCAAGATTAGACGATTCTTGGTCGACTATCGTCGTTGTCTCTTTCCAAGTTTTGGATGGAATGGGATTTTTTTGAAGAACATTATCAAATGACCGAATTTCGAAAAGGATTTAATTCCCTTGTATACAATTAATACAAAGTATATATCCATAAACAAATATAAAAAGAATATATAAAATATATGTCTATAAACACATACAAAAAGAATATATGAAATATATTAATAAAATTGTGGAAACTCATAAACGGGGTAAACTTGAACTTAAAAGAATGGATGTAGGATGCAGACTAGGGAAGGAAAGGATCTAGGGAAAGGACTAGACTAACGAAGGGATTTAATTTAAGGAACGGATGAAGTCTAGAAGAAGATTTGAGACAGAGATCAAGCGTATAAGAGGATCTAGGAAAACGACGAAGCCTAGAAGTGGATCTAATGAAAAGATAAAGGAGGAAACCTCTGGAGAAAGACTTAGATCCTAGTCGATTAATTTGATTTGTCGTCCTAATGCACGGAAGGGATGCTTTAACGAATTTGCTGTTTTTAAGAGCGAGGATTAGCTGAATCGGTCGACTTTGTATTCTTACAAATCTAGTGAAAACGGCGCTACGATCGTAATTGCGAGAAAAATGAAAGCACGGGCAATTTATTCGGCTGAAACGCGGAAAACGGGATCCACTTTCCCGGAGATTTGCTCGGTGATTTTTCGAGGATATTAGATCGAGATCGTGTTATAATCTACGCCGGTTTTACAAAATCGTATTACAGCGATACGCGACGATCTGAAACTGCCACGTGAAATTATTCTGGATAAAACGGCGCGATAAAACGGGGACAGGAAGCGTAGTTTTTACTCATTCTCCGATTGTCCGCCGAGAACTCGCGTAATCGATGATTGGATTTTAGTTAATTAAGAGAGGATAATGGCGGCAGTATGCGGCGATGATCACCGCTCGTTTGAAATCTAGCCAGCTCCCTCTACGGGCGCGCGAGTTGTTTCTTGGAGATTCGAGCGTAATTAAATCGTCGGACTCCACCCTAATTAGATCTCAACCCGCCATTCGAACACCCATCGTCTTATCAATCTGCATTTAATTAGCGTCACTGGCCTCACCGCGGCAAACATAATTAAGTAGATCACCGAGGAGCAGCGACAGCTACGGTTTAATTCGACGGTGGACGATCGACGATTGCCGGACCCGATACGGAAACCGGAATAGCTTCGTTTTTTACCGTAGTCAGCTATTTGGTTATCGGTTTGTCGTCGCGCACCGAAGAAAGTCCGTGTCCGGACTTTTATTCCTTTTAAATCGTGAACGGACCGAAAGAAATACTGCGCGCGATGTTTTTCGTGGAGCAAATTGAGTTGCGACAGGGAAGCCTTTTTCCGCCTCGCTCGATCGAAATTTCAGTTTTCTGCGGCTCGCGGGAGGAGCACGGCTATCTGTATGGATGAAGCCACCGATAAACATCGACCGGTTCAATTTCAATTGAAACACGATCGGAGGAAGCAACGGCGGCGATCGGTTACCGAACGATATCGATTATTAACTTCGAATGCAGAGAATCCCTCTCGGAGCAGCGCGAAATTGAATTTTTCCGATTTCCTAAGGTCTACAACGTTTTGAATAATTACTGCGAAGCGAGTACCATTCGATCGAAAATGGTAACTTTGTTATCGTACTGTTTGACGTGTGCTATAAACCAGCGTTGGGTATATTTTAGTCGAATAACCTTACTCGAAGAATTTATTCGAAACACATATTAGCCGAATGAAACTTTCATTCGAAACATTAGCCGAATAAAATGTCATTCGTACAATTTATTCGTAGGATATATTCGGAATCTTATAACATCGAAGGTTCTTTTTTTTACTTAACGATGTTATATTATTTGCTTATACTATATGATTTACTTAACAACGTTATATTCAAGATTTTATTCGAAAAATTATTTGGAATAAAATTTCGTTCGAATAATGCCCAACTCCGGCTACGACCCACATTTCGCGTATAGAGCGCTATAGAATCAAATCAATATTCCATCCGCCTGGTTACATGATTCTTATCGAGCAGCCGCATAAATTATTAATGATAGATTACGAATCGATAAGTGGAGTGGCTGATCGAAATATAATATTCCGAGGTGGACGGACTGTGACTCATCGAAGAAACGTAACAGTGTGTTCCCGTATGATCGTTCCGAGTCTCCGTTCGGTCTAAGTACTCGCGGTGTAATTCGTCGGGCACGAGCAGGCTCGGCGTCTCGCGATCAATCGTAAACCGAGGCACGCCAGAGGATCTAACGGTTCTCCATGGCGTCCCCATACGCGGCCATGGTGTCGGAGATCAAAGGACGCACGCGGAGATCAAAATTTGATTCACGTATTCGAGAGTCGGGTTTTCTTCGCGAGCCAATCGGCACGACGAATCAGTCTCGGGGTACGTTTATGTTGGGGAGTTGCGATAAAATCCATACAAGCCAACGCACACACGCCATTTTAATCGATGTTTATACCGCACGCGTTATTTCACAGTCGTTGAAATTCACTTCCAGCGACAGAGAAACGAACGTGGCAAAAGTAGCTTTATTTATGTCATTGACGGAAAAAAGGTTTTTCCATTACAAGTATATTACAAGTATTATGTACAACGAGATCTTTAAATAAAATAGACAAGAGTACGTAATACAAAGTTATAATATTGATTTTTCTTACTCGAAAGTGGGCCTGCGCTTTTGTTGTAAGAGCGTCGATCAGAGCGGCGATGAAAGCTGTGAAAATTTCTTTGGTTCGATCATAATGGAGTTGCTCTAATAGCCCAATTCAAGTCGTTTAAGGTTCCACGAGTGATTCTGAACAGCTACATAGTTGGGAACCAATTGGAGAAATTCTATTGAAGTATAGAGGAAATGTGTTGGCACTTGTGTGCGGCAATGCCTTCAGTTTTGTCTGCGATGGAAGGGGGCTAGCATGAAACGAACGCTTTTGTTACGAACATGATATAAAAATAACTAAATGACCATTCTACTTCTAGTTGTTCCACTGGAAAGGTCAACTATGTGACTATAAATTTCCTTTTTTTGTTGTTCTAGTTCTTTTATATAATTCTTTATCTATTCCATAACTTATCATTGCCAAATCATTCACTTGTCATCGGATAACATTATATAAAACTCGGCGATGTTAGTAACACTCAACATACAATAAAAAATCTAGTAATGATAAGTATTTTGCAGTACGATATTAATAGCAGTCATTTACTATCTATTTTATATATCGTGTAAAAGAAGTACCGTATTTTCTATGAAAATCACAATCTGTTTTAACGCGGTCTCTGAAATTCTAAAATTGCGGCATGCGCCGGTTTACCACTGAGTCCCTGAATTTTAAACCGTCAAGAGAATTTTGCGCTAGTCGAGAAGTTCAGTCTCCACCAACTCTACAAGCTCTGTAAACTGTAGCACTGCCAAAAGTGTCAGTCGCCTCTGTGGCTGCTCCGCAACTTGACACCTCGCTGCAATTTCTGCGCCACGCTGTTATCGTTTGTCGCATAAACGCGGCCTCGCGAGGGTCGCCCTACGGATTGCAGGGCTCGTTCGTAAAGGCGTCCCTGCGGTCCCGCGGTTCACGCCCCGCGGGTCAAAGTTCACGAGAAGTTAGCGTCCGCGGTTCGCAGGAACTTCGGTGTCCCATCGGGGGATCGATCACGACGCGACAAGCTGCCCGCGGTCCGTTTCGAATCCGGTCCTGCGCAGATTCGGCCCCAATGCGCCGGGGATGTCGAAAATTTCAGGTCAACTGTAACCGGACGCGACTGAAAAATCGATGCTGGTGCCATCGACATTCTCGGTTTATTTGCAGCTGACGGTATCAATCCGATTCGTACCCTGCGGGGTCATTCAAAAATATTTGCCTCGTATTTCGTTTTCGTCGGACGGAAACGTTTTCTCCGGCAGATCCAAGACGCGAGAATTAGGGCTGCTCATGCTTCAATCACATTCGCGATTGCACCACGAAACTTTGGGGTACGAATTTTTTGCAGCAAATTTTAAGGAACAAGGGCAGAATTACATTCATTCATACACATTCATTCGGTTCAGATAATGTCTGCAAGTTTTATTAAGTTACAAGTGCTTGTCATTTATGCAATTACTTTACCCATTCGCTGCATTTTGTTCACCGAAATCGTATGCTGAGTTCATTTCGTATCCTTCAAATGAAAAGGGACCAAATAGGATTAGAAATAATAGAAAATTTAATTTTCTTTTATAAATCTGACGTTATTTTTATTATAACGTAATAATTACAGTTTAATATAACGAACTTTGAAATACATTTCAGAAATTAAAACAATTTCCCATCGATTTTTCAAAATTTAATTTCTTATAAAAGTTCTCTAATATTGTTTCAGTGGATTGATTGCTTTTTAATGCTTCTGACGTTTTAACTCTGCTTTACTCCATCGTCTTATCAATGACAAGTGAATGGCGCCTCATTATTTATATATTTATTTATTACTCATCGAGTAGGTTAAGTGTATAAAAATATAAATTACAAT
Organism: Megalopta genalis; assembly: GCF_051020955.1. Lineage (NCBI taxonomy): Eukaryota > Metazoa > Arthropoda > Insecta > Hymenoptera > Halictidae > Megalopta > Megalopta genalis. Next base: position 13,409,158 of record NC_135015.1, on the reverse strand, counting down.
TTTATTACAAGCTATTTAAAATTAATGGTGCTATGAACAATGTGTTCCTAGAACGTCGAAATTTTGACTGTTTTTTTTTCAAGAACGAATGGCAGAGATTTTATAGAACATTTCTTTGCGGAAGAATTCTTTGTAAAACAATTGTTCCAGACAGTATTCGATCAGTCGAGCATTGTGTACAAAATCAAAGAGCTCTCCGAAAATTAAGTAAGTTATAGTCGAACAAAGGTTTTCTTGTACTTCGAAACGTTGAAAGATCGATGCCTCGTGAGCATGCGAAGAAACTTGCCAACGAACGTGTTGCAGATACGAGCGAGAAAGCCCGAGCTTCTCCAGCATCGGGATTGCAGCGATTTCGGAGCAATCGGAATGATTTGCCGACGAATAAATTATTGGATGCGGTTAATGACGGTCCGAGCAGTCTGAATAATCGAGCGCGGCGACTCGGGCGGCAATCGCGTCGTTTCCTCGACCGAATTATTAATTTCGCGAGGCCCGCGAACGTGACTGCGACTCGTAAATTGCCTCGAAATTCGTCATCACCTCGATGAACAGGGCGGAGCTGCAGAGAGAAAGAGAGAGAGAGAGAGAGAGAGAGAGAGAGAGAGAGAGAGAGAGAGAGAGAGAGAGAGATAGGCCATCGAATCGCGCGAAACGCGAGGATGCAACTTTTCGCTCTCCCGCGGGAAAATTGCGAATTACGAAGTTCGAGACGGTCGAATTACCCGTTGATTGTAGATTACACGCGGCGAGAGTCGTCGAAAGCGGATTACCCGTTAAAAACGTTTACTCGAGGACCTGCAAATTTATTTGATAATTGAATGCTGCGAGCGAACCACCGTGCTTGACATTTACAGCGTTTCGGAAAAGAAACCGCGCTGACTAGCTATCGGATCGGATTTTTCTTTTAACGAAGAGAAATATTGACAAGAGATGTTGCAGAGGTTCATTTCTTTTTCATCGCACAAACGATGCCGTAACGCAAATAATTTAGATTTCCCGTGGTCAAAACAAAATTAACTCCTTGCTTTATCATTTGTAAATGTAAATGTATTTACTTAACATGCATAATTATATTTAACCTGTATAATTATATTTAACGTGTGTAATTATATTTAACGTGTGTAATTATATTTAAGTGCACACAAGTATTATTTGCACAGTGGATAAGATACGATAAAAAGTTTTATAACTCTATTTTACTGCTATATATTCACATATACAATGAAAATTTATGAATTCTATTAAAGTGTTAATAGTGCGTGCGATGTGTCACAGATTGAAAAGTTTCATAATAAATTCATGAAAATTATAAAATACATATTGTTATTCTCTTTGAGAAATAACAGCTTTTACTACACACAGCCACACCATACAATATTAAATTGAAAAAAGATGTTGTTTTCTCGATAATATCGAGACAAAGTGAAACAGACACAACAATTACAAGATGCAAGAGTGTTGACTTATCCCAGAAGCATTAACTTCAGACTCGTCCGATGAATACATGATTATTTGCAATTACTAATTACTAATTAGCATCTTGATTAGCCTCTTATTGCATTGTGCAGCAAACGTGCTGTACGGTACATATATTTTTTACATTTATGTTCTATCATATGATTTTTTTAAACGGTTATCATACACGTCTTAAATATGTGTACAATATTTATGAAGCATAAGTGAAAATGATCATGTTTTGCTCGCGCTGTATTACTCTCATGTTCGCAGGCTCGCAATGTATTTATTCGAGTGTAGGAATTTTACGGATATCTTACGCCTACGCGTTAACGTATGACGTTAAGAATCTGAAGGTAATACCGGGAAACGAGAAAATGAAATACTACGCATAATACTAAATAAAGAAATCCACCTAGCCTCTTCTAATTTTCAGACTTTTGTTTATTATTGGCTAAGTTACGCGCTGAGCGAGAGAATGATTGGGCGGAGCTGGCGACCGATCCCCCAATAGAAGTGAGTTTCGGGAAGTCGTAGAAAAGTGGCGACTACGGGCGTGCAAGTGAGGCGGATTGCACTTCTTCTGTGTGTGTACATCGGACACAGTACTTATGTTTGTAAACACTATCTTGGACAGAGACACCCGCGGCAAAAGAATATACGACAACTAAATTCTTTCCAAAGATGAACAAACTTTAAACTCGATTTTCTCGAAAACGGAGCTCGGGATAAAAAAATCAAATCACCTTCTGCTCGATTCTACTACGAATTCCGATCCACCCTGCATATGTCTACGTCGGTAAAATGTTAACAAAGTAAATATTGACGTTCTCAAAATGTTGAAGAATATGTGTGAAGAGTGACGAAAAATTTCATCAATGTTTCACATTTCGAAAAACTTTCCAAAAATCATCCTTATTTGCACGGTTTACTCGAGACACCTGTATTAAAGCAATGTTTTTATTTCGCCGAAGACGTTGCAGCCGAGAAAGAGAGAGAGAGAGAGAGAGAGCATCGCGAATAAAAGCGTCTGCATGCAGATAAGCAGCTTAGTCTCGGAGCTTAGTCTTCCCAAAGTTGATAATTAAAGTGTCAGCCAAGGCATCAACAGACGTCTCGTAACACCTGATAGACAGTCACGTTTCGATCTCGAAAGCGGCGGGTCGCTGGAAAATGTCGAATCGCCTGTGCGACTCGAGTTTTTTCTCCCGTCGGTGCGAGTTTTTCTGCCGGCGAGGCTGAAACTGTTTTCCGGTAAGCGCGCAATTAAAGCGTTTCGCGCTCGAATAAGAAGTGGAAAAATTGATGCGATAGCGACGGATTGAACCGCACACATACTTACAAGTCGCACGGTAGCCGGAGACTCAATTACACGCGACCTATTAGAACCACGCAATTCCTCTTAATGATCTTTCTCTGCGCAGACTGTTTCCCAGCTCTCGGCCGCCGCAATACCGCGTCTCGATTCCATCTCGACGTCGCCTATAAATTATTTAACGGGCTGATAAGCCTCGCCGGTGACGCTATCGATAACGGCTAGGCGTTAATCGACCGTGCACCGCGGATTTTCGCGCGGTATTAATGCCTTGCGCGAAACGTTCCCTCGAAGTGATTAATCCGTCATAAATACGGTGGCTAACGTAGATCGTCTAGCTGTTTCAATCCATTTCTGCACTCTCGATTAGCAAAATTCTCCACGCTGAACAGAGTCGAGAATCCAGAAATTCGACGACTATGTCGCGCTGACTGATTTCACTTTAGAAAACTAATAATAACGATGGACTGCGGTTTGTATGTATTTATGATAAAAATGATTAGGGACATTTTTTTTCTACGATCGAATGAACAATTCCTTGGTTATCTCTGACTTCACACAATGTAATCGTGTACTCTAATGAGTACGACTCGTACTAAACGATAAACTAAAGCGAAGTAAAAATTATTGACAGAATAAATACATTTCCGTGTAACTTACATCTAATACAAGTCTAATCACAAGTTTATTGAATCAGTCTAAAAAATAGTCTCCATGTTACATCAATGTAACCGTGTGTTGCACTATTAGTACATACAAATTAAATGTCAATTAAAATTGAACCAGAAATGAGCGATACAACCTAAATAAAGTGAAAGAATGTGAATTAGAGTATATAGTGTAAACAATAATAAAATTCCATCAAGATATAGTAAAGTATTGAAAGAAAAAGAAAAATGGTGTTCACAGCTCAATGTGTTTAATCCATCACAAATTTTGAAGGGTGGGTAAAGTTAAAAATTCAGAAAATCGCCAATAAAATCGTGGAAGCAGATGAATTTTAAAAGAGCGCCGACGCTTTCGGGTCAGGGTAATTAATCCATACTTAATACACGTGATCCCGGATCATCGAGCAGCTTTAATTTCCCTGGAGTCTCGGTTACTTGGAAATTGGACAAAGTTGAAAATCGATAGAATCGGCTGCTGAATTGTGGAAGTCCTTCGGAACGGGCGTATTTTAGCGAAACGGCGCTTCCAGCGATCGAAACCGAGGCTTGAGAGGAACGCATCCTCAACGATAGATGGTATCGATCGTACCCTAAGGCCGCGGGGAGAGAGAGACACCGAAGAGGATCGCTTTTATGTAATCCGGGAGCCCGTTGCTCGAATCCGGCGCGGATCTCGTCAAGGTTTCGAAAGCCAGCCGCGAAAATTCGAGGACGGTGGAGAAACACTCGAAAGTTCTTTTTCAAATGATCGCAGAAAAAATAACGTTCGCATTCTGATTGTGAGTGTAGCCTGAATCGTCCAACTATTGGAACGAGTTTCGCAATGAACACCTGCCAGCAAACATATTTTCTCAACCTTCTCCTAATTTCTCTTCTCAATAGCGTAATTGACATTGGCAAAAAGGGACGTTTTTACTTGATCGTCGCTGCGAGGGACAGGCAACTTGCTTGTTAATACGTTTCGATCGTCGAAAATCAACCCTCAGAAGTTCTATAAAATTGAAGTATAATTTCTTAAGTGAACCTGAAACTAGAAAGTTCAAATTTATGCAATCGCCTCCTTAAATCTTCCGTGGACATGCGAAGAGTTTTGACAAAATTCGTTTTAAGATAATAACAATAAAATCTACAATTAAAATTGTAATTTGCACGCCGATCAGTAGTGCAATGAAAACTGATCAATGAATTATTTCGATAATTCTGGCATACATGAAAATTCCCCTATGGATTTATGTAAGATTGTATATAAATTTATTTATAGTTCTGTTTACAAATTCGTAATGGAACTCATAATTAAATTCAATTTTCTTATAGATTCAATTATAAATTTTATTTTATATAATTTGACTAAATAATTTTTTATTACGATATATAATTCCAAATTTTATTATAAATTTATTTATAATACAGAATTATTTCGTTTTGCCCGTATAATGAATAAATAAATAATAGTGCTGGCAGAAATGAGTATTAACCACTCGCTTTGTAATAACGAGCTAGTAGTCACGTGAAGAAGATTTTAACTGATAAATTTCCCATTTCTTGTGGAAAACTATGAACAGCAAAGAAGTCTTAATCTGCAGAATGGACCATACGGCTCTTACCTTAACCCTAGAAAGATAACCATATGACAACGTACGTAAAAGATAACCATACGCTTCAGAGGCGCATGCTTTTCTAAGGCGTCAATTTTATACTAACAATGGATATTTATTTAAGTTAATCTAGTCATTTTAAAGGTTTGGCATTATTGTAAAAATAAAATGCATTTATATTATATTTTTTTATATTTTAAGTAATTTTAAACTTAAATCACTAGACCTCTATGAAAAATTAACAAAAATCAACAGTCTTCGCAGGCGCCTCTGCGACGTAGGTTATCTTTCTCGGGTTAAGTATGAAATAAAAGAAACTGTCCGGCCGAGCAATCTATTAAATTTCATCTTCGTAGATTCGCATAAGAATGGGCGCACTAGAAAAAGATTGTGAACGATTTGAAAATCGGGGGAGGACGACATAATCGGGGTAGGCTGTTCCGGGAGGCAAAAACGGCGTTCTCCGTCGAAATTTCGGGTAATGGGCGTCAATTGTTATTAAACGAAATAATTCCTCGGAATTCGTGATTCGCATTCTTCCGCGACGACCGGCCGGCCGTACGTGTTGGTACCCTGACCTAGATTCACACCTACGTCGTCTCGTACCTACTCTGCGTCTACGACGACGGTCGATCGTCTGACCGTCCGATTGCCTGGCAACTGGCCGGTCTGATTTAATATTTTCGAAATTGCCTCTGGCCTAGATTCGCGGCTTGCGTCAAGATGAAAAACTTACCCCTCGCCGCGTCCCTTCTCTTCTCTTCTCTTCCCGTTTCACCTGGTCTCTCACCTGGCCTCACGTTCTCGTTCTCGTCCCCGGTGCGGTTCGCGGAGTCGTTCATGTCGAACCTGTTGCTTCCGTTTCTCTGTTAGCTCACTGCTCGCGACGCACCGGTCTTTTCCGCGTTCGCGTCTCATTCGCGGCCATGTTCGCCACGATCAATATTTCACCAGGATTCTCACGATTTTCCGCCACCTATTACCCGCTCAACTTAATTAAACAAGCGATAATCTTCCAATTAGACGCGAGCTGTCGTTGTCAAGTTTTTCGTCGCGTGCAAGGAAGTCTCTCGTCGGAGAATGCAAAGTGCAGCCTGAATTATTTATTATGCTAATGCGTTTCATAAGTAAATAGTTTTATCCGAGACAGAACAGAAACCTCGAATAACATGATTATGCTTGATCGCATATGTTTTTACTGCTTTAATACAAGAAAAAAACAGCAAAACAAGAGCGCACTTTATGTAATAACGAGACGAAGATCGTGCGTAATCGTTTTTAATTTCTGTTATTAATTTATTTGAATCGTGAGAGAAACTGTGATGCGGGATGCAAGCCAATAATTATTGCGCGAATTTATTGCGGTTCTATAGGTTGCTTCGGTGCGTTTTATTTTCGTTCGATCTATGTATATGTGATCGGTTATTGAAGCAGATTTTAGTTCGCCGACGTTAAAGTTTTCAGCGCAGCATAATTTATTTAGCTCTCCATTGGAACCTGTGTTTTATGGAAAACATCGTTGTGCAGCGAGTTCCAAACTCGATAATATACACGGCAATTAGTTCCGATTAAATATCAGGTGGGCAATCGATCGACGCGCGGCACTGCTTGATTCTGCGGCGCAAACTATTTGCACAACGCTCGATTCGCAGATAAAACCGGCGAGATAGCAGCGATTTTTCAGCAGAAACCGCGTGTAAAGCGTAAAGCAATCTGCTTCGCAGAGACTTGGTCGCGAGACCCACCACATCTTCCGCTAGTTTCGTTTAAAACTTTCGCCACGGCTTATCTCGGCCGAAAATCACAGCGGTGTCTGCATATTGATCGCTGGTAATTAATTGTTCCGGGGAATTAAACTCGTTTTCGAAACAAATTGCACAAGCTGCGGGACTTCGACCGACGGCGATCAAGATCTTTGTGAAGTAACATAATTTTTCAGGGCGCTGCTATTGCACATCTGTGTCATGTTCACTTGCAAGAGAGAAGCGTGAATGAATTTTATCGTTTTATTTAGAAAAATCTCGCCAGAGATTTGCATCGGACCTGCTCATATTTTGTTTCAAACGTAAGTAAGAAATAACTATTTCCAATTATTCATTCCGGATCGTTATCGTCAATACTTACTCTTCAATATATCTCTACAAAATTAACTTCTACATATTTGAATATGTCATAAAAAAATGCTATGAAAACACATGTTTTCAAAATTTTATGTTAAAAATTACTGGTAGCTGGTGTCCACAGAGTTGTCCCCCTTAAAAAAAACAGTAATTCAACAGACTCAATTATTTCCTTATTTTTTTATTTCAAATATGACAGAGGAAATAATCCTCAAAATAATATATGCATCCGATTCTTCGTCGCATCCTTCAACCAGCTGTAATTTTCTTAATGTTAAAAATTCAGACACAATGTTTTGTAGACGTATTTTTATAACCTATATGCTTCAAAAAAAAAATGTAAAGAAAAGAAATCGATTTTTTGAAGACGCACACTAGATTCCCCCGTTAAGTTCAGGAGCACGTTGCCGCGCAGGTGTAGCAGAGCATTCCATCTTCTTTAATGAATAGTTTCGTCACCTATTTATAGGACCGGGTGTCTTTCACACATGAGCCTATATCCAGGTCATTCGCTCGTTTTGCTCGTCGCCGCCTCGTTTTCAGGGTAGTCGAAGGGGAGTCCTCGATTCACGAAAACGCGAGGAAATCATCCGTGGTTCTCGTAAATTTCAGGACAATTGCCTTTCTCTGTCACGCCCGGCCAGTTTTTCACAGGAAGTGGCCCATAATCTCGCGTCGTTATTCAAACCGACGGCCGCTGCTTTAGAACAATCTTGTTGCGTTCCTTTTTCCTTAATTAACTCGACAGAGGAGTTATGCGATCCGCCGAGAAAAACACGGAGGAAAGTCGACGCCGCTGGATTTTCTGCACTTACGATAAAAATTAGGTGAGAGATTCGTTTCGTCGTAGCTTTTTCCAATCGATCCAAACGTTTTTACTGTACGATGTTCCATCGAGAAAGCAACGAGGAACACAATTCCTTTAATGAGAATCGAACGAAGGACAATTTTCCTTCGAAAATTAAACGTCACTTTCCTCGTTGCATCAATCTTCATTCGATTAGCTTCTGGAGTACCGATGGTTTTGGACAAACACAGCGAGTATTCCGATTATACTAATTAGACTGCAGATCTTTATACGAAATAAAACTGTTCTGCATTTGTTGCAAGATGAAAGATAACCAATTACCCGCAAAATCCGGCGTTTACTTATAACTAGGCCAGAAATTCGTTCGTTCGATAATTTCAATCGCTAATATCTTTTAGGTCGTCTTTATTTGACTTACCCACAGTTAATCATTAAAATTAATAATTATATAATTATATATATATATATATATAATTAAATTTTACGTCACTCTCAGTTTTAAATAAAATTCCTCACTCATCTAATATGAACGAACTTCGTCCGTTGAAATTATCGAATAAAATCTACTGTCTAATAATAGCATTTTCGAGAAGGTTTCGGTCGTGACTGGTTTCCGAGTACAGAATTGAATCGAAGTGGTTCGAACAGAGAATAAAGATGCAGGGCGTCGGATCGAGGCTGATAGGCAGCGAATTGACGAATCGCGGATAATTGCGACGCGTTGTCGTTGGAAAATCAACGTCGGCAGCACAGCCAGCGGGGCCGAAGTAAGTCAAAGTCAAAGCTTTGTCACTGTGCGAAGATGAGCGCTGGCAAAGGAGCAGGGGAGAACGTATAATCGATAACGCACAGCCCTTCTTTCCCTGTTCGCCGGCTTTTATCTTGGTTCGCGCGCGGCGCAGGACAATAACAACGTCATTAAAACACGAGAAAACACGTGTCGCGATTAACGAAGCCGGCAACTGGAGTCTCTTCCTGTTTCTTCTAAGCGTTCATTTGGCGTCGGAGCTTCCCTGAATCACCGGCTTCGTTCATGCGGGAAAGAGAGAAAATGAGAGAGAAAGAGGAGCGGGGTAAAAAAGGTTGCAATAATTAGAGAGGTCCAAGCCGGGATTCATTATTGCGCGCAAATCACGGACGCAACGAAAGTTTTCTACGTTCGGCGAATCAATTAAAAATGCAGATGGGATGATCGCGTTGCTGGTAATTATTAGCTCGTTCCGCCGGTAAAGTTCTCGACTCTCTCATTTTTGCATTACCGTCGTTTCGAGGCTAATTATTCCGTTAATCAAGACGCCGCGCCGGCCTTCTGCCACTGCAATTAACCGGCTGTTTTTTTGCAACACTGTGATCCCTCCCCTTGATTAGGTTTAAGAACGGTACGCCACGCCGGCTAGACCCACGCCCTCGTCTCATTTTTCTTGCGCTTTTATCTGCAATTTCGGTACATTAATCGCTAGATTGCGGATCTCTAATACACCCGCGAACTATTTGCGAATGTGCATCATGCGAGTAAACGTTTATGTTAAGGAGCGGAACTTGCCAGAAAGGCCGAAGCGACTTCCACGTCTTTTTTTCTTTTTATAGTATAATTATCGGACTCGTAAAAACGCTTCCGCGAGCTTTATGATCGCCTCACGTTCCATTTAGTCGATTCTGTACGAAATCTTCATTCCATGCTACATCGTATGAACGAATTATTATGAATTTATGCCACGCGCAAGTTTCTACATTGTGTAGATATTCAGAAAATGATTCATTTAACTGAGACTTTGCATAAAGGCCCGCGGTTTAATAATAATTCAGCCAGTCTCTGTACATTATTACGGTGTAAGCGGTTAATCACCAAAAATAAGCCTCCCTGTCTAATTTCCTGGGTCTAATCTATGTAAATGCGCGTTTGCATAAAGACCCGCAGCCTATCAATTATTTTCACGTTCCATTTCCGGCCATTAACCAGTGTTTGCGGAGCACGAGCGCGCGCGCTCAATGAAAGAGCCATTGCTATCGTTATCGGCGGCGTTATCACCGCATCGATATTATTTCCGTCGAGCTGGCCGGTTCCAAGACTCCCGGTCCCGCGGTATCTCGTCGACGAATCCGTCGGCAACGCCGCGCCTCGCCGGTAACTTTCGCGTTCTAATCTCCGATCTCGATCGAGGCCTCCGGAATTATGCATTTCCACGGCGCAGCGGCGGAAGGCGCATCGATTGTCCTCCTCGGCTCGCGAAAATCCCATCCGTCATCCCCGGCCGCGGTGACGTCACGCGACATTGAAATCAACTCGTCGAAGGAGGCCGCCGCCGGCGGATGATCGATAAATCGAACGGCTCGCGAAGCCCCGATTGGATCTGTTGATAAGACCAGTAATTAAAAGAACGTTAGCGAAGAGAACGTCGCGTCCGCTCGAAGAATGCAGGAAACGTGGTTTGGAAATTAAACAATCTCCGCGAAATTGGGACATTTTCTGCCTCGGGTCCTCAAATTGTCGACCGAATTTTGCGCCGAACACAATGTAATCGTAAATTAAAAAATTAGTGACCGGTCATCTCGACGGGTTCCGTAAACCTAGTGTTAACGTCCCACCGTGATCTTTCATCCGACATAAAATTCGGCCCGAAATCTGAGCAGCCAAAAGCGGGCATTTTTTGCGGTATTTCTTTCTGGCTGGGTGCACCCGCCCCCGCGTGCACGCAGCACCTTCGTGTCGTCGAGGAGGCCATCGATTATCCACCTGGCAACACCGGGTGACTCAATCCCACACTTTCTCCGCGTCCTAGAGCTTCTTGGCTGCGTTTTCGCTCCGCATCTTCCGTTTCCATGGGAAGTCTATTCGAGAACACACTTCGCCGATGCACGTTCCCACTGCGCTCGCTCGCGGATGCATTGTATGCGGCTGCTGCTGAAATGCCTGGAATCCGAAGCATTAGCTTTTTTAGCCTTGTAAGCTGTTCAGGAAGTTGCGTTAGTCTCTCGCGCAGCAAATTGCGACCACGCTGATGGACTATTACGCGGTGACGATTCTCTGATGAAACTCTGAATCTCTTAATGGAAATGCTGTGAAAGGATCGTACGGTAACAATTGTTTAATACGTGCTTCGTCGAATTTTGATCCGGCGACGAGCACTCTGCGGACCTTCGTGCAAAATAAAACTATCCTGCGCCAATTGCGACGGATAGAAACCTAAATAGAGGATACTCCCTTCTTCGTCTGTTTCAATTTCTTTGCCCTTCGCGAAACTCCTCGAACACATCTTGCGTTTCCGTAAGGAATGCTTCTCGAACCCAGGCAAAGGTTTTCAATTCGCGGAAAGAAATTTTCAGCAATATCAAAAATTCTGAGAATATCCTCAAGTTTATTCGATGCATTGAAACGCTCTACCAATAGATCTAATATCGATAACCGACGACTCACGTCGCTAATGATTTCGCTATCGATGCGGCAATTTTCGGCAATTTTTGTTATAACGTGACACATTGATGAAGCTTCCTGTCACTTTCCATACATATTCTTTGACATTTCGAGATACATAAATTTTTCGTTCCTTAACATTTTATCGTGGTTTTACTGAAGTAATAAATCTTGTACTACGATATTCAATTTTTCTGTGCCAGGATACGATATTTTTACGGAATTGTCGCTAGTCTATACACTTGCAAAGAGTAAAATCAATATATTTTTTTTGGAATATATTTGCACGACAGAAAAAAATAAAAATCTTGCTACGCCATGAATGATGCAATGCTGTTGCTACATCTATGTGATTTATCGATTTTCTCGCTACGTCGATGCGAAGGTTCGTCGGAGTCAGTCAAGCGTATAATGCGGCACGCGCCGCGAATTCCCGGAAGACAACACAAAATGGTCTGTTTGGGTGTGAAGGAAAAACCGCGGAGCTACGAGGTGCGTGGTAAGTACTAGATGACATCTGTCCTCCAAATGTCGTCCAATAGAGGCAATCTATTCTCCGAATGTCATCGAATTGAAGCATCTCTCCTCCGAACGTCAGTCGAGCATAGTCCCGAATAGCATAACTTCGCTGATATTTTCTTTCGAACGACATATGTACACACATTCTTTGACGTTGCCTTTGATATCTCATATGTAGTTAAGAATCGAGTTTTCTAATGATTTTTCCGTAAATAAAATAAGTTACTCATTTTAATTGGAAAAATCTGACCAATGTATTAAAAGAATTTTCACGTATAAAAAATTATAAATACAAAAGTTACGTCATTGTTTCTATTCTAGCAATACAATGTATTCATAGTAATGTACACCGGCATGCTGGCCGCTGTCTTTCCAGGTAGTTCTCTCTCTCTCTCTCTCTCTCTCTCTCTCTCTCTCTCGTCACGAGATGTCGGAAACTATATATGTCGCCTCGAAGAATCGTGTCGTACTATTTTCATACCTGTCGGTTACACTTCCGACGGCGCGTCTTTTAGGAAGACATTACTGTACTATATGCACATTATGTGTCCAAGCATTGGGATATGTCCAGACAGTTATTTATTTCTTGATCAAATGATTAAAAGTACAATATTCCTATTTTTCCACCGGACCAGGTATTGGTAGATCTACCTTGCTATCAAACAAATTCAACTTCCTCGAGATCGATAAAACAAACGTAATTCGAGCGACACGAGGATAAATAGAGCAACAGGCCGCGTCTAGACGACGATTAGCCGCCGGCAGGACACGCAGATTGCGTCTAATTGGTGCTCAGACCTGCTCCTCGTGCACCGCCGCGTAGAAGTTCGATCCAGGGAGGAGCGATCGCGGCCGAATCGATCCCTCGATCGCGTGTCTCGGAGGAGGCGAAGAAAAGCGTTCCAACCCCTTTCCCTAGTTCCTTCGGAATTTCGTCAGTTACCGTTGGATCCTGATTGACTGCCAGTTCGTCGAGCCTCGTCGCGGATTAGTTTACGAGCTGGCCGAGTTACGCGAAAATTAACCCGGGGAACTTTGCAGTTTTCGGGTCTGATCGTAGAAACGGCGTTTCAGGTAACCGTTTTCGGTTCAGCAAGACGGCACTCGCGAGTTCGCTCGACCGTAATATACCGCGGCTGCTTCCAGCATTTTATTTCTCCAGTCATAAACGGGAGAGCGTTTTTATTGAGCCGACGATAAAACCGACCGCGTCCGATGCACGGATGGAAATTGAATGGGTCGAGTTGAGTTCGAACGAGGGAATCGATTTTTTGACCAACTGTCCGGCTGAGCTATCGTTAGATCGTCGATCTTTGGCCTCCGAAAATCTGCATGACGTAATGTCTTATACGATTTGATAGCGCCGAGCTGTCGTTGGCCAACTGGCGCCGTCGATGCACGAGGAAAACACAAGTACACAATATAGAACGACATCTGTTCGGTTGCAATGGAGAACGAAGTTTACAGGAAGAGAAAGGAAATGCGATAGAGCTATAAAAATCCGCATCGCGCAAGATAAAATGGATATTGATACAAAGTTAACTCATATGTCGTGGAATCGATTTTTAAAGGAAGAGATTTCGGTGCAGAAAATTCCGCATCGCACAAGATAAGATGAATATTGATACAAAGTTTACTCATATGTCGTGAACTCGATTTTTAAAGGAAGAGATTTCGGTGCAGAAAATTCCGCATCGCACAAGATAAGATGAATATTGATACAAAGTTTACTCATATGTCGCAGACTCGATTTTTAAAGGAAGAGATTTCGGTGCCAAAATGTGTCAGTTTTGTCGTACAGTCATTGGCTAGACTGCAAATTCTGTTTATCGGGTCGGAAGAGTCTAGTCGGGAGGTACATAGTACGTCGATTCGACTGGAAAATTGGAAAATTTCTCGAATATCTCGATGGTGCATGTAATTTAATGGAAGACAACACGCGCGCACTGCGTATATGAAAATTGATAATAGTTTATACGGTTTTAAACTATTCTTCAAAGATAGGGGGCTAAATAGCCTAAGTTTATCAATAAAATCGCAAGTTTGTACGTACTTTGGAAGTCGCGCAACAATGAACTGCTTTATTTATTGTATGCAGACTATAATGCAGGCAACTTAGAAGGAATCTTATACCTTTCCACAAGCGTAGAGTCGGGACTATCGACGAACCTACAGCGAGGCAGCTGCTTCTAGCAGAGCCTAATTTCTGCTTCGACGAAGTCAGACACCAAAGAGTGCACTTGATACGTTTCTGACGGGAACAAATATTTTCAAAACTGTTATAAATTAATCACAGAATTGTAGCTCGGGGTTCTGAAAACTCATTATCGCGAAAAAACGCCGTTCCAGTAAACTTAAAGATTCCCTCGCAGAATAAGCAGGTAAAAATGGTTTCTCAGGGCTTCTTACGACTTCAGTATCATCGTCGCTCAAGGGACACTGGTTTGAGCAGTTTTTCCTGCTCATTTAATAGTGTTCGTCGACCTGCGCGGACAAAGTCTAGAAATTCTGAGAATCACAGGTCTCCACACGTTGTTCTCTCGAGCCGACGGCCTCGAGGTTCGATCGGACGCCGGTTGATTCTTCGAGTACGAGATTATGCAAGTCCACAATGGTGTCGTCACGACAGAAGATGATCGGTCGTGTGTGCGCGGCCGCGTGCGGAACCCAGCGCCGGTATCAACGTCTAATTGCTTTAGTATAAATCAGTTACCAGTCCCGTTAATTGGATCCGGTTAATTAGCCGAGCTCACGTTAGCGAACCCGCCCAATCCAGAAACGTTCCGCGATACGCGCTTACCATTTTGATCCGCGGCGCACGGCTTCTGGTAACTTCCATCGTGCACGGCACACCGATATCTCTCTTCGATGGGCGAACTTGCGACTTTGTCGCCAATTGCTTAACCTCGGTGTCTTCCCCGTCAATTAACTCCGGCAAAACAGTACCGTTACAGCGGAGTTTGCGGATCCGTAACTATTCGCGGACTAGTTACAGCCAGTGGAAGCGACTTGTACATTCTCCCGACGATAACCAACATTCTGTTACCAAGAGGACCAAGTTAGTCGACGTTTAAACCGCCGTAATTCCGTAAAAAAAAAATCGTACGGCGACCAACCCGAACTAGTTTTAAAGCGTGCAGCTTCCACTTTCAAGCTTCGTAGCACATTTTCTTCTAAAAAAATTTCTCCGCGATGCAACAGGTGAAAAACCGAAGACGAGTTTCCACCGAAAAGTGGCGCAGATTGAAACGTCTGCGAAAATGTTAAGAAATTTTTTCGAAGCTGAATTTTCGGCACGAACTTGAAGACTGACGTTTCCCCTTTGCAACGAGTCCTCAAAATTTGATGTACGGTCTTCTCCAGTCGTTCTGTTTCGCTTTAAATGAAACTCGTATCGATGACTACATTGGAACATGTTCCGCTTTCCTGTTCCATAAAACGGTAAAAAAAAATCGTGCATCAAACTTTGAGGACTCGTTGCAAAGAGGAGTCTTGAATCTTCGTGTCCCCGGTAGCCCGCGCCGAGAAAAAGATATTTTCAATCGATCTACATACGTTTCAGTTTGCGGAATCTCCGAGAAGGGACGGAGTTTTCGATTGGTCATTCCGAGTCGTAAATTATCGAATGCGGACGCGTGGACATGACGGCATTCCAGCAGATGCTTCGTCATCAATGAGATTACATCCTTAAACAAAAATCCCGTGCCCGTCTTTGTAAATCTCGTTACCGTAGCCGCGTCGGCAAACACGATTTAAGTCGGATGACGTTAAACAACATTTTTAAGTTCGTTACCGGCGAAACGTATCGTGCCCCGGAGCCAGCGATCCGTTCGAACGCTAATGAAATATCGCTGGTCCGACACTTCGTTACGTTCGCTCGATTCGGAAAATTGATATCGCGACCCGGATTTCATTCGACCGTTCGCCCCGACAGCGGAGAAATCATTTTCATGATTTTTAATAGACGCGCTCGACGCCCGATAGGAAAATATCGAGGATCCTCAGTCACTTTCCGTTCCTCCAATTTGTTTTCATGAATCGCTGCAATTGAGCCTTCTCTCGCGGAGCGATAACAGCTGATCGTAAATCAAGATGAAATACGCCCGAAGACCCAGATCGCGCAGTGGCTTACGGGAAGCAGGGATTTCTTCGTTAAACAAATAAACCGGAGTAATATCCAGGGAGCCCGTGGAACGTCCGAGACCGTCTGTAACCGAACAATTTATCTTATCGCCGCAGCAACGTTAAATATTTTGGCACGATCGTGTGCGTTCCGCGGAAGCGGTGCGAATTTCGGTAGACTCCGCTGGCTACGTATTCAGTGCCACCGACTACGTTGTTACATTGTCTCGTGGGGGGGAAAAGTTGCTGTACGAGAATATTTTAACGAGCCATTTTTCTAAACGGCGCGTTCGCGAACCGCGAAAACGATGTGAAACATCGTTGCCATGGTACCGTCATTCATTATTTCTGCTTGCGCTTGAACTAAATTGCGAACGCGAATGTGGTACAGGAAACGCAAATTTAAATGACGTACTTTAATTCTCGACGATTTTCATCTTGTTACAATTATTATTTATTTATTCATTTACTATTCGGGCAACAATCCCGTTAGTACGCATCAGTTCAGTTGTGCTGAATAGAGAATAGAAAGAAAAGAAGTGCAAAATTCGCATAATACAGATTATAGGAAGAAGAAAATCTGTATTTAGCTAGACTACAAGCTCTTGTAATTAAGGCAGGCAATTCTGATTTTGTGCGAAGATGATAATACTTTATGGAATAGTGAAAAGTTTACTTCAAAACCATGCAAATACGATGTCTTCATTGAAACGGTGACACTATGTGACTTGGTTTAGAAATGCGTTTTTATTGAGATACATTCGAGTAAATTACACTTCATAACATGTATTAGGTTGTCCCACAAGTTCTTTCCGCGCCGCGCTATGAATGACTCCAACTGGCTGTGTTTATACAAACACGCAGGCTTATTTCTTGGTTGTTTAGGGTATCGGTTTCAATTGTCCCAGAGCTCTTTTAAGAGCACGTTTCGTTGGTGACAAAGTTTCTCAGAAAATTTTTTCTGCGCCCTCGTTTTTCATCACGACAACGCAAAACCGCATGTTGCGCTGGTCGTAAGAGAAAAATTATTGCAGTTCGATTGGGACGTTCTACCTCATCCTTCGTACTCCCCGGACATTGTTCCATCTGATTATTACTTGTTCTTCTCGTTAAAAAATTCTCTCCGTGAAAAACGGTTTAAATTCGTAAGCGAAATAAAAACGCATCTTGATCAATATTTTGCAAATAAGCCTGGAAGACAGCATAATAAGGCCTCCTGACAGATGGAAGAAGGTAATAGAGCAGAACGGTTCATATATAACTCAATAAATCAATCTTAAACAACAAATATCGTGTAATCATTTCGCATAAGAAGAAAAGGAAAGAACTTATGGGACACCCTAATACTTTCCAGAATTTGTTGCGACTCACACGGAACGCTTGTTAACGCAATGAAGTTCGCAGTGAGAACAGTTTCGTCGAAGACGATTAAAATCGAGCCGAAAGGAAGGGCTGACGGACCGGCAAGGAAACGGTAGACGACAATAAATTTTCAGTATCGGACGGGTAAGTCGATGCATCGGCAGCGATGCAACGTGTTGAATTGCTGAGGAGACGGGATCGTTCATGCTCAATAACGCCCATCATTTTTCGGTCGAGCTCGACGGAGATCTTGTCCACGCTCGAGCGAGTTTTCACGTGAATCACATAACCGCGGCGCGACCCGATGGCGCATTGAACTATGAGATCCTAAGGATTCGGTGCGAAGACGTTCTGGGGCTTCGCCAACACGTGTTCTGGCATCTCTTTCAGAACGCCCCTGGGGTGGAGACCGTTCAATGTCCCTATCATTGGCCGATTCCTGTTTCCTTCCTGGAGTCGGCCTCCGTCGTAGAGAAAAATCGAATATCGCGGTACGCTTCGGGGGCGACCGACTGCGAAGTGCCCCTTTCATCTTCCGTAGGAAAACTTGCTTACAGCCTTCGGCCATTAAAACTGCATCGCGTGCGAAAATTTCACTTTTCCGAGCAGTTCCGATTCGATCGCTGAACGGCATTGTGCCGCGAACGACGAGCTGTCGCTGGCATAGAATTCTGCATAGAATTAACACTGGTCTCAAAGTATTATATACCCTTTACAAGCATTTTCAGACGTTTTACCGTTTGCAAATTATAATTGCTTTATTTGTTCACGGGAGAAGCGTCTTTATTTTACATTGTTATACGGCATGTCGCGCGACTAAAACAAGAAACTGGAAAATCGCCGTACAATCGAAAAAAATTAGTAGGGGAGCAGTACCATGAATGGCACATTTTCAGTTAGGACAAGATAACTGACAAGAGGACAAGATAGATAAGATAAAATACTGAACGATTTAATTCTAGTTTGAAACACTCGGGAGATCGGTTCTTTCACTACGAGAATGTATAGTATCGATGAGGTTACTCCTACGTTACTCGTTCTACTTTTTAATTATTTGTTAAAAGTGCATTTTTCCACATTCATCGATTGGTTGCATTTCTAATCTCTTCTTTTATTGTTAGATAGAATTTAACACGAGATTCTATTGGTACAGATTTTATAGAACAGAATCTTTTGAGTCTTGAAAGTGCTTTTATTATCTTGAAACGTCGATTGATTTATTATCTACCCGGGAAAACGTTTGATCGATGAAAACTTTTGTGAAATTTCGATGCTTGAAATCGACTGCCTGAATGGGCGCTCTTCGCGCCAGATTTTTCATTCGTAAAAGGCGTCGGAACAAGGCCTCGTCATTATTGCCGTGGCAAAGTTCACAAGGTGATCATTGACTCGAAGCTGCCAACGCTAACGCGTTCGCGCTCCATTCAGTTTTGCACACAGACTAGAACGCCGCGAATGAATCGCGTACTGTTATCCAGCAGAGCTCGACATGTGAGAATTTGATTATCGGGCTTCGTTTTGATTTTATCAGTCTGTCGGGGCCACATGATGTTATCGGTAGACCGCGAATGGAACTTCCTGTTTCTTTTTTTTTTTGTAGACCAATTTTGCATGAATATATTACCTTTTTTATTCACTTCATCGACGCTGTTAACAGAAAAACATATTTTTATGTAATTCTACTTCCATACAATTCATGAAGACGGTTTATATACGAGGCTTTAATACCAGCAGTTCATTTTCCCTATAGCAATTACTATTACAAAATTCGAATAATAGAACAAAACCGAATATAACGAGCAGACCGCGGATTTTACGTAAACTGTAGGAAGATTTTAATTATGAAATTATTAAAAATGTTCGTTGCAATCGACGGGACGCATTGTTTTTTCGCATAGAGATCCGCAGCCTCATAATGAGTTCTGCATTCTTTGCTGTGAAATCGCGGCACCTATTTAATGCTGCAGCATTTGCTGAAAGGATGCGCGCACTGTGTCCGTATTTATTACGCTCATAAAGGACAGGCTACACAATGCAGGAGGCCCCGCGCAGTATAACACGGGCTGGATGCAGCAGATTCTCTCCCGTCGTAAAAATTTTATGCAATTTCTTGTCAAGCCCTGCTTCTTACGCAATCAATAAATATATAAAATACAATATTGCGAAATTGCCGTTTCCCTGATCGATCCCCAGGTTCCTCTTTCCTCGAGAAACCCGGAGTACCCAAATTTCGCTCGTCACTATTTATAGCCTGGGCGCCATCGATCTTCATTTACCCCTAGTTTCCCACGGGTTTTCGGCCGATTATTCGATTTAAGGAGCGCTCCATTCTTCTCAGCTCTCTCCTGCGCATATCGGCCCCGACTCGCAATCAATCGTGTTCGCAAGCTATTTCCTATCCGATTTACCCTGGGGCGCATCCGAGCCTCTATGTCAACGATCCCTCCAAACCGGAGCCAGTTTCGACCGGATCGATCGGCCTATCCTCCCGAAGTCTTTAACCTATCAACCTACCGCGTAAGTACACCGACGTTCAAAAGTACGAACAACTCGGTGGAAGACGCAGCAATTTTCGCCCGGCTCCTCCTTTTAATCTCGGACATCCTTGTTGGTATCGCGATCGGCTAGGTTTTCTGCTGGCGTTTGCTACCTGGCAGTTTTGCAGGCAAGCATTGAAATTTCAACGGTGTTGTTTGGTCGCTAACTTAGCATTATGTATTTTCCACCGCGCGCCAGTCTTCGCTGTTTGTTCAGAAGCTTGCTGCAATTTCTGGACGACATGTTTGAATTGATGAAGACTATTTTCTGTAAGCGTCAGGACCGTTACTTTATCCTGGTATTAGAGCAATTTATTACTCGTAGTTATAATTTATTGTGTTTGCTGGCAGCGAATTTCGTATTAATTTGATATCCCTTCAAATATGTAGAAATTAATTTTGGGGAACGTATAGTTTTCACGTACGAAAACAATTCTTCTTCACGTAAAAATGGTCACGGCGTGAAATTCGTACCCTTATTTTTTCAGTGCCCGAAGAACATTGTTTTTGTGGAAGTTGCAACGCTCTTTATATTGCTATGACTGTGAATATTCTAAGATTTATTACGTGCAATAAAATACAATATCATTATAGACATAAAAGAAATAATAGAATATTCATAAATTAAATATATATATATATCTTTGAAATAGAGATTCATTAAATAATTATTTAATAACTATTAAATAGAAATTCCATGTCCTCTGTGACAATGTTTTGTCCGATGTTTTATAAGATGATCGTCTTATGAAATAAAGTGCGCGTTAAAATCGATGGCTTTGCGATCAGATACCGAAAACCATCGAATCCCCTCGGTCGAATGTAACCGATGTCTTTGTGGAGTAGGGGTTAAAAAACAATCTACTGCAGTTCGACCTGAGGTGAGGCTCGTAAAAGTGTTCTTTTCATCCCTGACCCGGTGGCAGTTGTTCAGGAGGATGTCTCGAGGAAGAAGAAACCTTTAGAGGAGGTCGAGGTACCGTGTGAACGGGGCTTCATGCGGCGTAGGAAGCTAGATCGAGGGGTAGAGGAGCAGTAGACACAGTAGAAAAAGAGAGGAGAGAGAGAGAGAGAGAGAGAGAGAGAAAGAGAGAGAGAGAGGCAATAAGCCAGGAACAAGACAGAGAACTGCAACGCACAAAGTGCAACTCCTGGCTGCAGCGCGCCACACCGGAGACTCGTCTTGATCGTGACACCTGCGCGTTCTCTCCCTTCTCTCTCTCACTCTCTCTCTCTTTCTCCCTTCTTCCTCTTTTCTCTCTCTTTCACTCCGCGACTCGTTCTTTCGTTCATTTGTTCGCTGGCTTTCCGTGGATCGTCGGCCGAGCCAGACTTCACGTTGCCCTGCCTCGAGCCGGTGCACCGCGTTGCAACGCGCTGCAAAGCGTTGCACGCGGACAGCTGTCCCTGGTAACGGTCGGAGGGATCCTCAAGGTCCGCTATCGGCTGCCACGCTTTCGAAATTCCTTTTCCGACGATTTTTCGTCTGCTACCGTTCGCCGCGATGCCAACGGAACGTGGCAACAGCTGGCACAATTGAGCCCGAAGGGCAGGCACGATGTATCGAAGACTTTTCTAGTTGACTTTTTAGGGTCATTGGAATCATAACTTTCTTCTAGGAAAATAACCTAGTTGACCGTTGTTGCACATCTCTGTGTTCAATTGAGAGTTATGACTAGACGGTGGATTTAACGAATTTAATAAAATAGGCGAAACTTGAAACAATGAGGATATGAAAAGAATTTAAGAACATCTATTTTCGACTCATATTTAAGTTTTTTCTATGGATACTGAATAGATATTATATTCTATTAAATTATGGATTTCAACTCTCTCGTTGAAATTATTTAAGGAAAATAAATGTTCTATTTCACTCATGTTTGTTGCAATTGATGAAATTAATTTTTAGTTTGTCTTTTTTTCCCTGCAAAAAATTATAGCAATGCATTTTTAGTTACCACTCTTTTAGCGGTTACAAAATGTTTGAACTTAGACACTGCCGTCTCAGTTTCGCAATAGCTACTCTATTCTTCAAAGATTTTTTCCCAAATTACTCATCGAATTATTCGAAATCATCCAAGCAATTTTTCACCCATTTCATCTCTACCGAGAACTCTATCCTCAATCTCGAATCAAGAAACGTTTCCATGTTTATATATTACGACGTTTACATACATGCCGATCGTTGTTACGTGAATTATTGTTCAATAGTTGTCGTAAAGTAGCTTCTATCGAGAAGCTGTTTTGCTTCTTTACTGTTTAGGCACTCGGACTGGCAGCATCAACACCTCAACATTGTTGGTTAAAAATGTCAAACAGAGACGTGTCCCGTAGTCGTTAGACATGTCCTGCTAATGGAATCCGCAAGCCAGTTAGCGGAAACCGCGTAGAATGGAACGCACAATGCCATTGATGCAACCAAGTATGCAAACGCGTCGCGAGCATTGGACTATGAATTTCACACTTTTATTTGACACGCGAAGATGCAACGCTCGATAACACGGGAACTTGGACAACACGTAATCTCGTGTTTTTGTTTTATCTTTGACCTAGTTCAATCGTTAATTGAAGACGGGAACTCTCCGGTTTCGTTGGCCGCTCGCGATTCGTGTAACTTTTTATCTTCGCGACACGCGGAATCGATGTTCTCGCTGGGACGTTGACATTTTCGGGCCCGATGTGAACGCTTACAAAGCATCGCTTAATAAACATCTGTCATTGTATGCAAATAATTTAACAGTACGTCTTCGAGCGCCTAATTGCTCTATGAATCTCAACAGTGTATTTACCTTTCTACTTTTTGATGTTCAACAAATATACGTTTCACTTTTCAACGACTACATAGTAACCAGGTTTGGGCATTATTCGGATTGTTTCGAATAAATTTTAAATCTAAGATAACAATCCGAATGAATTCCTTCTAGTCGAATATTTTATTCGAATAATGTTTTATTCAAATGATTCTTTATTCGAATAATCTTTTATTTGAATGAATTCTTATTCGGATAAATTGTTATCCAGATACATCTTTATTCGTCTGAATATTTATGCGATAGTGACGAATGAAATTGTTTATTTATCCTTTATTTATCCTTTACTTATTTATTATCCTTTATTCGTCATCCGAATAAAATTTTGCCCAACTCTGCGCTCTGCGCTCTTGCTAGGGTGATAAAGCAAGAACATCTCCACAAATTAATTAAGCTAAAAGGTCAACAACAGCTGCATAATACTCCTTTTCGATGACTACATAGTTGTTGCGATAGGGATAAAGCGGGAGTCGAACATCTTCAAAAATTAATTAAGTCGAAAGGTCAACGATAGGAGTGTAATTTCTCTTTTTAATGACTTTACAGTAACTCCGTTGCAGTGGAGATGAAACAAGAGTACGGACATTTCCGAAAGTTAATTAAGCTAAAAGAACAACCACAACAGCAATGTTTAATTGCCTCAGGTTTGGTAAATACCAGTTTATCTCCACGAGAATTTGTTCAGACTTCTTCTTTTATTGCAATCAAAGTGGGTTACAGTGGAAGGAGATTGAAAAATGAAAAGAATCTTCCGCGTTCTCGATTACAAAATCGCGTTCGTGGTATCGTTAGTTCTTGCCTGGCGTATTTACTCCGATTTTTGATATCACATGTTTCTTGATCAAACATCATTTTTCTCGAACATCGTCTAATCAAATCTGATCTAATTACTAAAAATACTCTCTACGGTAAATTTAGCTATACCTAAATCAACTGTATGAAAACGTTACAGCTTTATTATACGTCATCTATTTCATTCTTCGGTATTAATTGAATGCACTCTTTCACGAAGTGATAAGCAACGTTTCAAACAAAATTTAAAATGCTATCTAACTTCTTTAAGTACAATATAAGGCTGTATCGACCCAGATCTCGCGTAACTAGAATTTCTAATCTGAAAAATACGGTAATTATAAACAGCTTTTCACGCGTTTCCTGTGAGAAAACATTCGAGACAATTTTTGCAGAGGATTAATTTTCTGTGTACAAGCCTAAAAATTTACCTATCCGTCTGAAAGAGACGATCTCTGATCAAAACCAATTGACTCTTTTCATATCGCTTATGCGATATCAGCGCGGCGATTGCGTCACGTTGAATTCGCGTAGCGACGAATGATGCAATTGCTTCTCGAATGTCGAGCGAGTTCCCTTATTACCGGCAGATCCGCCATGCCGACGCGATATTCGCCTAATGCGATATCCTTCTGACGCACGTACATCGTCGCTATATTTTCCTCGAGAGTCACGCGTCCCTTTGGATAACGACGCGTCGGATATTCGGCGCGATATCGGATCGGCCGAGGGAAGCCTCGCGTGTTAATTTTTTTGTCAAATGATAATCCTTTGTGGAGAGACCCGTTCCTGCTGGTATTGTCAAGCTTACCGGATAAGAGAAGTACAGTAACGTCTTTCCAATTGTCCCTCAGCTTGTGAACAAAGATGGACAACTTGGGAAGAGGTGCTACGATTATACGAGCGGCTCGCGGCTCGTGTTTACAGTTGTTGACAATAAAAACGAACGAGCCGCGAGGCTCGAATAATCTTCTCAAATCGTCCAATTTGGATTACAAGCTGAGGGACAATTGGAGAGAATTTACTGTAAATGGAATGACCTGCAGGAAAATGAAGAATATTAACCCCTTGACATACCATTTTCTTCGCAGTTACTGCGATTAGAAATTTTTCGATCGCAATAATTTCCTAGAAGGGAACGAACATTTACGCTTATAGTGTGCCTAAATTCGCTTGAATGCTTAAATATCGATGACAAGACATTCGAATTTTATTCGAATTTTCAAGGACAGAATAACATCTGTACTCAATAAGTTATTACTAGAAATTTGCGCGACGAGTCGGACTCGTCAAAGTACGGCAAGGGGTTAATAAAATATTTTTGAGCGATGGAAGAAAAAATTTTCGAAAAATACTCCGCAATGAGGCTTCGCGTGTTAATTTCCGCGGATCTTTCTGTAATAGAGAAAGCGAGAGGGGTGGAAGGACGACGGTTAAAGAGAAAAAGGGAAAAAACCGCGAGGGCAAAGAAAGAGGATAAAAACTCGGCGAACGGTGTCGTGTGTTCCGTAGATTCTCTTACCAGAACGTAATGTCACTCCTTCGGAGGGAACTCGTTCGTATTTTGAAACGATCCACGCATCGTTACGTTCGGCCGGCTCCAAGCTCCGATTACCCGCCAGGGAATACCGGCACTGTCAGCTGATAACAAGCGAATCGCGAGCTGGCCCGATACCCGCGCCCCTATCGCTCGATATTATTCGATCGCGACAGGTGCTCCTCGATTCGAGTCATTAATTCCTCGCGGATTGCGACGGCTCCGAACAAATTGCTCTTTACATTTCCTTCGAGTCTCGAGACATGAGTTTCTGATCTTTTATTTTGCATCTTCTTCATGTCTTGCAACCTGGAAATAGAATCTTATGAAACTGTAGCGATGCTGCAACTTGGTATGAAACGCGGTTTTCTTAACAGCAGAAGCGCTTTGATCGAAATGCCGTAACTTTAGTGAGATTTGGTTATGTCCTCAAAAGATTGACGAGTATGGCCACAAAGTTATAAATTTTTATGTTCGTTAGTTTTTTTTTTTTAGTAAAATATTCGCGAAGTTGACCGATTCTTCGACCGTCGAAATGGAGAAAAGACATAAGAGCATGGTTCTTGTGCACTGTTTTGGTTGAATTGTCATAAGTTTACGGTGCTCAAAAATTTTATAAAAAATTTGGTTGTGTTCTCCAGAAATAGATAAACATTGCCACTAAGTTTCAGACTTGTACGTTTACCAGTTTTCTAGTAAAGAATGTCCATCGAAATTAAAAGAGGGACGTTGAAGCACGCTCTGCATATTTCTCAAATAATTAGTAGACTGCAGCTATAAATAGATATACATGAAATAAAAATTGCATGAAAAATCACATTATTAAACGGAAGAACGCGTAGCATATTTTTTTATTTCTAGAATTTCCAC
This sequence comes from Megalopta genalis, assembly GCF_051020955.1. Classification (NCBI taxonomy): domain Eukaryota; kingdom Metazoa; phylum Arthropoda; class Insecta; order Hymenoptera; family Halictidae; genus Megalopta; species Megalopta genalis. Next base: position 13,383,233 of record NC_135015.1, on the reverse strand, counting down.
GTGAAGATCAGCAGTCCGATTACACCGGTCTACAAAATCCGGTTTTCTTCGTTTTGAGCGACACGCAGTTTATTATTTAATAATTACCATAATCCTATATATTTGCAGGGTATAAAACATTACCTGAAATGTGCTTATTGATTGTCTGTGATATTTATCTATGTAGTCGAATAATTCTTTATTCGAATAATATGAAAAAGTAATATGGAAAAAATAAATCGATAAAGTATGAAAAATCGCTTTATATTCTCTATCATTTTCATTCGAATCAATTATTTTCCGCATGAATTCTTGCACGAATAAATTTCGATGTGGATAAATTTGTATTCGATTGAATATCTGTTCGATGGAGTCGAAAATCTTGTTTAACTTTAGTCCAGCGGTAATCAGCCAGCATATTAAATTAACGCTCTACTTGAAACCTTGCAATTTCAGTTGAAACAGCGAGTTTCTGTGATTCGACTACACGCGATAGAAAAAGAAAAACGGATTCCGGATTCAGATTCGGCGAGAAACAATTACATAAGAATCAGTGCAAATATTCTCTGCAACAACAATCGTGTTTACCAGCGTTATTGAACGAATATATGTACGGGATTCACGGACAGAGAGATTCACAGATTTGCCAGTCCAAAGCAAACGCAGATGAAAAAACTGGAACCGCGACGCTCGAAGAATAAACGGGTCTCACGTGACGTTTAATACCAAGAATATTTGTACTTTGCTTTGGTACTTAGCACGTCTTGGGCCCGAGGTGTTTCCGCGTGACTACGCTGAAGCCACGTGGATCGTTGACGAGCAACGCGCCGAACGATGCTATAAAACTGTAAACATTTATAGTGCACGTAGCGCGGCCACTTGACCGAATGTAAATATCAATTTTATTAACGGAGAACCGTATGACGCGCATCTGCGTGGAGGAATGTAACACCGGAGATCTCTTCAATCTGGTTTCGTCATTGTGTGGCGGAATGATCGAGTGTCCCGCGCAAAATGTTGCGAATATTATTTAACGTGTTGAGCAATTAGCGTTGCGGCTGCCTCGGAGCAACAAACGAGATACGGTGACCGAAACACAATGATAGGTTCATCTCAGTTTTGTGATATAACAACGTGTTTTACATAACGTAATCTGCCTTTCGTTATTAGCAGCTGATTCGTCGCAATGCATTTAACGAAACACATAATTATTTAAATGATATATAATTTTTATTAAATGGAGTTATTACGTCATTTATTCGAAAAATTTGGACATTTTGTGCGAAATAAATGTAGGTTCGCTTAATATTTTTGTATTTGGATTTATATAAAATTATCGTAAGTGCAATTATAAATTAATTAATTACGAAGGATGTTTATGATATTTAGTACTTCGCGAATTGTAACGGAACGGCTGAAAAAGTGCGGTGGATGCGGAAGACTTAAAAGGAAATGCGGAAACTTGGGCAACTGGGAAGGAAATAAATTCGATCGGTGAGCGGAGAGAAGCTTATATCAACGCCTTGCGTTGTTCACAATTTTCTGCGAGAGAAAGGAGATTCATGGTTATATCGTATGTCGATATTTATCGTAGTTGTAAAATATCGATCACAGAAGAATTCGATCTCGTTTTGAAAGAGATAACATCCATAGTTAACAGATCTTGTTCGCAGAGTTAACACTTGAGCTAAAAAATTTGAGCTTTTAAATTCGATTGAGCACAGTTTTTTAACAAATGCATCATAATTATATTATCGACAAACTGTATGCTATTTATATTATTAATAAAGTATGTCATAATCGTACCATTAAAAGAGTGTATCATAACTATTAGACTGCAGTTTTTCTACATTTATGGCAAAATTGAGTGGTTTCAATTTTAAACAGTGGAAAGAATAAACAATTTTAATGATATTAATGTATTATTTTTAGTATATTAAAATGATTCGAGAAAAAATAAACTTGTTATATCCACATCTTGCAATTGATGCATACAATAATTTTGCATAAAATTCTAATACGGCTAACAGTAATTATAGGAAATATAATCTTTGAGAATTAATGTTTACGCTAATCCGTCGTAATATCTCAATTTCATTAAGATTCGCAAGATATAAAAATGTTGAAAAGGTATAACTTATAACGTATACTTATAACTTATATTATAACTTATTAACACATATAACTTTACTTTTGAATTTTAAAATTTAATTCAATAAAATACATTAATTTGATGAAACTTTTGAGACTTTCCGACGAGGCCGTCGAAGTGTTAACAAATGTCGAATGCTGTTCTAAAAAATACAAGTAAAGCAAGAGTTGAACCGAAACGACCGACAGCAGCCCGCCCTTCCAGCAGCACAATCACCGATCTCTCTTCAAAAGCGAATGATTCACCCTCGCTCCTCGACGAGCAGCCCTCTCGTCGCGCAGTTAGAGAGAGAAAAAACGTGGGAAAGAGAGAGAGAGAGAGAGAGAGAGAGAGAGAGAGAGAGAGAGAAAGAGGGAGTCAAAGGTAAAACCCGGAAAGACAAAAGAGCGCCGGAAAACCGGCCGTCAAAATCCATCTCGTATTGAATCACCGAACGGAGGGCGCACGAACGGGAATTCGATTTCCGGTGGCGTGGTTTCGGGGTACGCGTTTACAAACACGGCGCGGAATAAACGGCACGCGTTGGGAAGCGCGGAGAAAAGGGACGCTCGCGGAGGAGGGGTGGCGTAGAACATAGGCGGACAGATAGCTGGCGCATCGCCGTGCAGAAGCGTGCAGAAGCTGTGGAGAAAACCAACATAGAGTCAGCCGGGCCGAAGTGTGACCAACGTCCGATATGGAGTGGCACGCGTGCGTCGTTATTGCGGGAGCACGAAGCGGAGCGGGCCGATAGAGAGGTTCGCGAGGGGTGACGGCATTGCAGCGAGAGCTGAAAGAGGGAGAGAACGAGCCGTGACAGGGACGAAGGGACGAGGGACGGGGACGGTGAAATCGAGACAAAGGATCGCGAGATCGAGGCGCGAGAGCAGGACGGCGACGGAACGGAGGGAGGACGCGTGGAAAAACAACAGGAGGGCGGAGGAGAGTATGGTCGAAGATGAGATTAAAGGAAGGGAGATAGCGATCAAGGAGGAAAGAGGGTAAGGATCGCTGGCTGGAGGGTGGAACGGGGGTGAAAGGAAGGTGGAAGGAGGACGAAAGAAGAGAAGAGAAGGGACGAGGATGGAATAGAGGTAGAGAGGCAGAGGCCGATCGATGGGAGCGATGTTGCCTCTGTGCTCGCTCGTACGTTCCACTTCGATTTTCTAGCCGGCGCGGCGCGGTACGTAGCGGAACGAAGCAGAAGGCCGGGACTCGGCTGCTCGGCACACGCTGGTTGGCTGATGGTTTCTACGAGAAACCTGCCCGACTAGGTTAGAGGGTTAAAAGCGTCTGCCCGCCGCCACTTGCCGACACGTGGACCCCGAGAAACTGTTTTTCCTTTCCGTCGGAGACACCGGCCGCGTTCGCCGCGCATTCATGGTGCACTCGGCGCGGCCCACTTTTTATTCGCCGCCGTCGCAACGTGCACCTCCACCCTGATCTCTCTCTCTCTCTCCCTCTCTCTGCTTGTTTTACTCTCTACCCACCTATGTCCACCTACGTTCAGTCATCCGCTGCCTACTAGGTTCGCCCCGATATCCCGGAACGGACACGATCCCGCCGCTCTCGGTCCCGTCGAGGTTATCGGCGGCTGGAAAGTCGTATGTGCCCGTGGCACGTGCATCTCTCTTCTGGCTGTCTCGAGTCTCGAGTCACGCTAGAACATAATTTTCCCTTTCACCGCCTACTTCCACGTTCCCCGGCGACCCCCGGGCCCCTCGGCCGGCCGTTCCGCTGTTGGTCATCCGGTTTCTCGAGACCGTCGTCCGTTCGGCGGCTCTTAATTATCTCGAGCGATCCGCCGGCCCGATACCGGCCCACCACGCCGCACCGCGCCATACCGAGCCATACCGAGGCGTACGGAACCATACCTGGTCGAACCGCGCTGTTGCGACCCGAGAGGATTTGCCGCGAGTGCTTACTCGTTGCTGAGCAAAGACCGTGGCGCTTTGGACACCTCAAACGTGGTCAAACGTTCGTGTCTTGCTCGGTTCCTGGTTTACGGAACGACGTGTGGTGTGCAGGCTTCAGGATAATACGTTCTTCACTGGAGAGTCCTCTTTCAACGTGTCACTCGCTGCTAAGCAAAGATTTCTACACTGTGGACTATTCAAACACGATCAAACATTTGAATATTTCTCGTCCCGTGTGGACAGTCGATGTTTAGGAATCTTTGAATTACGTGCGCGTGTTCTTCACTTGGAGAATTCTCTTTTCTCCCGATCGCGGCGCTTTCACTCTTCTGTTCCACCCACCGACACGCGTCAACCAACACGAGAACACATTAATATCTTCGCACTCGAGCATCGCGCATACTTACAGGAAAATCGCTTCCACTATCCTACCACACCGCCGTCGTCACGTTTCGACCTGTACAAACGTGGTGTCCCACAGTCAAGACAGAGCTCGAACGTCTCTCGAGCAGTCCTTGGACGGACGCAAGAATTGCTGGTACCACCTGCGCATTTAACATATTCATAACGGTGTAGCAACGTTGTCGTGAAACATCTCGCGCGAACGCGGGGAAACTAATTGTAACGAGGTCGACGGTGCCGATTCGACACTTGTCCACAGCAAAGTGGTCCGTGGTGAGAACGCCGTAACCCGTAAGCCACGCCATAGCCCTCGATATAAAGCGCGAAATCACGGCGGAGCCAGGCCAAACCGCGGCAAACCGGCCGCGCCGTTATTATTACACTTTCGTGTTGCGCTTTAAAATAGCGTTACCACCCTGTCCGACTACCCGCGGCACTCGGGGGGGTTGCTGGTTGCTCGTATCGATTCTCCGGGAACAGGCTCGGCCTGAAACTCGAAATCAAGCGGCGCGCAACCATCCCCCTGCTTCTCTCTCTTCGCCCACCTTCTGTTCCACCTCCTGCTCCTCCGCCGACGCCGCCTCCGCCACACCGCCACCTTCTCGTTCGCCCATCTGATTTCAATCCGCGAATACGATGTCGTTTCGCGCGAGCGTGATTTATCATCGGCGCGCACCGAATCCTTTAAAACGAGGACGTTGCACGCGGCCAACGGTCGCCACGAGGAAGCGGTGCACACGCGAGCGTATTAGGCGCTCGCCGACGCTGTGACCCACTTTTACCACGCGGGGTATCCTTTTCTTTTATATAATCGGCCCCCGATACAGAACACCGGCCGACCCCGTCGCGTTGTTACGCGCCCGTGATCCTCCTCGTCGACGGAACGACCGAATGACCGTTGCCGCGTTCTGAATGCTCGATCGCGGACAGCGCGAGCATTTCTTTCCGCGGCGATTCGGGAGAATCATTTTTATGACGGGAAGACGCTATCCTACTGGAACAGATCGGAATATCGTTGAAAATTAATCGGCAGTCTTGAAAAGAGAAGACGGTGTGCTGCTTGTCTCCTTCTTTTTGCGCAGATGTACAGGGTAGGCGTGGCTTTCGATATATACTTTCAATTAGAGTGGCTCGATGAGGCGTGGCTTTGTTGCTCTGTGTGCAGAGCCCTCTTGACAGACGTGATTTTGTTGTTCCTTTAATTCAGACCGCTGTTAACGAGCAGATTTTATTGCCGAGTGTACAGACTGCTCCGAGAGGCGTGTTTCCGTTCATCTTCCATTGTAAAGTGATCTAAAAGGACGTGGTTTTTGTTGATTTCCCTTTTTAGAATATTCTGAGTCGACATGGCTTCGTTCCTTTTCATGCAAAGTGCTCCGAGAGGCGTGGTTTTGTTGCTTCTGCAACGTAGAGTGCCCGCGGAGGGCGTGGTTTCGTTGCTCTTCCAATGCAGAGTGCTCTAAGAGGCGTGGTTTTGTTGCTTTGCCTTTTTGGAATGCTCTGAGAAGGCATAGCTTTACTTCGTTAATGCGAAGTACTCTAAGAGCACATGGTTTCGTTCATACCCTTGCATTTAGTACCGTAAGAGGCGTGGTTTTGTTGCTCTCGACGTGGATGCAGCCAGTTCGTGCCAGTTCCGCTCTCAGAACGCTCCCAAGTAACTCGATACGAAAACGAACGACATCGAAAAGTTGTTACAACGAGGGTCTTCAAGATATCTGCTTTCCACATCGAAGCATCTGGAATCCCATCCTGCTTTATTCGATAAACTTGCGTTTTTTTGTGATAGCAATCGTTATCATCGATATATTATTGTTACGATTGGAGTTCAGCATGCTCTCTAATGCCCCGGCTCTTGCGCCGCGATTTTCTAGAGGACGGTGCAACGTCGAGCCGATTCTCTTCCAGCTTGTCGCCGCGATTTTTGCTCGCCGCTAATCTCGTTTGCACCGGTAGGACAGGTTGTACCCGCCCAGCAGATACCGGCCGGATAAAATCCGCGCCGGTAGCCGGCGAGACGCGAGACGCGAGATAGATCCTAGCCGCGATTTCCAAATCCTTTATCCTTAGGAACGGCGAAACCCGATACCACTTTCGTTGCACTTTGTTTGCGCGTCTCGGATGATTTATCTTGGTTCGGTGTGTGTGTGTGTGCACACTCGTTCGCTCGCTCGCTCGCGCGCGCGAGCGACCGATCGACCGCCTCCCTCGGAAATGTTTGATCACTTGTTCGATCGACGCTGGAATTGGCTCTTTCGCTGTAACAAATGGGAATGGCTGTTTCGGCCTTTTATATTGTTAAGACACCGAGATGTAACCGAGGAGAAACGGCCAGACAATAGACCTGCGAGGTTCTTTATTTTCTTGTTTTCACTGCGGATACTGTTGGGCAAATATTGATCAACGGTAATGCACTTTGCTCGTCGCCGTTCATTCTATTTCTCAGAGAAATTTTGACGGGCGAGTTCGCGAACCGCGCGCGATCACAATCAAATTTTCTCGGTCGAGTGAACGGTCCCGGTGAACGAAAATTGAGCGCAATGAAACTCTGTTATAGTTTCCCTATTATAATGTTCCGTAGATTTTCATACGCCACGAATGCACCGAGTTCCGCCGTCTACCAACCGCGAATCAATTTAGCATGCATGGAGGCCGAGCACTAAATACACCCCGTAAATATCGAACTGAGAATCATTTTTGGAATTCCATACAAATCCTATGTATACAAAAATTATGCTGTGGAACACGGTAACTCGCGTTCCTCTCTTCGTCCGACTACGAACGTCGAAGCCTGCTGAAACCAAAGAATTCCCGGTTCCGTTGACAAATCAGAATAAATACAACTTCGCGGTAACAAATAAATACGAATTCTAAGAAGGCGATCCTAACGAAGCAAGAAATCTCGAGCGAAAAATCTCGCGCAGGAAATCCTCTCGATCTTCCGTATCGTCTGGCAACGAGACAAACGCGTCTGCTAAATGGGTCAGATTAAAATCCTCGGTGAAATACCATATTTCCCTCATTGTGCGCGGGGAGCTTTTTATCTAAACAATAAATTGACGGCGATGGTCTTTCGGTCCCGGCAATAAATTTCTGTGTAGAAGCCCGATCGACAATTCCGCGGAGCGAATGCGAACACGAACGTCGCTACGCCCGTAACCCCGTTTATTTGAACTTTCTCCATCGATCGACCCGGCAATCGAGATTCTCTTTTCCCCGGCGGCTAATCTCGCGGGCCTCCATTATCCACGTCGCGACGCTCGTACTCGCGCGAGCCAGCGCCGCGAGTGCTCCAAGCGTTTAAACGCGCGACGACTCGCCTTTGTTTATCGCACTCGGCGCAATTAAGCCGGCCTCCTACAAGAAACCCACCGCCGTACAATTTGTCGTGGTTTCCCTCGTACGCAGCAACCAGCAGCGGGCAAGAGCGAGTAAAAGCGGGCAGGAGCGAGTAAAAGCGGGCAGGAGCGAGCAAGAGCCTCGTTGTATCCGCGGACAAGAATTTAATGAGATTAAATTGGAGCATTGGATTGGTTCCCGCGAACCGCTACCTTTTGTCGGACCCTCGGAATTGCGAACCAGTCGAGTTCCATGGGAATTGCTCCCGGTTGACTCAGACGATGCGGCACCGTTTTATTTTCGCAAATTAAGGACCGGAAAGCGGGCTTTCGGCGGAACCACGCCCACTGTTTCGCCAGACTACCTGAGAGACTGATCCGAGTCGGGCGTAGATCTTTGACGCTGGTCTGTTTCACGAGGCAGAAGTCGAATCGAGTGCCAGCTCTGAATGCGATCCTGCAGAAGATCTTTAAATCCTTTGTAGTACGATTTTCTTTACAGCTACGTTGAACAACGCTTAATCATCTCCCTGGTAGAACGATACAATTTTGTTTTTGCTTCCTGTATGTCATTATTTACTTTCTTTGTTAGATTCTGATAACAGAAGAAGCAAGCTTTGTTTCGATTTAGAAGAAACGTAATATTTAGTAAATTATGTGTGAAATCTTCGTCACCAGTAAAGGGTTAAAGTTGAGAACCTCTTACAGAAAATGAAGAGTTGATGAATAGAGTTGATGAATAATAATTGAGACAGATCGAGCTGTGATCAACGCATTCGATGTCGTGTCGTTTTTTCAGAATAAAATTTGAATCAGTGTGTCTCATCACAAAGTAGGGTTCGATAAGAACAGCTTATAGGTAACAAATTGCAAGTAAACAATTTTTACAGAAGTCTAAGGGTTGAGTAACTCTACAACATTAAGTGAATCCGAGTACATCTGACTGACCTAATCCAAATCTATCTTTAAGTTTGATCCATCGAGAAGATTCAATGAGAAGGATATTTAAACAACGACTTGTGGCTCGATTACATTTATCAAAATTTAAAGCTTGATTAAACCTTAATGATGAAATTATTTTGTCTACTTGAGACTGAACCAATCGAGACCCATTTCTAGAGTATTCAATGAGAAAGTTCTTTAAACGACAATTGAGCCGTTTATTTTGAAAGTGGCATAAGTCACTTTACCGTAATGAAAAGTGGTGATTTTTTAATGTTTATACGAAATTATTTACACTGAGAAAAATATCAGTATCCTGAGATAACAAATACAAGTAGATCTTCTCGAAAGTTAGCATCCATGTTTTTAAACGTGTTAAAACGCAAACCCTTAAATATATCGACTTAAAAACAAAGTGACTTATGCCACTTTCAAAATAAACGGCTCAATTTATAGCTTGTTCGTTTCTATGGAAATTTAAAGGTCGACTAACTCTAAATCATAAAATGAACTCCGCTACTTGAGACTGACCTGAACTATCTGCATGTATGATCGACGAGAGGAGCAAAGAGAGGATCACCGGATGACGAAACAACGTTTCGATCTGACGAGTTGCGCTGGAACAATGGGGGATCGAAGGAAAGTGACTGGCTGATGTCGGTATCGGAAAATCACAGCGCTGGCCGCGAAATGACGCATTAATTACGCGAAAGCAGTGACTAATTGCGCGCCGGAGTCAACGACCTTCGGCCGTACAAGAGGTCCGAGTCATCCGTGGATCTGGTTCAGGCTTGCTCAGCTGTGTCTTTTGCGCCACACGCGGTGCAAGTGAATGCAGAGGAATGTGCACTTATGCTTTCGTTCGGCGCCGATCGCGCTTTCGGCGAAACCGGGATCCTGTTTTGCGTAATCGCCGGCGCGGCGATCGAAGTGTCGCGATTACTATGCCTCTCCTTTGTTAGCAACGGACGTTCGCGATCGTGAAATATTTCTTCCAGAAACCGATCTTTGGATCGGCTTTCATTTATTGTCGTTTTAAAATGTTGCGCTGATTTGCGTCTGCGTATCGAATGCGCCGATACAAGTGCATTTCTGAGAAAAATGCGAGAGAAATGCGAGATCGCATTGCCATGAATTTATTGAAATGAGTAGAAGAGGAAGAGGAAGAAGTGTTCCAGAGTATTTAGATCGCGCGGAAAGATCCTCAGCTCTACGCGACGGTTTTACGACTTTCAAAACTTTACGCAAACTTTTATTCGAAAAACGATAATTTGCTTTACGATCTTGTACTAAAAGCTTATTTCCATTTCCCTGAACTCTTCCGTGAACTCGCAATTTTAACCGGGACGAGTACCTCGTATTCTTTAAACGCGCATCAAGCTAACTTAATAAATAAAAATGCCACCGAGTCTCGAACGATTCCAGAGCAAATAGGGTAAATGTGCCAAATATGAGACCTAAATTTTTATAAATCATAATTTTCGATTTATAACGCTTTTCATAAAAGTGGGCACACGATTAAAATATATGTATTATTTTATAATTTACTGGAAAGCAACTTCGCAGATTTGAAAAATGGGTTTCTAATATCAGATACAGTTTTGGCTTCTTCTTTTGCCTTTTTTCACAGATTTCGGTATATGAAATTTATTTCTTCAGCACGACACTCAACGTGGACCTATGGGTAACATTTTCATTTTCATAATTTTTGTCATCACCTTCGTCATTTAGAATAATTTCTTCTTCTTCATCTGTGAAACTATGATTTCTTATACGCTTTCTTTTCGTGGTATTTTGCAGTTGTCTTTTTCTGATGTAACATTATAAAGAGGACTTCTCTAGAAGCCTTTCGTTTAAAGAATTTTGAGGATAACTCTTCAATATTTAATGACGTATAACTAGTAAATCTTAAACTTCATTGAATTCACTATACACTAGTATTTATAAAAGTAATCGCACGCTTGCCGTTTTTAAGATATTTCCAATACAATCGAACGTCTTAAAAATTTTTTGCAACGTATTAGGGGGACCGGAAAGTTATGTGTCGTTTGTTTACATTAAATTCAAACAGATAAATATGCGCAAAAACGCATAATATTAATTAACTAATATTTTACAAATATGGTTGCCCACGAGCACGAATGAGCGTGTCCTGCTTAATATTTCCGCGGCACGATCGGGGAAGGGGGGCGCTTAAAACTGACACGTTCGTTGCGGTCGACGACGCGGCAAGGAAAATAGAAAAGAATCGTGGAAAGACCCGTCGCATCGGCGATAATACTTCCGCGCGGGAATTCAATATGCTTTTCCAATAACGCCGTCGGCGCGGCCGGAATATTGGTAATCGTCACGAGGAAATTACACGGAATTACACACGCGATTTGTGGCGCCGGCGCCGGCGCGGCGCGTTCCTCGAGCTCTGATATTTCGTATGCTGATGGGGATCTATGGAAGCGGAAGAGCCGCGATCGATGGAGTCGAGGGAAACGTATAACGTCGTTGCAGTTTGCTACGTGGCCCCGGTGTCACGCGTGCTGCACCCCCGAAACTCTACCTGGGTCAAGAAACCCTTTTAACCCCTGCGTCACTGACACGCTTCCGCCGAGAAGGGCCAGATAAGCCGTTCCGCAATTAGCAGACAGGAAAGCAGTTGTTCGGGCGACAATGAAGCCGAAGTGTTATTAAATTTTCTTAATACGCACGGTTCTTGAACCCGTTAAGTCTTCCTGCGATTAGGGAACACTTGGATCTGCGGATTCGACAGAACTTCTTACGGTGAAAGTGGAACGACATTATGCAATTTTATTATTAAAGTTCTAGTATTAGTCTCAGTCCAGTTAGAGTAAAGAAAATACATAACTAGATACATAATATATTGGTTGTTAAGTTTTGTACATATTGTTCTTTCTTATTTTAATCTATTTTGTAATATAAGATTAAGTTAAGGTTTTGGTATGACAGTATTAATATATTAAGGAAAACGAAATGTAAATAATAATGTAAAGACTGAGGTCTATTTCTAGGCTAAAAGGCTGAAATAAAAATGCGTTCATAGTATTAGTCTCAGTAATTCGTTCTATTAGGTTGATGCGAATGAAATGTCGGATTTTTATTACGAATAAATGTTCGTCTCCGTGCTTATATTTCGCCAACAAATATTCTGTCAAAATTCTATATTTTTGTTATTTATTTTGAGTAAATCGATGCGACGTAAAGTCACGAAGAAGAAAACGAAAAGACTAGAACTTCTTTAAAAATGGCATTTAAATATTAAAAACTCGTTGGGAGGAGTGAATCGAAGCAAATGGGTCATACTTTGATTAAAGTATGCTAGGATTGCACTGAGGGAATAAGTTAGTACAATTTATTTCACGCTTTTATACATTTACAATTATGCTTTCAGACGATTATACAGAAAAGTTCTGCTACTAAAAGTCTCGTATATTGCATATCCTTGTCTCAGAATTATTTGCAGGTAAATATCAGTACGCGATTTTTCGTTAGGAACGAATGAAAAGCTTTTTTGTTTAAACCTCACAAATTGGCAGCTCTAATTAAGATGAACAAGAAAAGTGCGTAACCAACATGTGAACTCGATCCTTCTTCTCTCGCGAAAGCAAACACAGAGCCCGTCCATTTTAATTACGTTTACATCGTTCCTTCCGTTTCAAACTCTGATGCACCGCATTTGGTTCGATTTCTATTGTTTATTGGTCAAAGGAATCGGAACGCTGAATTCACGAAGAGCAGACAATTAAGGGAATCGCAGAAATCGGAATAACTTGTGGCTGCCGAAGTTTTCGGCCAACTTTTTCGTTCCCCTTCTCTGACCGATATCCTGAATTATCCTCCGGCACGGCGCATATCGTTGACCTCGCGATGGCCTTCCATTGTGAATGCGGAATTACGAAACGAAAGTTTCGATGTTCCAGATATCCACGCGCAGCCAGAGCCTCCGGCGCGCATCCATCTTCGAGTTCATTCGTCTTCGTTAGCACCGATTCAATTCGGTTTAGCCGGCCTCCCGGCGAAACCTTGCCATGGATACGAAAGGCAAATACAAAAGGAGCTTCGCGAACGTTCTCCAAACAATTAGAAATGCATCTTTCCTCTGCCGAAAATTGTTCTCCGTTTAGTCTACGGATTTGCCTCAGTCCAGACAACGATTATGTTTCAACGAATCTTACGTCTAGACTGCATGTTGCAATCCATCGAACAGCACTTTGCAATTAATTAGGATTTATCTAACCACTGATTTTAAAAGAAACTATTTCGTAAAATGTATGAATGGGCTAACGAAACAGGGGCGAGAAAATACAATATAGTCTTTTAACGTACACAATCAGTAATTTATGACCACAGTTTCCATAAAAAATGGACCTGTCTGGTGTTTCCACCGAAATCTTGAATTGTAAAGGACAGAACCTGAAGCCGCAGAACAACCTCGATCCATAATAATAATCTTTTGTTAACTATCGAGGATGTCTTATCGAAACCAACAAATATCAATCTCTAAATTAAATTAAGAGAATCCAAAAATTTTCAGGAAATTCATATTTGCATATAATGGCTTTTAGTCATTTTCCATATCGTTAGTTTTTGAACGGACTCATCCGAAAATGTTTTTTCTTTTCTTTCCGTGTTTCCTGCAGATTTACCTCTCTCTCTTAGTTTTAGCTTCAATTTCAGTCTGAGTTTTAATGTTTAGTCAATTACTATATTATTCTCGTCCATACATTTCGTATTTTCTTTTGTGCAAATGTGCTCTCACGCAGTCTGTGTAATAATAATAATAATAATAAAATTTTACTATGACGCGTAATATAGTGCTCAAAAATTGCATAAGTCGATTGCAAAGAATAAACAACGGTAGTAAAAACGAAAATAAATTGAAAGACAGGATAAATTAGTATCCGACTCGAAAATTAGCCTGATGCGTAGAAGATTGAAAAATTAGGGACCGAGTTTAAGTCCTGCGACAAGATGTCCGTCTCCGCGACGCTGCAGACGAAGCTCTGTTCGAATTAAACAGGTTTACCCTGGAGCCCTTCTCATTAACGAACCCCCAGCATTTTAGACGGATTGCGAGATGAGAGAGCAAGCAGCGAGTGACTGGTTCGATCGTCGGCCGTAGCTTATCTGTCTGCAAGCTTTTGGCCGGCAGCCAGCCGATTTCTTTCAAACTTCCGGCGATGCGTTCACTTTCGTTGGTCTGGGCTCGAGCACGGATCCGCCGCGATGTTAATAACGGGATTATCGAGTGTTCCTCAAGCGTTATCATCCTCTCCTCGTTCCGCTCGCAGCTGGGTCGCGCGGGGATCGCGAGCGGAAATGAATCCGGCGCGGACCTGGAAACTATCTCGCAAGTTATTCGCGAACGAGCAAGGATTTCTACTTTGCCGGATGAACACGAATCAGCCGGTCCGGGGATCGTTATTGCATCCTGCGAGGCATGCCGGCGGAACAGGGATAACGAGCGAGAAAGGAAAATCCTTCGACGGGGATAATTAAAAAGGTGAAATCTGTCCGGAGTTGTTTATTTTTCTCTTAGCGAGCGGAAGTGTCGCGGCTTCGAGATTGAAACGTTGCCAGAGCTGAGTGACATTTATGGAGAAAATATTTCCACACAGCACTGTTTTTAATAATAGATTCTTCACGATTCGAATAAAATAGTATTTCAAGTACGACATAAAATTTCGGAAAATAAAATATTTTATTTCGATGATCCACAGCTGAGGCATGAAATAAATATTTTATTTTGATAATGTAAAACGTAAAATGAAAACCTTTTTATTTTAACCTGAATATGAATTGTGAAAATGATTGACGTAACGTGAAACGTTTTAGATTAAAAATAATTAAAATAATTAATCAAAGTAATTATACTTTATATGATTTAGTAAATTGATTTAAATGATTTAGTAAAATGAAAATATTTTATTCCATAATAATCAATTAAATAAATAAAATACCCCGAACTACGGCCCAAGTATCCTCAGTTTTTTAAAATATTATCTTAATCAATTTTTTACAACGAATAAAATATTTTACTTTCAGAAATAGACTCTCGACGCCAGGATTCGTCTGAGAACGACGTTCTGCTCACTCTCGGAAAATTAATTAGGATGACTTGATCTTTCACTTTTTACACGTCGACGTTTGTCTGAAAAATGTGTACCGCTGTCAGTTCGTACCAATTTAACCGCTGATGTAGAAACTCTGGGAATCGTATGTTTCACCTGATTCGTGCTGAGTACCGGTAAACAGCTAATTAGCGTAGAGGAATAGAGAAACGCGTTGCCCCAGCAAATCGTTCCGGCGCGTAAAAATATAGACCGTACATCATGGGAATGTTTGTTTTGACGTGTAACGATTCAGTTACATCCAGTTGTAAATACGCGGAGCCCGCAGTTCATTAATTATTCGTGGCAGAGATTCCCGATGGAATTCAATATTTCACGTGTTTTTCCACACGCGTTGCAACGAGCACGTCCGGCGCGCCGAGCGCGGCTCGCTCAAGTGGATCGCGCCAGTCAAAACAAAATATTTGACCGGTCAAATATTGATACGGATTATCGGGGAAATTTAGGGTTGCACGCGAGGTATTTTTTTTTGGGCCGCCAAGTTTCACGGTGTTTTCCGACGTTTCGCCGATCGATTCGGTGGATGGATAATCGCGCGCTCTCTCTCCGCTTCTATGTATCCTTAAAAATCTATTTTCAAGCTCCTGTTTCGCCGACGGTGAGAGAGAAATTAACGATCGAATCGGATGATAGAGATCCTGTATATAACAAAGTAAAGAGAAGGTTAAATCTTTCTTTTTTGAAGGTTTCCAGAAAATTCAGTGGTACGAAGATTTAAAAGAAATGTTTCGTTTGCCCAAGACAAGCGGTTTCCACCTCAAGAACTTGTCACTGATCTCAATCCCCTGTGGACAGAAAACTGATAAAATATCTGGACAGCTCTGCAAGCTATAGTTTACCGCGTTGATCTATAGTAATCTATACAGCGGCAACCTCGTATCGCAGCTGTGCATCAATTGAGTGTAGGATTGCGTATCAAGGGAGTGCAGTCTCCCTTTTTTGGTGTCGTGTCTCGACGCTGTGACAACCGATATCGTTCTCGAATAATATCGATATCATCCGAGTCCGATTTGTTTCAATACTTATGGACAAAAGTGTCCATCAGAGTTGTCTAAACTGGTCATGGACGGAAATTGTTTTTGCAAGGTACCATTGTAGCTGTGTTAAAATTGAGTGCAACTAACTATGCTTCCTTAAGGATCTCTGTACAGAAAGAGCGACGAAACCACGCCCCTTCGGGGTACCTCTTACACAGAAAGCAATAAGACCACACCTTCTCAGAACATTCTAAATTAAGAAAGTAACGGAACCAGATTACCAGAGCAATGAAACCACACTTTATCAAGATACTTTATATTGAAAGAGCAACAAAACCACGCCCCTTGGCGCACTCTATACATGAAGAGCAGCGAGACCACGCCTCTTCGGAACACTTCAAGCAAAAAGCAATAGGACCTTCTCAAGACACGCTGAACTAGAGAAACATTAAAACCGCGCCTTTTAGAGCAGTTCGCATAAAGAGGAACAAAAACACGCCCTTTCAGGACCCTTCAGGACTTTCTACATTCCAGCAGCAACAAAATCGCGCGGCTCAGATCATTTTGCAGTTGTTCCTCTACTTATCAGAGGAACCTAGATCACAATCTACCGAGCATTAAAAGTGACAAATGTGTGTTGCTCTGTAAGAATATTAAAACCGAATTTATTTAGACTTTCCACGATTTTTATTACAATGAATGCTTGGATTATGAAACTTACTCAATCATTTCCTACGGACGAAGCACAAAATGTGAGACCGGCCATGTTGACCGACTTGGTAGATCTAGCGTTAAACTCGATATCAATGACCACCGGAATCCGCATCGACGGTTCCAGCGTGCCAAATCCAACACAAAACGAATTCGTCGAGGTGTCCCTCCTGCGTCGAATCTTCTGCGATTCGCCGGTCCATTTCGTCAGGCATTTCATCATCACTCTGTATTCGAGGAATTCAGTCATGACAGTGTCGAGGGAAAAAATCTATCCTCCGGTATCAAGGACATGGCTCTCGGGCGAACGCGGAAACGTTCCCCGAAGTTTCCGGCGAAAGTTCCGAACCGGGACCAGCCTCGAAAACAGCCGCGTCCATGGATAAACTGTTGCTAACGCGTTTGTTTGAACGCCGAGCGGCGCGGGACGGGAAAGTTTACGAGTGGCCGCGATACCAAGCGCCAGCAACTGTCCGCTGCCTCTCTGGCAATGGATAATATTTTAGAGCTCGTACAGAGCGTTGCATACAGAGCGCTTCTTTATGGAGCACCGGCTACTGTTGCACCGCGCTGTCGCGATCGCCGGTTCACCGGAATCCTGGGCTAATTTGCATAGATGGAACTTCGTTGTACTTTATTCCGACGGGAGCAACAGTTTCCGATTTCACGCTACCGGTTTCTTGCGATCGATCGAACAGAATCCCGATCGATCTGCATAAATGTAACATCTTTGTGCTTTATTCTACCGTGGGCAATAATTTGTGATTTACCGACCGTCGTCTTTCATTCCGATGGGAATAACGGTATCCGATTTCACGCCACTGTTTTCTTGTCATCGATTGACCCCAGAATCCCGATCAATCTGCATAAATGTAACTTCTACCGGGAGCATTAATTTGTGATTTATCGCCTCGTCATCTTTCTGTATCCGGATGATCGACCCGGTCACGATTCCCAGTTTGTTATGCAAATCTTACCGTTCATTGAATCGTCCGCAAAAAACAGGAATCTTCCGCAGGTGTTCGTTCGCTTCGCCGCTGTACGGATTAAGCGCATCGATAAAAGTTTGATCGTTGCGTCTATATTGGCTGATCGAGACAGTTCCTCGGCGTAATTGTCTTAACTATGTATCACGAAATCGAATTAGAACGTCTTCAAATTTACAGAAGTACGCATAATCCAATAACGAACCACTTCCAGAAGCTCTTCGCAGTTATGCAATTGCGTGGCCATCTTTAGAAACGTCGTCCCGCGTCTGGCGTTTCTCGTCGATCAAATAAATAACACCGATATATTGCGGTACAGAATATTCGGCCAGGCCCTGGGCCACGTTTCTCTTCGATTAAAAAATGGCTCGCTCGAATTTTATGGAACCGTTCCGGCGGCCGGTTGCAAAGTCAAGGCCTCGAGTTTGAAGCATCGCAACGTCGAGAGATATTTTATTGCAAAGGTTTCGAAGGGAGAGGCGATCGCATCGGAGTCTCCTAGAGACACATTCAGTTATTTACGCGAGGCCTTGATCGATCAGTTTCTCGCACGAGCAGTCCGAGGGGGGCGGAGATCGAGGGGGGCCGGCGCGGGGGTTTCGAGCTCGAGGAATTTTTCTCGCCCCGAGCATTCGTCTGCCGCTTCGCTGGGCCCTTTTATACTTTGCTGAGGCCGTTATCAGCGAGCTCGGAAGCCGGTAATGCAAAACTACCGGCCGAACAAATTGATTGCCCGTTCCTTTTCATACGGAGAACCCTAGAGCCAGCGCCGATCGCCGCGAGTATTACACCGGCGCGGCGTTCGTTCGATTCACCGGCTTGTCCTTTTCGCGATATCCCATCCCCTAATTAGATTTGCAGATTCTGCCGCGACTTCGTTCCTACGCAGCCCAGAAAAGTAGATTATTTGCTAGACAAGCCGCTCGTAACGAGATCACCGGCGATACGTTGACCTCTATGACACGGCAAACTGAATTTCATCGAGCGGTTGCTTCCAGTAAACTCCGATCTGCTTAATGAGGAAATCCGATTTGCCAAAAATTCGATTTGTCCCGGTAGTGGTATACGTGGAGATTAGGCGTTTGATATCGCAGAGTCAGTGCTTCGCAGATTTAGGAAATATTCCGAACGCGGTTCTCTAGAAACGGTATTCCCGCACCTGGTTCACGCGATTATGAAAAGAATTATTGGACCGACGGATCTAAAATTTTAACTGTACATTAGGAAATTAATCTTTTATCGCTACGTCCACTGGCAAGACGACAAGTTGCACAATTTCTGTTTAATTAACAAAAGCGCTGGCACTCTTCCGACCGAAGTCGAACATTTGTCGAAGATCCTAGTTTACGAGCGGTACAAACTATTCTCTTGGAAATGACAAAATTTGAGTAACACAACGAAAGCAAGATAGAAAACGTATGCGAAGTTCGATTGGTAATAATTGCTAAAGTGGGACGCGTTTTACAATGAGAGCTCGGACACGGGCAGGGGCTTCCCAACAATCCTAAGTCCCAAGAATAGACTGATCTCAAGAACACACGTATCTATTGCGCAGATTTTCTTGCACGGCAGGTTATAGAACGGGGTTTCCGATTTTATCAGGGAAGTCCTCCAACTGGGACAAGCAGTTTTATTTAATAAACCCCCGAGAGCATAATATAGGACACGATTCGCGTAAACAAGGCCTAGATTATTAGCCGGCGACGTTTCGCTGTTGACGTAGAAAATGATTTTACAGTAGTGCTCCATTTATTCGTGCTAATCTTGTAATCTGACTTACCAAACACCGAGGCTCTTATTTCTAGCTTCTATTATGCGAACGAGCGAGCCCCGATAGAGGGGGTATCAGTTGACCCTTATTATCCGCACGATCCAATTAGGATAAATGGAGTCCTGCTGCATTTGCTTGCCCCTGTTACGGCCGTGGACGTTCTCAACTTTGCCATTAACCAAGCTGGTTGCATCCTGGACTTGCCTGGCCTGAGCCATTTACAACCGTAACGTTTCGTGTGCTCGCAAAGAGCGCGAGAACAGAGGATGGAACAGTGTTTGAAACAGCCGTCTGTCGAATTAATTTCTCTCTAGAACCATTTGCGGATATTTTTGAAGCTGAAGACCTCGGCCGAGGTGCCGAAGACCTCCGTTGAAGCTTCCGTTTATGGTCCCGTTACGTTTATTGCCTCGCTGTATCCTTACGATCGAGCGCTTCAGGAAGACAGACGAGCTAGAACAAGATTCGAGTTTAGTACCGGACTATTGCACAATCTACCAGTTTATTAACGCGTTAATTTCCGAACCACTGTTCCCGATAAACCCCGCAAAATCAAACTACGGTAAAACTTCGACTATCCGGACCTGCGATATCTGGAAAGTCATTTGATCTAGTGCCGTGGTTAGGTAAATCATCGATTATTCGATATATTCTCGTGATTATTAATTTATTCTTAAAGAGAGGGAGAGAGAGAGAGAGAGAATCGTGTCACGGGAAACTATTGTCAGTGGAAAATGAAGGCGATAAGTAAGCTGCGAATTTCGTATACGTAAAAAATAAGTCGATTTAATGCAACTTATCTATTAAAGTAAATTATGAAAAAATGGTGAAATGAACTCGCTAAAATGATCGAAAAGGGAAACTAGCGTTTACGTAGCTCCTGCATCATGCAATTGATGCAGGCAGTTCGATTTTGCATAAAAATCCGCATTCTGATGATAAGTATCATACGGTGAAGGGAAATGTATAGAAGTCGAATGCTCGGAAAAAATCCGAGATCAGGTTTATCAGCTCTCCGTATCGTCGCGTATATTCAGTCCCGAGAAAATCCCAAGTATCATTGCATTTAATCGTACGTGATTCTTATTGGATCGGAATCCCGGTTTCGGGGTGGCGCGAATTCCTACTCCGGAGGCGTACCGCATAATGGTCTTACTCCGGGTCTAATTATCGAGCGTGTACACTTAACTCTGACTCTAATTATCGGTCTCGCGCGCATCACAAAGGGTTCCTGTGTACACGGGTCTCGTCGTCGGGCCAAAGACGTCGAGCACACACCGAACGAATCAACGCCGAGTGGCAATTCCGATAGACGCGTACCAGAATCGCTGAATCGCTTTGGCTGGGCGTCGCGCCGCCTGCGAATCAAAATGTTGTTCCCGGTTGCCGGAAACTCGCGGCCATTGTTCCACCGACGGCTATCAATGCTTCTTTTGGACGGAAACCAAATTTGAAGAATCATACTCGAAAGCAGGGATGACTGGAAACCGGATTTTTAGATTCGCGAAACTCGTATGCGAAAATTTTTGAGGTCCCGAATTCACGAAACTAGAAACATTCGACTCCCGGAATGCTTGTTCTTTTTCTTTTTCTTTCATTTTTCTAAGGAGCTTCTGTTTCGTCAGGAACTAAAATCTTGATAAATTCTTTTCAGAATATTAAATTATTTGTGGAATATGATTACGATGAAAATGAAACGTAGTCACAATTTAACGATTGCGAAGGATTGGTGAAATCGTACCAATTCAAATGTGTCTAAAAGCCTAAGCACGAACTCAATTGGATTGTTATTAGTTAAATAAAAATAAATGCATAAGTAAGTTGTTTGTACAAATTATTATTTACCTGGGTTTCGAGAGTCTCGTATCAGAAAAACGACAACAGTGTCGGAGATAGCGGAAGTTCAGTTCATTCGGTTCATTTTTCTAGTATTTCGCAAGAAAATGGATGAAGGGAAACTAAAAGATTAGTGTAGAAAATAAAGTACAATAAATCCCCGATAGTTGTACAGGTCGCGAGTTAAGACATTCAGCACAGTTTCCTAGTACCTTCGAGAGAAAATTGATGAAGGAAATCTAAAAAAATTAATGCAGGAAGTGGAGTAGAATAAATCTGCGATAATTGCACCAGTGGTCGCCTGAAAATTTCAGCGAGGAAATCGTTAAAGAAAATCTAGAAAATAAGTGCAGAAAGTAAAGTACAGTAAATCGCAGGTAGTTGCACCATCGCGACCCGAGCGATCCGAAAAGCGTCGGCAGAAGCAGAAGCCTGGATCCTGGATCTTTGCTGTTGGAGCTGAAAAGATAAGTGGCAGGCCTTACGTAACTCATCGGGCTGGCCCGTTGGTTGCAGAAGCCTCTGCACTCTGTTCCCAGTTTCAATTTCCTGCAAGCGTCGCGTTTCTCGGTATCGGTCGGTCGATCGAATCGGAATATTCGAATTCCATCTGGCTGGTCTTATTAAGATCATTCCTCGCCGCGTTAAATATAATTAAACGACCTCCATATCCGCCCTCGCAGCTCCTCCATGGACGTCCGGGTCGATCGATCCCCGGCCAGGCGGCTCGAATAATGCGACCTGCCGACGGTTTTTCTTTCTTTGTTCCATCCGCCGCGGGTCCGTCGAAGGAAACGGGGAATTAGCTTCGATGAGAACGTGTCCTGGTCGTGTTCGCGTGATTTCGCAACGCGTCGGAACACCCTTGACTTCGCGCTTCATCTCGCGAGCAAGGTTGCAAGGCGCAGTGATTACAGTCGGGAGATATTAGCGATCGTAAATGTCAGGCCGCGACTTTCATTCGCGGCTTGTTCGAACCACCTTCTAGGCCTAACCTTCGACTGGATCCGATCTTTTCGCGGTCTACCGTGAAACTTTCGAATCCCGAACGGATCGGCGGTACACGATATTTTTCCGTTTTTCATCCGCAGAGAACCACCTGTGACCGCAACACCCAGCGCGGGGACGGTTCTAAATGGAATTTAATAAATATCAATATTCGATTTACATAATACGATGTGAAACACAATGCCGGTTACGCGCCCGCGACATTGTAGCACGTAACTCTCTTCCATACCGGGCTCGCAACAAGGCGTGGGCAGGCGCAGTCGATGAAAAGAATAATAACTGCAATTTCTGCTACAAAGTGTTGTACAACATCGTTCGG
Source organism: Megalopta genalis (assembly GCF_051020955.1). NCBI lineage: Eukaryota > Metazoa > Arthropoda > Insecta > Hymenoptera > Halictidae > Megalopta > Megalopta genalis. The sequence continues at coordinate 13,360,774 of NC_135015.1, read as the reverse complement.
CACGAGAGCGACGATAATCCAAACGACTCAGCTCCGCCATGAAAACAGTTATAGTTCGTATAAAACTCTGCCTGAACGGCTGCCATTTGTCGCACGGATTAGACTCGCGGATGCTTGCGCGAACATTCGTTGTACCAACAGCGGGAAACTCTTGTTTCAATGACCCTAACGAGTCGTAAAAAGGGCGCGACGATGTTCTAAAAAATCGTGCAACGTCTGCACAGTTTCGGCTGTTGATTTTGGTCATAAACGATTAGCGCGATTATCCTACTGATTCAGGCTCTAACGACGTTTACGTCGAGATTTCATCTTTCATCCTCCATGCGGCCGAGGAAAGGACTCGAGGTTTGACACGCGGCGTCCGGGCCGAGCATTAATTCGCAATTAGCTGAACGCGCGCTAATTGCCGGTATGCAAAACTGTGGTCGCGCGCGCGCTCGAATTTTAAGCGAGTTTCGCGCGCGACGCGTCGCCGGCCTCTGCGGAAACCATGCGAGAAACAAACTGGACGGATGGGATCGTTTCGTAATCTCCGTGTCGTGTGGCGGGCGCCGATCGTCTGGAAGCTTTGCGATCGAAAGCGGGAGAAAGTGGCCGCGGCTCGCGGCCATTCAGTTTTCAGCCGGAGAAAAGCGCCGCGGACTCTTTGGCTATCGATCTCGGAAACTTCGTATCCGGAATTTGAACTTCTGGCTCCTTGGCGCGGACCAGTCCGAGGATACAGGCCGAGTCCTGGTGGTATTACAGAGGAAGGGAAAGTTGTTTTGTCGATTTAACCCTCGAGTGGCCGCGAATCGAGCGCCGCGCAGCGCCGAGCCGCGATCCTTTTATGTTTCCTAAAGTCGTATACAACGCCGATACGAAACTCTTCCCCGCTTTTAGCGGCGTACCATGGTCCGCTGTTCCTCGCTTTCTCCGGCTAATGGCTCAAAAAATGGTTTAATTGCGCAGATATGCTAATGGGCTTCGTTCGCCTTTTTTCAATTCATCGGGCTTGCTTTCCACGAGGCGCGATCGAGGGAACGCCCGTGCGTTGTTTATGCAAAAATGTGGAAAGCGGAGGATAAAATTTATTCGTTCTGGTCTCAGGTTGCTACAGAATTGATTATTGTAATGGTCTGCGGACTGACTAGAGACGGAATGGTCTAACGAACAGACTGAAACGTTGCGAGTCTCATGAATACACGGCGGATTTCATTACAGGACTTGGCAAAAGTTCTTCGATCAAACAGACTAAGCGTCTAGCGTTACAGTTATTCGTGTGTTTCGTGTGGACATTTTTGTCGTCGATAATAAAGACAAATCTAACGACGGAACTCGAGATACATTACCGTGCATGAGTATTTGGGCACTTGCTCGTTATTGTAAAAATGTGAGTTCTATTCGTCAGCCTCCGTTACAGATTTGATTCAAGATTTCATCTTAGACGGTGGTATAATGCCTGTAAATGGCAAAAAATATGTAACGTATCTACATTTGTTGAAAGGATAAAGCATTAATTAAGATCTGTGTAATATTGATTTTGCGATGACGCTTAAGTTTGTTCGCTACATCTGATTCTCGCTTGTCCATTTTTCAAACTTCGAGCAAAATTTGTTATCGTTTCCTTTTTTCAAATTACTGCGCGACTTTTTCTATAATATATAGCTACTTAATTTATCGATATTTATCTCTCCCCTTTAGCTTTTTCCTGATAATTTTATGTTCTCTACCGTAACCGGTCTTTTGACCGCAGGAAAAATGCATAAAATTTTATAACGTATTTTCTCTGAAACCACAAATCTATTATTACTGTTAGTTTTTCCAAGGAAAATATCTATTGTGTTTTAGTCGCAAGCCACTTCTTTGTTCACAGTTTATTTTAGATTTGTGAAACGACAAGTACAATTTGAGATATCAACGACGCATAAACCTTCCATCGTGAGTGTACAATTTCCAATTACAAGTAAAGTTTTAGACAAGCGAACGAAAACTAAAAAGTGATCGCAAAATAATCGATTACCGTCCAACTTCGACAACAGTTGCCACACAATAAATATAAATTTTCATCCTCGAAGAAATGATTACAACCGAGAAAAATGAACATGTTTGTTTCTTTTCCGACTCACAGCCTGAGAAAATTTAACACAGACACGAGGAAGGGTTCAATCGTCGCGAGACATTTTAGCAAACTGTTTTGGCGGCCTTTATCGTCGTCTTTTCATCGTTGAAAGTATTTGTAGATCAATGACTGTCGACGAAACGTCGATTGTCAGCGAGGTAAAGAGTAACCTGCGACGATTGAAAACAGAAAGAACACGGCGACCAAAGGCAGAAGGTTACCAAGAGAAAGGTATCGATTCGCCAAGCATCGATCTCGTGTCCTTGTCACGGAGAGACAACAGTGTTCGATCTGGAATCGACAGAACGATTTTCGTCGGACTCGCGTGACTCGCTCGGGAAACGATTAGGAAACGCGGTTCCCGATCAGCTGGAATACCTCGGCAGGCTCACGCGAACCTGAGCGATTAAGGGCGACAATTGGAATCGCGGTCGCTCGGATCGCGAACGTATCAAGCTGGAATATAATCGACGAGCGCGCAGCCGCGATGAATCAGTGCCGGATCTCACGTGCGGATCGAGCGAGTCGAGCATAATGCGTGGCTCGCGGATAGATCGTGGATCGCGAGACACGACGCCGTGCCGTTGCACGCGCCGACACGACCGCCGATTCTCGTGTCGAGAATCGATATCAACTCGGAAAGTTTTCCATTAGATTCCGTTCGAATTCGCAATCCTCGCTAATCCCTCGATCGGAAATCGAGGATCCATGAACTCCTCCTAGAAGCTTTTTCCTCGGTCGCTGGATAGGGAAAGAGAGAGAGAGAGAGGGAGAGGCGGTAATCGGTGGGAATAGCGCCGAATATGGGCCATAGATCGGGTATGCTTAATTAAACAATTAATCAAACCGAGATATTACTCAGCTAGCTCACCCACTTCGCCCGGAATTATCGGAACACGAATACCGCCGATAAACGCCAGCGAAATCAAAGTTTAATTACCGATTTTCGATCGACCATTCGAAAACGTTTTGCCATCGTCTCTAATTTCGTCGGGATGCCTCTACGATTCACTTTTGTTCGCAATTAGTGATTTATTTCTTTATTTATTTACGGGTTATAATCTTTTAGTATATATAACCAATTAATTGTAGATAATTAGAACATTTAGAATATTTGTTCACATCTAATATATAAATTCTTCAGTGTATAAATGGAGGAATAAAAACGGCGGAAAGTCTAACACAATAAATACATTCATCACTTTCAGTGATCAGCAACTTCAGTGATACAGTAGATCCTCGTCCATTGTCGTAAAATCTTGTCCTTTGCAACATTGTTCCGTATTATATCTATTTCATTTGTATGATTTAAAAGGGTCTAGTAGCCCGTGAATAAACAATAACAGTGATAAAATTATTCTTTACTAAGCAGGCTCACACGAATGTTAATAAATAATAGAACGCTTAGTTACAGCATCGAACTAAATCTTCATTGATTCACATTACAAACCGTATTGCATGCGAACAGTTTCGAATCGTAGAAAATTCTGAGATAGTAGCATTGTCCAGAAAGTTTCTAAATTTCCAATGACCACGTTCAAGTCATCGCCTAAAAATTGCAACCGTTTCTTTACACATTTTTCACGAATGTTAATAAATAATAGAACACTTAGTCACAGCATCGAACTAAATCTTCATTGATTCACATTACAAACCGTATTGCATGCGAACAGTTTCGAATCGTAAAAAATTCTGAGACAGTAGCATTGTCCAGAAAGTTTCTAAATTTCCAATGACCACGTTCAAGTCATCGCCTAAAAATTGCAACCGTTTCTTTACACATTTTTCACGAATGTTAATAAATAATAAAACACTTAGTCACAGCATCGAACTAAATCTTCATTGATTCACATTACAAACCGTATTGCATGCGAACAGTTTCGAATCGTAGAAAATTCTGAGACAGTAGCATTTTCCAGAAAGTTTCTAAATTCCCAATGACCACGTCCAAGTCTTCGCCTAAAAGTTGCAACCGTTTCTTCGCGCACATTTTTCGGAAATCGTTTCGCCGAAGAGGTAAAATAGGCGAAGGCCGATTTGCCCGGATTCAGGGTACATGCTTCGGATGGCATGTAACGAGGGAACGCTATACTCGAAGTTCCGTGACGCGACGAATGATCGGTGGAGAGGTTCATCCAGCAATAAAAAGGCGGTGCACTTGTCCTCGCCGGTCCTTTCGCCGCGGAACGGCTACAACGACACGATCCAATTCCAGTAAGGAGATGCCTGACAATGGAAAATATGTCAGAGGGAAGCGGCGAGATCCGCGGGAATTACTACGGCTCTCCGAATACCGTGGAAAAATTGATTCGTCCTCGAAAATAGGCCGGCTCCCACAGCTGGGACGATAAATTCCGTGAGGTATTCCAGGAGCGTAGCGTTTCAACGGTTCGCATTCGTTCGTTCCCTAGCCCTAGAACCCGGCGAGATTCTCCACATCCAGCCCCCATCGATCGGTCAAAAACGATAATCTTTTATCGGGTCGCAGCTAGAATTCTGTCGCAACTAGAATGTTTTAAGGGAGAACGATTTTTATTGTTCGGACGAGAGGCTCTTCGATTCGAGATCGAGTCACTGGATTTAGCAGGCTTTGCCTCGGATTCCCTTTCTAATCGATTTATTGGGTCGGCATATAAATAGCACGCGGACGTTTATGCATGTATAGCGCACGCGAAGCTGAGAAATACGGTCCAGTGAAAATTGTTTACGAGCTATGTCAATTGCGATTCGTGAAATCGTTTCCTGTAAAACGGCGGCAAGAGCGGGCTAGAATCATAGTTGCGTAAGACACGTGTTCCCCATTGTGAGAAACAAGGAGTGTTATTGTTTGCTAACGCGCGTATTGTTTGCCGATCGAATTTATTGTTAAGACGATGCTGAGTTGATTCGCAGTAACGTTGTAATTTATTTCAGATATCTTTGCATGCACGTATAAATTGCATCTTACGATAGAAGTCGAAGTGTTCGAAAATATTAGTCAGACCGCACTACGAACCGAGTTATTTATAGAGAACAATGTCCAGTGGGCTAATAAATCATCCAGTCCTAATAAATCTTCTCTTAATTCGCTCCGGGCTTCTCGAACGGCGATGTAGTAAACCGAAATAAGTGTATATTGAACTTAATTAACTATTTCCTCGATTTCGCGCATAGATGTGCCAGCGAAGATTAATGAAACCTAACGGAACAGGATGTCGTCTTTTCGCATTTCTACGCAACGCTTCTTCTCAAAAGCAATTACGGGAGCAGACACGATTACCGACATCGGTGTCGGTGATAGTCGGCAGAACGTCCGGAGCGTTCATTAGCGTTTAGCTTAATGGAAGAGCGATCGGCAGGGGCCGCGGGTCCGCCGGGCACACCCAGAATGATATCCGCGATTGCGTAAAACAGTCGCGGCCAGTGTAATTAAATATTTACAACGGGACGCGTTGGGTGCCAGTGGGCGCTCGCGGTAAAAGTATTAATAAGCTTGTTGGCGCGCGACACGCGTAATTGCCGCGCGCTATCGCCGACCGTTTACTGACCTTTCCTTTCTTTTCTTTCTGTTCGCAGGGAAGAACCTCTACAATAACGAGCATGTAGCAATTAAAATGGTAAGTCGAGCAACGTTTCTCATCCGATCGGTTCTAAAGCGAAAATTAGTTCTCGTTCGACTCTCTTGCCCGATCAAGATCTCGAGACGTTATTCTTCGGTGGTCTTAACCCCTTGCACTGCAACAACGAGTCATGAATATTTCATACGGAATCTACTAAATACGAATGTCATTCAGTTTTTCGAAACAGAATTTAATGCTTCCGTTATCAATATTCAGGAATGAAAGTAAATTGAGACATACGTGAAGCAAAAATTGCCTGCGTCAGAGACAATAAATTGTGTACTTTTTTTTTAGTAATGCATATAGGCTCAAAAATTTATTGTGTACATGCATTACGTTTTAATTGCTGGTATGTATATCTTACGCACACTAATGGGACTTGATAATAAATAAATAAGAAAATTGTCTCGTTCTACCAGGAAAATGATTAAGGATGAAAAAGTGCTACTAAACGTAGCTGTAACTGAAATCACAGTGCAAGGGGTTAAAGAGCAATTAGCAAATTGTACGACGGCACTTACAATTAAATTACGTGAACTGTCTTTTTAATAACTGAATCGTCTCGAATCTTTCGCGTTATTTTGCCCGCCATGAATTTCTATAACAAAATGCCATTAATCTACGGCATCGACACCACAACGCGTTTCCATCGAACAGATGCGCAGAGGACTCGTAATATTTCATTTTTTTTTTTAATAAAAAACGTCGAGAAAGCGAGTTGCAACTTTTCTCGCGGAAACTCGTTCTCTGCGGGTATTTTATTTCCGACGGCATTCGTAACAAAGAATGTTGAGAAATACGAGCTTCCAACGGAAACAAGGAGCATCGACTGAAATATTACTCCGGAGCGTGCAGGGTTATATTAAAATTAATGAGAAACGAAGCTTAATTACTCGACTCTCCGAGGTTTGTTTGACCCGTGGCGAAACATGCACTTCTGATTATTTTGCTTTGTACTGCGAACGATCGAGTCCTCTGCGAACAGGTTCTACTTACTCGATCTCATACCGGAATCAAAGATCTATAGAAAGATTGACGTATTTAATTAGAATGCTCCTTTCGATTCTGCAGGAACCAATGAGGTCGAAGGCGCCACAGCTGCACTTAGAATATAGGTTTTACAAATTATTAGGTTCACACGGTGAGTACTTTCACACCAACGATTTCGCATAAAGGGCGTTCCGTCTAACCGAGTGTAGCGAAATATCTCGGAAAAAAATAGCTTCGAAAAAATATTTATATATATACAAAAGCTGTTCAGCATAAAAAGTCGTCTTACGTAGTATCAATAATTTCTTCATTCATGTAACAGTAGAGGCTATTTCAAGGTGAACTGGATTTTTTAAAATCAGGCCATACATTTTCTTATTCGTATTACGATTGCACTCGGTTAGACGAAACACCCTTGTACAATAGCATTTATTCGTTCAAACGTTGTAAATCGCAAGTTCGCGTCTCTGAGGCGTTGATTTCTTTCTTTGAAGCGGCGCGCATTAATTACTGAAAATTAGTCTGGTTAGTTTGCTCGCAACGACCGAGGTTCGCGTTTCAAGAGTTTCACTTGCTTCGCTTTCGGAACCCAAACACATAAATCATTTCGGGAGTTCTACATCGGAGTGGTAGCGTTTTGACTCGTTTATTGTTTCGTGAAATGCTCTCAGAGGGTATTCCGGAAGTATATTACTTCGGCCCATGCGGGAAGTTCAACGCCTTGGTGATGGAGCTGCTTGGCCCGAGCCTGGAGGACCTGTTCGACCTCTGTGGGAGGAGGTTTACCCTGAAGACCGTTCTGAACATCGCCACACAACTAGTGAGTACCATTAAACCTACGCTGCGACGTCCGGATCTGATTCGACCCGGCTTTTCAGAAGACTCATCAGAATCGACAGCCTAGGCTTCTAAATTCAATGCAGAGGTCAATAAATAAGGTATCATAAAACATGTAGGGTGACTTGTGCAGTCAATGAACCGTGCTTGTTAGAATGATCGTTATTTGATTTCGTGAGCGATATTATCGTCGGGGTGCTGTTATCAATGGGCACTTGATCAAATTGATAAATTTTTGCAAAATGACGTCTGTAAAAAATGGGGATCTGTGAGAATCTCTGTAAAAGAAATGTTCACTGAGATTGTATATCCTCAGAGATTTAATTTAATCCTTAGAAGAAGATCTATCTCTTCCATTCGCTTAAAAGATAGATTCGATAAAATCGATTAAATACATTCGATGAATTGGATGAAATAAAATCAGTAAAGTATTAGTAGATTAAATAGATTCGATAAAATGGATCAAATATTTAATAAAATGGATTCGATAAAAAAGATCGACGGATCTGTCGTCTTGAAAAGTCTGGATGAAATGTATTTCGATAAATTGATGGACAAAGATTTATAAATTGAAATCCACGAGACCGAGTATAAAAATCCTCTGTAGAATTAAAGATCTACGAGAGAGAGATCGTTCCTTCGCAGAGGGTTAACACGTCAGTTTCACTGTAGACAGCGTTTCCGGTCACCAAGGGAACCGTGTCGACTACGCTCGGACACGAACGTCGATCGCTTTGACCACAAAGGAAGCCTTCGATACCGAAAGGATCGTCCGAATTGATAGTTAACCAATTAATCCATGGAACTCGAGAGAACTTCTCGGCTCTGGATTAGAATTTAAGGGAGTATTCTAGGGTAAATTACGTTTTTGTTTAACTTTCTTTGGGATCGTTTTGCGAATAAATTATAACACCTATTGCGATCACATCTACAAGGTTTATTTAGGCATGTTTCGATAATATATCAACATTTTTTTGATTAAAACAAGTTAAAATTGGTTATCAATATATATTAAAAATAACCAATTTTGAATTATGTGTTTGAACCCAAAGAACTAGAATTTTGGGTTGGTTCTAGTTCGGAAGATAGACACGGGCATACCGAATGTGCGTCTAAATTCTGAAGACAATTTGTTAAGTAGATTTTGAGGTGTCATAGTCACCGTTTGGAATAACATACATTCGAAAAGAACACATTTAGAGTTTTGTATACCAATAATGACCATTCGTATTATGAACGGATCAATCAGCTGTTAAGTTTACTTAACTTTCTTAAGTTTAAGAATTCAAAAATACGGTTTTGTATACGTATTTTTGAATCTTTTGATCTTCAAGAAAATGTAAAAAAAGTCGATTTTTCCAAAGATCTACGCTAGAATACCCCCTTGAACGCGCACGATAATCTCCACGGTATATTTTTAGAAGGATTTCAAAAGCGTCGATTATCATGTATTCAGTATTGGTTGGAATTAGGTTTAACCGTTGAACCTGTCTGTGCAGCTCTATAGGATAGAGTACGTTCACAGTCGACACCTGATCTATCGGGACATCAAGCCGGAGAACTTCCTGATCGGACGGTGCCCAACAAAACGGGAGAAGATCGTTCACATCATCGACTTCGGACTGGCCAAAGAGTACATAGACCTGGAGACGAACAAACACATACCCTATCGGGAACACAAAAGCCTGACGGGGACGGCGCGTTACATGAGCATCAACACGCACCTTGGAAAAGGTAACTGTTTACCACCTTTCATATTGCATTCACCGTCTATACTCGAGATTCTACACAATAACGTCTAACTACCGAGACGATACATTTGTTACTCGCTGCAACGTTGCGCCGACTCTAAACGAGACACCGTGCAATATCACCTTAAAATAGGAACGATGAATTTATCATTCGTATTATATAGACCGTAGACATGATTCTATGTAACAACTTCAAAGAACAAACATGATGCACTTATTGCTTAATGCCATGTTACGTTTGCTCTAGACAAGATTTTATGTAATGCACTTTAAGAAGAAAAATGATGCACTTGTTATTTACTGCAACGTTGCATCGGTTATAGTCACGAATCTATGCGATATTCTAATCCTTTCTTATTCGTTGCAACGATGCTTGGACTATGATTGCACGTAATATCTTCTGAGAGGAAAAGTTGCATCGGCTATAGTCATGACTCGAAGCCATAGATATCATTCGGATGATACATTTGTTATTCATCCTAAACCAGATTCTATGCAATATCGATCAAGAATCAGATTGATAGATTTATTATTCAGCGCACCGTTGTATCGGCTACAAACGTGGCCACGCGTGCAACATCTTTGAAAAACAACGATGGTAGATTTATTACTCACCGACGCATCGCGCCGGCTTCAAACAAGATTCCGTGTAATGTTCTGTGAACGATTAATTAAAACGACAGAGATGTTTCTCGCTGTTCCCCATGGCAGCTTCGGAAGCCGCCTCTCTGTCTTCATTTTGTCAGTAAAATGTCGAGCACCCGTCACGATGCATCGGATGCAACGCGCTCCCATCCTCAAAGGGAGTCGGCGGCGGAACGGCAATCCTTTTGCCGGCCATTAACGACAATTAGGAATTATTTCGAAAGACACTCTCATTGGGTCGAGGACGTTCAAGAGGTGACCGAGCTAATAAATGTCCTGGAACTCTTCATCTCACGAGACAACTGGTTCCAAAGGCCGTGGATACTTTCAGGCATCCGGCTGCTGGGCGGCTAATTGAAACGTGCCCAATCAGCGATCCAGTTGTGCCGGGACTTAAAGACTTTCAATTAAAACTTCGCCTCGTTCTCGCGGCACTTTCGTCGCTGCTCATCTCTTTTCTTTGTAAAAAATAGTATTCACTGTTACCGTAGTCTTACGATTCGAGCGAACTTCCTGCGATTACTTCCGGCGATCTCGATATGTCTTCTCGGATGCTGCGAGAATCTTTATCCTGTCGAAGATCTGTTATCGAGGCTTTACAGCAGTTCGAGGATAAATCACCCCGATCGTAAAGAGGAGCAATCTTGGGGAGCTTTTACGAACTGAATCCCATTAGTTTCGGAGCAGGCTGCTGTTAGACGACCCGCGGAAATTCTCGGACCGTTGCCGGCTGATCCAAGGCGCCGGAGAAAGTTTGCCAGCGAGAGAGCAAAATGTTGCACGCTGAAATCCGACGAGTACGTCGGCCGCAATTCACCGAACGGCTATAGTCTTTCTCCCCGGTAATTCAATCGCAAGCGAATTATTGCGCCAACAGGACGAACAAAAACGAGAGACACGGTCGGGGTCTATTAGACCTCTGTCTTGACGCCGCTCGATCAAGGCCGGAAAAATTCCACGCGTGCCTAAGCGAAAATGCAGTCCACGTGCTCGGTGCAGCCCCGTTCCCACGTGTCGCCCGGAATATTTAACGCCTTTTTAATGCCAGCCTCTCGGACTGGTCCTCTATCGCGCCAATTTCGCATATTTCTCGCCCGGAAGCCTCGTACGCTAGTCAAAAATCGTATCTGGATCTACGCCTGCGGATCTTTGTGCAAAATAATAATCGTCTGCATCAATTGCAAGACGCAGGAGCCAAGTGCAATCTCATTCCTCTCTTAGATAATATTGTAATTTATCAACATTTTTAGTTTCTTTCAATTTGTTCACTATTTTATGTTATGACACTAATCTTCGACTAGGTTTAGAATAGTATTTTATTGTTAGGATTATTATAGGATTTCTGGGATGCAAAAGTGTTAAAGTAGTAAATAATAATAAATCCGGAGCAGGAAAATTGAAATTTAAGGTATTTTTTGATTTTGCGAGTTTTTTTACCCTTGGCAAAAGGTAGTCGACTCTTTCAAACTGGACTAAACGTCTTGAATCTTTTTTCAGCGTTAAAGGAACTAGTTTACTCTGTATAATTACTATAATACTTCCTTGTTAATTTTGCTATTACTTGTAATGACAAAAGAATAAAAGCCGTTTTAAAAGGTGTTCGAATACCTTGTGCTAAGGATTGTATCCGGCAGTCGAGCAGAATTAGGAAAATTAGGATCAGAATTTCAAAAATGTCCTGAACACTCGGAACGATAACTGGTGTATCGGGACAGTTCATCTTCTAGATAACAAAGAATGAACATCAGAGAAGCTCCAAGAAGCTCCTAGTGCAGCATCTGAAACAAAACAGCAATCAGCAGAAATCAGTGCCACTGCGAATGGCCATGCTATCTCCTGCATATCGAAACAATTAGAGCATCGCATTAATGCATACGTGTTCCCGCAAGACTGGAATCAACCGTCGGTTGTAATTGAATCAGTCTCGTTCTAACAGAGAAATCTTTTCATCGGCTGTCTATCTGATTACAGGATTTAATTGGGTGATTTAATGACCGTTTGTCGGGATCTATTCACTCGAGTAATTACACGGAATGACTAGGGATTCGTCAGGCTCGTAGATCGCAGTCTAATGACATATACATAGATTGTTCGATCGACAGCGACAAACAATCGTATCATCCAGAGAAAAAATTCGATCGCGAGTGTGATTAACGGTACAGTGTGCATATCCAAAGTCCGCGAGCACTTCTTGAAATTGAAACAATGAAATTGCATTTTCGTATCAATATTTCTCTTATACGTGGCGAATTTGCTTTTAACACTAGTTACGTTGTAGGTTGTACTCCTATTAATTATTCATACTGGATGCATGAATAATTATTATGGTAATGGGTTTGATTGATCGAATATTTCCAGCTACGGATAATATTACAACGGACTGCGGGCTCCATGCATTTATGAGAGAAGTAAGTGCCTGAAATATGCAACGGTGAAAACTTTGAAGAATCCAATACTGTTATATTCTACTGAACGTATTACAATCTACCCCTTAACCTCATTCAATCTACTGAATATGAATGTTATTAAATCGAAACTAAAATTGGATTCTTCTCTTATCAAAACTCGGAAATAGAGGGAAATGAAAATGTACGAGAAACAAAGAATGCAAAAAAGAATGAGCAAAACGTTTAATCATTACATTACTTTTACATTTACATTACATCAGTACATTTTTTTTTAAGATTAACGTGGTTGCGATCCTTCTTCGCGAAGTTACAGCACTTTAAAATAATCCTTGGATTTTTGTCATGTACCACCGGCATTAGCGTTATCCGCAAGGAGAACAAATTTTACAGCTTTTTCACACAATTTTTTATTCGAACATTTGCGAAAAAAATTTTACAGAGTCCGCGCATTCCGTCAAACTTGTCAATTTTCAATATGGTAAACATGGTCTCACATTTGAAGAATTACAGTGGTGAAAGTGCATCGAGCTTAAAATCCAGAAACATCATCTTAAAATAGAAGTTTCAAGCTATAATTTGAAAAATAGATGATCATCCTACGATGATTTTTCGCGTAGTCATCGTCACTCGAAATTGGCCAACTTTGTATAACCTTTTTGGACAGTATGCGTTAAGAAATTCTTGAGGTTTTTGTCACGGCTGTTGAGTTACGCACTTACTACAAAAAGAAACAAACGTCTGTCCGCTGTTTCTTGCCACTACTTTTCATTCAACACGAAGATCCGCAGTCTGATTAGCACAGCACTAGTGTGCCATTCATTTGAATGAATGTGTCCGAGTACTTGCGAACAAGGTAGTGTAAGTTCTGTAGTCCGCCCACGCGAGAACGTTTACAGCGGAGAGCGAGCGAGCGAGCGAGCGAGCGAGAGAGAGAGAGAGAGAGAGAGAGAGAGAGAGAGAGATAGGGGAGACTGTATCACTGACTGGAGATTCTTGTTTTTCCGGTAATCAGAGCAGAGCAGAAGAGACGACCTGGAAGCGCTGGGGCACATGTTCATGTACTTCCTGCGGGGCAGCCTGCCCTGGCAGGGTCTGAAGGCGGACACGCTGAAGGAGCGGTATCAGAAGATCGGCGAGACGAAGCGGAACACACCGATCGAGGTGCTCTGCGACGGGCACCCGGAAGAGATGGCCAAGTACCTGCGGTACGTCCGCAGACTGGACTTCTTCGAGACGCCCGACTACGAGTACCTGAGGAACCTGTTCAAGGAACTCTTCCAGAAACGGGGCTTCCTCGACGACGGCGAGTTCGATTGGAATGGCAAGTCGATGGTGCGTAACCCGTTTATCTCATAGCACCCCCTCCCCGCCGCCCGATATGAACAGTTTATCACTCTGCCATGTTTAAATTCCACAATCCCTGAAAATACCACCGAACCCGCCACCCCCTGCAAACGCATGCAACAACGGAAGAAAGAAACGTCGTGATGCTCGTTTATTGGCCGGGGGCGAGTCGCAAGAGTCGATATCGAGGCTGCGAAAGGATCGCCCAAGTTCCGTTTCTGTTCGTGATCCGCGCAATGTATATCGGGTTTTAATTGGCACCAGCAAATTAAAAGATTTTTCGAACGATAAACGATCTTCTTTCTATGGCGACTTGCTCGGTGGAGTGTGTCGCTCCTGATCAGATCTTTCAACCATGTATTTGCTCAAAATCTCTTAGTCTTTTTGATCTTTTTCCTTAATTTATTCAATAGACTGGAAAGCTCTTTGGAAAATAATTGCTGTTCGAAACGATTGAACAGGGAGAAAATATGAAACGCTCCAGAATAAGTATTCGCATCGACGAAGACGCGATTTATAAAGTCTTGTTCGTCATAAAGTGTGAACGCTGGTTAGAAATTTGAACAAAATAAAGCCAGTAATTCAGGACAGATAATGAAGCCATTTAGTAACTTGTGAACAAAAATAATGTCATGTTTCGTACGTCTGCTTTCGAGCGGAAAGGGTAATACCTTCTGTAATTCTTTCTGACGGATTGACCGGACCTGATTTTCATTTTTTACAAAAATGGAGCAAATTCGTTCGTTAATAGCTCGCCACCAACTCTCGAGTATTCTCGTCTTAAGTCGTCCGAATATTGAAAGACGAATTAATATCTATCTTCTAACGAACGTCAGAGAAAATCTGAAATTGTTCGTCGACCCCAGCAGCAGCACACTCCACCGAGTCTCCCGTTTTAATATGTCTCTGTGTCGTTGTCGTTGCACCAATTGTCGCCAAGAAAACTCCGAGGTATCGTCTCTTCGGGGTAAGTTTCACTGTTTCACTGATTTTTAACGTTTGCATGCTGCCCCCAATGTATCTCTAGCCACACAACTTCGACAAGCTTAGGGTGCTGCGGAACGCGCCTCCCTCTCACGTGGAAAAAACGAGATCCGACAAGGTGGGTGACGTTCAACGAATTCACGTTGCCATCCATCGCTCTTCCATCGATAGCGATGGGAACCTAATCTACAAGGCTAACTTGCTGCGATCAACCGCTCACCTGCCTCTGGGAGCTTGCTGGCCTCTATGTCATCCTGCATAGCAACTTTCGACCTCATTCGAACCCCTGCGACCTTCATCCTCTCCTTTTAACGCATTCGCTGCCGGTGACATAATTTCTGTCGCCACAAAATTCGAGCTCAAGTCCTGAACCTGAGAATATACCGCAGCAAAGAAATTGCGCTGAAGTTTCTTGTACAGAAACATTCGGTAATGCAACTTTAGTATTTTGAGAATTATTAATCCTTTACGGTGCAAATTGTTTTCTCAGTTTCATTTCCTTATTTGTTACAACGTTACTTAAACATATTCGCATATTCGGAAATGGTTGGGAAGTCTGCAATTGTTGTTGCATAAATGAACAGGACGAATGCAAAATTGTGAAGACGTTAGAAGAATTTTAGGGTATTATTACATTATTGTAAACTTGTTGCAATCATTAAAAGAGGTTAGACAGTTTCATCCAACTTGTATTTCTTATAATTAACTTTGAACATTTTTGTTTTACGTAAAGATTCTCTATAAATCAGCAAAATAAATAAGTATGTATAAGTAATAGGAATAAAGTAAAATGAATAATATATAAAATAATAAGGAAAGAGCTAAACCTCAAAGGATTACAACCGAGGATTGCTAGAAAAATGTTTAAATACTATGGAATTATGCCACTTGAGAATCGATCAATCTGCTCAAGGCTGAATATCGTTCATATATTGTTGTAATATTCAAATTACAGATTCTGCACATTCGAAAGCATTGAAAGAATCTAATAGCGTCGATATATTATTTTTGTTAGACCCAAATTATTGAAACAAAAAGTCTTCTGTTTCTTGCAACAGACTAAAAATTCTTCCATTTTTTTTCTATGATACATTTTACTAATTTTTGTCGCAAACGCACTAAATGCGCAGTCTACATAAAATTCACCAAATTCGAAAAATCTTTTGGTAATTTTCATTTCATTTGCTGTGTACAGCATTCGGCTTTAAAAGATCGAGGAAGTTGTCGATTGCGAATGCGTTAATGTATGAAGAAGTTGCATTCTTGTACCGGATGTCATAGATAGGAACCCATCTTCGCTTAACACTAGAACTACCGTGCATAAAAGCGACTGGTTTCTATTCATTTTTAAAAGCAACCCGTCCGCATTTATAAGGACAATGCAGAATTACAATCCCAATAATTGTAAACCAAAGAATCCAGCGTTTCGACGGTTCTGGTAGTTCTATTGTTTAACAGCCCTAAGTCCAAACGACTGCAGATTGAAGAAATGCGAATCGTGTTTAGCTGATCCTTCGACGGCCGAGTGCAATAAGAATATCGCGAACATCCGGTAGCTTGAACAATACTGCCCTCCTTAGTCGAATTGTTTGACTGACAATTCTGAACTGACATGTCTGATCATCCAAAAAACAAAGCTTTAAATTACTAAAATTATCTTCAAGTAAGCGAAAGCAAATGAATGGAATCGCAATTGAAACTCTACGAAGTACATACAATATTCTAGCTTTGCTTAAAAGGTTATTTTACTAAGGATTACTAAGGATGTCAGAATACCTATCGATCCCCGTCGGAAGATCTCGTTCGAACCCTCTGGATCACGACTCGAGACGTCGAGGTCTGGGTCCCGCATCATTCACCAATTCGATCGACTTAATTGGATGGTTTCTTTTCGCAGAGCAATAACATTAATCGTACCGTATCTTGTAAGATTAAGAGCATCCATGTCACATACACACAGACATACACATATACAAGTTAGATCCTTCGGCCCGATCGCAACAGCGAGATCGCATAGATTTGAATCCCCTCGAGTTCGAAGAGCAGTGTCCGAACATAAAATAAACTGTTTGAAAAAGACGTTGCCGGCGACGGTAATCGTTTCTCCCATTCTTGATTCCAAGTATGTTAACAAATACGAACGTTCATCTGTGTGTGGTAAAGATCAGTTCCCCCCGTCTAAGGACGATGATCGTGTTTCATTATAACGTGTTTCCCTTCTGATTTTCAGTCGACGCCCGTTGGATCGCTACAGACCGGACAGGAGATCATCGTGTCGCCGAGTCGCGATCGGCATCCGTACAAGGTACGCAAACCCCCGAGGCCCCCTCCACCCCCTCCCCCGTGTTTCTCGTACACGTTACAATTTCTTTTCTTTCTCTGAACAGAGCATGGATGTGTGAAGCTTTTTTATTCAAACTACTTCGAATAACCGCATGAACGTACTACACGTAACTGGCAAACACAAAGACATTTTGTTCACCGTTTTCTTTGATTACTATAGCCTTTTTTTTTCATTTTTCTTCGCCACCTCTTTTTTTTGTTCTTTTTTTTTGAAAGCATTGATATTCGAGATTTGAAGACTGATATAACGAATCGGGCGCCGCGATCATTGTAAATACGACAAAGGATTATGAGAATGTCGAAGTTCGGTCGACGAGACCCGCGTTACTCGAAACATACAGAGGACAGAGAT
The DNA here is from genome assembly GCF_051020955.1 of Megalopta genalis. Taxonomy (NCBI): domain Eukaryota; kingdom Metazoa; phylum Arthropoda; class Insecta; order Hymenoptera; family Halictidae; genus Megalopta; species Megalopta genalis. Next base: position 13,343,420 of record NC_135015.1, on the reverse strand, counting down.
ACAATAAACGATTCTTGTTCTTTTACGAACCACGGGAATCCTCGATGTGTAGGAATGCGATGATTTTGAGGAGGATGTAGTCCTCATGTTGGATGAGGTTCACATCGAAATGCAGGGCAACTATGTAAGCCATCCAGATTCTCGTAAACCGCTGCTCCACGTTTCTTCGCGCATGAATTCTGTTTGGAGTTCGTTTCTCCGTTGTCTATATTCGATTTCTATAACTGGAGCTAAAAATCTTTTCGAACAGAATTTATCGGATCTAACACTGTGATCAGTTGCAGTTTAAGAAGAATATTTCAAAATTCGCATGCGCGAGGAAGCGTCGTAGAAAGAGAGAACAGTATTTAAACTCCCTGTTGGCAGCCCACCAGTATCTATCGCATTACCGAAGTATAAAGGTCCATTTATACGCGGCCGAAATTTATTTAAATTAATTACTATACCTTGGGAAAACTGTCGATATCTCTCATCTGTGACATCATTGAGATAACAAACGTCCCTCGCGTATCCTTGTAGTATTATACCTCGCGGTTAGGAGCGCTTGTAATTTATCGTTGAAAAATAATAGAAGAAATATTTGCACACCATCAATTTGTATAACAATTGTACGTGACAGCAAAAACTATAATTTTATGCGATCACACATCGAATATTAGTATTCAAAGCCTTTCAATTATTATTACGGATTCGTCGTTAAATTACGACCGAACTGAAACCGCGAAAAAATTCGAGTCATTCGGACCAGTTTTAAAATAGTTACACTCCGTTTTAAAAGGCGACCGAGTACATATTTACCCACCGTATTTGCCTCCGTGTGACGGAACAATGCTCTATATACGATTATGATAATCAATTAACCCATAATAATATAATCTATCTGTATATGAAATATATTTAGATATATTTATATATTATATTTAGATATATTTATATTTGCGCCGATTCTTCTTCGTGGCGAACTTTCTGATAAAAATCAATCGAATCGAAGCAAAAGTCTCTTAAGGACGCGCATAAATGGACCTGAACACATCGTACAGTAGCTAGTACAGTAGTTAAGCAGGATTAGCCGTTGACTGACACTCTGGTACTATTGGTACTCGGTAATACACACGCGCATCTGTATCAAGAACACCTGGAGCGGAACGTCCTAATCGATTCGCTCGATCGGCAGCCTAATCGGTCAGCTCGCGCTGCGCAATCGTCGGTGCGACAATCTATTCTCATCTGTTTTTTCTCTATCTCCTCTCTTGTATCCGCCTAACGCGTTGAAATTTTGCGATATCTTAGTGCCTGTTCCTTTAGGATGTGACTGCATCAGGAGGGGTGGGAGGCGGGGGCGGTAAGTTGGTGGGAACCACGTGGCAGGATACCGTGAAGCAATCAGGACCGGGTGGTACGTTGACACCCGCTGATAGGCACGGTTCAGTACAGGTGAGTGGACCTCGGGATCCCTTATGCCGTCCATTGTCCGCCGACGCCCACACCTGTCCCCTTCTCGCCCCGTTCCCCGTTTCCCCTTTTCCCAGTTACCACATATTTTCTGTTTTTAACACGTTCGTGTCGCGTCGGATCGCGGGTCCTCCGAAACGGAAGCTCGCGAAGCCTGCCGATGATTCCTGACGTTCCGGGGTGGAGCCTCTAGAAATAGACGCTTCTAGAGGCGTGACCTCGATTACGCTAGGTGCCATCCAGTCTTTGTATATATCCGACGCCGTAGATTCTTGCCACGAAAAGGAGAATGGACTTCCTTCACCCTTAGATTTCCCGGCTCATGGTGGAGGGACGTAGATTTTCTGTTTCGTGTTGACTTGACCAAGTATAGATCACAAACTGCTGCAAGAGCAGACTATAGCCCGTTCAACGAGACGATGTTTTGTACGCAAAACGGCCGCATAATATTCGCGTAATCGATGCTGATACTATTATCTATTGCATGCTATTAATTATTGAATATCGAGTTCTGGATCTGTTGCTACCGATCCAAAAAGATTAATGTGTGTACCGTAATCGCCTGGTATTCGTTTATGCTTGCTGACTCGTCTCGTCGGACAGACTATGGATTGCTCTAGATTTCAGCCAGAAGAATGCGCGAGACACTTTTGAACTTGCGACTTGGTGACGATCGTCAAGACAAAAGATCGTCTATCTTGTACATTGCACCGCGTGGGCGTGGCTTCGCCGCTCTCGGAGTCCCAGCAATGGCTCACGGAGCACTTTGCGCTCGTGCTCGATTCGAGGAGCGTTCTCTCTCCCCTTCTCGTGGCGGGAATCTGCGACCAATGTGAATCTTTTCTTTCGAAATTGTTTCTAATCAAGTGCAATGACGACGAAATCGTCGAGGTCGAGTCACAGGACGCTCTCTTCCCGAATTTCTCTCTGATTCTATCCCAATTCCTCGCTGTCTCGACCAAGAAAGTGACGCGCCACGAGCGCTCGGACAGTTTGTTTGACCGTCCGCTCTATTTCTAGGCGAAGCGCCAATGGATTATGGTCAGTTTAGAGGTTGCGAGTTGGTTTGTTGCAGCATGTTGACTTTGTATCGTTGATCGACTCACGGCCGATTGTTTACCGCCACTAATCCAGTACCGCCGAGGCGAGAATGAATAAAAAGGAAGCGCGACGACGCGAAGAAGCGTTAAAAGCCGCGTTTCGTTTCGCCACACAGGGTTTTCTGTTGATCCGCTTTTCTTTTTGTTGATTCTTGTATCGAGAGTGAGTTATTAACCGAGTTCAAATTAGTTATATCACGTCTTAGAGTTTCACTTCGTTTGTATTTAAGAACGTCTCATGAATATAAAGTGCCGCTCGTTTTCACGTAAATTACTATCTTGTTTCCTTGCGACTTAGAGACTCGTTGTATTATGTGTATATCCTTCCACGTAAATACGTGTACTTATTGTGTTACCACGTGTGTAGCTAGAGCTCCTTGTTTACCACCATAGATTTTTCGGTTTCACGGTGTACAAAAGTATCCCATTGGTCGTCACGTTTTTTACTCCAGTAATTCAAAGTATTTTATACGATACATACAGATATTGTACGTATTATCATAGTTTTCTCCTTCTCTCTCTCTCTCTCTCTCTCTCTCTCTCTCTCTCTCACTCTCTCTCTCACTCTCAGTTTGCTCTCTTTATGTGACCGGTTTGTCGGAACCCGTGAAAATCATGCTCACCATGGCTCTCGTTGTATATTTAGGTGGTGTCATCGACGAACGGAGAGTTGGCGAACGACGATCCCACCGCAGGACACTCGAACACACCAATCACAGCGCCGCAAGAGGTGGACATGGTCGACGAAACCAAGTTAGTATTAATCGATTTGCTCCTTTGTTTCTTGACCGGGCGAACGGGCCATGGTTCTCACGCACTAGGCTGTTAACAATACTTTAATCGTCCTAACAGTATCTATTCTGCTACGTATCATTGTCTCTTGACTAATCGGGTGACCAAAGTAACGTTTTGGAAATACTGCATGCATTCGAGAGGTATGCGAATTAGTCGAGTATTGCTGCCGCTCAAAATTATTCGTTTGTAAATCATTTGCGGCGGTAAATGTAAAGCTGTGAGATTAATTATTTTCTTGTCCGTAGACTGGCCAATAACGTTTATTTAATTTTCATTATTATAAGAAAAGTCTATTAACAGAGTTGCAAGTCTCGTTGAGCGGATACAAATGATTTGCATACCTCTGGTACTCGTGTCATCGGCGATCCATAAATTAACGATCACCTTAAATAGCGTGAACTAATTTGGTAGAAAGGTAGCAACGATCCTGTGTAACATTGGTTTTGGAAAATATAGTTTGCTCAAGGTCACTGGGCGTGGCCCAACTCACCACGCAGTTCGGCCGCCCACAGCTTCGTTTTGCCACGCCTATTTCTTGCTATTCATCTTTCTTTGCGACCTTGAACAGACATCATCTTCCGCACAAGTGCAATAAGAACGTTGCATTCTCTTTTGTAGTAAAGGGTTTTCTACTTGTAATTCGGATCTTCTGCATGGTACATGTTAAATCTCCTGTCTATCCTATTTCAGAGTCGAATCTTTGTCTACAAAAAAGCGTTGCCGCGGATGCGGAAAGCTCCTACGCCGAAGTTCACGCACTCCTACGTCCACCGTTCATTCCAAACCAATCCCTGAACTTGGTTTATTGGCTCAGTACAACTGGCCGTTACAAAATTTCCTTCTACGTAACATTCGAACGAAGTACAACATCCCGTGACCATTTTTGAATACCTACACCGGTGATCTCTGGTGCCAATTCAAAACAATTTTCTTCAGGATCCAAGTGACTTTTTGTATTTTTTTTTATGCAGAAGAACAAATGTGTACGAACGTTTAATTTAAATAATCAAGCGCAGTTCTTGTTAGAGAGTTCTCAGAGTTCTTGTTGCAAAACAAATGGACAATCTTATGATACCATTTTTAATTTGTTAATTTTTAATTTGTCAGTTAATTTTCATTGACTGTCCATAAATTCACAGATAGTTCGAGGTCCAAGAGTGATTTTTTATTTTTATCTGTACATTGAAGATTAAAAGAGTTCGATTATACTTTTACTTTACTTTTGTATCGTTATTTAATTCTCTGAGTTCCACTCTATCATTAATTGTCTTGCCCCATGCATACGACACCTGTCATTATAAATTCAAAGATGGTACGACTCTTATTAGAGCTGCTAGTGAATCCTGATTGCTTGTTGCCGAACCACACAGTCCATCCTACCAAGACACAGTAGCCCGAAGACAACAGTTCCCATACTCTATTCTACACACGCCTCACGCGTATCGGCTCTGCGTCTGGACACTGTAGCCACATGTATAGCAAATCGGTTTGAGAGAACAGGCAAAAAAGAGAGATCGGAAACAAGCTTTTTGGAATGCGTGCTCCCTACTATTGTTGTCGTGCTGCATGTTGGTGTCCTAGCGTAAGACGATCGAAAGAAGACGACTCTAAGTCCTATTAGTGTTGGTTTTTTTTACAGATGCTGTTGCTTCTTCAAGCGGAAGAAGAAGAAAAGTGGAAGGCAAAAGTGACTGTCTGTTGTCGTCGATCTTGGGGGGGCAGTACAGTGCGCGTGTAACAGTGCGGATGATCGAGTCTACGAGGATGATGATCATGCGAGTGTCGTCGGGCCGCTGCAAACCGGTGAGCCGAACCGGCGGAGAAAGAGGATCACCCTCGCCGAGCCTGAGTCCGATCTGGATCCAAAATGGCGGTGTAGGCCGGCGAAGCTTCTGCGGACCGGAAGTCGCTCGATTTCCCGGGATCCGCTACTGCAGACCACGATGGCACGGCGTAGACGACGCAGCCGCAATCGAATTCAACCACCACCACACAGCCATCATTACTACTGCTATTATTACTACTATTATTATCATGATTATTATCACGATTAACTATTTTGCTCCTCCTTCCTTTTTCTCTCCTTTTACGATTACAATTGTCATTACAATTAATTATCCTTACTCTCACAATTTATTGTATTATTATTTTATTATTATTTTATGATTATTATTATTATCGTAATACGATTGTCATTGTCATCTCGTCCACGATCACCGTTTGTTGGATCAAACATCGTTTGTCAGATTATGCCGATGTTACTCTACCCATTTCAACGTATTGTAAAACTCTCTCGTGTCCACCGTTGACTGATGACGACGCCGGTAAGGGTCCCTGAGTTTTCAGTGACCCCGGTGAAGTTCAATATACATATATATATATAAACATTATATATATTACCCGGCAATTTCGGTGTCCACCCAAGCACCTAGCTGCGCGTAACGATGAAAATAAAGAAACAGAGTAAAATTAACGTAAAGGAATTGACGTGCCGATGGTGAAAGAACGCGTTCGTGCCTGCGACACACACATACACACTTCATTAATTAAATCATGTTAACCGATTGGCCGAAGATTGCCGATCGCTGCGATTGCTCGTGTGTTTACGATCATTGTATCGACGATGATCGTACTACCGGACGGTTCGGAGCGGGATCCATGTCAGAGGTTTTATTTTGCGATCGCTGAGATTACAGAGCGGGCGTTGGAAGCAATATGAAACGAATGTAACAGTCGGATTGTGCCAGGCTTCGACGAACTCCCGTAATTTTTATAAGAAATCAAAGCCAAGCCTCTCCGACCACCCGGTAGCCTAATCGTCGAGCCAAAGCTGAGATCTCATTTCACTGAAACAGTCCCGGATCAACGTACTTCCGCTTCTGTCGAGGTCTGAAACACGATCGCCCAGTCCGATCCAGCTGGAAAGGCATGAAACTGAAAGAACAGGTTCAATCGCTAATTGATTTCTGATCATTCGAGGCTCGTCGCCTCGTTTCAGACGTTCCCAATCATTTGCTTCGATCGAACGTTTATCTCGGTCGGGGATCGTTTCTTTTCTTTCTTTGTTGTCCTCTTAATTTTCCGCTCGGGCTGCAGAAAGTGAACGTGCAACAGTATTAACGCTATCCGTGAATGTAATCGTGAGAATCGTGCGCCGATTGTAACTTCAGCGAATTCATTTTATCTTTCACAACTCCTTTTTTTTTGTGCCCACACTGCCTACCGCTCTATCCAAAGTGTCTCGTAATTTCGCGGCCGTTTTCTGACGGTATGAACGAGGACTATGCTAACGCTTTGATCGCCGCTGATCGTAGCGCACTATCGGCGCTTTTCGCACAATTATTATACTTAATCGAGGGAAATTCAGGATGAACGGTACCGTTAGCAGAATCACGTGCGCGTCGCGGCGGCCCTCAAAACGTTAGGTACACAGGAAATGATAACTTCGACCAGGACAAGAGGCACTCTGAAATCATGAAGGATTTCGTTATCGCAACCTTTTGATAAATGTGTTATCTTTTTCTTATTTTTATACTGGAAATGCGACCGCACACAACTCGGTCGCGAAATTATGGGACACCTTGCGCAAGTATACGTTCATGAAGACACCGCACTGTACATAATGTAACGACAAATATTTTGCTACGGAGCCGCTATATCTTGCGTCGGATGCGCGACGCGTTTCACTTAATTGTATATTATTTAATAAAGCTGTGTATCCATCAAAGGAACACTACGGGACTTCTTATTGTTAACTTGTCGCTCGTTGTCAACTTCTCTACGACCAGTTCTCGACTCCGGAATCAACGCTTTGTTGAATCAAGCAACAAGTTTAGCAACAAGATGTTCCAAGAGGGAACGTTTACAGTCTCTGTGAACTCCTACGTCTTCATGAACGCAACGTGCTACTTACACGAACATTTCAGTTTCCGAACAGCTCAGCAAACATGTTCGAGCGTTCGCAGAAACGATTAATTAACTCTCGTACGCTTCTTCGCCCGTTTTATGTCGACAAAGTGTGTTTCATTTGTAATCGCACGTTTTAGAAAATAATACAGCATTGTAACGAAGAGACGCCAAACGTTTGGCATCTAAAAAGAAAATGGATGATCGAGGAGCGTACAGGTGTTAATGAGATGAGCCTCGTTTTAGCGTGACGATGTTGTCGCTGATATTTGTAACTCGCATAGAAAACAAATAAAAAGCACGAGGAAACGTACCGATTTCAGTTTCATGCCTTCCATGACGAGTTGGCAAGTCCAAGCTCCGTTTCATATAACATATCGAGAGGGAAGAAGCGCGTAAGAGTTACTTGTCCGTAGATAGAAATGTCTCCGCCGTGAACAAATCTCCTAGGACGTAGATCGCGAAACTATACATATGATAACACACCGATACCGTTCATCCGTGTTCTAACCGAGCCGATTCGAGAGACGATCTCGCGCCTCGGGTCATCCGGGTTTGAACCCGCTAGTTTCGAACAGAGAGCCTCCCTTTTTTTTTAATTTCTTCGAGAGCACCAAACCGTGCGAACGGGAAACAAAAATCACACCCAGAGAACCAAAGTACGTAAAATTGATCGACGTAGGAGCCGATTTTCGATACCGTCTTGAAACAAAACAGAATTAAACTCTCCTCAGAGCGTGTCGCTGTTTATGATCGACGTGGACGAAAGAATTTTAAAAGAGTGAATAAAAGAGAGATGAATATTCGAAGAAAGGGAGACGTGAGACAAGGTTGGTGTAGTGTCTTTTCGTGGGGAACCACTTTTCGAGGACTTGTTGTTCGCATACATTGTTGCCACGAGGTCGGGCGAAAGAAGAGCGTTGCGCAGTGATATACATATTATATTATTATACGATAGTGATCCGTATAGGATGTTCTCGAAACGCACTCGAGCGATCAAGAGATACTTAAGGTACGCGCGAAAACGGAGACGTCGCCGAAGGGAAAAAGGATCTCGTCAGCCCCGCCGATTAAACGAGCAAGAGCGCGGCTCTTTGTTACAAACGATTCTGTTACAAATTTGCGAGAAATTGTGACTCACTCGTCCTTCTCCGCTACAGGAAACAAATAACAAATGCAAGTTAGACTTAATAATTCATGCGGAAACCCGCATCGTCCGTTCATTCGCAGACTGATCGTCATCGATAAACTCGTCGCCCGAGCACAAGCGTTCAATCCTCATTTCCTCGCGTTTCGAAATTAGATATGGAATTCATTCCCGCTAGAACGATACACGTTGCGCCACGCATCGACACACGTACACACAGAACAACCGCGACGTATGTATTAAGATAAGATCGCGACGTCCTTTCCGTTCTTCGTCGAGAGTCAGAAAAGAAAGAGGGAACCACGTTCTACGCACGCGTTAACGACGGAAAGGAAGAAAGATAGATTTTTCTAAACATGTCCGTTATCTCTAAATATTACCACTAAACATTGTATTACGCGTAGGTGTACGAGAAAGTTACTGTTTCGAAAGTAAACGCATGTATTGCCGTAAGTGTATTAGTAGTTGCAGGAGTAAATATGCTGTCGTTAAGCCGATAATAGTGGGCAGCGACGATAACGAACCGAGAACACTGTCGCGGTGATGCGTCTCGTTAGATAATATTGTTGACCGATGAAAACCGGAGAAAACGATAAAACTGGGCGGATGAGATTAGAGGCATTAGTCGATGTGTATAGATCCTTCATTCTAGAGTAATATGTTCGCGGAGAAGACGCTCTGGAGAACAGATTTGTAACAAAACCGCCTGTTGAGCAAATTGGTCGCCAAACATGCTGATCGCTCATTGCTAGAACAAGTAACTGTTTACACAGTAAATTTGCACTAGGATACTACCTTTAACAAACGGAAGCTGTTCCAAATCTCTATTTGATACTAATATAAAAATGAAAAAAAAACAGATCAGAGCAGCTAGGCCTTAGTTAAAAATTGTTTATTGATGATGGAAACATTCGGAACAGCTTCAACGTCCAAGAGCTTACATCACCGCGGTTTCCGGCGTTGAGCGGTCAGCCATATTGGTCCCAGTTTTACTCTGTTTAATCGGCAAGTCAGCACAGATATTTTTCTTCTTACAGGAGTAAATTAAGGAGCGGTGTAAACGACCGGGAGCCGACTGGTCCGCGCGAGGATGCAACGAGCTCGTTTTAATCATCCTTCGGGTCCGCCGGTTTGAACCTCCGCTAGTCTGGCCATAGCAATGTATCATGTTAGAGTGCCGCGAGTGCCCGTACACGTGTTGTATCCACTATTTAAAATGGTCAAGCACATCCGACGACAGAAACGATCCCCTATATATGTACTTAGAAAAATGAGCGAGAGAGGGTGAGCCGGGGTGGAAAGAGCGTCGATGTATAATTCAGCGTTGAACTCGTTTCCTCGTCGCCTGTGAGACAAACTGCTTAGACCGGCCATCGGGTGTCTTGTTGTAACACTGTTAAGGGGGTGCAGCAGAATTGTTGTTTCTTCGGGCTAATTTTTAATAACCTAATTATCATAATGTTGAAAATTGTTGAAGTTGCGAAGCGATATGTGTACATAGTTTCTGGAGAATCTATTGTCTGCAAAATCCTTTGGATTTAATCAAAATTATAGATGTTATGCGCAAAAGAATTTGTTAAAGTTTGAATTACAGGTCTTGTTGCCTGTGACTTAGTTACGTTTCGTTTTTATAACTTCTATAATTGTGCGAGTATTTGTTCTTAGAGTAAAGTATCAAGCCATTAAAGTCGATGCTGCTGTACCTCTGTAAACAGGGAAGAGATAAAAACCAATTAACGAGCTCTATGTAGATCTCCTCTCTCTCTCTCTCTCTCCCTCTCGCGCGCGCGTGCGTCTAGATATCTGTATCATCCCACTGGGTACGCAATGAGCGCGTTGTTCCTTCTTTTGTAAGCTTGCCACAGGAGCGCCGGCGATCGTCGAACAATCGGTTGCGTTTTGTATTCACGGTGGTAATGAAGAAAGAATGAATGGAGCGCAAACTGTGTGTCAAAGGGAGAGAGAGAGAAAGAGAGGAAAGAAAAGAGTGAAATTGTAGGAGTTGGAATTGTCATGAAAACCAAAAGATAGCGGAAGCGAGGCGGACCGGGAAGAAAGGTTCGAGGTTTTCGGCCCCCGTTTGTCTGCACGCCTCCACGTAAAGAGCTTTTTTACTTTAACTCGGATGCTTAAGCCAATCTTTAAGTTTTCTTTTATCTTTCGACGGTATCTCGTCTGTAAGCATGATCTCTTGACGGATGTACACATACGAAAACACATCTACACAGCTGCAAGCATACAATCGTTACAGGCGAACACGATCACATACACACATGCACACACAATGCGCGCGAACCATTCATACAGACACGTACACACCTGATTCCGTGATTAGGGTATACATTTAATTCATGAATTCCAAATTCAAGGAATATCCTCAATAAAGAGAGAATGAAAGAAACCGAGCGAGAATAGACGAACAGATTGGATGAACGAATGGATGAATTGGAAACGGGAGCCTCCGTATTTATAAATAAATAAATATATATATATATATATATATAAATAATTATATATATATATATACATCGCTACCCTGCCACAGACCGTTGGCACGATTACGCTGCAACTATGTTGCAATTTAGTTTATAGTTTTTTAGTCGATTTTTCAAAGCGTCACCAACTTTTTAAAATACGAACACGACTGACTGCTGGTTAAGTATGGTTGTGAGTGAAGAAAAACAAAAAGAAAGAAAGACAGAGGAGAGAGGAGGCGCGTTTCGACCCCCTAAACCTCATCCCCACAGCCCCCCATACGCGATCCAGGATATAGTGATTTCCTTCGGCGATCCACGTGTTCCTGTGTTCTGTTTTTTTCTTGTCCGCGTTGTCTTTTTCTTTTCTTGTTTTGTTCTTGTTCACTCTTATATACTTCTAATAACGAAATAGGGAAGGCTGTGTTACACGCGTCCCGACAACTGCGATCAACCCTCCTGTTTGTCGAATGGAACGGTGACAATTCAATTGCGAGCGTTGCCGCCCCGCGCGATTATTTGTATATTTGTAAATTGGTGCGAATAGATCGGACCAAGTTCAACGTACGTCTATATGTGTCTTTCATTTCCTTGCTCTCGACGAGCGTCGCGATTATAAGCGCTTCTCCGAGCATGATCCACGCGAACGATGCATACAAGATGCGTGCTCTCCGTATACGTTTCTGTGAAAATATCGCGTTTAGGAATATTACGCAGAGGTCCGCTAAAGCATTCGTGCACAAGTTGTATCGATTTCGATTCTCTTGCAAAAATTCTTCGTCGAAATTTCTTGGCTAAGAATTTTGCTTAGGTCACGTACGACGCTATTGCATGAAAATGTAAATTGACAAATTAATGAACTGTGTGCAGGGACACTTTCGTGGATAACTGTAAATTTGCGTCTCGACGAACTTCGATCACTCTTGTTCTCCGTTTCATCGACGGTGATCATTGTTCTTTTCTCTTTCTCCTTTGTTTCTTAAAACTTTACCTATCTGTGGAATCCATCAGTAGGCTTTTCAACGACTGTACTGCATGCAGAAAAAGTACTCGATACTTTCCTTCTGAATGACAAACGTTTCAGTTTCTCTCTCATTTTCGTGAAAATCATATCGTATTTATTTTGATCGTTATTGTCCATTTAATTCGCTTTACGGTGCGACGAACGATTTTCGACCTATAAAATCGCTGATAGATAAAGTGATAAGAAACAGCCTGTTTTATCTATGATTATCTTCTGTGCGCAGTTCTATAGTAACTCCCATATTCGATCCTGCGTTCTTTTCACGTGGCAATCGATTGTGAAAATTGTTATCGTTGCCTTCTCGCTTGTGTCTTAATTTTAGTGGGAACTTCGAGATTTTACGCGATGTTTGGACAAACAGATGCCTTTCTCGATCGAATATGAGAGTGGCCGTGCACTTATGGGAATCGAGACGTTTCCTAGTTGTCCCCATCGTGTCTCACTTCGATTGTAAGGCGAGGAAAAAGAAAAGAACCTTCTGTCATTTCGCTGTCTTATTTGTTTCGAGCGTATCAGCGACAGCAGATGTCGTGCTTTTATAATAGTGAATTCGTCGGGCGATTCATTCTTCGAAACGTGATTTAGATGATAATAATAATAATGATAATAACGATGCGATCTATACAGCGCGTTTCGACGGCGTTTACTATTAATTGCTACTATCGCTACGATTATTGTTCCGTTTCCGTTTTTCTTTATTTTCCTTTTTCTTTTCTTTTTTTAAGCATGTATCTGTTGCCGAGAACGAGTTTACGTAGCTTGTGTTCAACCGATTGTTTGCCACTGTGTATGGAATTGGCAGCTCACGTGCGTTACCGATGATTAACAGCGTGCCCAATGTGTAACGAGGGTGTTTGTCCGATGACGGTCCGTTTTACAAAAGAAAGAAAAAGAGAGAGAGAGAGAGAGAGAGAGAGAGAGAGTGAGTTACGTTTTGTTCGAAAGTCGAACGAAGGGGGACGGTGAGAAAGTAGAGACAGGAGTTTATCGAATTAATTAAGCAACGTGCAGCGGAGGAATAAAAAGACTATGAAACTTGGACTTATATCGGTGCACCTTTTTGTAAATAGGAAATTATTATTGTGGAGCGAGTGGAGAGAAGAGTACGCACACGGGAAACACGAAGAAAACAAAAGAAAGAAAGAGAGAAACGATAGAGAACGAACGGGTCGAGGGATAATGTGTCGGATAATGTCAGGGAGATTGTATCAGCTTCAAATTATATATACATATACATATATACATAAACTATATCAGTAATGGCGAATTAATAAGCTATATTCTTACCACTGTAGTTTTACCGTCGTCGCGACGCGAACCCGACGGCGACCGACGAATTTTTCTTACCAACGTGACCACGACGACGGTGGATAAAAGCGGATGTGTTCATCACGGCGAGATCGGACGAGAGCGAGAAAGAAAGAAAGAAAGAGAGAGAGAGCGAGAGACGAATCGCGAGATCGTAATTAGTAGTAAATAATTCAACGAGCCGATTTACATGGACGTGAAAATAGATACGGAATTGTCGATTTCGTACGCGTCCATGAACGCGCTAATGAACGGGTGGCGAAAGATGTCCGACGATTTTTTCTTTTTACGAGAAGAAACAACACGCTACACACATCTACCCCCCTGGTAAACGATCGTTCGCCCTTTGACCGTGCTTTCCTTTTTTGTTATCCGTTAGCGTTTTTCTTTCCACCTGTGAACACCCGTAAATCTAATGGACTATTAAAGACGAAGGCAAACAGAACAACAAGACAAAGTTTAATGTACATAGAAATTAAATTGTTTGACTACTACTTCCGATTGACTCTGTGTTTACGCGGGATTCAATGCTGGAAATCACGAGGAGAGCGGTTTGCATGTTGATAATGGGAAAATGGGACAAGGATAAGATAGACTGAATGAACAAAATGAGAACATACCACAGGACCACATTGAAATAAAAATAAGATTTCACGGGACAGACCACGAATCTGTTGTCGAATGATTTTATCAACAAATGCGCACCCCTCTCCCCTGCGCGGATAAATACGTTTTTATCGCGAGCTGTGATTCAAATCCCATCTTCGAACTAATCACTGGCTTGCAAACTATTATTTAACAACCAGTACATAAGTATGTGTAAAAGAGCCGTCTGATGAAGCTGTTTCAAACGGAAATGGAGAAGACCGCTGCAATTAGTCGTAGAATACAAATCCGATTCTCTTGTATACTTTTTAAGTTTGTTTACCGCGTTTTCAGCTTTTGAATTTTATCATCCTTGTTCCATGAAAAACCTGTATCCAAACATTTCACGTTGCATAAGAATACAGCGAAGAAGTCGAGGAACGGAGAAATCCCACAAACACTGTGAATTTCATATGTACGCAAGATTCAAGATGTAAGAAATGGATCACGTTGCAATGATCAGCGCGTTCAGGAGAAAGGTATACTCTGAAGAAAGTTGGGAGCTTTCGTTATGCAAAACTAATAATTTAATATAAAAATATAAAAAAATACTTTGGTGAAGTTACATTCAACAACGTTAATTACTTTTCGTTTGAACCATTGTCTCCGTTTCATTTTCTGTACTGCTTCGGGCCATTTTCATGATCGTATCGATATCGATCAGGTCTCTGTGTTTCTCTAACATCTCTATCAGGATTGGTTTCTCCATCAGCAAGTGATTGGAGGCAGCAATAAAATTGACAATAAGTTTCTTCATTATATTGACTTTATCTAATCTCTGGATCAGCTTCCTCTTGTTGCTGAAACAGATTGGATCATTAGAAAAACATTCATAATTTGCGAGATTTACTAAAACTGTTTGTACCGTGCAATTTCAGGGTTTGTCTCTTGCAACTTTTTATTCCACATTTCTTCTTGCACCTCCAGGAATTTTTTATGATCGTATAACATGTTTTGGCACTCTATCTTCAAATTTAATTGTTTCTCCATTGCTTCATCAATTTCTTTCTGTAATATCATCAACTCATCATTGATACTATATATTTTACGCATATAGTCATACATTTTTCTGAAATAAAATATTCTATCAGTTCAATATTAAATATTATCAAGATTTATGTTTCAATGGATTAAAGCATAGAGAGAATTACTTTTGCTTATCTGGATCACCTTGCCTGCCACTCAGAATATTTGTAATTGTATAAGAATGAAGGCATGACTTAGTTGCTAGGTTATTTAAAAGGCAGTTTGATGTTGCTTCGTGACACTTTGTTGGCGCGTCTTTCTCTACTACATCTTCCGATTCGACTATAACAATAGATAAGATTATCGTTCGAAGTTGAAATTATACTTCTTTTATACATATATTATCTATTTTTGTACATACGAAAATGATGATGTGCTTTAAGCATTAATATCCTGGCATTTAATTGAGTCAAAGTATTATACATTATTTTGATCTTGTCTTCATAAGGTTTGTAATCATCCAAGGAAATAGCTCCAAGACGAAAGCTATTAACACTTTTACGCAGCTTTTCGATTGCATTTTCTAATTTTTCAGATTCTCCCATCTCTGCTGAACTTTGTTCATTTATAATCGTTTATAATTTACTTATGAGTAATCGTTATATTTTAATATTAATAAATTGCTCCACGTGCACGATAGAGACACCTCAAATCACAAAATCAAGCGGCTCTATTCAGAAGTCTGTACCGCGCCAATTAGTACATGGCAAACTGCTGAAACTACTAGTCAAATGATACCGACGGCGCCGCTTACGGCAGAATTTTGAAGCTTCGTTCGGTATCCGTACTGCGACTGTCGGTAATTTGGCTAACTGTTTGAGCGTTTTGCCATTACACTAATTGGCGCTGTACGGACGTCAAAAAAAGCTTCTTGACCCCTCCACAAGAGGCGCCACTATTGCAAGAATCAAAAATTTAATTTGTATTCAAATTAAAAATGATATTTTAATACTTTCCGTTGAAATTTAACAAATATGCTGGACTTAAATTAAAGCTGGAAGAATACTTTTTATTATAGGTAGCTTGTGATTTGAAAATAATGTATAGAAGCGTATCGAAAATTTGGATTACATACTTGAGAGCGCATGTGTACTGGAAATTGATTACCAAAAAATGCCGGTGTATATTTAGAATCGGAGACGTAAAACATTTTTATTAGAATAAATCTCGATAGATCTAAATAAATAAATCTGAATCTTTGATTTAAAATGAATTTCGAAAAATTTTGCAAATCTCTGCCGAAACTGGTACGTATATTGTCGCGTAAATTTTTACGTTATATAGAAAGGTTATGTCAGTGATTGCAAACAATGATTTTTCAACGATATTTGTTCACAGGAACTTCATGCTCATTTGAACGGCTCGCTAAGTTCAGAAACATTAAAAAAATTATATAAAATTCAGAACCCAAATTCAGAGGACGACGAGAATGTAGTCATGAATATCGGGAAGTATTCGTCATTAGGCGAGTACGCTAATCTTGTCATTTTAAGTTTTCATTTCATACATTACGAGATATTCGATTATTGCATTAATTAGTGTTTCCAGCTGAAGATGGCATAATCATTTTTCATAGGTGTTTCAAAGTATTTGACATAGCGCATTCATTGACGGTAACGCCAGAAGCAGTCTTCCAATCTACTTACGATGTAATTAAAGAATTTAAGGAAGACAATGTGATATATTTAGAACTTAGAAGCACCCCTCGAGCTGTTAATGGACAAATGACAAAGCGAGAATACATAGAAGCCATTATAAGAGCTTTTCAGTAGGCAGAATTTGAAAATAAAAATATCTTCCAACTGTAGACAGTTATGACAATTTATAAATCTTAATTCATTTACTTACAATTATAGGGTTTGTAAAACAGATTTACCAGAAATAATTGTGAAATTACTGGTATCTATTAATCGAAAACAAGGATACAAAGCAGCAGAGGAGAACATAGACTTGGCAATAGATTATTTTAAGAAGCATCCGCAGTACGTAGTAGGCCTAGACCTCAGTGGAGATCCAATGACCGGAGATGCATTTTTAGAATTATTAAAAAAAGCGAGAAATGCTGGCCTCAAGATTGCAGCTCATTGCGCAGAGGTAAAATTTATGCTGTGTTTTACTTAATAATAAGTCACTGAAATTGTTATTAAATATCTCCTTATTCTTATATAGATTTCAAATGAAGTAGAAGCAAGGGATATACTAGAATTCAAACCAGACAGACTGGGACACTGTACTTCCATTCATCCTAACTTACAAGGGTCTGAGAAATTATTCAAGACGCTTATTAATTCAAAGATTCCTGTTGGTACGAACTATTATTTTCTTCTCGAGGCCACATTTTTCGAGATTTCAAGGTCACCGATGTTCTCTTTCATTTAAATAATGTATTCTAATTTTTGGCTTAGAACTGTGCCTAACATCGAACGTCCAATGTAAGACAGTACCCTCATACGAATCTCATCAGTTCAAATATTTGCACGAGGCTGGACATCCTATTTGCCTTGGTGTAAGTAAAGCCGTTAATATTCATCCAAACTATTATGTGCCAGTGCCTGGCAAACATTCAATTAAAAAGTCATCGCTTGCCTTTTTTTTTCTCAGACCGACGACAAAGGTGTTTTCCATACGACGTTGTCGAGGGAATACGAGATCGCCGGTTCAACGTTTGGTCTGGGTCAAGAGGATCTCGTGAGATTATGCTCGTCGTCCGTCGAGTACGCGTTCGCGCCGGACGAAGAAAAGAAAGCGTTGTTGTCTAGGATTGAGAACTTTAATCGTCAATTCAAAATGTTAACATTCTCCAATGAAACAAATAAATGAGTCGATATATAAAAATAAGAAAAATTTAGTCGATTACAAAAGCATTCGGCCGAGACGCCCGTGTCTTAGGGCGTCGCTCTAGATCCCGAGAGGGCACACAGAGAGAGTAGAGCTTCTCGGCGAGGTAGCAGGACTATAATCATATAAAAGTAATGTCGACTTTATTCGTTATGATATTCGTGGGCTCGTTTACATAGATTTACAGATAAACTATCTTGCTACTTATGGAGAACAATATAATAGCTGAATGTCGGTCGGTGTGATTCATTTTTTTGTTGTTGATGCTGCTGTCTTCGCTTGATAATATCATATATAATATATACAACATTTATAGAACTATTACAATATTATGCTTGTAAGTGTGTGGTGCCGCATCTTTCTTTCGGGCAGTCGACAGTTGGTAATGCTAAACGCGAAAGACCTCCTCGTTAACTCGTTTGTTTCGCCGGAATCACGAGAACCGAGAGTTTCTCGATATAATCTCGGTTACGTCTCCCGAACACGAGAACTGTCGCGGTCGTTTCTGGTGTCACGCGGCGACGACAGCATCACACTCTTTTCTCCCACTCTATCTATCTCTTGATCTCTTTCTCGATCGATAAAGATCAACTCGCACACGCGCGTCTTCGCCGTTTGTCACCGTTCGGGTTTAAAACCCTTTTTCGCTATCACGATATAACAAGATTATAATAGTAGTAGTATAGCTGTGATAATACTAATAGTAGAGTGATTAGGAATAATAGTAAATATAGTCATAATTATTCGATCGATGACAATAATATCGTTCTTAATAACCATGATAAGAAATTATTTCTACTATATGTATATATAATATTCGTCCTATGTAACAGTCTTTTTGGTCTAACCATCGAGCTATGAACAATAACATAAATTCATTCTCTCTCCTTTGTCCGCGCCGACATCGACTCAAATCGATCTTTTTCACCTTTCTTTTTCGATTCTCTGTTACCGTCTCGTCTCAATTGTCTCGAGATCGGTGTCGATTTTGCGCATGCTCCCCCCTCTCTCTCTCTCTCTTTCTCACTCTCTCTTTTTCTCTCTCTCTCTCTCTCTCTTTCTCGCTCGCTCTCTTTCTCTCTCTCTCTCTCTTTCTCTCTACCTGACATTCTTCAGACCTAGTTCCGTTCTATAGTCTCGTATAGCGTACTTAACTAATACCTTATCCTCACTTTAAAATCGGTTTATTCTAACGACTATGACTAAAAAAAGGATGTATTTAGAACCCTCGAATTTCTCAGCGTTCAGCAAACATGCATGACGCGATCCTGGTTCTCGAAGGTTCTTCACGCATACATACTAAACACTACGTAAGGGAAAACGCCTCGTATCGTCCTCTTAGATCTATAGATCGGTATTCCGCGGAACACCGCTTGTAATATCGACACTGGCCTAAGCTTCGACGTTGGTGACACCCGCCCTGTCGTTTCAAGAAAAAAAGAAAAAAAAAAGAGAACACGGCGAGAATCTTGTCGAAGAAGACGACGAACGATCGGCGACACAAGGCGTCTCGATCGAACGAAAGAGTAAATGCTTTCCGGATTTTCTAAAATGAAGGAGAACGTCGAAAAATAAAAGACTGGAAAATGAATGTAGAAGGAAGCAGAGAAGTGTTATCGTTCGATCGAGGACTGATTCGCCTCTAGTCCCACTTTTATAAACCACGCGTATACTGAATAGATAATAATAGATAGTAATAGATAATAATAGATAATAATAGATAATAATAGATAGTAAAAGAAAGTTAAAGAAAGTAAAAGAAAGTAAAAGATAGTAATAGATAGTAATAGATAGTAATAGATAGTAAAAGAAAGTAAAAGATAGTAATAGATAGTAAAAGAAAGTAAAAGATAGTAATAGATAGTAAAAGAAAGTAAAAGATAGTAATAGATAGTAAAAGAAAGTAAAAGATAGTAATAGATAGTAAAAGAAAGTAAAAGATAGTAATAGATATCCATTAGATGTACTTATATGTATACACTTGCTCATTCGTCCGATCAAATCTCACTCTCCCACATTGCTAATAACCGCGGGTGATGCGATGAGAACAGTAGGTAAAAACCAATGTACAGATACTGATTAAAAATGCTATAAAATATCGGAAGAGGGCCGATTCCTCGGGATGAAAACCGACACAGACGTCACCGAGAAAGCAGGCCTCGAGCTGTCGAGGGATCGGCGGCAATAAATAAGTTAAGATGTTTTGATTCGGCGATAGAGCGATTTAAAAAAATAAAGGAAAACGAAAAGAAAAGTAGAGAAATCGAAGAGGAAAGAAATGTGGACACGTGCGTTCCCGAGCATGCTTAGGTGTGAATGTGTGTATGTGTGTATGGCGTATGATGTGCGTTGATTGTCGAGTTGGCCGAATGCTTCCGATCCATTGCTCTTTGTTTCTTTTTCTGTTCAATGATGGATATCTCGTCCGAGATAGACTGCTGCGCTTCGACGAAACTTTACTTAAAAACTTTAAATACTTTAAACTTTTCCGGGAGTGTCGCCGACGTTCGCTCAGATTTGAGTGTTTACAAAAAGAAAACAAAAAAAAACAAAAAAAAAGAAACAAAGAGCAATGGCGATCACGACCGAAGATCAAGTGTCTTGATCGGAAGCATTCGGCCGACTCGTACAATCAAGACCCATCACACAACATACACGCATACACTCATTCACGCCTGAGCGTGGTGGCTTACGCACGTGTCCACATTTTTTGAACAGAATTTCGGACTTGCGAATTACGCGGAAATTAGAAAGAACAGGTCGACCATTGTCGCTGTGTTGAACCGTTCGAGAAATCGTGATAAACGAAAATCTCTAAAACCTCCGAAAGACTAAATCTGATCCCTCGAAGACTTCTTCGATCGGCAGCGGCCTGGTTGACGGTTCTTTCCTCGTCGATGGGACCCGAAACGATTTGAAATGAATCTGAAATTGTTTTTATACAGTTGCGAACACCATAGTCATAAAATTTGAACGTTCTAGTCGCAAATACGAATGGATGAAGTATTGAAGGACATCGTGGGTAGGCTGCTCGTTGTTTCTGTGCTCGTCGTTCACGAAACTATGCTGCGGGAAGCTTTTGCGGTGCTGTTGGTGGCCGCAGTGCTTCTGCTGTCTGTCTGGGCGAACAATACACCTTGGTACATTACGCCGTTCAGCTCCATGCTGACCACCAAGGAATTGTCACCGTTTCTTCCGTCACCTGTCAACCAAACGTTGCCATCGTTAGTAAAGCGATATGGAAAAGCTTTTCACCGAGCAATACGAACGTGTGTGCCTACCTCGATTGGAAATTTTAATGTGCGTGCCTTGGGCGGACTTATCTATGGCGATGTCGTCCTCTGCGAGCAGTCTCTTAGCCGGGGTAGGTCCGGACATCTCGTTTAATTCCGGGTCCTTTCTAACTTGCTGGCTGCTGCCCAATGCGGGCGAAGCTTGTCTTGCCTGTGACGGGGACACGGGCGACGATCTGGAACAACAGTTATGGATTATAAATGGCTATTAAAGGATCGGTCCTTGCACGGCGCAACCAGATGCAAAGCGTAACACGTTCTCATCTAGATTTGCTATCGCCCAGTTAACAAATTTGGAGCGGATGAGCAAGAAAGAGCTAAGGCGTGGTTACAATCGGGAAGCCAGTCGGTGTTCTCGAGTCTCGCCGATAGGTAATCTCTGCGTGGCAAAAGTCTCGGCCGCAGCACGATACAAAAGCGCTACCTGCAGACGCTTTCGCACTTTTCTACCACTTTCGCGGTTACTTACCTGAGCCCAAGGTCGAGGGCTTCCCTCTGTGGCTCCGGGCTGGATGCGGGCGGTAACGGTGAGTGTGACGCTTGCGGCGACAAGGACGGCTGATGTCCCACACCGGGATAGAGGGTGTTATTGTTGTTGTACATGTTCCACAGGGTGATGCGGGACATTTCCAGTGCGCTAAAAGTGCCATCCCTCGGAGGCGTGATCGGACGGGGTGACGCGCTCCCCTGCCGGGGGATTAAGGGGGGCGGAGTGCCCGCGCTAGCGCTTCTCAGCTCTTTGTTCAGCAGTTTCACGTATTCCACCATACGTGCCTCGAACTCGGAAGGTGCCATTCCGGGAATAGGCCCTGCCAGAGATCGATATCAATTAAAGCGTCCATTAACTGCCGCGGGGTACAGTCATTAATATCGAGATACTGTCGAGCCGGAGGCAGCCACCAAGGAAGCCGGAGGGTAGGTGTGTTCATTGGACGATCGATCAAACGGCGGTCCACGTCAATCGCGCGATCCCAGACGCCGTAGCCGTCGCCTTCGCCGTCGTCGCGACGGAACCGACGTCCACAACCAGTACTAAATTAAAACGGGGACGGCCGTTGATTGGCGTCGCAACGTCCTCGCAACGCAGGGGCAGGCCGGACCACGGAACGAGAGAGAGAGAGAGAGAGAAGTATCCAGAGGGAGGAACGTGTCGGCGAATCTACCGCTCGGACGGCTCGACAAATGAGCCATTCGAGCAGTGGCCTCGCTACCGTCCATCTCGAACACTCGCTTAGAGACTACCCTCGGGGAGAGTAGGACACAGCCAGGAAAGCGGCGAGAATTTTTTTACGAGGCATCGAGGCGAAACTCGACCAAGCGACGTGATGCCGTATTTTCGAATATGCTGCATTCGCGGAAACAGACGAGATCTGCGAGTCGTCGGGGATGCAATCGACGCTGAACCTAACATGTTGGTCGTTTCGACCGGTTTCGCATTTCCTACTTTGAGATTTCTGATTTGTTGACATTATATATATATATATATATATATATATATATATATATATATATGCAATCTATATATATAGATATGTTTGCATTTCTTAATGCAAACATGTTACGACAAAAATGGCGGAAAGTTTGAATCAATCTAGAGTGTTGATATTTTTATGGAACAATAGACGTCACAGTCACTTTTAGTGGTCGGTAGGTTTGGTGACAAGAAATTGAACACGGCGTTTGAACGCAACAGCGAAGTGTTGAAAAGATGGTAAGCTGCTCAAGTTTGGGGGATTTCTCGGTGCCATCGGCATCGTGGCCACTGTGCCAGTGAATTGGACCCTAAAGTAGACTTTTATGTCTAAAGTTGGCCCAACTGGGACGACTTCTTAGGCAGTGAACAAGAGCTATAGGGCGCATGTTGGTACAGCAAGGTGTTTAAAGCTTGAAAGCTCGAATCACGAGCACTTCGTTTTTGCGAAAATTCAATTTGTTCATGCGAAAATTATTTTGGAACGTGATACGGCAATTTCTTTGCGGTGCCTCGGAGTCACCACTCGCGAGCCAAATGATCGAACAAAACGCTGTCTCGGACTTCGTACTGTCGGTCCGAATAGAGAAGAGGGGCGGTAATGAAAAATTGATCTAACTTCGTAATTGCGGAGTAACGATCAACGTTGCAGTTCATCGGGGAGGAAACGAAGCAAGGGTATTCGACGCGCGAATCGCAGGGGCGGCGCTAGGCGACCGATTGAAATTGGTCGAACGTTAGAGGGTGGCGGAAACAGGGTGTAAAGCAGGGTGGAAAGGCGTTTGCCCGGATCGCAGGGGCGAGAAGGAGGAAGAAAGGGGTAGGGAAGTAGGAATGCTCGTTAGCGAGAGTCATCCGTTAACGCCTGTCTCCGGAGGATCGTACAATCAATTACGCTCCTCCTTCGCTCTCGCATCATCATCTCCGGGGAGGCCTGGAACCCTAACTACCGATTTAAAATAAACCCGCTCGTTCTCCGTTCCGTGTCCGCGAGTTATCTCTTTCCTCCCTCCGTTTGCTCTTTTTCGGTACGTTCCGTTCCGATTCCGCCGTTTCCGGCTTTTTTCGAGGAAAAAACATCGCGAGCACACCGGTGAAAGTAGATTAGGGCGTAATTGTTTCTTTGATGCCGGCTGTTCTTGGTGACTGACACGTGGGAACGGCTGATGGAAGGGTTCATTTATTTATGCTCGGTGTATCTCGATCGTTGGACTCCGAAGGATTTGCGGATTCTTTTGAAGCAAGGGTTTTTAATGCGTTTTGGCTACGTCATTTTTAGCGATCAAATGAATTATCGTGAATCGTCTTGAATTTTCTTCCGTCATTGAAATAATGATTTATTTAACAACGGGGATATTCCAAAAGTAATGGAATTCCCAGTTTTACCTTACCGGTAGGGTAAAAAGGGGTGACTATTTTAACCGTTCGAGTCCCGAGCAGCGCTATCGCGCTGTTCAGATCTTGTGTCGTGATCAAATTTTAGCGACGCACGTACATCGCATAGCTGCTTTTCTTCATTTTTTTTCTTTTTGTTTTATTTGTCAATCCTGGCGAGCGCTGTCGCGCCGCTTGGTTCTCTTCGCAATCAATTAAGACAAGCGCTATTACGCCGTTTGCCACTTTTCGACCGTGTTCTTTGAATAACCCCAGGAACACAAACGGTTAAGTCACGTACGGTAATGAGAAAACCTTTATGCTTTTTCTTAACATATTTACTTATACACTTATTCTAACTTATTATTCGCAAAAATCACATATAAAATTGTCATTCTCTTCTTCTGCATTTGTGCAATCTTCGTAAGCCCATCTTTTACAAGATAAGCACTGTATCCAGTTCTCTTTCGATTCCATATACAATTCTTCATATAAATACCCGGATCGTTAGTATTAGTTTTTAATAACTTCTGTTCATTTTTCTTGTTTCGTCTTTTTTTGCTTTCATCACTCTCGTCTCCGGTGTAGCTTCAGAAACATTATATGCTTATATATCGATTCTCATAAGATATATACTTTATATATCTTATATCGATTCTCTTCTATTATTCTTCTTATTCTTTGAAATTAGTTCTATCGTTTCAGCTATGTGTCTTGTTCCGATCAGCTTTGCCCATCGGTGTTTTGTTGATATTTCAGTGACATCTGAATGTCAAAATGGAAAACGATCACTCTGTATATCCTTGTGAATACGTGTACGAGATACGGAGCAAAATGGGATATCCATTTTACTCTATATGCAAGTACGTGTAATTTTTCCTAAAAACGTTCGGGGGTTGGTTTTGAAACCGGCAGATCTGAGAATACTAAGTCGCGATTCTTCGGCGCTCGTAGCTCGTTTTTGTAGAAACTCGGGGGAGTTGGCAAAAACAGGCAGCGGCCAGTATGCCGATATTCATTAATATGAATACATAGCAATGCTAGAATAAAAACGTGCTAGAACAAAAATTATTCCTAATTTTTTGCTACAATTCAAAGGTTCGATTCACATAATATTCGATTATTATCATTATTATTATTATATAATACAGGGTTCCCCGGAAAGAATCATCCGATTTCAAAAATTTATATTTTAAAAAATTACACACAGAAAATTATAATTCAAACACGAATATAACGGGAAAATGTGTGAGTTTTTGTTTACAAGTGTTCAATATGACTTCCTTTCGTTACACGTATGATATCATTGCGATATGAAAGTTCTTGCCAAACACGGTGTAACGTATCTCTGGTAATTGTTTGTACAGCATCAAAAATGCGTTTCTCTTCAGTTCATTTACACTTGTAGGTAAAGGTGGTACAAAGACAAGATCCTTCACAAATCCCCAAAGGACGAAGTCGGGTGATCTCGGAGGCCAACTGTGTAGAACCATATTATCGGATGAACTGCGACCAATCTAACGGTTTGGTAGTTCCGTGTTAAGAAAATTCCGAACCTCCAAGTGCCAATGGGGCGAAAAGTAAAACTCGCACATTTTCCCGTTATATTCGTGTTTGAATTATAATGTTCCGTGTGTAATTTTTTAAAATATAAATTTTTGAAATCGGATGATTCTTTCCGGGGAACCCTGTATATATTCGATTCGATTCACATAATGCGCGCTCAGATTGCGCACAAAAATGGACGATTTAGGAATAGCAGAACGATTATTCGAGCCTTGTCAACAATTATAAAAACGAGACAGAAATTTCCTATTTTTCTGCGCAATCTGAGTGTAAATTAAAGAGAAATTACTGTACCTCATTGTTCCGCGGTTTTGCCTATCTGACTCGCACCTAAACAGAACACTTTGTGTTGTCTTGACGGCACACACTTCACTGACTCGACCTTTAGCATCGACGTAGCAATAACTTACATAGGCGTTAGATCGGCACACATTGGAAATTTTCTGCAACCCGAAATTTGGCATTCGCGGGAGAAACTACGGTATCCTGTTTCACCCGCACGCCTCAGATTTTGTATTAAAGATAGTACAACTACAGTTCTACGTAACATAAATCAATGAATCAGAAGCCAAAATATTGTGGATAAATTCGGAAATGAAACGCTCTACTTACCATAATCGATTCTTTTTACACACACATACACACACACACACACACAATTATTATAATCACTAGATCACACGCGTGATATAAATCTTCTAG
Organism: Megalopta genalis; assembly: GCF_051020955.1. Classification (NCBI taxonomy): domain Eukaryota; kingdom Metazoa; phylum Arthropoda; class Insecta; order Hymenoptera; family Halictidae; genus Megalopta; species Megalopta genalis. The sequence goes on along the minus strand of NC_135015.1, from coordinate 13,317,299 downwards.
CACTTCTCGAGACACGTTCAGACGAAAACTATTCATTGCATACCGCACCTCTTATTTCAGAGAATTAAACATATTCCGTTCGATCCGCCTACCCCGTTTTACCCCACCGACCCCTATATCGCACAAAACACGTTTTCGCCAAAACTGCATAAAACCCTCGCTCCCGTAGCGTCTGTGAATGTGTTTTTCGATGCCATACTTAACCAACCGGCATTCGACGATTGCCCCAGAGATCCCTGAGGGAGCTGAGGATGATGAGGATGGTGTGGCAATGGAGTATGCGCTGCGCTTCCGTTCACCAATGCCTGCTGTGCATGGTGTGGGCCGGCCGTTGCCACAGCAGTCACCAGAGACAGGGGCGACAATTGCGCATGCAACGCGAGCGAGTTAGGTGCATGCGGATTTCGCTGCACCAACTCGGCTGCACTGCTACCACCCCCATAAGCACCGTAGCTGCTACGTCTACCTTCTCGACGATTTCCGTCGATCGCTGCTTGCAATTCCGCTGGCGTTGATAGACGTCTCTTCTCGCACTCGTATGGATACAGATACTTCATGTACCTAGAATAGGAGACCAAAGCTATTTATTTCCAGTTTACACACTGTCAAGTCTAGATTGTTTCTCAGACGAAGAGAAATTTTTTACTGAAAATTTTTGTATCAACTATAGAGAAGAGATATTCAGTTTTTAAATAAAACTTCGTCGATATATTTTCATCGAAACAATCGTGCCTATTCTTCCAAATGTTTCCTGCCAGATTTTACGGTTTCATTGATTTCTGCCGCGTGTATGGCGGCATTGGATCGTTCAGGATTAAATTTGTTAATTAATTTAATAATTAATATTATGAATTAATACTTCATGTTTTGTAATTGAAAGCATTTTTTGGGGGAGGGAGAAGATCAACATTTGTTGGGAGGTTTTTTAAATAGTTTATTAATAACTTTTGAATGCATCTTTGAGGGATTACTTGCTCTCCATTATTATCGTCTGAATGCTTGTCTGGATGAATTCGTTGATGTGAAGATTTTATGAGCGTTATTTTGAATTTTCCTATCTTTTTATCCTGTAGACTGTCGGCGTAATCCACTGCAAATATAATATTTTTATCCGGAATATTTGTACATATATCCACTGCAATAGTTGCACTTTCAATAACTATAATTCAATACATATTTATTTGTCAGGTGGTATACATATGCTATACTATTAGTAACTATACTATTACTAATATATATACTATTTAGTATAGTGATTATACTATACTATTACTGACTAATAAACGTATATTTAAATTGTAACAATTCAGTTTACTTTGTCTTTCTGCTTTTCTCGCCATACCGGTTCAAACCAGACTTCGCTCTGCATCGATACACAATCTAACATCATTTATCCTCTCTGAGCACCACACCTCTCTCAGCACCATCGACCTATGTGGATATCATAATTATTATTTAACAGAAACAACGTTTTAATAATATAAAAAAATCATTAAATTTTATAAAGATATTATAAACAGAAGGACCTGCCCGTAAAATAAATGTAGCATTATTATGTAATTGTCGACACTTCGTAATGAATGTGCAGAACGTATCAATTTATAGAAGTACCGGCTCAGTTCACATCCTACGTTTAATATAAATTATATGTTTTAGTAGTTTTTTTTCATTTAAGTTGAAACTTAATTTAGTATAAACATATTCAAATTATTTTTCGCGTATTTCATACAAAATTGAAATCTTTAACGACAATTTTCAATTGGTTAACTAAGGAGCTAAACAATATGAAATGCAAGTAGAGATTCATTTCAACTCGAGTTTCAGCTAATAATATAAAGATGAACGAAAAATCAATCATTATGTGTCATTAATTAGGACCCTCTTATACTGTTAGCTTTTATGATATTTTTCAACATCTTTGAACATATTCATTTTAACACGATTTTGACACAACAACCCGAAATTTGGCATTTCTGGGAGAAATGACTGTATATGCAAATATAATTTTTTCGAATTTTCAAGATTAAATCTGTACATGTCCATTTCTAGGCCTACAACTGCGGAAATAAATAAATACGTACGCGCAAGAAAAGAATAGCGATGCGAACAATCTTAATGTAAACAGTTCCTACAAATAATTTATTGGTAAATGCTTACCTGACAGAGATACATGTAGATCGGCTATAAAACACGGAGCTGGAACGAGATACAACCAATGATGTACAAAAAAATCATTAGCAACACACGTTGAATGCTACGCCGGTTTTACAGAAATCGTCCGTGGCGCCACGATGAATTTTCTTTTATGCGATACATATAATGTTGAAATATTATCTGCAATAGATAAGTTACACTGTATAACCATGTTTGGCATGTTAATTGCGACAGGGGTCACTGTTTGAATTGACGATGGTAATAATACAAAATCTTAGATATTGATTTATATATATATATATATAATATATAGTATATAAGTATATATATAATAATTATATAATTATATATATATACACTATATTATATTATATATATTATCGCCATATATTAGCGCCAGCATCTATATTATATTATTATATATATACTTTATTATTATATAATTATTATATATATATTATTTTAGATATATTTCTATCAATTTGGGTGCGCCGGTCACTCCATGACGTCACCGCCAAGTTAAGTGCCGTTCAGCGGTGACCCCCGTGGCATTCAACGTGTTAATAACTACAAAAATATTGATGATACATAATTGAAAACAGTTTGAAGGTGTACCGTGTACTTACCTTAAAAAACTTAAAAAAATTAGTAAACGTGTTGAAAAAGGAACGCGTATCGCCAGTATTGTACATTTCCATTTTATGAACACATAAATGAGAAAAAGACATCCAACCGAGTCAAGAAACGACAGTTTCATGATTCGGGTAAAATTTTAAAAATCGACTTTCGATCGCACTTTCGGATCAAACTACTCCACCGCGCGCCGTCACACAGACATCTCGCCCGGTGTCGTCTCATCATCTCCGGAAGAAGATTCTCATTTCGCGCGCAGATCCGGCCGCGGTTTAGTCGCACCGGTGTTCCGAGTGCATGAATTTTTCCGAGCATCGTTGTGCAATCGTTGCACGAAGCGGCGATGTATGGGGTGTCCCATTGGTCGCGCAGAAAGCGGCTAATCGGTCGTGTTGATATTTCACGCTTTCTAAAGGAATATTGGCTCAACGAGTCGCGGACGCAAAGACTCGGATAAATTCCCGTTTTGTCGTTCGCTCTCGTTTCCTTTCGATCACAGAGTCCCCCGAACAAGACAGCGCGAGCTTTCACCGTTGATCGTTTCGTTTCTTGCCGTCGAGCCTCTAAACCGTATCCTTTGATCAAAGTAATTTCCGCCAGCATCGCGGGCAGCTTCGGTCTAGAGCCGCGACAAACCGACGGTGACTTTCGAATCGTAACCGGAAACGATCCATCGAAAGTCGTCTAGAATTTCGTCTCACCGCCTCGACGGCTATTGTACGCGGCGAGATCGAAAATCGAGACGGGGCTGCGAAACCATCGGAACACTCGTCGTGGATAACAAGATGTCACTTAGCCGCGTTCCACGAGCGCCCGTCTATAAAAGTGGCAATCTGCCCGAGCATATGCGGCAGTCCAATTATCACGGTCGCTCGGCTCCCTGACGAAGATAATTGCCGTAATAGCGCGGCCCCGGTAGGACCGCGCGAATTTCTCTAAAAGGCCTCGCGCACGCGTTAATAGAGACGTCGGGCACCGGGGGAACATTCACGGACGGCCATCTTGTCATAAATTCGTGGAGCCGCGGTCACGTGGAATCGGACACCGGATCAGAATTCGCTCGAATTTGTCCCGACGTCGGATCCGGGCGACCTGGCCCGAGAAAGTCCGACGAGACGGTAAACTATGTGGGAACAGGCGGCCGTTATTAATTGGAATCGCGTCTCGACGCGATCTCGCCGGGAATTGTTCGCCGGCCGGAGGAAGACGTCGCGGTTCGTCTGCCGCAAAATTGGCAAGGCAGATCTCCGAGTCGAGCCACTTAATTTAATGCCGCCAGCTTTGATGCTCCGCTCCGCGGCCCCTAATTGCACCTGCGCCACCATCTCCGGCTCCCCTGTCGCCGCCCCGTTGTTGCGCCCCGTGCCAGCGCGCCCCGCGTCCTCTCGCGCCCCACGACGCATCGGAAATCGATTTTCCGCTCGCATTTGACGCGCGGATTTTTTTCGCGTGCCGACCGACTGTTCGCTCGTCTAGTTCGCCGAGCCAAATGGAACCTCCGCGAAATGAAATGCTAGGTGGAAACGAGTCCGTCTCGAATCCGAGACGCCTTCGTTCGAGCCTCCGCAGCGTTTTATTTACTTCGAGTATCGCGTCCCGTTTCGCTGTCGATAGAATTTTCGTGTTTACCGCATTCCGTTCCCGCGAAATTCCTTTCTTTTTTCGGCTGATAGCAAGCGTGCTCGGAGAGCTGGGTGTTCCGAATGTGCGGCTTTTATTGCGTCTCGCTGATCGAACTCGTTCCGAGTTGATTTATTTATCGCCAAACAAAGATCGCGGCCCGCTCGACCGGGGCGTAATTCTTTCTCTACGGCCAATAAGCTCGGAGGAGCAGCCGGGCCCGACTGACAGAAGAATCCTCGGCACATTAGCGAAATTAGAATCCTAAACAGAGAGGAGAAGCAGAACGGTGCCGCTGCCCGGCGAGCCGCCGAAACCGCAGCTCGAAATCGACTTGTTCGCCGGGCCGGATCCGGGGCCAGGGGTGCAGCCGAGTAATTCGTAAATATTGTTTATTCTGACGCGCTATCGGGCCGGCCGAAGAAGCCTAAGCGTTTACGCTGCCAGCCGGGCCAGCGTGCTGTGCCCGCACACACGTTCACGGATAGACATATTCTCCTCGAGGAACCGCGGCCTATAATTCGCGCAGGAATCGTTCGGCTTTTACGATTGTCTGCCAGACTAAGGCCGAAACTAGCCCTTCGGCCCAGTCGCCCCCTTCTCCGCCCTTCTTTCGTCTCTTCGTCCTACTCTTCCTTCTTTTCTTCTCCTTCTTCGTCTTCTTCTTCTGCTGCTTGCACGACGCACTCACCGCCTGCATAGTTTCGACCGAGTTCCAGCGTATGCACGCGAGTAGCTTCAGAGACATAAATCTCCTGTTCTGGGTGATAATCAAATTCGCGCTGCTGAGACGAGCTGCTCGAGAATTGGAACCGACTCTTCAAGATCCGAGACCAAGCGTATTGCTTCTGGCTGGATACGGAAAATCGCTTCCTGTCTTTGCAAAAGTTTTCCATAGCTTTCACTCGATTCTGATCCAATGGGGCGCTGTCTTATTAGTGGACTGCGGATTTCATGCGTTTTTGATGAGATTGAATCGGACTAATATAAAATTGCAAGGTTATTGGAAGAATTTGAGGATATTGATATTCTCAACTTGTTAGAATTATTGAGGGAAGAAAGACTTTTTTCAACTAATTTATGTTTCTTACTATTAAGTGGAACAATTTTTTATTTCGTATAAAGATCTGCATTAGTAAGCTAGTGATTCGAGATTGGCATCTTCTTTGAGGTCTTCCCTCGTGGATTTGGCTACGTCGTATTGGGGACGCCGGACTAGCGATCGATTCTTTACAATTTCATCCGACAAACGTGGATATTTATGTTCAAATGAATTTAGCAGACGAAGTGTTCCGATCGCGTCGAAAAATCTGCAACCCAATTTCGATTCTCTGGCCACACGTCGGCGAATCGTCGATCACGATTGTCTGCATCAATTGCAAACGAAATAGAAACTGAATAGCAAGTTCTTTCTTTCCGTGATAATTATATAATCGATTAAAAACAATACATTGACATATTAATGGCGTGTCACTTTTAATCGATTTACCATTTTAAATTGCAACTACACAATTTCCCGATACATCAACAAAATCCGCAGTCCGATCGACAACTTTATATTCTTAAATTTCGGGAATCCACCGCGGCTGTCAATTACAGGGCAATCAAGAGAATCACCGGGATGATTCGCAGCCGCCCCGGCTTTTGGCAGCGGCGCGACAGATCGGGCTCCGGGATGGTGCGTCTTCATTCGGTGCACATTTGTCCGAAAACATTTTGAGTCGGTCCTCGTTAACTCCCGTCGCCGTGACATTAATCGGCCGAGTAAAAGCAGCGGAGCCATTCCGAATGATTGTAGTCATCGTACGACCACCGGTCGCAGCCAGCCAGCGGAGCCAGCAGCCGGGGGCTGTATTTTTATCCGTTCACGACGATCTGGAGTGCTCGCGAACAGAAATACTGTCCATCTCACGCTTGACAATGTCTTATTTACAAGTCGACGGCTGCCAAAAACCATTCGAGCCGTTCATCTTCCCCCATTCAACGACTTCGTGGGGCCTGCCGTGGCTCGCGACCGTTTGCCCGTTGGCCGCACTCGGGAATAATTCACCGGCGGAGCCGGTCGAATTTGTCGAAACCATCCGGATCCTATGCTGAACAATGCTCGTTTCTCTTTGATTGTGTGTCCGGCCGTGTTCGCTGTCCCGGCGCTGTGCACACGTGCCTCCCTCGCGGTATAAATAATTACACGGTGGAGGCGCGCGGCGGCTCGATATAGTCGTAGCGATTCGCCATCGGCGCGTCTCTTTTCGCGTTGTTCCCGTTTCCTACGTCTGTCCCTGTCCCTCGGCGGATAACCGGTTGCCGGAATGATGAATGCGCCGACGTCCCGACGCGACGAGTCGCGACGTTCTGTCGCGCGTCACGCACCGAGCGTCGCGCGGTTATTTTCACGTGTAATCCGCGTTCGCCCACCGTCTCCCTCGATTCCCCCCTTTCCTCGTGTTTCCATTATCCTCGCATAATCGCTGGAAAGATAGCAGGAAGCGTGGGGAATCGATCCCTCGTCGGAAAGACGGTCTCTCCGCTGCGACGTTCTTAGAATATTTTAGATGCACTTCGGTGACGTGTAATCATTTTTAACGACGTCTTCGTCAACCAGGATCCCTCTTCTCGAGAATAAAAATTGCAACGCTCGCAATCGCGCGAGTCGAATCTTCCTAGAATTCGCAGGATCCGAAATGGCGATAATAGCAATTCCGCAGCGTCGATTTCGTTAATCAAATTAACCTGGCGGATTCAGCCGCGGACTCAACCGCGCCGACGGAATCGTTTAAAAGTTGCCTTTGTCTCCGACGACGATCTCCGAGGCCCAGATTCTGCGGTAGCCTAATGACGCTCGTTCCTGGCTATTATGTAACATCGAATGTAACGTCGACGGTTTCGGTTCGCGGAGAGCACAAACAGCTCTGTGCGGGCGAGATCGTCCGTGGACGACGATTAAACGCCTTCGCGAAAGAAAACAGCTGTTGCGTGCACGTGCCCCGGCCAAGCCGGCCAGGCTGTTTGTTTTTCCCCGCAATTGGCCGAGATGTACTCTCGCGCGAAACGGTACCCTACGTCCAGACAAATCTCTCTCTGGCCCTCAATTAATTTCATCCTGCCCTGCGGAGCCAAGACGCGTCGCGAATCGCTCCACGGAAATAGCCCGGACTGAGAAATCGGCCGTCAAATTCGTATTAACTTTCCCGTGCTAGAGACAGCCTGACTCCTGTTCCCGTCAAACGCGTCGATAAGCTAGATCCATTCTCGGACCGTCTTGGCACATCGTTTTTAAATGCTCCGAGGCCTCGCACGTCGGACAGCCCTGTTCAACTGTCGTGACGGATCATTGTGATGCGCTCGCATCGGGGGCTAATTTTTAAACGGAATTATCGGTACTCCGAACAATGCTTGCGAACGTTTTTAGACTTTGATACACTTTCGTTATCGGTGGCGCGATCCTTGGCCCAGCCCCGATCAAATATATTGGATCAATCTTGATCAACTGACGATTGTCTTGTTTATAAATTAATGCAACAGTCGTGCAACGATCAATCATATATCGCGTGCATTTCATGCATTTTCGTGCATTTACTGAAATTGTTAAGGGAAGAGATAACTTTGTGCATTTAATTTTTACTTTGTTTGACTGATAAGTTTCATTTTGCACGGAGATAGGTAAATAAAACGCGTTTAAATTTGAAAAATTCGACGAATTGTTGTTGCAACTTTTGGTACGATCGTTCATGATTATGCATGAAACATAATATCAGACGAACGACCACCCAAACTCTTTATGCACTTAATCGTCCTTCGTTCTAAATTTTTTCATGACATCGCACAATGGACTGCTTAATCTTTTCAATGACCCGTTTGGTGCCATCTTTCGGTTCATCGGTGATTTGTGGATTAATGCTATGCAGTCTATGAAACTACGTCAAAAGACCACTTTTTAAATTGCTTAAATTTAAACGCGTTTTAGTTACAAACAACTACCGGTCGCTCTTATTCAAAGATCCTTTAAAAACTACTGAAAAGTAAAAAAAAACAAGGAAAATAAAGAACGTGAAAAATTCGCGAGGCACGTTCGCAACCATCCGGAAATTACTGTACAATGTATTTGTTATATGAAATAGAACCGAGAACCGAGATCCGTAACCGAAACTCAGAATCGAAGAAAAACAGTTACAGAACCGATTGTACGGTTCTGAAGAATCGAAAACGAAACCGATATACCTTAGAACAGAACATTTTAGTTCTTCGTAATTGTTTCAATAACTGAAAAAACCGATATCACAACTGTTCCCCAACCCCTCGGAACAACTCTGCGAAGCATATGCAGCATGCACCCGGAAGCGGCGACTAATTTTAGTGGCGCAAGACTTTGATTCCGAGAAATTGTCTCGTATTTTTCGGAGTACTTCCGGCGTGTGAGAAGAGAGCCGGGGTTTCGCCGAATCTCCGTAGCCACTGGACACTTTGTTTTGACACCCGGCGTTCGATCGGTCAGACGTGGGGTCTCGTGGCGCGGAAAGGCGTCGGCGGTTTCCTCTGGCAGGTGACGAATGGGGTTAAAGCGGCACGAGCCTCGGTTTCCACAGTGTTCCCGAGTGTTCGCAGGCCAGAGAGCACGGTCACGGAACGCTAATATTGTGTGCCGGGGTCCCTTTTGTGCCGCGGCCGCTCCGTATATTTTCGTTCCGCGGAGAACACGCCGACGCTCCCGATACAAGCCGCCATCTTAAGCACACAAACAATTCCCGAGCGAACAGTGTGTTCTACTGGTAATGATGATAGCGTTCTCCAAACAACGGCTGTCCGGAAGACGTCCGGCCCGCTTTGATGTCCCCTGCCACCTCGATTGTTTCGTTTTGATCCCGCGTCCCGCCTACGACGCTGCCGCCGCAACCTCCTCGTTAAAAATCAATGGGACACAATCGCGCATTGCCGTTTCGACTAAATTTTTAGACGAGTGTTCACCGGTTGCTATAGATCGCTGCGATTTTTTTTTTAGAAACAGTGAAATGAATGACACGCTGAAGCACTTCCATCCGAAGTTGTGGTACTTTGAAGTTTCGGGAAGCAACGAATTATCTGCCCTCTAAAATATTAGCGTTTCCTCTTAATCCGCAAAATTATCATGATAATTGTTGATAACGTAGATATGTACTTTTCACCCATAGCAATCGCGACGTCTAGATGTAATAGACGTACAATTTGATCAGAGTGAAATTTCATATATGTACGTAATCAAAACATAAAGTGGGGGCTTATTCAATTCATAAAATTAGGACAGTAATAAATAAATTGTGGATATTTAGGGACGATAAAAATATCCTGAAATCTTTTGTAAGAAAGAGAAACCGCTGAGGAATTTCTCCTTATTTGCAATTGTACTTTTAGCAAGTCGAAAGTTCCTAATTCTTCCAGTGTTCCTGCAGTGCATTTTTTAGGAACTAGTAATAATTCGATTGCGGATCGTCATGCAAAATAAACATTCTCTGCGTCGATTTCAAAACGGATGGGTCAAGCATAATGTTCTCTCGTTCCTTAATAATTTGGGCAAGTTGTCATTGGTGCACCAATATTTCTAGTTTCATTGAATCTTCTCACTGTTTTCTTTTTCTTTTCTCTGAAACCAGAGGGCCACCCTTCCTCCGCTCTTTATGCTCTGTTATTTTCCGTAGCAGCTGATTTCGTTCGACTTTGCCTTTTTTGTCACAGAGGCTGGAGACCCCGACAGCTTCCTCATTCGTCCGCGTTGAGTCGTGAGGAAGGAAGGGCAGCTCCTCGGAAGTCTTAGGAGCACGAAGGGCCGGGTCGTTCTTATTAGTCATCGGCGCGGATTTCATGCTCAGATGGGCTTTCATTGTATGCGAATCAGCGGCGAGCAGGCACGGTCCTCTATCGGGAATAGGGTCCCGGATGAGAAAGTTCACGATCTACTTACTGAGTGCGCAGAGTGAACGCAGCGGAAGTTATGCTCGATGGCAGGTGCAGGCCCTTGATGATTTCCTGCCAGAGCTTCTTGTTAATTACGTCGACTAGCCCGCCTCGGGCGATCACCAGGTTGTAAAGCTCGTAGAGATCCAGCACCGATTTTGCCATGATCGGCAGCCGGTTGATCGGTGTGCCTGCAAACAGAACGTGCTGCGATTAGAAACGGACTTGGCAGTCGAGCCATGCGAATCGTACAAATTAACACGAGAACTGCCGTGCGTTACGAGCAACTTTTAAAAGTAACTGGACTGCATTTATCAGGATATTACACGCCTTATTGTGTAGTAGTAGTACGGTAATCGTTCGTAAGGGCACCTTTACTAGTTACAATAATCGTACTATATTTACCATAATTTATATTATTACCATAATTAAAGATCACGCCGCAAGATCGATTTATTAATTTGTTGTTTTCTTCTTGACGGTCGAATTATGTAATCTAATCTGTCCCCTGGCCACCTCTGACCTCGCACGATGCAATTTTAGGCGCTTACGTATAGGTACTCAAATTAGTATAATCCGTATATTAAACATTAAATATAAAATACAAAATTTGAAATCAAGGGTGATTAATTAAATTAAAAATAAATAACTGCACCGAGAATACACCGTCGCAGAAATCGTGAGAGTCGTCCGAAGCTGTCCCCTCCGAACTCGTGAACAATATGGCCACCTTATCGTTTACGGAATCGGCACAACTTGCTATGCAATTGCCTTCTGTTTTATAGTGAAAAGTTGGCGCGCAGGTTGGCACGTTCTGTCAAACCATGTAATCAGGTTCCGGAGGGTAGTTTTAGGGCAGCAGCGTTGGCAGCAACCTTAGGGGTTTGCGACACGATAGCGATCGGCCGAGGATCGAGTCGCGCGAACTGCAGAAAATTATAAATCGCGGGATCGCGATCGTTGTCTTATCACCGGCGCGGCGTCTCGGAATTGCCGCCGACGCATCATACTGAGTATAGGGCCACGAGGGAAATAAACCGGTGAAAAAAGAGGAGAGCCGGCACCGGTTAAAGAGAGGCCGCTCGTCGTTCCCGAAGACCCGGGCTGGGTCTCCTTATCCGTCACGTGATCGGTTCGGCCGCGTTTTCGACGATGCTTTACGCGGGCCTCGCCGCTGAAATTTTACGAGGTTTGTCCAAGGCTTCCAGCGAGGGGCGTTAACAAGAGCAATAACGAATTCGTAACGATCACGCGAGCGCCGCGGCTTTTACGATCCTCCTTGCCCGTATCCGTATCGTACGCGCGCGTACAACAAATAGAACAAAGGAACCGAGCGCCGTTCTCGCAAACGGGGGGTTGGAGGTCCTCGGGGTGGGCTCGAGAGGAGGGCCGATCGATCCAGCCGATTTTCGCTCCGAACGACTTCTTACAACAGCCCGGAATTCGACCGAGCTTCGTCCTCTTTTTCTGTCTCGCGAAGAACGCTCGCGGAAGTGCTCGAAAATTAACCCCCCATATGAGAGAAGTATTTATGTAAATCGGATGCTATGGGTCCAGGACACTTCAGGAGAAATATAATGCACAGAGATTAGGACAAGTCGAAGAGTTTACGAAGCTTTCTTGCTAAAATTCTGCAATGCCGTCGATCAATGTGCAATTTAGGAGAGCCCATTCAGGCAAGAATCAATTGTCAGTAATTTTCTAGATAAAATTTGGAAAATATGGATTTTCATAGCATTGTTTACGCTGATTCGAATAATATGCAAATTAGTTTGTCAACTCTTTTTTTTTGTAAATTGGATTGACGTAATTCTCGTGTATTCAAACTACTGTAAAAATTTCAGTTCGAAAACTTTGTTACCGTCAGAGTTATCAGAGTTCAACATAATTCTGTTTGCACGACTGAAGATGGGCAAGAGATAAAGAATAAATATTTAATAAAGAATAAAAATTTATCTGGATAAAAATGTATCCGATCGAGATATAAGTTATTATTTATTATTATATAATTGTAATATATTGTTTTTAGCACACCTAGATTTCATTACATGATGCCAGCGTTGGAAGAATAAAACAGAGTGTGTCTGTCAGAGGGTAGAATCCATCTCGTTCCTGTCTTATAAAGGGCATTCGTAAGCCGAATGTATAATGTACAGCAAATTAAGAGAAGTCACAAGAGTCGTGATCGGCTGTTAATCACCTACGGATCTCTCTGTGCTGAAGTCGTGCGGCGCGAACGATCGGAGAACGCGCGAATTCAAAGCAGAGCGTCCGCGTTTCTCACGCGGCGTTCGCCAAAATGGCGGCCGACGAATAACGTTCGGAGGAGCCGCATGAAAATTCCAGATGCACGTCCGATTATTTTCGACCTCGGGCACGTATTTACGAGGACAACGTGTGAAATTACGGTAACGCGAATGCTCGTAAAGCGGACGTTTACGCACACGCAGCAGAACCGCGGAGATAGCCGCGTTGTTGTTGCGTCCGCTACTCCTGTTAACACCCCGTTAACGCGAATCCCGAACGGCCTCGTAAAATTCGACGACGCACCGCCGGGTTACATATGTCCAGCCGTCACGCCGATGAAATCCAAAGGAGTTATTGGAATCGGTCCTGGTCACCACCCCCACGCGTTTCTCTCCGCAATCGTAAAGCGGAGATTTGCTGTCGTCCACGGCCAACCCCTTGACCTTCGCGCTCTTCCTTCCGGCGTTCGTTATTCGAGCTTTTCAGGGTACAAGCCTCCGCAACTATTTGTTTCAGCCGGTTCATTATTTTCAATAGTTTACCATATTTATGTGGCGGATTGCGATCGGTTCTGTTTCACGTAGTTCAACGCTGCTCGCTTTGCAGAGCGTCTTAAGAGGGCGTCGTCTCGATGGTTCTGACTACAATAGCCAAGGACTCTATTGGACGATCTTATTCCTTGCTTCGACTAAAAAGGGATTTTTCTTGGTTGTGATAATCGGATTGCAAGCAACAATGCAGGACGAGGTTCGCGGTTCAACGATTTTTTAATAGGGCTCCTTCTACTTTGCAAAATGTTTCGAACGGGAATTAAGGAACGGCTCACCTTGATAACGATGATCGGCCTGCGAAGGAGGGGTAACGACTGCGGTCTGAGAATTTTGCATAGATGGGGGACGCGGACAGCCGATGTTCCCGCATCCCGCGGCACCCTAAACGGGCGTTTGCGTTAAGCACATAATTCTCGGTGGATTTAAAGTCACGCGAAAATCCAACGGCAGCGGTGCAACATCGCCGCGCGGCAGCGTGCGGTTGCGTTGCCGGTTCGGAGCCGGTAAATTTTACGAGTTTGTCCAGAGGTTCGAGTTAACGGGGCGTTAACAAGGGCAATACTCGTGACTATCGCGCGTGCGAGCTCTCCTTTGCTGCTGTTTACGAGCTCGCGAACGATTCCTCGCGTACCGAACTGTTCTCCGCGGCTCTAACAGCGGGCATACGCTGCGCGGCAGCAACAACCGGCCACGACAACAACAACTGCAAACGGGGGGAGTAACGACGAGAAGAAGCGGCGGAAACGGCAGCAGTATCTGCAATAATAATAGCGAGAGCAAGTAACTAGGCGAACCATGCTCAAGGCGCGTCGGCTACAGACCGGCGAGAAACTATCGACTGGCTAGCGATGGCCTCGAGAAACGCCTTCCATCGATCCAAATCGCGATTTTCGACTAGCACTATACACTCTACGCTCGCGTACGTCTATTTTCGTCTGCTGCAATTTTGGTGCTCCCGGTGCCAAAACTTCGTTTTGGTGAATTATACCGACCGGGTAAATAGAATCGGTTTTGTTGTACAATTAGCCTCGTTACCGAGACCCCTGAGCTAGCGTGATGAAATACAGGGTGTGCAAGCTATCGAGCAGCGGAGGCTTCGTCAAAGTTGCTGTAGTCGTAGCTAAGTTAAACTAGACTGGTTTTGGATCTTGAAGGTCACTGCCGAGTCAAGGTAGAATTTATGACAGGGGACGGCTTCTCCAACGATTCTTCAAAGTTGCGATCAACGCCATCATTTCAGCCAAATTAGCACACGGTAGATACACGGAAACACATTGTAACAAGCAGAATTAGTCGAGCACAAACCACTGTGCAAGACATAAGCTAAATACAATCCCGTTATCAGAGCAATCGTTAAAATATATTTCTGCGTTTATTAAGATTCATTTTCATTACTCTTCGATCGACAAAGAAAGCGTAAGGCTAGTCAAGGATAGACTGATTTTGTGTCACCAAGATGACTAATAAATTAGGGTAGAATCAGTGATATAGGACGACTGCTTCATACAACTATAAATTCGGCAGAATTCGGGGGAACGAAGGACGAAGATCGATGCCAGAAACATTCAGAAAAAAAGTAATCTCGAGGCCAGAGAAAGGTTTCGAAAGTCGATGGACACTTTCGCGAAAGAGGAGCGGGTTCAGGGACAATGTGGCAGTAGGAATTGCGCGAGAGGAGAGAAGAGGCTAGGCGACTGGCCATCACTACCGGTGGCATCGTATCGCAGGATCGTTTATCCGCCATCGAGAAGGACGAAGGGGACTGCCGCCATTCCTGCTCTCGAGAGTGGAGGCAATAAAACGTTGCAGGCCGGGGTAGGGGAACCAGCAATTTCGGGCTATCGAGCGTGGCCCCTCCGGCTTTATTATTGGCCCTGCAATTATTGTTGATATACGCGCAACCCGGCAACCCAGGCATAATGCTCCTATATAGGGCGCGGCGATAAAAGCTGCGCTCGCAAAATGGCGGCCGATTCTTCCCTACCTCCCATCCTTCGTGCTCGGAACCCCCTTCGCTGTCGAATCGACCGAACAGCGTTTTATGCCTCCCCCCCTCCCCCCCTGTGTTCCTCGTTTATGAAACCTTCCGAGGTTCCCGAGCACAAAAGACAGCTCGCTATTTTATAGAGAGTAAGTGCTACTTGCGCCGATGAGTCTGCTCCGCTGCGAATGGATTATCTCTCGGCGATGCGCGGGAATCGAACCTCGAATCGTTGGATCTTGAAGAAATTTATAAACGAACAGTGGTCTAACAGCATTTTTATTTTGTTGCTATAACGAGCAATTGTTCAGCTGACGAAGGAAATTTTTTTTAAATATGAGAATAAGAATTTTCATAATGATTCGCAGCCTATCGATGACATATCCGAAACATTTTTCTGGCCATTCTTTCCGCTTCGTGATCGTTCCTCTCGGCGTCGTTCGAACTTTAACAAGCATATCTTTAATTGTACTTTTCGATGCATGAAGATGTACGATGAAAATTATAATTTCGGTAGATTCGTTCGCATCCTGGACACACGGAGATGATACAGACATTGACGTTAAACATTATTTAACATTGTCGGCAAATATGATCAGCAACGTGTCTTGCCCATTTCGAATTTCTACGAAAATTTGTAAGGGATTGATTCGGGATGATTTCTTTGTCGAAGCGCAAAATGGAGTAGTCTATGTATGTAACTGCGGAATAGATGACTCGGCTGATAAGGTAGGATAATAAGATAGAAGATAGATAACAAGCTTTACATTTACTGTCTCATTGCAACGATGCTAGTCGACCAGACTTAGACATAAGGAAGTAGTCGAAGTGTAAACACGTGTTCCAGTTGCATTAGTCATCATATCGTTCATATACAACAATATAAATAATAACAGCAGCAAACTCTAGAGTCATTAGGGCGCTATAAAAATGTTCTTCTATTATTTGCGACCGACTACAATGATTAAAACAAGACTTTGACCTAAAGCTTGATGTCTTCCAAGTACCGTTTAAGGTAGGACAATGATCAAAAACCAAAGTGACTGTAATCTGAAAATTCATAGAAAGCAAGGAACAATGGATTCGGAGCGAAAAACGAAATCCCGTTGGACAATCATCTCGGATCTAATCCCGGGACCACTAAAAACCATCGCGGAGGAGCAAACGGTCCCGGGGGACTCATTGTTCGGCATCGAGCAGGAATCCGCGGAGGGAAGGCAGGCACGGAGAGAAAGATGCAAAGATAAGGAGAAAGAAATGTCGAAGGGGGAAAGAAATGGGGAGAGAGGAGAGCGGGGTGGGGAACGAAAGAGCGGCGAGGAGGGAGAGAAGAGGCATTTCAGGATGCGATTACGACTTTTCTTGGTAGGGCGTCCAATCAGCAGTTATTTTTATAATGGCCGCCGCCGCCGCCGCCGCCGCCACCGCGGTGTATTCGAGCCGTGGAGAGGCTGAATGGTGGCCATTGCACGCTGCTCGCCTCGGCTGGCCAAAGTAGCCATTCGACTGGCGTGCAGGCGTTATGTACTATCGTTGCACATCATTTCAGACGGGGTGGAAAGTGGCGCCGATCCTCGAAACGAATCGACGGGCCCGCTCAACCCTATTAACCTCTCCTCGTCCGCCGCTTTCGATGTCTGTCCACCGAAAAGCCGGAAGTCGGAGTCCAGGTGGCCGTCGAACCGGCCACGGACACTGCGATTTAGGACACCCAAGCCTAATTTATGCTTCTTTAATCGAGAAGTCTCTTCTACGCTTCATTAACCCACGAAGGGTCCCACTCGTGGGACCAATGTGCCATTTTAAAAGAATGATTCATGAAAATAAGGGGATTCTAAAGACCAAGTATTTAGGCGTTTCAACGATCATTAGATCGCATGACTTATCGGAATATTTAAAGAAAGAAGAACGTTTTTATTTAATTTTTGTCCCTTTAAAGTTGCGTTCGGCAATTTTTATTCGCAGTTTAATTAACCCAATAATTAGATCGCGCGATTCATCGAAATGATTAAAAGATGAACCACATTTTTATTTAACTTTTGCCCCTTGAAGTTGAGCTGCATCATTTTTATTCGCAGTTTTATTGACGCGAATATTAGATCGCATGGCTTATCAGAATAATTAAAAGAAGAAGTACATTTTTATTTAGTTTTTGTTCTTTAAAGTCGAGCCGCACAATCTTTATTTGCAACTTAATCAAACTAATCGATACACTTTTAAAGCTACGCAAACTTGTCATGTGAATTAAAAGTGAAAATGATTTTGACATTTAAAAATGATTGAGAACTATATTTGTTAAGGTATCGTATTATTGATTAAAGACCAAGCTGCCGCCTCGGATAAAGTATCGAGAGATCGGCGAGGGGTAAATTCCGCTGGTAGATTCGATCGTCCAGGGTCGTCACGCGAGATTCTGGGAAAAGTCGTTTCGCGCTTGTCCGAAAGAAGGCTTTTAAAGGCTGGCAACGTCGGGCCTGGTTCGGGCCACATCGGCCCGGGAGAGTTCCTGCGTCGCGTCCGGTTAATAAAGGCCTCCGACATAGTCGATCGTTATTAGATCGGGCACTCCCCTGGCCCGCCGATCCTGCCCGCCCAATATACTTCGCAATAACCCATAAAATGCAACATTTTGTTTCGTATACCAATTACCCCCTCTCTCATGGCGGCTACGAACATCGGAGACCGCTCGTTTTCGACTCCGATCGTCCCCTCCACATGCCTAATTCACGATGGACGAAGAAACTGCGCCTCGCCATTATGCTCGGTCCCTGTTATTCCAGGTCGCTTTTTTTTCTGCCTAAACTCATTGATAAGATCTCAGAGTCCTACATTCTTTAAGTACTGTCTTCTCGTGGGAAAAAAGCGCGAACTTCTTCGATCCTATCGAAACCATAATTTTCTCTTTATATAACTTTTCTGTAATCGGAAGGGTTACAGAGAACTCGAAGAACTTGTTCTTATTTACCTAGGAAAATTGATAACATCTGAGGGGCCTAGTAATATTTCCTAGAGATTTTTCTGTAAACTTTGATAATCCACAGCGCGTTTGAAGTTCTTAGTCTTCTCGTAAGGGATGACGTTCTTCAGAATAGATCAGTGCGATTCTTCGTCTTGTTAGATATAGTTTCGCGCACGGATTAAAACTACCATCAATAATAAAGTTGTCTCTGAGTGCCAGAAATCTTGAAGAGAATCCTTTCCGATCACATTCGATAAAGAATTCAAATTACTGGAGAACAGATTCTTCTTACAGCATGACGCTGTTCCTTCACCTCCCGCTTGCTTCTTCAAGATCCGAGGAATTTTAATGCGCCGCTTCCACTTCGCATCGATGTCGAAAGTTGAAAGACCCCGTAACACCTCGTGAACCAAGAGGTCGCCGCTTCGACGACCATCTTCGG
Source organism: Megalopta genalis (assembly GCF_051020955.1). Lineage (NCBI taxonomy): Eukaryota > Metazoa > Arthropoda > Insecta > Hymenoptera > Halictidae > Megalopta > Megalopta genalis. Next base: position 13,298,787 of record NC_135015.1, on the reverse strand, counting down.
TATTCCCGGTGGAATTCAATTAAGCTAATAAACAATCCCGTCGAGATTACGCGAGCATGCTCGGTGTCTTTTCAATTAACCGGCACGAAAACCGTGGTTCGCACCTCGACATGAAAGGGCATTTCTAAAAGGGTTACAGTGCATTTACATAGCTTCTTAATTCTTATTGAAACATCCTATCTTATCCTAATCGCGGTGTCTCCGTTTGTATTTACGAATTACTCTAATAATTGGTTTTCGCGAGTGGATGCGTAATGGTCAGATGAAGGGCAACTTTGTTTTTCATAAATGGAATGATGTATTTTGTAATACATCAATGGATGCAGCACGACATTAATTACAAAAATGTACTAACCTGTCGAAACGTTAATAGTTTGAAAGATGTTTCAATCTGAACAACGTCACCGAATACAACCGATCGTTTTTGTTACGCTACCGTTGGCAAATACGACGAGAACGTCTCAGCGCGACGGTAATGGCGACTTAAAATTATTTAAATTGAAACACGTCGCGTAAATCGAATTGTTAATGTGTACTGCCCCACCGTACAGAATGAAGATTAAGCAGATAACTTTTATCAAGATTAAGATGCAATGAACGAAACAGTTCTGTCAAACGTCAGCAATGCGTAAGCTTTCAAAAATTTAGTTCATGCAGTTAGGAAGAGCCACGATTTTCTAGATGCTCGTGGAGATCGGAAATTTAATGACAGTTCACGGTTTTACCGAAAGAAGAGTTGGCTCCAAAGAAGAGGGTCGAAGATCGCGAGCCTCCGCCGCGCCGCAAGAAAAACGAAAGAGAGGTCGCTGGCAAGATGGCGGAGGGAGAGAGAGGGTCCCTCCCGACGCGGGTTAACTTTGTTAGCGCTGGGTATTATCAGACGAGCGAAAGACCGAGATTGGCATTGCGAGGAACAGCCGGGAGGGGGTGGAGTTTCATATGAAATACACGCGACATTTACTGCCTCCACCGGCTGGGGCCCCTGCAAAGACGCAAACGCATTATAAATAGGTCTCTCGGACCCCCCTCTTCTGCGTACCCCTTTCACACAGCCGACCATTCCTGCTATCTCTCTCTCTCTCTCTCCCACTGTTTCTTTCTCGGCGTTGGTTGGCGCGCAGCCCTTCGAGGATCGGAAAGAACGAACGAGAGGACGACGAGGTGGACGCCGAAGAGGACGAAGGGAGCCTTTCTCTGCCTCCGAAGGCGGCAACCGCCGCGCCACGCCGCGAACAGTGCTACAATCTGCTTTATAATCTTGTTAGGATTTCGCGGAAATATTGGCATAATTTACGATCCGTCTTAGCGGAGTTAACTGTCAAGGGAGTCGCGAGATGGAACGGCCGAGGGGTTGCGCCGCGCCGTCGCAGTCACGTGTCCCCTTTTCTCTTCGCGTCACTCTTTATTGCCTTGTTCTTCTTCTTCCTCTTCTTCTTCTTTCGCCTGCCGTTCGACGCCGCCTCTTTCTCTTCGACTCGCGCGACTCGCGACTACCTAGTTTAAAATTGCTTCTGCAAACGAAAAACGTCCGTCTTCCCTCCTTTCGTGCTTCGAAATTGTTTATTTCAGGGTCATCTACGATCGGCGAACTTTCGTCCGATTTTTCGCGGGGCCAAAGGAACGAATTACCAACCACCAGATAACTTTATCGCAATTCCTCGGGAAGAAAAACAGCGAAGCCTGCTTCTAAGAAAGTCCGACTGTGGCAGCTACTTGAAAAGCAAAGTGGAAATTCCGACTCGTAAATTTGATCTGATGCCTCGCAGGAATGAATCACGGGAAGATGGTGGCCGAGACAGGTTAAGGTTCCGGTCAGTCGTTTCCCTTACATTATCTTGCCCAGCATTTGTCGCCTCGAGCTCGGTATGACAGTAAAGCAAGGGTTAACGATCTGCCTCCTAGAAACACCCTTCGCGCGCATCCGCGGCACGGTCTGCAGACCTGGCAAATCAAACCGACTCGTAAAATCTATCAAGAGGCTCGTAATGCAGGCACCGTTTTATAGGCTGCGATATTATTCGGGGAGTTTATTGTCGCGCGGGTGGCCAGCCTGGTTATATAGGTCGCGACTTCTGCTGACCGGCCCACCCAGATCGCAAAACTGCCTCCGAGATCCTGACGAAGACGCACGACGTGGAAAATTATAGTAGGGATACGGTGACGTCGCCCTCGATGCGACAGTGCGCGACGTTACAAATGCGACCCACGCTCGTATCGCGCTGAAACATTAACAATTATCTGCTATATCGAGCTAGACGAATGTCGCGCGTTAAAAGTCGTCGCTTCTTTTTGCTCTTTTAAAGCCGAACGTCGTGTAACGATAATTAAATGAGATGGAAGTGGAAGTGAAAGGTACAACAAGACTCGTTAACTTCGATGCATTTTATGTAGACTGCAAAACGCATAATAGACAGGTCTGCAGTTGTTGTTAGACTGCGGAGTTTTTACATTTATGGCAAGAACGAGTAGAACAAGTTAAACACGGTGAACAGATTCGAAGAATTCAAAGATAATGTCGTATTATGTTTAATTCATTCAAATTATTAAGAAATAAATGTCTATATGGCTTCTGCATCTTGCAATCAATGCCAACAATTTTTATTTTGCATAAAAATCTGCAGTCTAATCATTATACTCTCCAAGGGTTCTCATCTTTCGATAATTTCTGTAATTAGTTTTACTAGTTCATGGCACGTTGGAATACCTTTTACCACTACTTTTTACAATAGTCTAATACTTTATCGCGTTGATCGTCCATCAAGCCATTACAAAAATTTAATAAAACCAAAGCACTTTAATTAATGAAATATCGACAGCGAAGTTAAGATTTATGATAATAATTATTCTTCCAATTCTCTTGCATTTCGCAAATCGGAAATAAACTACTGAATTTATCGATGATAAAATTAACTCGTCAGTTTGAACAGATTTCGAGTAGAAACAAATCATTTCGCTACCCAACCGTGGGTGCCGCGGGAATCAATGTGTCAAATGACCATACTAGGGTAAAAATACGTGCATCAAAATAAAGTGAGCTGGGTGACAGAAGAAACCTCCGTGATACACTCTGGTAACGAAGTCAGGAGCTCCGGAGGGTGGATCAACAGATGAATTCGATTAGATAATACGACGGTCCCTGGCAGTGTTCACGACACGTGATACAGGGTCGTTTTGTTTTCCGGGATTAGGCGAGGGGAGCTCAGCGAGATATCGAGGATGCCACCCACGATCTGTAAGCCACTCCTAGGGTCGACCCAGGGGGTTGCTGGATACAATTATTTGATCGGCGAGCAACAAGTGGCAGCTTGGGGAGGATCCTCTATTCTAGTCGAGGAGATTTCGACGCGTCGATAGAGGGGCTGCTGCGCCACCTGATCTCGCTTCCCCTTTGGGTCGATAATCCCGCTCGTGATCGCCTTTGTATCATGATCGTCGCTTAACGAGCTCCTACACACCCCCTAATGCCGACTTCGCTTGTCAGATCTACGGAACGATCTATAGCTCCTAGGTCGTCTCGGATTCAATCAACGGATGACGAGAATTATTGTTGTGCTAGGTCGACTTTTAGCTGAAGAGTCGTTGCGAGAAAGACTCTGTGCGAAGAACTGAACCGAAAGCATCGACAGAAATTGTTTCGATTAATGAATACCTTACGTTATACATTGTCACGTGGCACAAATGTGGTAAATTCTTTCCATTTGTCGTTCAACTTGTAAAAATAAAAATGGACGATTCGGGAAGAGGAGATGCGATCATTCGAGCCACGCGGCTCGTTTTTATCGTTGTTGACAATCGGTGATTACGCGTGGCTCGAATAATCGTATTTCCTCTTTACAAATCGTTCATTTTTGTTTACGAGCGACAATTATGGAGAATTTACTGTATGCACAATATTTCCTAATTGATGTCGCGATTAGTGTGGTTCTGATAAACTACTGACCTTTAAACAAGAAATTATATCTCTGTATCAATGACTTATAGACCTAGATGTCTAGAGTTGTACTTTCTTCGAATAAAAAAGAATTTAAAAAAAGCAATCATTTCCTATCAAAATCAATTGTTCTTTACTTTGCGACCGAGACTTTGCATATCAATAACGAAGGGCTCCAAGTTCGATTGAATAGAAGTAAGCACAGTAGAACCTCGGTTAACCGAACTAGATTTTCCCAGATCTTATTATTATTATATTTCTTATTCCAAATAATAACGACGAAACTATAGAAGGACATCGATTAAACCTCGACTTATCATGTTATACTATTGCATTAATAATTTCTCGAAAATAAAAAGAAATTAACTGTCAATTTTGAATTCGGATAATCGAGGTTCTACCGTATCTCAAAAACGTTCCCTTTTTTAACAATTATTCTTACAATTATGTTATCACCACAGATGAATAAGGGTTCAGAGCGACAGAACTCGCAAGGTTAATAATAGCAAAACGAATTGCTGGCGCTGAGAATATAATTTATATATAATCTATTAGGCTCTCCCAAAAATCTGTCCAACAGATTTCACGTTAGCTGACAAGCAGGTTAGCGGCGTTCGGGTCCATCTATCACGATTAGCTTGTAAACTGTGACGTCAATCGACTACCTTTCAGAACACTCTTTGTCACGTTCGCCAACAGCTCCAGCGTTCGCCAATAAAAATCTTTCAGAACATTTGAAACGATCTAATGGCCCAAGGTCCGAGAAGAAGGGTCTATTATTGCGGACGCCTTAAGCGCGGTATCTAGACTAGAGTTTACGATAGGAGAGGACAATTGTCAAAACCGAAGGAAATAGAGGATCGCGGCCGTGCAGAATATTTCTATAGTTGCATCCTCGAGTCAACGCTACATTGGCGGCACTTACATTGACTCAAAGCTAAGGAAGCGAGCCGCCGAACAGGGACAGAGTACCGGTTAACGTGCCATTTTACGTCACATCAAAGCTTCGCCACGTTGTTGGCAACTGGCTGACAGTCCTCCCATCCGTGTATCCCTCTTGCCCGTGATCACAACCGGGTCTCTCTCGCAGTCGTCGGAGAACAAACAGACGACCGCCATTCTTTCCTTCACCTTTTTGCTTCTTCGGTCCGTCGCCCGGCTCGGTTCGCGAAAAACGGTACCGATATTCGAGAAACGGATTCTAGGAACGAGACATTTACTCTAATATCGTCTGGATAGAGTTGTTTGCTCCGGAGCGTTCTCCAATCGGTTTTATCGATCGTTGATTCGTTAGTCCCAACGATTCGTTTTGTCTCTAGAATGTTTTTTTTTTTAGTTTCGATCTTCGACTATTGTGTATTCTTCGGGAAATTGGGACATTTGTATTTTCAGAATTGCAACGGGTCACAATTGTATATATAGAAGCTGTTGATGTTAACCATTTGCGCTCGGAGACATTTTAACTCTGAATCCAAAATGATTTTTCCGAACTACAGTATTTCCATTTACAGTGATTTATTATAATTAGTGCACTTTATGCAGACACTTTCGACAGTTTTTTAAAATGTAAACAATCTCGTTGATTTGAACGTTCTCTCGGAATGCGATGAAGCAATTTTTGACAAACAGATATCTCGCTGGAGATCTGTTATAATAAACTTCTATTGCGTTCCACCGAAAAGAATCATACACGTAACAATTTCGAAAGACATTATTCCACTTTACTGCTCGCGTAGCGCCCTGTCGATTGCCGTAAAAAAATTAAGCAAGATAAACGTTAGGCTGCTGGTCGTAGATTTTCAAAAAGCATTGTGCAGTTATCGATAAGTGCCGTGTTACGTTCGCATCAACTTTACATCGGGCAATTAAAACTTGTTACGTTAACATCAACTGTTTCGCGAAGCAATTAAAATGTGTTACGTTAGGGTCGGGAGTTTCATGAAGCAATTAAAATGTGTTACGTTCGCATCAACTATTCCATGAAGCAATTAAAAGGACAGGTCTGTTTTTGAGTGAACCTGAAAATCAACATCGGGAACAAACCAACGCGGCATGGTAATTAAATTCCACAGGGTATTGCAGAACGTATTCCCGTGATCGTGGTACATACATAGTGAAAAGAGAAGTTCCTCCGAGGGAAGACAAGTAAGTATAGCGAAGCTGGATCGTGTAAGAATCAAGGAGGAAACGACGATTCGTCGGCTCGATCGCAGAGACGTCGTTTAACGAGCTTTCGTCCTGAAGAGACTCGAGCGGGTTACGTTGATCTGCCTGCGGTAATTACCGCGCGACGAGCTGGCTCGCAGCGATTAACGTCGTTAAAGCTCACAGCCGTATCGGCGCGTTTACGATCCCTGACGAATTCGCGTCGCAATAAGCGGCGAACACGCGTCGTGTCGCGTCGTGTCGCGTCGCGTCGCGTCTCGGCCATGGAACCTTGCGAATATTTGGGTCGTGACGCGACGACGGCCGTCGCAGCGACGGACTCACAAACCCTTATTCTGGCAGAATGACAAGCGCGGATCGAAAGTTATTTCTGCGGACCTCGACACGCTGCTTGATTTATGCCTGGCATCGGACAATAACGCGACCGGGCCGCCGTATCGCGGTCTGCATTGGCATTTTATAACCCTGTAAATAGCCGGCGTCGTCGTCTCCGCGGCTTCTCAGAACCGTTCGATTCTTGAGAACTTGCGCGGCCGGGTTCTACCAAGCTTATGTTCGGAATTTCTGGTTCCCTTTGAAGATTATTGTCGATCGTGGACGCTCTTTTCACGACGGACCATGTCTGGATTAGAAAAGGTTCTACCGAAATGGGATCGTCTGGGAACAAGAAAAAGGAGAACGCTCGAAGGAAATTCTACTTCTGTCCACCGAAGTGGACAGCTTCGAAGTTTCGCAGCGCCGAAGAAGTTGTTAGAATCTCTGCCGAGGGGTTCATAATTCATCGCGCCGAATAGCATCGAAGCAGACGTCGAATCGAGATATCGACGTTGAATACTAGTGTCGAATCCACGCCGATCGGTCTCTACGATTCAAGATGTTCCAGAAACCGCGACACGCGAGAACAATAGCGGACGACGCGCAGCTGTGTGGATTTCCTTCATTCACGAAACAAAGGCGGGTCAACCACTCTCGCGTTCTGCGAAACGTGTCGGAACGGTGGACAGCGTCATTGCCAGTGGAGCAGATCGCGGTAAAAGCTGGCACGAGTTCGGGCTGGTTCTCCGATCGAACGAGAACGGTCCACGCAAGAAGCGAAAGCCAAAAATCAGCGAGCGTAAAAAGCGCGCGGCGGGACGAAACGATACAGCCTGTCGCCTCTTCAAACTTGCATAAACGGCAGGAGAATTCATTTCGCGATAAACCGTAATAAGATGCAATGAAGCAGGCTGTCGGTCCTGGCCAGTTCGAGCAAATAAAATCGCGTGCCGTAGAAACGTTTCGTTCCTGAAAAATTCCTTCGAACGATTCAGCATCCGGACACTATAGTCCCCCTATAAATTCGAACACAATGGAGCCCGCGGTGCACGACAAATGATAGAACAAATCGACAAAAACACAGTGGCGACAACCAGAAAAATAACAGACTGGAAGTTGCAGCGTTATGGCCGGCCGAGCCGGGATTAAAGCGAGAAAGAAAAAGGGGGGGCTGGCTTGCGGGGGCCCGCGCTGGTGGGGTAGACGATATATCAAGAACCCCCAGAGCGATCGGCGCTGTTGTGAAATATTAATAAGCAAATTAGTTCAGACTTAGTGGCCCGCCAATACTAAACCGGCAGGATGGAAATGGCCGTTGGCCGTCTACAACGCTCGTATTTCACTTCCCACGCCTGGGCAGCGGCGTCGAGGCCGCAGAACGCGGAACCCGTTCTCCGATTTCTTCTCCGAGCGCTCCCTTCCACCTTCGCTGCCCACTGTCTTTCCCTCCGACGCAGGGATGTTCGATTAGCGGCCCCCGGAGCCGATACAATGTGGCCCCGAAACCACGTTTTCTTCGGCAAACGAAAATATACAGGGTGCACGCCGGGTCGAATCGCCGAACTTTAGACACGAATTTTAGGACCTTAGAACCAACAAACTTCCCCTCCGGAAGTACTCTCGCAGATGCTTCATTTTTGAAATATTTACTTCTATAGTTATTGATCTTTTAGGTACTGTGCGCCAGTGATATTCGCGGATATCATGATTTTGGACGGTATTATACGCAAATAATAATAATAAATTAATTAATTAGCGAAGCTTTTCGATGTCGCTACATGAAAATGTACAAAGAAATCGTAATTTATCCGTTTTGAACTCTATTCGCATGTAACGTTCTAATGGGGATCGTCATGAACGATTTTCGCGGGATCCGATCGCGCCGTATCTAAAAGGTTAAGAGAAATATCTGTGGTCTCCAAGATCAAAGGTTGCTAATGCGTTGCCCTTTGCGCTGTAAACGAAGCTCTTTCCATTCGTTCTCGGTCGCTGTTAATAACGTTGAAACATTAAAATTGAGAATAGTGCAGGCGTGTAACGAAATAATAGGCGTACAGAGTCAATTGGCCACCTCGTCTGTCAGTGATAGATGCAATGTTTATCTCCAAGCTGAATACAACCATTTCGAGCAACGCGTGCGACAATTACAATTATTTAGAGCAATAAGTACAAGAATTTTCTTCGGCAACACACGGGACAAGCGTGAATGATTTCGATGGCATAAATTACTTGCAACTTCGCTAGAAAATATCTCTTGAAGAAAGCACTTACGAGCGTACTTAAACAGAAGAAATTTATACGTTTTACGATCTTAAATTCGTATCTATATAATAGCCAATTAACCCGGGAATGCCTCGAGGTGTTGATGATTCAGCAGACGCCTGTCAATCCTGTCTTTTCCACAGTAATTAACCCTTTGCACCGTAACAACGAGACGGGCTCGCGATGAAGATTTCATGCATGATCTATTGTGCTTGATCTAGTGTCTAAATATGAAAGAGAGAGAGAGTAAATGTAGATAAGAAACAAAATCTCGTTTTGTCAGGAGAATAATTGAGAACGGAGAAGCGCTCGTCGACGCATCTGTGAAAGAAATCGCAGCGCAAGGGTTTAATCGGAAGAGAAGGGTAACGAGCGGAAGAGCGTAAAGACCACAGATCCTAGGCCGGGTTGGTTTCCTCGTGCTCCCTTTAGGTACCGCGGGAGACGAATCGCAAGAAAAATTCTCGCGGAGCATCGATCAATCGTCGTCGCGATAATTCTTGTCACGGGACGTCGAGAGCGGACGCTCGTTCGCGCGCTCCGCGGCGGAAACTCGGCGCGGAGGGAGGCCGAAGCGGTGAAGGGAAGTCGAAGCGAAGGCAGAGCAGACTGTCGGGGCAAGAATTCGACAATTACGTCACGGGAACGTAACGGATGATCGGCGAGAACGGCCGGCACGGCGTCGAGACGTCTAGAATGTGCGAACGTCATCCTGCTAAATGCTTTCCGCTCGGCTCGGAGAAGCTCGCTCGGCTCGCGTGCGCGAGCTATCTATAGCACTGGAACGTGCCGGAGAGCCGTGCTCTGCTGGCATCGTCTCTCTCACTCGTTCTCTTTCTCGCACTCTCTTTCTCACTCTCTCTCTCTCTCTCTCTCTCTCTCTTGCTGTGTTTCTCTCTCTGTTTCTCTTTCTCTTGGTTGCTCCGGGATGCTGGAAGCCACCCGGTCACTTGTCCGACGCTGGAAAATGTAGGTCGAATTCGAGCACGAGCGAGCAACTAATTGGACAGGTGTACTAACCCGCCACCTCCCGTGACCACCGCCCCCGAAACTTCCCTCATCGACGACCTCGGGGATCCTCTCGCTACCGGTCGCTTATCGTCTTCCTCTATTCGCGAAGTATTCGTCTTATTGCTAGCGGAGCGAGTTCCTTTTCAACGTTCCTTCAGAGTTCCATTCAGAGAGAGATCCCTGAAAGGAATTGGACTCCGAAGCTCCTGATCAACTCGACCACCTTGCTTATGCATTTGAATTAAGGGTAAAGATTTGTATTCGGTTTAGGATAGCGGAGAGATATATTTGTCATTCTTTCTTTTCGTAAAATATGTAATTCAAAAATGAACAAAGTAAAAGAATAAAACAATTTTCTTATATTAAAAAGTAAACAAGATAAAAGAGTAAAGAGATGTCGTTATTAAAAAATAAGCAAAATGAAAGAATCGAACGATTTTTTAATTAAAAAATAAACAAGTTAAAAGAGCCAAAAAAATTTGTTATTCAAAATTAGATAAAATAAAAGAATGAAAAAATATAATATAATATGTCATATTCGATAAATATAAAGTTGATCGTTGTTAAAATTGGCATTCGGTGTCTTGGAATCGACACTGAAAATGACACTTTTGGTAGACATCGATGCTGTCGTGTCAATTTTTTACGTCGCGAACGGAAAGGGAAAAGGATCGAGAGTCCTCCAATTTTCGAGGCGCCTTTCTCAGAATATTAGCATTCGTCGATGTGTAAAAAAGGTCCCCGGGTTGCGAAACAAGTAGTCCACTTTAGCGGGACAGTGGCGAAGGGGTCCGGCGTAGGAGATCAATCCGCCGGCGGGCGAATTTGTCGGATTCCGGGGTAATGTTTCTCGTGAAATGACACGATTTACATGGGGTCCGGGGACCGGTTGCGTGGCCAGGCAGCTACCGGTCTGCGGAATGTCGGCGGTTCGGTCAGATCTCATCGGATTCGCATTATAATAATTAATGTCGAGGAGAATTTTCAGGTTTCTGCACGAAAACGCGATGATCGCGGAGCAGCAGCGGCAGCGGTAGCATCTCGGGCCTCTCTCTCCCTCTCGGCCCGGGCCTCGGGACCCCGATCCGGGGCCCGAGAGACGGGCCACGCTCGCTCCAAGGCATCAATCATCAGAGCGGGGGCACGTCGTTATATTCTGGGATTCCGAATAATTGCTAATGATTGCTCACCCCTTTTTGCGTTCGTGGCGGAACACAGCCAGGAGGGAGGAGAGAGGGGAGCCACGTATCTCCCCGTTCCCTGCTGCGCCGGGGCCCTACCATCGCTAATCAATCCTTATCACGAAACTTCTCGGAAACGCGGGCACGATCGACAAACCGTTTCTCCGATTTGCAAACCAGAGCCCGTGAGCGTGCGAAGCGATTAAAACCGAATTTGCCGAACACAGGCTGAACCATCGCGGTCTATGGGGCTTTTCAATTTCCGAATTCTCAGGCGAAACGATCCCGGCACCGAACCTGTCAGCGATTATGCCGCTCGCATAACACGGTTCGTCACGCGCTGGATAACCCCCTGAAAACGCTGCACTACGTTTGTCCACGCCGGCACCGTTGAACGCACCCCCTGAGAGGAATTGTGCGACCCAGGGGATCAACGGAACCATGGAAATGTGCCAGTGAAGTCAGCTACGCGTAAACTTGAAGAAGACCGGCTTGATCCTTTGGAGAAAAACTGAAGGAGAAGCGTCCGAAGGGATCTAGATATTTATATTTTCGTTAATCATCAGGGACGTCTGCTTTTCTCAGGTTGGCGCCACGTTTGTGGAGCCTGTTCGTTCTCCACGAACCACGATTTGAAGCCCAGACCTTAACCCTCGCAGAACCGGGGGTTGGGGGTACACAAACATTTTGAACTTAAATTTTGTCGTCACTATTATCATTATCATTCTTATTATTAGGTTGGAAACTATGAAACGGGCGTTGAATGATGTAAATCGCGTTTTGTTTCCATCTGGTTTCGGAGAAAAACAAAATAAAAATGGGATACAAACACGAAAAAAATTTTACGAAACGAGTAAGAAGAATACCTTTAAAATTTCGAAATAAAAATATCGAGCGCACATTACAATGAACACAGTCGCAGCTGAACACAGACTAAACAAAAACGTCCGTTTCATAGTTTCTAACCTAATATTATTATTATTACTATTCCTATTATCTTATCATACTCTTTTACGTAATAATTACATTTGTTTCTGTATTTGTCGTCGTTGCTCTAACACAAACAAACGGTAGACGGCATCAAGTCAGGCCAACGGCCAAGGCAGGCCTCGAGTCTTGGGTCCGAAAAAGCCCGGACATAGTACAGGGTTAACCATTTCAAGAAAAATTCATTTAGACATTACCGTCCCCGCCAATCATCGTGGGTATACGTCTTTCTAAGGGCTGGACAGCTGCTTCGAAAGGTTTGACTTGGGACCATTCACTCGAAGCGACGCGATCAATGGAATTGCAACGGTGAAAACGGTTGAAAAAGGAGTGTCCGAATGTGTCGCAGTTGCGATCGAGGTCCTTGGAGGCGGGTCAAGAGCAAGAAGCGAGTGGGAAGTCCTGTAGGCTGTCGAGCCCGAGGGCGCCAGGATCGTTCTCGCTTTCGGGGAGCAGGGTGCCGCAACGGTGCGCCCGCTACCAGAAGATAGAGGACACGACCGCGTGCGGAGGATCCTGTAATCCGGACATAATCCCGATTTAAGACCCTCTAAAAACAGCGGGTGGCCCTAAGCAGCCTGATCCGTGATCGGGGGATGCAACAGCGGCCCGCGAGGTCCCTCGGAAATCCGTGCTCACCCCCTCCCTCGTTCTCTCTCTCTCTCGCTCCTTTCTCCGTCTGTTTCTCTCGCTCCGTTGGTTTCCGAGAAAACATTTAGAGGTGGTTTACGAGCGATCCGTCAAAGAGGAAATCCATCACTCGCGGGAACGGCGAGAGTCCGCCCATCCACGGCGATGCGCGGCGAACGGAGCCGAGCCGAGCGGAGCCTAGGACTTTATTTCGTTTTATGGAGGTAACCGTGGATGGGTGTTTATGGACAAGCTGAATTGACTCGGTCTGTCGTCGTCGAGCGTCCAACGCTGGCTCGTACATTTGCTCGACAAGGTCGTAAACGCGATAAAACGACATTGGAGCGGCTCGCCGAGATACAAATAAAGGTAGAAACCCGTGGTGTCCGCCGTTCGGGGGCGGGGAGGGGATCGCAGCCTCTGGAGAACGCGGGGCTCCTCTACGAGGCGTTTCCACGAACGATTCCTGGTCTAGACAGATGCCGTTATCAAAGCCGATCCCCTAATCGGACCTTGCACGCTTCGATTTCACGCCTTGCCTCGATCTTTCGCGCTCGTTCGCTCCGTCCCTCAGCTTCGATGTTGAAGACCGAGTTAGACGATCTACGATTCGAAGCTCTGCCGAGCTATTGGAATAATTGCTGCGATAGTCAAGCTGTTTTCTGGCAATATACAATTCGTTTTGCTCCAGTTGAACCATCCTGCGCGTATGTCACACGAACATGACCCAAAAAGTAAACGAAATTTACGAGAAGAAGTCGTTTAAAGCCATTTTCGGAGCTACCAATGGCGGACTTTGACTCCATTTTTATAACGATTAGCAAATTTTCCGGGCGAATGACGCTGGTATTAATTAAGAGAAGGTTGAATACTACAACTTCCAAGGACCAGTTTTTCCAAACTAATTGAACATTTGGGAAATCACCGTAGTCACAACTTGTGACATCGTTTTTACGTTGTCAGCTCGGAAGCGACAATCTCTTCGCAGATTATCACGATTCTATCATGATCCTACACGATCTTTGGTTGGATCTCCGTTTTTCGAGTCCAAAATTTGGATCTATCGGCCCGGTACGCGCCGTTTCGAAACACGACGCGGCGGCACAGGAGATCGTAAAGCCTCCGGGAATGGATCTGCTCGAATAAAAGTAAAATAGCGTGGAGTACGAGAGAGGAGCAGGGTTTCGGCGCGGAAGAGAGCGCGTCGTCTCTCTCCTCTCGACTTTTATAGCCGTCCCTTTGGACCGGTCGAAGATCGATTCTCGGTAGAGGTGCAATCCGTATGAATTTTAATATTTATTACGTAATAAAGTCTCCCAGCGAGAGAGACCGTTTCGTCCGTTTCATTCTTTAATTCCCGAGCCTGTCCTATCGTCGACAAGGCGGACAACCGGATGACTATTCGTTCACGCGTTCCCGATTTCCAACGGAAAGGGCCGTCTCACCCCCTATCCCAATTCAGGGTCGCCATCATCGCAAACTGTTTCACCACATCTTTCACTTTCGCTTCAAATTGCAAATTGCTTTTATTATTTGGACACAGTTTGGCATTACTGGTTACGGTTCTGGTTCCTAAAGTCACGCAGTTTATTGTGAGAATATAATGAAGATACAGAAAAGAGGATGCACTGTTTTATGGGACTTCTAATTGTTGCATAAATACTATTATGCAATGTTACAGCTAAGTACGGCCAACGTAATCCGGTGGATCGAATCATGGCAGTTTCACGCACACTGGATGGCAACGTCGGTTTCTTTTTTCACCGGATCCCTACAGACCTTCGAACGCCAATTGCGAAATATTTTTATGGATTTTATTCATTTATTCATTATACAAGTAAAAACCTATTAGTATTAGTTCATGTGTAATGGAGAACACAGAGTATATAAGAAAAAAAATGTAATCGAAATAGAAAATTGTATAGTTTATGTACGAACTATTATGCATACAAAGGGCTTCCGGCCCGTTTACTAATAAATAATAATACTAATTATTATTATTATTATTATATTGTAGACAATATAATACATCTTAGTGTAATTTTAATGTGGTCGTGTCCTCCACTTTGTCAGTGTTGCGAGAGAGAAGTGGAATCGACGACTTCTAAAATGTGACACAGTTCAGCCGAGCTCCAGTTTTCGCGGCTAATAATAAGTTTGAATGAAGCCGTGATTAGCGATATTTGGAATAGCAATCTGGAGCACCTTCCCCGAAATTGGCTGGATCTCCGGTCAGAAAACTAGTCGCGGCATGCCGTGACGCGGTGCAGTTATCGCGGCAACGTACGAACGTGCTCCCGGCACAAAATACCGAATAATAAAGAAAAAGACGTCAGGAAAATGAAATGGGGAGCGCAGAAAAAAAAGGGGGCGAGGGAGAAGAGGGGGAGAGGGAAGAATAGGGAGAGGATCGTGCGCCGGCAAATCACGTCGCCTCCGTTGCATAATGAGCCGAACAAGGGAGAGGGGAAGAAGAGGAAGCAGGACGCTCGCGTGTGCAGTCCGTGCAGGCCGAGGAACGTATGAAGACGCGACGTCGCGAATGCAGAGCCGATATGCACGTCGAACGGAGTCCTTAAATAACGCGGAACGGTTACGACCGAGGATCACGGGAACCGTAAACCGATTTCGGAACAAGCTCGACACGGAGGAAGAGGTGAAACTGGCGCGAGACCGGCCTCACGTGAGCCAAGGTTACGGCGAATAGAATCATAATTGCCAGCCGGCCGGGTGGAGCCCGGTTATTAGTATTTTAGAGAATATTGGAATCGGGTCCGATACTTCGAGAAAATATTTCGACCTTTTTTTACCTTCCACTGGGTTTCACTTACAAGGAGAGGTCACACCTGTGGGGTCGCCGACATTCATGAAACTTTTTCCGGTGATTCTAGGGACAAAACTAGCAGACACGTGTCCGAGCTGTTTTGTCAGTGCTCATTTTTAACGAATAAGTTTTCATTATTGTTATGAATTTATTGATTAAATGGTCCAAGTACCCTTTAGATCGCGGAAGATTTGAGAGTCGCAGAAAAAAGGTATGTTGTGCCGCAACAAGACTTAATACAATTATGTTGACCATAAACTATATTTAACATATCATTCTTGGATTTCTCTGTGTATAGTTAACTTAATTCAGTCGCAATGCATAAGTTATATAAGACGTAAATAGGTTTTAGTTACTCGGTTACTCTAAATAAAAAAATATATCTAAGAAGACGATTATATTGTTTTTCTGCAATTTAGACGAGTATTATAAATGCAATAGTTCATTCTTTTGTTTTGAAAAGCATCTTTATTTGTAACGTGTGTTTCTGAAGTGTTTCGACAAGATCATAACACATCAAACCTGATGTTAAAAACTTTAAAAATTTGTTGCTGCATTTGATAGGTTTTAAGAAGTTAAAGCTTTGATTCGACTGTGAAAATTACAGATCAAATTTTATTTAGAACCTTCAATATCTTTAAAAATGTTGTTTGTAAATATGAACAAAATTATTGTAAGTGCACAGTAACCAATGGATAATTGACCAAGCTTCTACCAAGCACAGTAATCGACAAACTTGTATCAGTTAAAAATAGTTACGATTAAATCCAAAGTCGAAGTCGTATTCGGGTCTTTAGCAGTTGGTTTCTACAAGACACGCGAGCGTGACAACGGCCGTCAGCGACAAGGAGTGCCCGGCCACCGGATGCTTTCCAGGGGCATCGTAATGTTACAGAAGTTGCCCTTTAATTGAACACTTAAATACGTAAACGCAGGTTGGTCGAACGCTCATCGTCGATTCTCGTTGCCGAGAGGGGTCCGCGGTTCTTTTTCGAGGCTCGTTTCTCGAGCCACCGCGTAAATAGCCCGATAATCAGGGGAACGGGGCCTCGTACAAAGTATCGCGGTGAAAAGAGGATCGCGAGAACGGCGAACAGGCCCCGTGTAACGCGTTGTGTACGCAGACGGCACGCACGGCGTGCCTGTTCACAACGTTCACAAGTGTGCCGCGAAAAGTGTTCGTGCCGAACACGTGTTTCCAGCGTCGCTAATGCATTGCCCGCGCCGCGTAAAAACGTACTTTTCTCGAGGAGGCCGTAACACGGCCGATCACGCCTGGTGCAACGCACTTTTCAATTCCCCAAGGCGCGCATTTTACCGCTCGCAGCCGGCGCAAACGCCACAATGGCGCGACATCCCGAAAACGCGGCGCCGATCAAACAATATCCCGAAGCTCAAATGCTTGCTGCTTTTGGCATTTGCTGGTAACTTCGACGAAAATGTCACCCTTTTCTTTCAGTGAAATTAGGCTCATTAGGGGGGTTGGTTACTCTGCGATTTCGTTGGCAATGCGAAATTGTATCATTTTCTAATTTTGCGCAGTCGTAGTGTGAGCTAAAAGATTAGTTTTGTTAAAAAGAAAATGTTTCCTGTTTCTTGAGATATGGAACAATATATCCTAAAAGTTTGAATAATATACGATGCGCGGATCCTTAAAAAAGATGTCCTAAAGTTAACGACGAGAAAGAACCCGAAACTTGGACCACTCGATGAAGGAATCTGTGCTGAATCTGCTCGATATTATTCACGTGAAGTTGATGATAAGGCGATCAAATAATAGAACAATGTTCCAAGTGAGGTCTTAGAATCCGGAGATTCCTGAAAAGTAATTCTAGTAATACGAGCTGTGAATAAATAGATCAGATCAGCTGATCACGTGCTCGCGTCTTCTAGGCGATCGCAAACCAGCAGTATCGAATGCTGCTCCCGGTGATAAAGAGGAAAAAAGAAATGCAGAATGGAAGGGACTGGTCGACGATCGCGGACGATTTGTCGCGATTAAATCCGATTGTTTTCCGGCGTGGAACCGATGGAAAAGGATCGGCCGTTCGAGCAGTCACCGTTGCTCTCGCCGACGTCTATCGAAGAGGAACGTTCTTTTATTTATCGCGTGTATTGCTAGCACCTCTCCGGGCCGACCGTTATAAATCTCAAGCCATTTAATATGCAAATCCACGGCACCTCCGACGTCCCAGCCCGAGGTCTCCCTACCCTCTCGGCTCGGTTTTTTTTCATCGCGAACGAGTTTCAATCGCCGATGTAATTCATACTATGCCTGGACGACTACGCGCGCGCGAGAGCAATGCCATTCTCTGTCGAATACGTTATTATCTTACTCCTCTGGGGCCCCTCCTCGTCCTCCGACTGCTCGTTCCTTATTCACGATGGTCCTCGGGGCCGGCTGTTACGCGCCAACACTCCCACGAGCTATCCCCGCTAAGAACGTATCCGCTCAATTTCATCGGGCGCCGATAAGAGGCTTTCGCGCCTGATAAAGTATCTCGCCTTCCGACCATCTCTCCTCTTCCCTCCTCCTATTCCTTCTGACAACACGATCAGAAGTTTATAAAACGGCCCCTTGCCGGACATAGCCCTTCGTTTTCATTGCCAACCCCTTAACGCGCGACTATTTTTTATTCTGCTTGGACATCGTAGCTTCTAAGCGATCTTTAATCCTCGAATATGTCCGACGCTCTTGACAGTTCTGCGAATGCAGATTCGATTGTCCTCGCGTCCAGTTATTTGGTTGTTTGTCAATGTCTAAAGAAACCTAGACAACCTAGTTGGATTCCCATTGAACCTAATTAAAAGCGCCATTTCATTTAGGCTGATTATCAAGGAACGAACTAGACAACTCTTTCGGAACGCTAGGTCGCATGCAATTAAATGTTGAAGATGATGTACGTAGTTATATTATTTTTCTTTAAATATATATTTCACGATAATATATCAGAGGAAGAAATAGACAAAATCCAAGGGATTGAACATTTATCTGAGCAGATATCGGAAGTTAATTATGATCATAAGGCATGCGACGCCTAAGTGAGCACATACGCAAAAATTTTTGTTACACTGTTTTCTATAATATGGGCGCCGTACGATGCAGCAGTATTTTAATTGCGATCGAGCTAATGAACTGTTTAGTACTCTGAGAGAATTTACGTTGTTAAAATATCTAGATGATTTATATAAAAAATAGATAAATCCTAACGTTCAAAAAAGGCCTCTCTGGTTACATTGTGAATGTGACTGGAAAATGATAGATCGTAGGGAAGATAAATCCTGTATTTCTAGCACACGTCTCAAAATTGATCCATTAATTGAATTACCCACAAAATTATTCATCGAATAATACTGAGAACATTCATGAATATCATTGAATTATTAAATTTAATAATTCGATATCTCCGTGTAATAACGAAAGAAGAATTATATTTATAAGTTTGAACGTTAAAAGACAGCGTCTATGCACAGTGACAGAACGTAAAAATTCCATCCCCGGCAGACAAAATGACGGTGACAAGTTGCCCGAGGTATTTTACGGCAACGTATCTCGGCGATATACCTCGGAATCGGAAATATTAATTCGGCCCGCGATTTCGGGCCGAATTCGCCACTGTGCGGCGTCGAGGAACGAACCGGTTCCCCAAGTTAACGCCCGAGTTATCGCCGTCGATTACGATCCGTTTACGCGAATTTGTGCGTTCCGGTTGCCGGGTCGGCCCTTTTGATACGGGGCCTGCCGCGGGACACTTTGTAGCAAATTGTAGCCGGGAACGACCACCTACTATCTTCCGCCGCGCCGAATTCGGAGGCCGAGGCCAGATAACCAAGGCGATGAGCGTCGTTCCGCGAGCGAGCGAGCCGATAAACCAGCCTGGACAGTGGCTCTCATCGGTGATTAACTTTACGACTGTTAATTAAGATAATCCAGTCGTTCGCTGCCGGCCGAGCCGACGAGGAATCGTCCGCTTCGAGGAGTTTCGAGACCTCGGGCTTCTTCGCTTCTAGAATTATCCTCGAGAACAGAAGAACAGATAATGGCAGTTCTGTGACAGTTCTATGACAGTTTTCTTGCAGCAAATGGCAACCGTTTCTTCTCTTTGTGTCCAATGTTCTATCGCTCTTTTGAGAGGTCAACTGCAGCGATTACAGTGACCGAAGATTGAATAGGGTAAGTATGTCATAACTGTGCCACACCCTGGTTACTGTGCCCTTAGAATAATTTCACTTATATTTCAAAACAACATTATTATATTGAAGATATTGAATTGTTCAATAAAATTTGATCTGCAATTTTCATAGTTGAATCAGAACTTTGACTTCTTGAGACCTATAAAGTACAGAAATCAACACACGGTAATTAAGGCTCGGTAACTAACCCACAGAAATTAACTTTGCATCTTTTTAAGGGCACAGTAACTCGCTCGGAAACTGCTTCGTCCGTTTTGTTAAAATTTTGTGTACTTTATTTATGTTATAATTTAAATGTTTTAACAAGTGCGATATTAATAGGTAAATAAAACTGTTCAATTTGTCGAAAACAGTAATTGACACACTTACTCTATGTTAGACTTGTGGCGTATTTTTAATATACTTTTGAGTGTGTTCGTATTGTTAGGCTGAATATTCTAAAGAGCATTGAATGAAAGAAGTAATTATTTGATGCATCAATGTATATTGTACAACACCACACGTTTTCAAGTGTCTTTATGTAGCAGCTTCTTTTCTAAAGTTTCTACTAATTAACACCCTCTGTGAGTGAAGTTTCTTTATCAACATAATTTGCAAAAGCATTTGCCGATACAATTATTGCATTTTCTAAAACTGCATTTTAAAATCATGCCCTATCTTGCCGATGAAGACAATTGCCTTGCTGAAGAAACGATTTTCAATGAAATACAGAAGAACCCCGGCTATCCAATTGTAAATAAAGTGACACGAATGTTCGAATTACAGTATCGGACTTAATCTTGATTAATTCGTACATGAAATCGTTTTGTAAATTACAATCAAATTAGATTAGAAACATCTTTGGGCAGTGCAGAATTCTGACATTGCATGTTCGAATAAATCGAGACTTTAGCATGTTTCCCACGATCTTTTACAATCAGCACCAGCTAAAGATCTGTTTTATCTCGGCCAGTAGCAGAGAGCGAAGTTTCTGACGGAGCGCAAAAGTTATCTGCGTTTTGCCATTGTTGCACGGCCCAGTTGTTTTCGCTGGAAGGGAGCCTCGACAACAAACACAGATTGCCGATGGCTCGACTAATGCGGCCCGATGTGATGAATGGTCTTTTCTATCCACGGACATGACCGAGGTGTTATGAATCGCGTTAGCATCGAATCATTGTTCGCGTCGGCACAATAAAGGACCCCGCGGGGGGGCGACTCTCGCCAGCGTCTTTCCTGCTCTCTCGGGAGAGAGCTCCTACCCCTTTATTCTCTCGCGTCTGTTTCTCTTTTCTTCCGGCACGATTTTAATCGACCTCGTAAAGACCGGATCAATCGACGGTGATTGGGAATTTCTACCGGCCCTCGGCCGCGAGTTATCGTTCCTGAAATAGGATCGATCCTCGGCTGTCTCTTCATCTTATACGGACGACGGCAACTATCATTCATTAACGATACTTCTCCTGATCATCGACAATTTGAAATTCTATTTTAGAATTCTAATGCGTCGTTAAAAGAGACCAGACTGCGGATCATTAGATATCATAATCGAATTCGAAGTTATTTTCTTTCGAATTTTCATGTAACGCGAACATACAAACGTTCACCTTAAAGAAAGGTATATTGTTCCACCAATCGCGCTAAACAATGTTACCGTGTCGCGAACTAAAATCGTAAAATATTTCGGTATATACATTTAGAATCGCGTTTTTAACATGGAAACACCACGCACGAAATAAAATAGATCAAATTCGCATCGAAAGAAAAATTATGTTCCGGCTTACTAGCAGACACTCGAAACTAGGTATAAACAAGCTGAAAGCTGTATAATTAAACTAGAAGCATCGCAATCGATCATACTGAGAATTTCATCTCAGATTTTCATCTCCGCAAACAAGATTCGGTATGCCGAAATAAACAAGAACTTGCTTTGCTGTAGAAACAGTTCCAATAATACCGAGAAAAGAATGTTAAAATTCGTATGAAATTCTACGATCTCTGTATTTCAGTGTTTTTTAAACTACCAGAGCCTGGTGACAAGATTTTTCTATTAGCACGCTAATTTTACTTTCCGAGAACGTCCTCTTGGACGCTTCTTTGTCGGAGGATTGATTGAGTTTGCCCGATTACTGCGGTATATTTTTAATATTCTCTGACAGACAGGCAATCTCGAGCGTTCATCCCCAGCCTCCGGGGTTTCGATCCGGAGGACAAGATGATTGATTCTAAAATAAAGATGAAAATCCGTGGAAATCTCGTGGATCCGGTCCGCGCTGATCACCGCGACGGTGCGGCTACAATAATAGCCCGGTCCGAAGCTCGAATTCGGAGGACAGAGAAAATAAGAAAAGGGAGCAAAGGAGCCGGGCGCATCGCTAGTTGATTGATGGACCCGGTCACGGTGTTTATAATTAGAGGCCGACGTTTCCGGTTCTTCGGAGAGCTATCTTGCGGATCGCTTTGTAATCGAACCCAGGCATTGTACAGGGTGTCCCTCGGAATGCGTCCGCTGTAGTCTCTGCGAAACTCGAAGCACTAACAATACTCGCTAGCAATAAAATTGGAACGCCGCAGCAACGGCTCCGAACAGGCCCCTATAAGAACTCTATCGTTCCGCCGACGGAATTCTACATCGTCCTCGGCAGCTCGAAGTCGTGTGATCGTTGCGAGGACACGTGTAATCGAAAGGTGTATCGAGCGAGCTCGTCGCGAAAATTACGGAGCATTTCGACAGACATCAGACAGTCCGGCACACGTGCGACCCGCATCTCGTTTCCTGCACACGTGGATTCCCGGGCCGGCTCTCGTCTAGCCGAGCTCCTCGTAAACGTCCACGTGGTTAAAGGGTCCGACAACACGTTGCATCTGCCCAAGCTAGCTGCGAGCCGAAATTAGAATCGTACGCCCTCGTAACAACGGAGTGCACCGCGGACACTTCTTCCGTTGTCTTCGATTGCCGACCAAGCTCGCCGTTTAGGTTCAACCCCTATGTTAAGCAGCAACTAGCTACCCTAACTAACTATCCATTTACCATAATTCCTCTAACAATTAAAATGTATCATGCTCTTCTAACATTCTTTTTCCATTGCCCGAACACCGTCTCGAGATCGAATATAAAGAAGCTTCAACATGAGTCACATACTTCGTTGCTAACATCAGGGTCGACGTTGGCCTAACACTTTTTTCTTTGAGCTATCGATTAGCTCGCAGCAGAATTCTGTTCCATCAAGACACAGGTTTGCACATTTGCATCGATTTGCCAATCGACAAGGGAGACACTTGTAGTTTCTTCATCGTTCGGATAAGGCGATATAAAGAATCGATAAACGTTCTGGCGCAATGTCGATCGAGAAAGCAAAGAGATCGACGGTTGAACGTTTCCGGGAAGTTGACTGGCACGAGACCGATTCGGTGAGAGTTCGTTGCGCCGAGGAAACATGGATTCGCCTGGTGGTGACGCGGCTCTGCTGCGAGCTGCAAGTATGTTCACCGTATTCTAAATACCTTGGCACGGTTTCCGAAGTTCGCGTCGACGATGCGAATACGCCCGCGCGACAATGCCGCGGTCCTCGACAGGTGCGTGGCCGCTAAATATACCGGGTGGACGTTGTTCCCTGCTATTTGGTTCCTGCGCGCCGTGCTACATTGTCTCTCGGCTTACTTTTACCCAAATATATTATCTCGCGGTTGTTCGTCGCGTTTACTTATTAATTATTGGATGGTGTCTCGGGTCTAAGGGAAATAACGGGACCTATGAAAAAGATTGTGCGAACTCTAGAAAAATTGTGAGATAAGTAAAAGGATTGCGAAGACTCCTGAAAAATTGTGGAACCTATCAGAAGCTTGTGGAGACTCCGGAAGCATTGTGGAGCCCAAGAATAAACTGCAGGATCTTCGACAAAATTATCTGAACTTTAGAAAAATAATAGATTCGAGGAATAAATTGTGGGGCCCGTGAGAAAAATTGTCCCGCCAGAGAAAGAATTGTGGAACCCGGAAAAAAATGGCAAGGCGTATCAAAATGTTATTCGAGGTCTAGATAAATTGTATGCGAGTCCCCAACGAAAGCACTTTCAACGAAGCGTTCGCTCGTTTCGTTTTACTTTACATACTAGCGAGAAACGAAGACGAAAAATGCGTTAAATTCGTAGTCGACCGATCAATCATCTGCTATCTTCAGTCACCTTCGCTATCTCTATGTACTTCGAAGACCACTACTTCGACACTAAAAACGTTCGCTCAGCTCGATACCGTTGCGTAATATTTCCTAGAGCCCCGTGGAACCTTTGACAGTTACACTAGTTTTCTTTCGTCGGAAAAATCGCGTGCAACACTCGCTACGTATTGGTTTACAAAGTCAATGACATAATGCTCGGCGTGCATAATTAATCCGTCGTTGGCGTCACGTACTCTGTGACGTGCCGGTCGGTCCTCTTTCGAGAATTCGACGCCTGACGTACGTACTTTTCAGAGAATACCCGCTTGGAATTATAATCAGTGTTTATACTCAAAATATCAGCCGCATTTAATGTCCATGGATCGTCGCGGGCATAAACATTTCGAGAGTGACTTCAGTCGAGGAAGAGCAAATGGCAAGAAAATATTCAGACTTCTTGCCGAGTCGTTTCCTATTAGCAAAGGAAAGATAAATAGTCTAGAAAAATAGTTTGTTCAGTCTTTGAAAATTTCCACTGTCGTAAATGAAAAATCGATCGCCATTAGCCCCTTCCGCCTTTATAAACTTTTTACAAACATTTTACGTTACAAAAACGGAACACGAACTTGCCGCGAGTCCACGTCCACGTATTTATCTAGACGCTTAAATATTGATAACCAGACTGTGGGATGTTTATGCAAAATAAAAATAAGCCAAGTTAATTGTAAGAGACACAGGTCAGATGCAAATGTTTTTCCTCGTACAATCATTGTAATAAGTGGAAAACAATGTAACAATATCCATAGATTCCTCCGATGTTACCACAGTTTTGCACATCGGCTGCACATTTTTCTCGTAAATCCATCAAATCCGCTGTCTATTTGTCACGGAGGAATAGATATTTCCTTGAATTCCAAAGAAATGCACAAGGCTTGGAGTAATGTTTAAACGATTCTGCTTAGGATGTTCATCACGAGTCCGGCACGGTGTTAAATGACGAAGGGTCAACGAGGGTTGCAAGCGAAATTAGCACTTTCGAGGTAAATCGGCGAGCTAGAATCGCGGAATGGCAGGTCAATGCGAAGTGGTCGCACTTAGAACGGCGATGAATAACAATGATCGCGTCACTGAATGAACTTCGATATTCCCTGTCGTGGCGCGAGGGAGAAACGGAATATTTCCGCGCGAGACGTCGCGGGAGCGTAGGTGGTCCTAAGGTTAAATCCGGAGATTCGTTTCGGGATTTGGAGGCGTCCCGCGTCGGACGTCTGCGGGATTATGACAAAATTGCAGGCCCGTTTGGAACGCGCGAGTGCGTGCCAACTGATCGTAATACGTCTTCGCCACGACGACACGATGGAGACAAATGGCGGGGAGATACTTCGCTCCTCGGCTCGCGTACCTCTTCGCTCTCTCTCTCTCTCTCTCTCTCTCTCTCTCTCTCTCTCTCTCTTTCTCATTCCCATTCCCATTCTCGTTCTCGAACGATTCTTTCGCGGGTCGACCAATCTGGCCTTGGACGTCGATCCGAACGATCAATATTTGCGGAATCAATTGCCGCGAACGATTCGCGGATCGGACGATAATAATCTGCGACGCGGAGATCGGCCGTGGCGGAGCGTATTAATCATCATCGTTTCGCACGCGTATTCCTCTGTTCTGATTCGTTCGATTCATGCTTATCCCTGAAATTCGATCGTGGAAATTCGGAGAGATGCTACCGAAATTTTGCAAATTTTAGGGAACAGTTTTTTTACGTAAACGAAAAAATTTATTCGATCAAGAGAACACGCAGAACTGTCGGGAAACCTAGAAAAGTTTTTGCTGTTCCGTGTTCAAAATGTTAACGCATTGACGGTCGCGCCTAAACAATTTCATCGAATTAAAGTATTTTATTCGGTTGAATGAAAATTGCAAAGCAAAGTTGCATGACGTCAATTACTGTCTCAACATTCTTGCCTCCCGCGAATTTTAATTAAAAAATTTTAATTTAAAAAAAATTAAATTATAATTAGTTAATAGCGTAATTGTGATACGCTAATAGTATAAATAGAATAAATATTTTTTTAATCATAAAATCATGACAAATCTTTTTAAAAAACTGCGCTTGAATCGATCTTTAGAATACAAATCCTCGCGAAGTCATGTGTACGCGAGAACGGCGCGTCGAAGTGTTAAAGGAAACTCCTTCGTGCATGACTAAACTGTCCAAACAAGTACTGAATTTGATGCAGAAATTTG
Organism: Megalopta genalis; assembly: GCF_051020955.1. Lineage (NCBI taxonomy): Eukaryota > Metazoa > Arthropoda > Insecta > Hymenoptera > Halictidae > Megalopta > Megalopta genalis. The sequence continues at coordinate 13,272,910 of NC_135015.1, read as the reverse complement.
TCTCCCAAGGATATAAATTCAACGACGCGAAGATTGAACGAGTTTTCTCACGAGGTGACGACGCGATAACGAGCTCGCAAACACGGCCGTGCACCGGTGTAATCTCTAGGAATTAGTGTGGACGTGAAAAAGATCGGTTCGAGAAGAGTAGCAGCGCCCATGCGAAGAAGGGAACTCACCTCGTTTCTGCATGTAGCTGAAGAGGTCGTCGAGGAACTCCTTCCTCTTCGGATCATCGTTGATTTCGTACAACTGCAACAGAAGATGAATGGTAAATACGTTGCGCATGGTTTTCCACATCCGAGAACCGAAACGCGATCTCGCGAAAACGGGATCGGAGGGGTTGTGCGAGCGAAACGATCGCCGACGATCGATCGTACTTTCAGATTGCCGCGCCGAGCGACGAATAAAATGTTACACCGGAGGCCATGCTAATAAAAACAGGAGTGAAACAAGTGTGCTCATAGCGACAGGCAGATTAGTTAGCTCCGATTATTAATGATTCCGTTTAACCTGCCTCATAACCCGAAACCCCCGGCCGACCGGACCAAAGCCAAACTCCCTTCGGGCTAGCGGCCAGCGGTATTATCATATTTGTTATGTACGATGCGCTATATCTAATCCGGGACCCTCTAATTGCTTTTATAAAACGAGCCGAGCCCGCACCTCTCATTTTCTACGTCGTCACGACCGTTCCTCCTTTCGGTTTGATCTGTACTCTACACAAACATCCTAATTTGCTTTCTATTTGGTCCTTCGCGACCTCGACAAAATCATCTGACCGACCTTCGTCGCGTCTTTTTCGACCAAATCTGGCTCTGATCTTCGAAAAGCGGACCATTTTAACAGGTGTTTTTAATATTTCATTGCTAGAAAGCGTTCGACTTATGCTGTAAATATCTATTATTTGGTTGTGATACGTACTAATTTTAAAGCTGAAGAATCTACCTTTTCGCCCTCACGAATGTACACCCCCTTTCAAAAGTATTAGAGGACACCTGCTTATTTGATAGTATAAATTGTAATTTTTTCATTCAGTTTAGATAATGTCCGCGAATTTATGGCATACCATAATGACGAAAGTAATTACATATTAAGTTATAAGTGTTTGTTGCGTGTGCAATTAAGTTACCCATTCATTGCATTTTGTTCATTAAAAAACATTTGCTGAGTTTATTTCAAATTCTTCGCGCTACTGCGAAATGCATGGCACCAAAGAGAATAAGAAATAACGGAGAAGCTAATAAAACGGATACCGACATTAGTCGAAGAAATAATTAATAAACGCGGTGGATATCTATATCGAGAAAAGAAAAATTTTTAATTTTCTTTTATCAAATTTGTATTAGCTTCATTATAATGTAAAACACATGTGCTTGTTACAATTTAATATAACTAACTTCGAAACAAATTTAAGAAATTATAACAATTTTCTATCGGGTTTTCAAATTCATTTAATTTTCTGTAAGTGTCCTAATACTTCTGCGCAAAGAACACATAAAAATTAGAAATAGAAATAGACAAGGAAAAGAAAATGATTAACGAAGAAGCAGAGAAAATTTCGAAGAAACAGAATATCTATGAACAATTTGCAAACGAGAATCATTGCAAAGAGTGTCGAATGATGAATGAGTGTCATAATGTAGTGTGTCTCGCAGAATTCTGATTTTTTCGCTACCTCGTAGCTGAACAATGGCAAATATTGGACATCTGTGAATATTTATGAGAATTTCGATTGCACAGGCTTAAACTACATGCTCGAAGTAACTCCGGGAAATTTTTACAAGATTTTTGGCGTACTCTAAACCTGTGATCTCTCGCGGTCTTCTAGAAAAGCGTGAATACCGCGATGGTTAAAGTCGCCTCGTAAAATCATCTTCTAGAATCCGTGGATTATTTTCAGTAGCGCACGGAGCGTTATTTTCTAAACCATTGTTAGGCGATCGCTATTCTCGGTGACTTGGTCACCGATTCTTCCAGCTGCTCAAGCTTTTTTATCCACGTTCAGCTCGGAGATAAGCTACCGGAACTCCACGCTTCGACGATTTTCTCTCCCAGAACGTGACACACCTATGCCTCTGCGATCTTCAGCAACAGTTATCTCTGGCTGCTACTGGCCATTAGCCACATTAGGATTGTGTAAAATTCCTAACTTCTGGGTCATCCTCCGAGACACCCTTTCAATCCTCGCAATTGTGGCCTACGCTCGGAATTCATTGGCGGGACTATCTTTTGGTGACGGGAAAAAATAGTACAGTAATTCGGGGACTGTGGTAGACCGGATATCCTGGTGAACCTTTGATCCTTCGAAATGTCATTACATTCTAGAAATAGCGGGCATTTATTGCTCGATTATGTCCTTACATCATTTAACTCTTCGATAGGTGATCCAGTTCTCTGATGGTTAAATTTGAACGCATTCATAAATCACTCGAGTCACTGACAAGATAAAACATCAGAACCGTCCTCTCTCCCCCTACTTTTACGATATGCCTCCTTTTAGCTAAGAGATGTACAGATTGTGGATCGTAAAGAATACAAAATAGTTTATGTTGATAGGCTCTTTAGCGACTGCTGTGTCTGGAGGACGCTTAATGTGGCTAAGCCGCGTTAATATCCAGCTAATTACTTCGCTCGCACATTAATGTGCATTTAGGATTTCGAGTTTAAGGGCCCGTGACAGTTTAAATTGTTGCACCCGCTAGTTATTAATTTCCTGGTAATCCTTTAAGTTCACGCGTTCGTTATCCCCGCGCGGTGCGCGACGCTTTCCTCCGAGACTCTTCCTCCCTCCCCCGTCCTTTCTCTCTCTCTCTCTCTCCCTTTCTCTCGGCTCGTAGATCTGCGTCGACGATAAATTTCATTGAACGAAACGCGGCCTCACCCGGGGTGAATAATAATTAATTTAGCGGCCGGGACCGCCGTTCATCCTGCCTAGTTCTCCACCGGTAGATCCTGCCAAGATGTCGGCCGACCGCGACGAAAGGGGAGGCTTTTTCGAGCGGAGCCGGCTGCGAAATGCGACGCGCGTATCAATGGCGAATCTGCTCTCATTCGACCTTGAAATCACTGCGCACCGAGGCATGACATTTTACGCCAACTTCAAGAAAACCGTGCTTCAATTCTTTCCTCAAAATTGTGGCGAAGAGTTCGTTTCATCGTCGCGTTTCTAAACGATTCACTGTTTCGGTTCCTACGAAAGGCTACGGATACGTTTATCTTTGTAACGGTGCCGTGCTAATGGCCTAATTTTCGTCATTTAAGGTCTCTTAAAGGTGAGTGACTCCGCTAAAGAATTATTATTAATGGACTGCGTATTTTATGCGTGTGTGTGGTAAATACAAAACGGTGAAAATCATTAAAGAACTTAAAGATACTGTTGCGTTGCGTTCAACTTATTAACAGACCGCGGATATTTATGCTAAACAAAAATCTTTCACCTGAATTATCAGGAACGGAAATGAAATAAAAATCTATTTCTTCTTTTAGTGATTGTAACGAAGTGAAGGGAGGATAACAATTTCCTTAAATTTTTCTAACGTGTTTGCACTTCGATGTTTCATCTAGTCATAAATAATAATAATAATAATAATAAATATTATTAATATATTATTATATATATTATTAATATATAATATTATATATATCATATATATATATTATATATTATTATATATAATTATATATATATATTATTAATAAATGCATCAAATCCGCAGACCGGATATTAAGATTATTTCGATAAGAGATAATTTCCGATCTAACTTCTGCATTTTGCAATGGATTTTTGCAATTTGATTAATTCAAATTCGGCGTTTGTATCGATTACCGTAGCCCAACGTAGTGGCTGACTCAACGCCGATACAACCACGAATGTGTCATTGCTTTTGTGCGTTGGCTTCAACGAAGGAATAAACGGCTCCACAAAAAATAGCTTAATGTTTATGGTTGACGCGCAACCTTCGTTGCCTTCTTTCCATATTTACGATCTCGCCGGATCAATTAAAAGTCGATACGCAGGATCGATTAGAATAAACAGCGAAAGAAACGTCGATATCGCATGATCTACGATCTTTCCGCATGCGTAACCGCGAAACCGCCGCGTTCGTCCGCGCACCGTTTCTTCCGACGCCCGATAATAATAGAAAACTCATTATACCGATAATCCCGTAGAGTCACCGGTCTTATTATTAACCGAGTAGCGTTGTTAATGCTCGCGTACGATAGAACGATCGACATTCGTCCGCGACACACTTGCTGTCCAGTGCGAAGAAGGCGCGCACAGGTGCTTCCGGTCTACGGACTATTATCCAGAGTTTCCCAGGGCCGCTGACAGGTGTCTTGTAATAGAAACCGCCCACGATACCAGCAGAATATCCATCTAGTAGTACCCTATCGCTCGGCTGAGGATATTCGTGCGATTTACAGTTGCAGGCGGAAATCATTAATATTGTAACTCGTCGATCCAGCGACACGTGGTACTCGACAGACAACTGCGAAGCATTTCCATAATGGATTTGCGAGACAGACATTAGCTAGGGAATAAAATTGCATCGAAGACATTGGCTCCAACGATTTGGATCTCGCAGGAATATTTGTCTACGATACCCATCGTGTTCGCACCAAGTGCTACGGAACGAGTTACGGTGAGATTGCAAATAGTAAAAGAAAGTGTTTGAATATTTCCATTCTGTGTAATTCTTTTCACTTTGTGCAATGAAATTGTTAGCAATTCTCTAATCCTCATCCGTCCCTCATTTTTCGATTTTGATTTGTTCTATGCTATCAAATTAACAGAAAGACAGAAAATCTGATGACGTATCAAGTTGGGACACATTTATAACTTATATTCATAGTCATCATTTGGCAAAATGAAATATGTATAATATATTACACACAGTAACACAATAAGTAAGAAAATAATGTTAATGATACACAATATCTGTATAGGAACAAAATCAGTGCTATGGAGAGATTAATAGTTAACTTTGCAAATCCCCCCATTGAACACGAAAACCCAAGATGAAATTAAATAAGATTAAAATAAGACTGAGTAGAACATATTTATTTGTAATCAGTGAGAAATGTGCCCAATTGACACGAGGAACGGATGAGAGATAACCCTCCGCTATCGCACACTGGATAAAATATCCTTCATTGTTTTTCGATAAAGTGATATAATGCTAGATTTCGAGTGTCATAATCTTGACATAACCTTGGGTCTCACACTGGATAAAATATCCTTTATTATTTTTCGATAAAGTGATATAATGCTAGATTTCGAGTGTCATGATCTTGACGTAACCTGGGTCTGAGTGACCCAGTACGCATAGGAAGTATGCCAGCGATGGATAAAATAGAAACTAATTCAGAAATATGAATATTGAAGCGACAACACTGTCATCCAATGTATTTCAGTCCTTTCGCAGCCCAAGAATGCTAAAAAGCATTTGATTCGTTTGAATCTATCGCAATCGAAATTCATTTTTAAATCTGCTGGAAGGACAGTGTGATTCATCCATACGGTTGACGCGGCAGTTAACGCGTTAATGAGGGGACACCTACGCCATGCGTCACCCGATTTGACTTCTGCTTGGAAAATTGTGCAGGAAAGGTCTGAGTTCCGCGTGACACCTAGATGCGGAACAGAACTGTACCGAACCGGACGTTTAAAAGTCTCGGTGGCCTAGAATCGAGGGCGTGGAGGATCCCCGTTCACCAAAATGGCGGAAATCGGCGCATTCCTCTGCGTTCTCATAGCAACGTCGAGACGAGCAAGCGGACAAACGAAGAACGAACGGATGAACGAACGAACGAACGAACGAACGAACGGACGGACGGACGGACGGACGGACGGACGAACGGCATTTCTCAAGGGCCATTTTGTACCAGTTTCTCGTGTTTTTTCTTTGGCTGCGCGAGCGATGAGCTCGTTAGGGGCAGCCGGAGGGAGAGGACGGGGTAAAAGGTCGGAGCAAGAGGGACGAGCCACGAGGTGCCTCTTGATAGACCGAGAGGGAACAAGTCCGAGGGTTCAACCAGCGTATATTGATTGATCTACAGTTAAGCGGACTGACGGCAGCCACGTGAAGATCGGCCGGAACGGCTCTCGGCATACTCGACTCGCTCTCTCTCCCCCTCTCTTTCTCTTTCTCTCTGTTCACTCTCCTATCCTTCACCTACCGTAAAATAAAGAGAGGCGAACGGAATTTGCTCTCGATGATGCATGCTCCGCGGCCCCGCCCTCTCCTTCTCATCGACTGACGGCCAGGTGAATAATAATTCCTGATACAGCCGCACGTTGATCGGGTTACTCTCTCCCTTCGCGCGTTTCGTCCCTGCGCGAAGATCATGGGAGGGACGCTCTCGGGATGATCGATGTACCCGCGCGTTGTCGGGTTCGCTAGCGCCGCGTCGTCGGATCTCGAACGGGTCCCAAGCGGGTCCCGAGATCTTCTGTCCCGAGCGAGCGAGTCCCGGGCTTTCTCCGACGCGCCGCGATTGCGTTTTTTCCTACCGCTACGGACGATTAACTGCCATTAGCAACGCATCGTCGTCGCGTCGTTTCGCCGGGGATACGCGTATCTACCTGTGCGATCGACGCGATTATCCTCCAGGACTTGTTGATCGGTCATTAGCGAACCGATCGTCGCCAGCATGGCCACCGTCCTCGATACTTTACAGCTCTCTTGCTCGCTGTCGTTGCATTATTGTCCGGTACCGTTACCGCTCGGGTCTATTCCCGCTGAAATATTATTTATCCGAGCTGTTTTATGATGCAGATAACACGACGCTGCGCCCGCAGCTGTCTGCTACGTTTCTGATCTGTCGTAAATTCTCGACGGCGCGCGAGCCGCGTAATCTGCGCTTCGGAACCAGAGCCGAGCAAAATTTTATTCGGATCACGGATCACAGATATCTAAGTCTAACGAGTCGAATTTTATTCGACGCTGGAATAAGTATGCAATCGAATAAAAATCGTTGAAATTTATGGAAGGTACAACAGTAACCTTAATGCCATAATGCGAGATATCTCACAATGACGCAAAAGAATTTGTTGAATCTGCGATATTCGAGTGAAAAAGAGAAATCGTTGAAGTTTGTCGAATTATTGACAATGATAAAGGCACGATTTAAAGAGTGCCAATTTGCAGAATACAGAAACCATACGAAGAATGGCGAAAATTAACATTTGCAGAATTGGAGAATAAAAAGGAACGTCGCAAAAAATAAGATTAGCAGAATTGACGAAAAAAGGAAGCTACAAAGTATGTGTTACGGAGTTAAAACACGCGTGACCCAGAATTGCGATGCGCTGATCGATGAAAATATTGAACCCATCGAGTGTTGCATGTTGCACTTGATTGCATATTACCAAGCAGCTATTGGCCTATCCATTTCGAATTTATCGAAACGAGCGTGGGACAGCGATAAAATTGTCGCTCGAGGTAAATCGTTCGCTATCGGCCGCTGGTAACAACTTGGTAGGAGAAATCGACGAAAATGTAACGATTATTTGAGCACTTCGATGCATTCGTCGCGATTACCTGCAAATATATTCTCCACTTCAGTTTATGTAATGCATTGTATTTTAGTATTGCCGATAGCGTGGTCTAATTTCTATGCTAATTGAGGACACTCGGTGCAGGCATTGTTGCGATATTAGAAAAGAAGATTACAGTATCCTGTAGCAATTATTGGAGCCACGATACGTAAAGTGACTCGTATTGATATTCGGACACCTTTGAGAACAGACTGACCCTTTTAAAGGTGCACGAAACAACTCGTTTTATTTTCGAGACGCTAGAGAATCTAGTTTACAAGGCAACGTCCACAAATCTTCCTATTTTTTTCAATTGCGATATTAATGCGAGTCGGTGTTTATAACTTTTTTACGTGGCGCTTTTTGCAAGCATTTATATACACTCGATAATTTTCATTAATAGCATTCCATTTCAAAACTCGTACAAGGTCCAATGAATATTGCATTTCGATGCCGTAAGAAGCGTGAAATCGTATTTCTCTCCTTGAATCGGCAGTGCACGTACACGTGAGTTTAGTGCAAATATTTCTCGCAACTTTAATTCTTGCCAGCGCTGACAAATCATTCTTTTATTTATTTAATTTTACGTTCCTTTACGTAGGACATTCGTTCTCACAAACGAAAATGAATGTCACGTACAGTGGACCTGTATCGAACCTAAGCTCGTAATTTATTGCTGCATTTTTCAGCGCGATGTCAATACCAACGTATGCAACTAATCTTAGCACAAATTAAACTTGAAAGCAGACTGCGAACTCCAACAAAGGTTTCAGAAATGATCAAACAGTCGATTCTCCACAATTGTTGCTCAACTTGTAAACAAAACTGGACAATTTGACAAGAGGAGATGCGACTATTCGAGCCTTCTCAACAATCACAAAAACGAGGAGGATGCAAGGCTCGATCTGATCGTATCTCCACTTCCCACTTTTGTTTACAAGCTGAAGAAAAATTAGAGACAATTTACCGTCATTTCGCACAGAGACTGAAAGATTCGACAAGCTTCGATCCTGAGCGTGCCAACAAAGACCGCTAAAAAAGTCGTTTCGCACGGCGACCGGCCCAACAATCGGCACCAAAACAGTCCGCCGAACGCAGAGAATAAAATCCTAGCCGACGCGTTACTTTGCGAACGACAGTCTACAATTGCGCTGTCGCATAAACATCTACAGATTGTTCGTAGCCGGCGCAGAGGGTCTGACGGACGTTAAGCTGTCAAGGAAGCGTTCTCAGCCGAAGTCGCAGCCACGGACAACCCGTTCCATGGAACTGAGATCTGGCGAGGTGTGTTCTCTCGATGAACTTTACGACCGCGAGAGTGAGATCCGGAAGAGAGGTCGCCGTAAAATTCGTGGAAGAGGGGACAGGCCGCGCGTCGTTACCTTTACGAGTAGTAATTATCGATGCGCGGCTTTTCCTGCCGCCTTCGAGATCCAGGATAGCAAGCTCTTCCGGCTGATAAGCGGCGCCGACAACGGAGCGCGCGCGAGCGCGAGCGCACCTCGGGGAGAATCGGTTTTGCACGGTGTCTTTGGCAGATTGCGATCGCGGTTGCGTTGACGAACGTACAAAACACTTGGCTACGAGGAAAGATCGCGATCTGGAGCCTTCTGAAGAGAAAGAGAGAGAGAACGAGACGGGAGGATATTCGAAGAGGCGAGCCATTATTGTTCTAACTACTTAATTGCACGCTGTCTGCTCTCTTTTTCGCACGGTGCATAGGTTCCACCCGTATGCAGGCGCCCCCGCGAGACCGCGGGGTCAACTTCCGGTCGTAAAAGCTTTTATAAGGGTGCGTCCGCGGCACAGTGGAACGGAAACGGGTGCAGCCGGGAATTATGCGTCGGCGAGGTCAAGACGAGCTTCGAATGCGCCGACGATGCACTCTTCTCCGAACCTCAAGCCCGATTTTGACACCGAAAATGTTTTCCACCCATCATTTCGTTCAAATAGAAGTGACCCCTGTTCTTCGAGTAGTATTTATTATATAATCGTTGCATAATTATTTTTGCGATTAAATTTAATGAATTGCTGTTATATTAGCATTATCTGTTCAATGAAACGCTAGAAATTCAAGTGTGGCATGATCGAACGCGTTGAATTATATGTTCAAACAACGAAAAAGATTGTGTCCAATAAAATTATTCTGAGTCGAACCAGAGTTAATCAAAGTTAACCAGAGTTATTCCAGAGTGAAATTAAATTTTATTTATAGTTTTATTTGAATGCTTCATAAAATTAGATGGTATGCAAAAACGTTTGTACGTACAAGGTCTGCAATCAAAGATCAGGGTGCACAACGTATAAGAACGTTGAACGACACAGATACTATAAATGCAGATTAAGCAAAGTAGTTCATAAATTTAACAATAGAAGACAATAACGTTGGTACAATAATTCTTCGTGTAACTACTTGTGAATTGTGTGAATGATTATCGATCCAGAGCAACTTTTACTTTTTTACTGATATTTAAAGAGAAGCAAAAAAAGAAAACTATATTTGTATACTTCTCTATTTTACACTAACTTTCGCATATTCGCCGATATTTAAAAGAAAAAAAGCCAAAGAAAAAGCTACGTGTCTACAATTACGCACAGCACGGTAAGTTTCTCGATGCGAAATAAGGGATGACGTTTCTTATGTTGTTGACATTGTTTAGTTTTCTCTCGAGCTCGCTCTTAAAACGTGAAGTTAGTTTCGAATGCAAAGTGTTAATAAATAGTGACAGCATCGACAGCATCGTGCGCACAGTTGAGCCCAGCTCCGTTGTTCACGTCGGACAAAGTGACGTGAGAAAATGCCACAGGTGTTTAATATAACAGAGGGCAAGGAACGAGCAAGTGTTAAATGGGACGGTCCCGAGATACGTCGAAGACAAAGTAAAAAATCGCCGGGAGAAATGCGGGTGGGAGGGGTCGTTCGGATTTTATTGGATCGTAAGATTCGTAAGAGAGGCGAACGCGGATGGAGGATCTACGGAACGTGGATCGCGAAATTCGTGGCATTTTCTCCGAAAGACCCGGCAAGTGGGGATATCAAGATCCTCGCGTTATACGAGCGGCCGTAACACCGGCCCGCTACCATTACCCGCTTCCAGGGCATTAAAGATAGCGCGGGCAATTATAATCATTACGACGCGAATGGCGCATACGCGGCGCGTTACGCTTCTATGAAATCTCCATAACGCTGGGAACGCAGAATCTTCCTGCCCCTTCCATACGCCCTCCCATCGCCCTTTCGAAGTTCGAACCAGCCGAGCAAAATCCCTCTTTGTACACGGCTTTGCCCTGACGATGTGGACGAAAAGGGTGAAACGACAATGAAAATCAACCCCATTCGTTATCCTGAATTTCTGTCGCAATTCTTAAACCTTTTCTAGCGTGTAATGAATCACTTTGCGTCTATACATTTTTGCACAACTGCAAATTATTACTCGGAAGCGATTGTGTGTCTTTGCATCTTACATATTTTGCAAATTGTAAATCGTCATTTGGACGATGACTTGCCGATTGATTGTCCGATCAGTTATCTTGAATCTCTATCACGATTCATTAGCCTTTAGTGTTGGACACTGAATTCTTTGTGCAAGGCATTTCTTACAGTTGCAAGTGTGACACATTATTATTTAAGGGGGTGCAGCGGTACTTTCATTTATATATAATATTCAATTCCAAAAAAAAAGAACGTGACTAACGGTAATAATCTTTGTTATCCTTATTTTACAATATTTTCATTGCAACTTCAAAGTACGTGCTGCAGTCTTAACAGAGAGAATTAATTTTGAGTTCTGCGCGGCGTTGGGAACGCGGCTTTCGATTCGTGGGTGATCCAGCCTGTTCGCGGAAACTCGACGAAAGCGCGATGCCAGTGAAATATCGGGGAAACGCGGATTGTTTGTACTGCCGGCAGAGAAGCAATAAGCGTGACGCGGCCCAGCACCCTCGTATACATCCGAGGGAACCGAGGATTCGTTTCTATCGAGCCGGTTTTGTCTCCGGCCGGCTTCGAGCGCGAACGATCGCGCCGCGCTTGGATAATGACTGTCAAATGATAGCTAGTCGAGGAATCGGCTTGGCAGCTCGATGATTGCGGGGAATATTACTCGGTTCGGGGAAGATTCTGCGATCGACAAACGTTTCTCGATAAATATCGGAAACTGTCGAGCAATCACCTTTTGCGCTCCGTTTGTCTCCCCGCTGCAACTCGATACTCGTCACAGTTCACAATAAATTGCGACGGAATTGTAATTACGTTCTTCTTATTACGCGACGTTTTATCACAATTTTTGCATACTCGTTAATCTGTGTAATAAGTTTTTTCACGAAACAGATTCACGTAACAGATTCTCTTCGCGTAACAATTTCTTGATTTTTCTTTCGTCCGCGTATGTTGTACACTATTTTTCCCGAGATGTTACACATAATTTATCAATTAAACTTGGAGCTGAATTTTTATCGCAGCCTATTAAGTAAATCAAAGTTGTTCAGAATCTACAAGATTCTGAGAATGCTGTAAAAATCGTGCCTTCTCCACTTTGAAATTATAGAATAAAGCGTTCTGATTTTATGCGACATTTCATCAACGTGTTTAACAGTCAAACTACCGAGCCGTGACTAATATTATATTGTTTTATAACAATGACAAAATTGAATCTATGAACTTCGAACTTCTTATCATTTTATTGTAACGCAATCTGAGTCTGACTGAATCGTCTTCTGCAATTTTTCAGAAAATACCGGCTGAACATTTCTACGGCAAATAAATTGCAAACACACCCGGTGAAACCACTTAATTAACGATAATAAAGAAGCACTCGAGAAAGCAACAGACGGTGTCCGCGAGTCCCATTATCAGGTCGAAATCAATCGGCTTTATTCCCGAGCTGCATCGAGCCGCGTAGAAAGAAGGAGCGCCCCTTTTCCCCGGTCATCCTCTAATCCGAATGAGGTTTTCCTGGCGTTCATCCCAGGCTTCCTTTGAGGAATCGTTGACGTTTTCCAAGCGATCCGGACCTGGTCCGGCCAGCACCGCCGAAAGCTTCTTCCGACACATTCTTTCTTCATCCCCTCGCGGCGATTGCTCGACGATTACGCGGCCGCGCTTCCCATCGCCTTCGGAGAATAACTTCGATGGACCTTCTCTTCTCACGATTGTCGTCCCGTTCTTTCAAGCCGAGATTGGACGGTTCTCCGCAACCTAGACGACTTATCTAATTGAATCCGACACCGGAAAATTGGCGCACGCGTTGCTCGGAGCACCGTTCTAGCGATGCTAACGTCGATACATGTTTTTATTCAGTTTTACTTTTTATTTATTTATTAAATATTATTTGTTATTTCTAGGCCGTAGTTTCCTATATCTCTAATTCAACGTACTAATGTTTTCTTCGTTTTCACTTCATTTTTAATTAATTCTATCTATCTCCAATTCGATATTCACTGCTCAACGAAATTATAGTATAGAAAAATTTAGAATAAATATTGAGGGAACTCTGACCGACGATAAACTCTGCGAAAAACCATCACAGGACGACGACATTATTTTTAAATTGAAGCTTGAAACTTTCACTTCAAGATAATGTTTCTGGATTTTAAGTTTGATGCGCCCTCACCACTGTGACCCTTTAAATGCGAGGCCATGCTTGCCATATTAAAAGTTTCCAGGTTCGACGAAATGTAAAATATTTTTCAGAGATGCCGTTCTCAGCCGAATGAAGTTTGGTCCTTCCGCTTTAATTTAAAATAAGAGAGAAACGCGACTGCGATTTTTTTCACAAAGTTACAACACGAATCTATCGGCAAACTTGAAACGTTCTACGGAACCCAGGCTGGCCGAACTCTTTGCCTTCGAAGAGCTCCAGCTTATTTCATCTGCATCCAATCTCGCGAAAGTTATGAAACCTCAAGTACCTATACGAAATACAGCACAGAAAATTTTTAGACTCTTCGTACTCCGAGCTATCAACGAACTACCGTGTCTCTTAGAGCAGATGCTGATGCCAGAGGTTGCGGTCGACGCATCTATCGCGAGGGAGATTGAGAGGGCAGAGAATTGAGATATTAGAAGCGGGCGAAATCTGGATCGCTGCGATCGCGGGATGCCGAAACCGGGCTGGAAAGTCCAAATAAAGAGGTGGCCCGGCGGACGGCGACGAAGGAGGTCGAGAGCTTTTTTTACGAGGCGAAGGGTATAAAATATAAGGAACGAGAAGGAGGTTGACGTTCGATGACGCCAGTTGTCGGCGTCACAAAGAGAGCCCGGCATAAAGAGCGAAGCTCGTAGCTCTCTCTTCCTCCGCGAGACTCTCTCAATACAGTCGGATTTTATGCCCGTAGCTGGAAATATTAAATCGCACCTAAGCACGTTTTATGTCGACCGCCTAATAATCTCTCCTCTGACCCCTTTCTCTGTCTCTCTTTTATCCCTTTATTCTCGCGCGCTCTCTCGTCGAGAGAGAGAGAGAGAGGGAGAGAGAGAGACGGAGAAAGAGTTCGTCTTTTCGTCACTCTGGGACCATGCAAGGACCGCTAACAGAACCTTCGACCGTTCCCTTTCAGCCTGTGCTCGTTCGGCCGAAGAATGATCGTTGGTGGCCGATTCCGTTCCTCGTTCCGCAGTTTATAAAACCGTCTCCTCGTCTCCCTCCCTCTCTCGCTCTCGCAGCTTCTCTCCTTCTTTTTCTCTTTCTCTCTCTGTGTGTATTTCGAGCGCTGCGAAAAACACTGGCGCTTTCTTAATCTGTAACCCTTCGGAGCGACGCGTGGACCCTCGACGTCTCTCGAGGACCCGCAATTTACACCCCGTAATTATATCGGCCGTGTGCCGAGGCGATGTTGCGAGATATACAAGGCGATGCAGCGATTATTGCTACCTTCGGTCTCCCGTATTGTCCACGGTTAATAGCTGTGTTTACGATTTTTATGCGGTGCCGGAACTCGAAACAAATTGGCGAACTGCGTTAACGCGTCAACAGTCTCGCAAGGTGAAAGATTAATCGCGGTTTTTTTCGCGATCGCCACGTTCAAATGGAACTGACGGAATCAATGTTCAGCCGATATTGGATTAATTAATCACTTTTCTTACGAGGCACAACGGCAATAAAGTCACGGCCGTTTTAGACAAACAAGCCGCGCGGCGCGGGCCCGGACAAAAAATTCCAGCGTCCGTCAGCCGATGATGGCGAAACCCGGGAAAAAATTGCGGGACTCGAGCACGAAGCGTAGAAATCGAAAGGAATTCCGAGAACCTCCAAGAAAATGATAAGAGACCGAGAAAGAATCGTATCAGCATCATTGAAACACGTACGAACACTGTGACGAGGGTAGAAGAGAAATGAAGTCAACAATCAAAAATTGTAGAAATCTAGCAAAAAAGACCGAACACACGCTAATTCAAAATGACAAGTGCTGGGAGATTCAATTGAAAGCAGTGTTGTGTTCCGTTTCACAGTCTGTCTTCAGATGTAATTAGAGACGGCACTTTGTAATTACCGTTAAAAAAGACTAGTTTATATCATATAATTGCGACCGCTTCAAAACGCAATAACATTTTTGAAAGTGGTCTAAACAACTTGAATTTTTTTTAGATGACAAAAGGACTCGCTTATCAGACAATGGCTGTAATACTTTCTTTCAATTTTGCTATTATTTGGAATGGCAAACGAAAGATAAAAAGTTTATGTTTCCATCTGTATCTATAACGAAAATTAAAAAAAGATGCACTTCGTAGTTCTCAGTAATTTATACGTACGCTGAGAACTTCATAGCAATCGATTAACGCGGTATCAAGCTACAAAGGTTTAAAAAGCTGATTCCTCGCAATTGTTGGTAAGATGTGTCAAAAGTCGTGACAAAATTTCGATCTTCGCGATCTTCAATAGTTTACAGCTCGTATCAAGGTCATCCAATTCCTATGAAATTTTCACCATGCGCGTAAGTTAGCGAGATTTAGAAAAAGTGATTTTTCAATTTTTGTTACAGGCTCGAATACGAAAGCTAATTCCTAATAGCAAAATCAAAAAAAAGCATTTGAGTCACTGCTTAGCAGACTAGTCCCTCTATCATCTAAAAAACATTCAAGTGATTCGGAACGGTTTTAAAAATGTTATACCGTTTTCCAAGTGATCTTAAGTATATGGTAGTAAAGTTATCGAATCCAGGAGGAGGCAATCAAAATGACAGCGTGCCATATGCGACAAGATACCGCAGGGGCAAGACGTTCGGAGGCAGCGATAGTTTAGCAAAAATGTGAACAATGTAACGTCGGATAATCGATCTTCCATTGATCCGTCGATCGGGGATCCGGCCTTCGCGCCTCGAAGGTGACGTCCCGTCGCCTAGAAAACCGTATTCGCGATATTACCGCGGCAATAGTCGTCTCCTCGGCGGAAAAAGACGCTCTAAAGGATAAAGAAAAACAAGAAATGATTGATAACAGTGTTCAGAGATGGAAAACGCAGTTGGCGTGAGGCGTACGAGCGCAAAAAAAAGTCCGCCTCGCGTCTCGTCTCGTCTCCCGGCCCGTCTCTCGGCTTGTCGCGCTCGTGCCGCTCCGCGTGGCGCGTTAACGCGGAGAGAGTTATGTGACAAGCGCGTCAGCCGTGCTGCTCTTCCTCGTTTCCTCGGCTGCTCTTTCCATCCTACGTGATCGCCGCTGAGGAAACAGACGGAGAGATCGTTCCGCTTATTAAATCGTCCCTGGAGCGCCGCTTTTTGCCGCGATTCCTCCTTATCTAAGGTTGCGTCACTCGCCGATGCCACGCTGAGCTCCGCGCAAACACGGCCCTATCGATCCGCAAATATCGAGTCGATACCTCGTCGCTTAATATCGACATCGACGCTATTAATTGCCGGCTTAGTCACCGAATCGTGACCCGGATTTTTATCGCCACTCTTTATACGCACGGATTTCCAGGTAATCTGATAATTTTCGGTCGTTTGATCGTCGTGGTCTCGGCACTTCGCCGATCGAGGATCTTTAATGCAAAATTACGCGTTGTTATGCCCTCAATTCTATATAGCGTTTGTTTCTTGAAATTGTTATGCACTTCACCGTAACGATTTAAGAATAAATCACCTGTCTACTTTTGCAGCCCATTAAAATTCTTGCTCTGTTGACGAACGAGTTAATAAAAAAAAATGCGAAAAACATTGAACTAGACATCAAAGCCTCGTTAATACGGTGGAGATAAGAAAATGTGTACTAAACTAGTTTGCCACTTTAGGAATTAGAGAAGGCAGGCCTGATGTCAGAGGGTTCCTAATTTAGTTTCAATGTGTTCTTTATAAGCAATTTCTTAAATCGTGGTCGAGATAGATGAGGTGGCAAGAGGTATAAAAGACGAGAAGGTGGAAAAATGGTTAGGTATGGTGGACAGAGAAAGAGGAAAGATGTGTAGAAAGGGTGTGTAGTAGGGCAGGAGGCCATAAAAGATCCAAAGAGATAGATGATGCAAGAGAAAGAGGAAAGAGAGAGGCAGATCAATTTAGACAGCAGATATAAGAAACGAAGTATGGGAATGAGAGTGATGAGTAGACTCCGGATCTTTATGCAAAATGAAAATTGTCTGTATTGATTCCAAGAAGTAGGAATTGCCCAGAGATTAAGTTTAATAAGTGGCAGAAAATGCCATAGTACCTTTGAATTCTTCGAAAGTTTTGATTATCGCATATTTGGTATATCCATTTGTGTCACAAATGCATGAAGATCCGCAATCTAGTGATGAGTGAGCGAATGGAGAAAGTAAATAGAAATGTACTGATTGGATTTGTGTAAACCGTAGTATACGTAAAAAAATACGTAAGAAATTTCTAAGTTCAGGGCAGTCTTCACTTTAGTTGTTCGATTCTATTTGATCTTCTATTTTATTTGAAAGTCGGTGAAAGAAGCAAGAGCAAAAGTCCGAGGCTAGTACAATGAACTGATTGTACGAATTGTCGATCGTTTGATCGAATAAGAACCACGGCATGGGCACAGGCACGGTTGCTTTCTTCACTTCAGCTTCCTGGGTCCGAAAAGGCTCCCGTTTGAATTCAATTCGAGCGACAAAAGAAACTGCGGTCTGCCGGGTTCAGGGACCGGTCGCGTACGCGTGTTAACCAACGCGTTAATCTCTCAACTATGGGTGACGTTTTATCGACACCGTGGTTCTGTATCGGCCAATAACTTCTTCCACAATACTGGAGAACTGTCTTTTCCGGTAACCCAGTTCGTTCATTTCCATGTACAAAGAAAAAAATCGCTATTGCAATGATGTTATGCATTCGCGAGAGAACGAAAGGAATGTTAAATAGCACAAAATTGAGAAGAAATGAAATACTAGACAGTGGAAATATTCAATTGAAATTAAATATTAAGTAGAAACTAAATGATTGAATAATTATAATAATAATTGAAAATACTGAATAGAAACTAAACAGTAAAAAGAAATTGAGAAGAAAGGAAATATTTTTTCGGTAAAAATATTTTGAAGATAGGAAATATTAAACAGTAAAATATTGAGAAGGAATGAAGTGCTATTGTTTCCCGCAATTTGACACAGAATATTTAAATATATTTCGCATACATATCTGCTGTATACCGATCACTGTATATAAGT
Source organism: Megalopta genalis (assembly GCF_051020955.1). Lineage (NCBI taxonomy): Eukaryota > Metazoa > Arthropoda > Insecta > Hymenoptera > Halictidae > Megalopta > Megalopta genalis. The sequence goes on along the minus strand of NC_135015.1, from coordinate 13,254,769 downwards.
AGTTAGCTGGTATTCTCGTCGACGAATCGAGCTGCGATAACGAGATCTGCCCACTCTGGAGATTTACGATCGCGGAATTTAATTCGGTAGCTCGTCCAATTTGATCGTGATACCGCGATAAAGGAGGGTCCGTGTCGCGGTCGCATCTTGCTCTGCAACCGTGCAGACAGAGAGAGAGAGAGAGAGAGAGAGAGAGAGAGAGAGAGAGAGAGAGAGAGAGAGAGAGAATTGGGAGCACCCTGGACCATCGCAGCGCAGTAGCGTAATTCATACTCTCAAAAGAAGTCCACTTCGATAATGCATGCGACTCTTTGGCCAATGGGATCATCCGTCATTGAACAAAGATCATCCTTGACACGATAAGTGGCGATGTCAGCTTCATCGTCTTTCCGTTTACGCTGCATTCATGGAACCCATAGGACAGCGGAACCTGTTATTACGAGCTGACCAATTGCTGTGCCCTTGATTTGTTTTCGGGCATAAGTAACTTTATACTCGCAATATATCATATTCGACAAACATAAAGGTACGGTAAATTCTGTCCAGAAGGCTCGGAGCTTGGAATTGAAAACGGTAATCGCCAGGACACTCGGACACGATTCTTTGAGCCTCGCCTCAGTTTTATAGAAACTCGTGGCAGTGGGCAATTATTTGATTAATAACTTTTTGCCGCGATTCGAGGGCAATTCGGAGCCACATGTCACGATTCGAAGGCAATTCGGAGGCCGCATGCCACTATTCGAAGGCAATTCGGAGCCACATGTCACGATTCGAAGGCAATTCGGAGACACATGTCACGATTCGAAGGCAATTCGGAGACACATGCCACTATTCGAAGGCAATTCGGAGAGCACGTGCCACTATTCGAAGGCAATTCAGAGAGCATGTGCCACTATTCAAAGGCGATTCAGAGAGCACGTGCCACGATTAGAAGGCAATTCGGAGGCCACATGCCACTATTCGAAGGCAATTCACATGTCACAATTTGACGGAGATTGATAATACCCTTGTAGCTCTGCCGTTTTCTTACCTGACTCACACCCAAACAGAACACTTTCCTCTTCCGGGAATTCGCGTAGCGTGCCGCATGTACTTGACCGACTCCGTCGAATCTTAGCATTGACGTAGCAATAAACAAACAAACCAAAGACAGAACAACCGACTCCACTACTTTACTACGTAATAGTAAAATCTCTGAATGGAAAGTTCACCAGTGGAACGGTCACCAGTACACACAGTCCAGCCAACATGTGACATGAGAAATGGAAACTATGAATTACTATATTATCTTAACCTTCTGTTGTATTCATACTCAATTTACACGTTTACAATTTCCGGAGTAAAGTAAGCAGTCCTGATGTCGTCGTTGTGTCGAGATTCGACGACAAAGGGTTAACATTTAGGACCAATCACAACCACCTCTCTCACGAATACTGGGACTCCAAGCACGTAAGGACAAGACAGCCAAGTTCGCGAATGTTTTTCAGGCGAACCGGATTCGAAACGGTGCGGGGAAGACAGCGACCGCGTCGCGAGAATTGCAAGAGTCGGAAAGGAAATTCGGCTACGCCATTGCACCGGGGGTAAAAGTTGGGCCCGATCGCGAGCATCCTGCGTGGCGTGGCGCAGAGGTGAAATTGCGCTTGGCGCGGGAGAGGGTGCGGTGAAGATCGATTAACTCGGCGACGTTCGACGTAAAATACGGCTTCCAAGTGGCGTACTCGTGGCCCGGGCCCTCCGCTCGTCCTCCTCGCGCGTTTCGCGTGTCGGAACGCTACGAAACCGAGGTGAGGAAAAGAGTATGAGGGGGCGAGAGACAGAGCGAAAAAAACGAGAAAGAAAGGAAGAGTGAGCGAGGAAGAGAGAGAGAGAGAGAGAGAGAGAGAGAGAGAGAGAGAGAGAGAGAGAGAGGGAGAGACGGTGCCCACCTCGGTGCGGATCAAACGGAGCTGAGCTTCGATTATAATAAATCAAGACGTAAATAATGAAGGAACGGATGGGCCTGAAAGCGATGGGCCAGGAGGCAGATAAAGGAGGGGAGGACGGTGAAACACGGCTGCAATCGAATTCCCGATGCTCTCGCCTCTTGAGCACCGAGAACGAGAGAGACGCCGGAGAGACCGTGCTACAGCGATTAATGCTTCTACCCCGAGGGATCGAGATCTCTCCGCGTCAACCGCGGAACGAGTTTGATTTTATATCGTAATTTATTTCAATGGACCGTGTAATGGGATTAATATCTACGACGGCGCAGGCCCTGGACTAGACAATACGATGTTACGCGAAGCAACCATTCGCTAATCGATCTCGAGCTTCTGCAGCGCGTTGCGGCGATAACTTACTTCTACGACGATTCCTTCGCGCTATATTCTATTCAGATATTGCGTAGAAATTCGTTCGTGTTCTATGTGCAACCGTGAAACCCGTGTCTCGGTCGATAATTAGCTTTACGGCTACATCTACCATCCGAGTATTGACCGACGACTCTTAGACGATACAATTGCAATTAGCCGGAGCTCGATTGATCGAAGTATGTAATTCCTGCCGCGAGCCGGTTCGACGACTCACGGTGGCACAATTACACGGGGAAAGGTTTTCCCCATGTCGCGAAACTCGCGAAAGGCGTCCGAGGGCAGGAAAGGGAGCCGACCTCCTCCCTGTCGGCGAGCAAGGAAGTCGTACTCCCACGCAAAGACAGCCGAACCATTGTCTACCGCCTATAGTGCCGGGCAGAGAATTGCCCGGACTCGGCAGCCATGGGAAGATTATGCGTTTGGCTTTGAATTACGTATTAGCCGACGGGAGAGGGAGACGTAAAGCTTATATAGAATGGAACGGGAAAGAGAAAAGAATGAAAGAGGATCTCCGCGGACCGGGAAGAAGAGGACCACGACCAGGCGGAGGGAGTCGGGGGGAGGAGGAGGCTCTCTTATTAACGAGGAAGCGAAACAACTCGCACCGGCACGCTAATCGAACGAGCACACAGAACGCACGGTCGTATCAACGGCCATCTTTGTTCACCAGGTGCCTCCGCGATTCTCCGCCGATGGGAATTTATCGAACCGTGAAAGGATCTCCGGCGTATTTCGATGCGAACGCTCGAAAAATACGCTCGGCACCGCGCGTCGCTTATAAAGCACACAAATACGCGTCGGGGGGATCTAATGAGCGGACGTTTAACGATCGAATTAGAGAGTGCCATGCCGAGTGTCCCGTCGCTATGCCGGATGAGGAGTTCCGTGTCCACGGAATCGCTAATGCCCGATACCTCGTGGCCACCTCGAAATCGGTCGTTCACCTTCTTAGTCATCCGGACGCGATCCTACGATCCTCTATTAGGATCTGCTATTAGAATCTGTTAGTGGTTAGAAATCGAACTTATCGATATGCGTATGTAATCGTGCATTCTTTTCTATACAGGGTGACCCAAAAATGTCTCGCAATCCGGAAATGAGGGATTCCTGAGATCTTTTTCCTTAGCAGAAATGCAGTCCGCTGCTTCGTTTAGGAGTTATTAACGAAAAACAGTGACCAATAAGAGGCGAGTACGACTGACACGAGGCAGTCCAGCCAAGGAGCGCATGAAGCCCAATTCCGCTCTTTGGCTCAGCCGTTCCGCGCCAGCTGATCTCGCCCCTTATTGGTCGCTGTTCTTCGCTAATAACTCGTAAACAAAACGGCGGATTGCATTTTCGCTCAGGAAAAAGTTACTTTAAATGACCTCAGCAACCCCGCATTTGCGGATTGCGAGACAGTTTTGGGACACCCTGTAGAATGTGTCTGCGGCTATGAGGAAAAACGCTGCAAGTCACGATTTCAAAAAATTTAATTTAATGCGTTAATTGCGGCATATAGGATTTAGGATGCATCAGAGAAAAAAGATCGTGAGAACAAAATCTATGGTCTTGAGAAAATTATGCAATTTGAAAACACTACCGATACGAAGCATTAATAATCAGAACTTTAAGCGACAATGTCTCGGAAGTGAAAACATGTGACTTGCAGCTACAGCAAAGCATTTCAAATTCGTGGTCCTAAAGGATACATTATGTAAGTCAAACGCGTTATTATATCACAAGTTTAGTCTTTTTGTTCAGAATTAAACAATCAGCGTCTAACAATTATTTCTCCCTTTCACTGCGCATTTCACTTTTACGAGAGCCAGCGGTACCAGCATTTGACTCGTCATCTCGTACAAATACATGTACAAATACATCTCGCAGAATGACCTACATAGACATACGCGTATGCTAACTTCCCATTTTAAATAATTTTACTAAGCTGGCGCAAATAATACAAATCTACGCCTAGAGCAGTAAACGACATATCGCAAATATACATCTGTGTGGCAGTGAAATGATTAACCCAACAATTTCACTGCGAGATGCTGAAGATCTTCGCAGCTTCTACCTTTGTCCTAGCTGAACGATCCAATGGAAGAGCAATAATAATATCAATTGCAGATGCACGTAAATAGACGGTTGGAGCTGCCTTGACGCCTTGGTCTTCGTCGAGACGTGTCAACCCCTATTATTACAATTGCACCGTTATCCTAGACCACTGTTCAATTGAAACTAAACCCCGGTCGCGATCTCCAGACGAGTTCAAAAAATTCATCGAACGGACAGGTAATTTCTATCATCGAACAACCACTTAATTTGTTTCGTAGAACTGCGGTCAATTGCTTTAAAATACTGCACCGATCAGACTCGTTCTAAACAGGAAATCATTTCATAGCTAGTTGCTAGAAGATGAAGAAAGAAATAGAACGACGCTCGGAAGGGGTCCGCAGATCTCGAAGTTGGATGTTGACTCACCGCGTTGATTCGCAATTTTTTAGAGGAGACGCTCTCGTTGAGTGACCGTGTTGTAACACTTCGAAGGAGGGCTCCTCGGAGCAAGTTGGTTGCGAAGATCGCAAGATCCGCGGAAGAGTCGAAAAGGGGAACCGGGATCGAGGTGGCCTCAGAAGCGACGGCGAGGGCGGCAAGGGGCGGCGGGTGGAGACGACGGCCGGCGTCGGCAAGAGGAGGCAGTTAGCGCGTGTTTACACGACAGCGCTATGTAGCCGGCGACCTCACAGAACAGTCTCTCCCCGATCCGAGCGAAGCGAACGTTTCTATTTGTCCGAACACCTCGTTCCGTCTCTTTCGCAGCAATCGGCCGTTCCCTGCCAACCCTGGCCACCGTCTCTCTTGCTCGCAGCCTCTGCTCCCAGCCTCCTGGAGTGACCGCGGCTCGACCCTTGAACGCGTAACGACCCGGCTGAGCGAGTTAGGAAGCTTAACCCTTAAGTGGACTTTCAAATTGAGCTCCGAAAGCGCGGCGGCTCCTTCGATTTATTTAACGTTCGGTTGTGTCAACTGACCAAACAGTAGCGATAGGAGCGCCGCAATGTGACAGATTATTTGCAGTTTTGGACGATCGCAGTCGGATTAATAGATAACTATGTGCTTCAGATTAAGATTCTTGAGATTAACATTTAGCCGACCGAATGGGGCGATCTCCCCGTTTGAAATTAAGTCGCGCGATGACCGAATGGAGGTACAGTAATGTCTCCCTAACCGACGCTCAGATTGTGCAGACGAATGGACAATTTGGAAAGAAGAGATATGATTATTCCAGTCTTGCGTCTCGTTTTTATAGCTGTTGAGAATCGGTAATTATAAAAACAAGGCGCAAGACTCAAATTAATCGGATCTCCTCTTCCCAAATTATCCATTTTTGGTGCACGATCTGAGCGTAAATTAGGGAGAATTTACTGTAAATATATTCGTAACGAACGATACGTTTTAAATTCAAATTCGAACTATGATCGAATGTTATATTCTATCATATATATATATATATATACACACAATCTGAGCGTCAGTTAGGGAGACATTACTGTATCTCCCACTTTTACCTTAGCAACGCGGCGGCCCTCATTCTACTTACTTTTGTTTTGTTGTCGTCGATCAGTCTCGACCTGGAATCCATCGGAACTCATTCAATACTTTTTCTTTCTTTATAAAGCACAGTTTTAATTAAACTGTCACTGTCGGTCGCACGCGTGGGAAGACAGAATTGTTCAAAATTCAGTTTATAAAAAATTAATTTTCACGCTAATCAACGTTATAATTTCTTCGTTTTATAAACATTTGCAAGAGGCACGAATGTTGAAGTAGTAACCGATGCCGTATAACTTTATGATACTATAAATTTTAATTCAATCGAGGCGCGGTCGTGAAAGCGTTAAGATCCGCTCAAAAAGATTAAAGCAAGGCGATCTTTCGTGCCGTATTCGGGGAACCTGTGTTAATTTTCCCATCGAAAAATATCCAGCGCGAGCGGAAACACACGTGTGTAAATTATAAGCACTGATTGCCAGAATGATGAATTGCGAGAATTTCTCAGTTTCTCAAGTTTTGGCTAAAACGACCAATCTTACGATTCTGCATAACCCATGGACTCCGGACCATTTTCACAACTGTACTATTGACGATGTTTACAACAATTCTGAGCTTCATACGGCAATTTTTCAAAACGTATTTTCGAAGTTATTTCTTACAGAGATTCATTAGCCTTCCTATCGTTCCTAATGTAACGGCAATTTATGTCATTTAACTGCCGTAAAATTGAGTAATCAACGATTTAAATGCTCCGAGCTGAAATTGACACAGCCACAGCTTTGCTGGGGTTAATGTGTGTACATTCAGATTATCGACGAACATAGTATTCGATGCATGTGCGAATTACAAAGTAGGAAAAAGCCCAGACAATTCCGTCTCGCGATCCGGCATTAACTCTTCGGTGAATGTAGAGGCTCAAAAACGAGGAACGAGAGAAGAAGGGAGCTAGAGGAAGAGAGAAAGAGAGAAAGAGAGAGACGGTGTAGGCTCGATAAAGTTTAAACGACGCCCTATAAACGTTCTTCGTTACGGTAATCGTTTAATCATCCAGCGATACGCGGTGCGGCGCGCACCACGGCGAGAGGGAAAGGAGAGAACGAGAGCAAAAGAACGGGCGACGTCCACGTACAGCTGTAAAACTCGTCTAGAATCCCATAAAGAGGCTCGGTAGGCCTCCTAATTTCGATGGATACGGTCGACAAACGTCCGGCCGGATATCTTTTACAAGAGCCGCGGCCGGCTCACGAAAGTGCCAACCGGTGGCTTTTACGAGGAGCGGAGCGACGGCGGGCACCACTAAAAATTATTAATAAAAACGTTCGCATCGGCGTCGCTCCTGTAAACATCGCTTTTTAGATGTCGTATCCGAATCGTAAAAGGGCGCTGCCGGTGTCCCGTTCAAGTTTTTCAGGGTCCCGCGCCTTTCGGGACCAGATCGAATCGACTTCGAACGCGTTTTACGAGCGAAACTCTCTGTCCTGCGCGGGACAATGTCGAACACCCGCCTCGATCCACCCCCAACGACCTCCGTTTTCACCAATGGCCATGGGTCCCTACGCTTTTCGCACCGCAGGGGACAATTTCTCCTAGAATTGCCATTTTTCTTCGACTCAGCACGACTCCGACACTTTAAACGCGAACTGTACACGTGCGTCACTAAAAGGAATCAGATTCCTCCATTATTTGATGTAGAAAGCTGTGCACGTGGTATGAACAATAATTCTCGAGTTTCTTGGCTTGTGACCTTCGGTGCTCCTTCTCGTTTTGCTAGGTCAGCACTGCCCTTTAAAACCTCATGCTACTCGTCGAGATTCAGCGCGACTCCCACTTTTTACAGGATATTTCAATTCGTTAACAACAACCGCGACAAGATTGTCATATTTGCAATCAAACTTAGAAAATTTAAACGCGCGTGCTTCGTCATTAGAACCTCATGCTACTCGTCGAGATTTAGCGCGACTCCCCCTTTTTACAGGATATTTCAATTCGTTAACAACAACCGCGACAAGATTGCCATATTTGCAGTCAGAGTTAGAAAATTTAAACACGCGTGCTTCGTTACTGGAATAAGAGCTTTAATTCGAAAAGGTTTGGTTCCATTGACACAACACAGAAGCTGAGGCCGAAAACAGAGATTTAGAATAAGTACTAAAATTAATGAAGATTCGATTAAGACAATCAAATCGGCCATGTATTGACGATGTTGAAACGGTGTGTCGAAGCGCAATGAAGAGAATTTAACGAGGATGGCAACAAAATTTATAACTAGACCGCGGATTTTATGCATTTATTATAAAACTGAGTAGATCGAACAGAAATGAATGCAGAAAACAAACTTAATGATGCTGTTAAATTATTTTCAACCTACGAAAAATATTAAGAAACAAAGAATTATGCGATCGAGGAACAGAATTTTTATTTTACATAAAAAGATCCGCAGTCTAGTTACAACGAAGGAGGAAGGAGTCCAAGTCGAGAAACCAGGCAGCGATAAAGACGTAACAGCGATTACTATTTCCGTGACGAGAGACGACGAAGCTGACGCTCTAACGGCGTCGTCCTTTCAAGAAGAATTCGTTACGAAGGTTCGATGGATCGGTACGAGGCTTAGCGTGCCAGTTTGGTAGCCGGTCCGGCCGGAGGATCGACAATGACCTTAGATCTGAATACGGCGCATCGGTTCCCTTTCATCCTCGGGGCCGGACACCTCCGGTTTCTACGTCTCTGTACAGTGTACACCTACTAGTCCATATTCTTCGAGGGGCAAGTGGCGCGTAATGTATTCCGGCGGGCCCCATTTGTCACGCGTCCTCTCGCCGAGGAACATCAAAAGGATTTTCGAGGCGCATTGTCGCGCCTCCATAGAAATAACGCGACAAGCAGCCGATTCTTTCCGGTGGATCGTGCGCGATGAATCGGGCACCGAGGAAGGAAAATTAATATCGTCGTTTTGCCTCGAAAATCCAAAGAGCAACGAGGCGAAGGAGGAAGTGCCGCGCGGCGTTCTCGGCCAGCGAGGAACAGAAAATTAATCGGCGGCCGGTGAATAATCTCTCGGGGCCCGGTGGAACGAAGCCCGACAAAAAACAGCCGAATATTTCAATAACCCGATGGGGCCGGAGATTCATCGGAAATCGTATCTGTCAGCCAAAAGTCTTCTATGTATCCTTTCGCCGCTACGCGTCGTTACGCGCGGCGATATTTTACCAGCCATAAAAAGACGATTAATCAGGTGTCGCCCCTCCTCCCCCTCTCTTTCTCTCTCACTCGCTCTCTCTCCCTCAGTCCACCCTTCCCCTTTCACATCTCCCTTTGGCTCGATCGGCCACGCACATTCTAGCCCCCGATTCTTTTTATATTATATCGTCATACCTGCCGCTCATTTGTTAGAAATAAAAGTCTGTCCTTCGGGAACGCGGACCGCCTCGATCCCTACCTGCCGGCCCAAACGGAGTCCAACACCTGCACGAAACCAGCCCACCATCGTCCAGCATCGAAAAAAGCTTGTGCACACAGGAGAGATCCTTTTTGCTCTCTCTCTCTCTCCCTTTCCCTCTCCCTCTCTCACTCTCGCTTTTTCTTCCTACCCTCCCGGTCCCTTTCTTTTTCGAGTTATGACGTGTTTAACATATAAATGAAAATCAGGCCTATAAAAGTTTAACGCCCGCGATTATCTCGCGGTTGCTCGAGTTCCCCCGCTTTATCCTCTCGCTCCGCCAACCCCTTGCCAAGCCGGTCGTTTACGGGCTGCTCCCCCGGACCGAGAATTCTATTTCGGCGTCGTTTCGTGCAAGAGTTTTATCGGGGACGAACGGGATCGCACGATCGCCCGAGTTTTACCGAGAAAAATGTCTGATGTTTTATTGGAACCGACTGATTGAGCAATTTCGGACGATCTATCGGGACTTTGGATTCCCCGAGGAAGTCTTGTCGTCGTGGGACCATTGCTGCAGCTTGGAAATGCTTGATCGCTCGAGGTGACGAGTGATCGGTGATTCGTAAAATACAAGGACGTTCGCTTCGACAGGCAATTCTTTTCGATGAGAACGAAGCAGAGATTGATTTCTCCAGATTTTACCGAGTTGCGCGTGCTTTTTACTCATTATGCAATTAATCAAATTGGTTCGAAATAATGTGGCAAGATTGAAATACATTTGCGTTCGAGAACTCGCCTGAACGAGTCAACTTTGTCTTGACTGCGATACATTCGAGTTACTTTCAATACTTGACGTGCCGTTATTGCGGTAAGTTGATTTTAATGAACTTCGTTTAATAATCCTTGAAAAGCAAAACGATGGTACTTAAAATATACACAATTATTATTATTACGTGCGGTACGGAGCACTGAAAGCTATCGCAATGTTCGTTGCCTTGTAAAAACGTCATCGCATCCTTATAATTTCAATAATTGTACCCTAAAGAATCTGAGAATGATGAAGGTTCCGCCGTCGACTGACGAGCTAACTCGTCCGAGGAAGGAACACGTTAAATGGACGGCGGCGTTATCGCGCCACGGTAATCCTGTCGACAAAATGAAGGCGACGTCTCCGGAAATGCATTTCTTCCGGATAACGGACTAGGACGCGGAGGGCTCCGAGATTATCTCCCAAGGAATTTTGGGGATATTCCGCTGACGCTAATCTACACGATCTCTGTATTGTAGAAGGTCGTCGCGCGATTGGGAACAGACCTCGACGGTTTAAAGAACCATCGCAAAGCGTGCGTCAGCTAGCTGCACAGTTCAGAAATATTCAACAAAATCCTACTTTTCGTTTAGTTTCCATTATCGGTATCGCGGCTAATAATAGCTTGCACGCTTCTCTCAATTTCCCTACGTTTATCGTCGCTCACCTATCTGCTGCAAAATATAATATCGGGTCACTTAGTTTTGATAAATAAACCTGCACCTCGCCTATATCCGACTTATTGTTACAGCACGTACATGTCTGCCTAGTTTGTTAAATGCGTCGATAAGGAATTGTCTCTAAACAAGTCGATAATTGTTTCCTGTTTGCGACGGTCGCGGACATTATTTGCAGTACATATATCTTCAAAAATATTATGTTCCGCTTGCGAAGAAAATAACTGGTATCATAAAATGACTCATAAGACGTAATAATTTATTCTATTGACACTCGTCCGTCCATCGCGTCGATTTGGCGCCATTCTCGCGGATACTAAAGAAATAATCTGTTCTACAGACCGTTTTATTAGTTCCGAACAACGTGAATAATCTACGTTAAAACTTGTTCCGTCTCGTTTTTTAGATTTTCGTTCTTACAGCAGGAGTTCATTTAATTAATTATTTATTGCCCTATCTTATTCATTTCTCAACATTGTGCCAATTTCATGCAAAAGGACAGATTGTGCCGCAGAAACTTTATGCCGCATTTCATCTGGATAAAACGATTATTTCGAACGAATTATTTTATGCATCTACGGCAAAAATGAGTATTCGCGTCTGGAAATAGTAGAAAGATTCAAAGAATTTAAAAGCGCCACCGTACGATCTACTAAAATGATTCAAGCAAGGAGAAACTTTCTATTCAGTTTCTGTTTCTTGCAACAAAAAGGAGTCGATTTTTAGTTCGCCTCAAAATCCGTATTCTACTTGTTACGAGGCGATTCGTTCTAGCGCGCTACAAATAGAGTTCCAAAGGCAAATGAAAAAATAGGGACACATCTAAAGGCCGTTCCACGGCGATCGAGGAGTATCAAAATAAAAAAAAAACGAATAATGGCTGAAATTTCGCAGACAATCGATAGCAAAGAAGGGTTAAAGAGCAAGCGAAAATTCTTGGAACTTCGGAAACGTCCCCGCAAGAATGCGCCGGAGAGTTCTCGAGCGAAAGTGTGCTTATGGATCGCGTGTCAGTGGACGCACCTTGTCAAGGATGTACGCGGTGGACGTCCTGGTGTTCTTCGTTTTGAGCCTGCTATTTGTTGGAATCCTGTATTCGGCGTCCTTGGACTTCAAAACGCCTTGCTCCGAATCCTTCAACGCCAACTTTGACGGCATCTTCGCAACGCACCGACTCCAAAAGCGATTGTCAGCTGACTCTCGCAATTGATCGAGCGCGTACACATGAAGTCACACATAGATGCACGAAACCGTGGTCAAACGACCACTGATTTTCCAGCCCGTAGCGTCGTGGACTGGGAAACTCGCTGCTAGACCGCCCTTCGAAAACTGGCTTGTCGAAAACGGTTGAGGCTTTTCTTGGTTTCGCTCTTCCCGCCCCCACTTTTTTCTGTCCTCTCGTGGGGCTGTTTCTTCGGGTCCAATCCCCACCATGCCCCGCATCATCCCGCGTTTTATCTCGACACGCCCGAAATTCGTGCCCGAATGGCTCCCAAACCGCACTGCCCTCGCTGGCTTGTGGCTCGGCGCAGTCCCCATAAATTACGTTCGAAACGATTTCGTACATTTTCTTTGGGACCCCCACTGTTTTCAAGTTCCGAGGCAGCACTCTGCCAAGGAAATCGGAAATATTCCCGCGACGAAAATAAATACGTTCGACTTTTGTAACGGAAATGGCACAATTATTATAACGGAACTCGTAATTCAATCTCTTGCATTGCGATTTATTTTCAAAAAAAAGCCTGCGCGTGCAGACAATGATTTTATTTCATATAATTATATAAATGTGGAGACTATTTCGTTTGAAATCGAACAGAACAATAAAGTATTGCTAATATTCAATAAAAATAGTAAAATATCCTTTTTAAGTTATGCTTGAAATCAAATGAAATTAAATACGAACAATAAACTATGATTCTAATCCACTCACATCATATAGACCGAGCAACTTTATGCGTTTGTATCAAAAATGTGCTGGTAAAATTCAAAACAGTAAAAATGTCAGAAAACTTATTTGTAACGTATTAAAATCATTATGCTAATGAACGCTTCTGCAATTCCTATTTCTTGCAAAGGAGACAGAAAAGATTTATTTTGCATAAAGATCCACGGTATAATGATTAACTTTCAATGTGAAATACTGAATAGACTTTGTTAACGATGTTTACCAAGTTTATGGCACCGATTACAGCTGAGCCATTGGATTGGTCGCCTCTTAACCAATCAATCGTTGCCATCTCTTTGAAAAATTTGTACGTTACAGAGTGTCCCGATAGGTACACGAAATCGAGAAATGAGGGGTTTCTGAAACCATTTGGCCAGTGAGATGCGAGATCAGCTGGCGCCAGGCCCCAGCCAATGAGCGGAATTGGGCTTCGTCCGCTCATTGGCACGGCCGCTTTGTGTCGAATAAGCTCGCCTCTCATTGGACAGTGCTCAGGAACCCCTCATTTCCTGATTTTGTATAACTTCCAGGATTTTAGATATTATATAAAATTAAACATTCTATTATAATTTTAAATATATTTGTTGATTTTCTTCATGCTTTGTTTGAGTACAACATTCTTATAAAACACATAATTTAATCAAGAATATATAAATATATTATATATAACATATTAAATATATATAATATATATTATATGTTATTATATATATTAATATATAAATATTATATATACTTAAACATTATATTATAATTTTAAATATATTCCTTGATTTTCTTCGTGCTTTGTTCGAGTAGAACATTTTCGTAAAATACATAATTTAATAAAGAATATCGAAGTATACATCTTCTTTAACCGGTCAGGTGTTTCGCCGAATATACCCGTCATGAAGAAATGGCAGCCTTTTGTGTCGCGATAAAAATACTCGTCCAGGATCAGTTAAGTGAACGAACAATGATTTCGTTCGGAGCCGCTGCGAATCGCAAACAAATCGTTTTGGACCCGGTCCCGGCGAGGAAAAACGGTTGAGCGGGAAAACGTGTATTTTGGCGAGGTCCTACCAAAGCAAGGAAGACAAAGGTTTCCCCGCGGCTCGCTGCGTGTCTCCGTATACCTGGCGATTTCTAATCCCAGCTAAGGGCAATCTGGTAGACCGCCAGGGGAATTATCTTACCTGGCCGTTTCGGAGCCGTTTCCCGAGATAATTTATTGCTTCTGAATCTCAACATTGTTCCAAAATCGGCGATACGTTCCGAGTCTGGGGGTCGACGAAGGCTGGATTAAGGCCCAATACCAAGGCCCTTTACCGTAGGGACGACGCGCCTCGTCGGAAATGTAATTAATCAAGCTCAAACGCGCTCTAATGAGCTTGTACCGTCCTGGACCAACGGACGGACGGACGGACGTTCTACGAATCGACGATCTAATAGCGCCACGTCGTCGAATCTGCTTCGTGGAAGTCCATCAATCGGACCGATGCGCTCCACGACCTCGCTGAAAAACGATGTTCCCTCGATCTGTCCACGTTATCGTCGTGATTTTACCGAATTATCATCTTTGCGCATTTTGCTCCTTCTGTTACCCATGCGGTGCGCGACTGCGCTCTAGTCGAAATTAGCAGCGATCGAGACGTGGCTACAATTTATTTATCTTATTATTTTATTTATTCCTTTCGGAGGAATCTTCGAAGGATCGTTGCAATCGAAATGCAATAAATCGTTAATTTACCCTCGGCTTTGGCCCAGGATATTTAAATCCCGGTTTAATCCCTGTTTTTGATCCAGGGTGTTTAAATCGTCATCAAATAAGTTTCGGCAACTTGATCGAATAAATGGGCGTTACACTAGGGCTGACAAGCCTGCACGAAGCATCGACAAAAAATATGTCGGGAAAAATTGACAAATAAAGGTGAGATTCGTCGTAAGCATCGTCAATTGTACAGTTGTGAAAATGATCCACCGTCCGTGGTTTAAACGAAGCTCCGATGTCTTAACATACTGATGATGTTATTCTGATATTATCGGAACATGTTTCACGCGAAAATAGCTCGATCTAAAGCGGCTTATGCGCGAACACAATAAACACTTAACCTAGTACCCAAATAACTGTTCTATTATCGTAATACTTCATTTCCTGGCAGCTTACTAATGGCAGTTTCAGAATCGAAGATCGAGGTTGAGAATTTCGTAAAAAAAGAAACCCTCGCTCCAAAGCGATGGCAATTTTGTCCGTAAGCCAATAAATAATTTCGGCCAGTCTAATGCAACGATCTCTCCTGGAATTACTATTTGAAGGAAAATCATCGAGCGTCTCTCACGCGCAGCCGTCAGAACGCAGACCCGCGGTAAATAAAGTCGTAGGTGTTCAAGACTGTCTTCCAACGCTTATTTAGTCCTCCATCGCGAATACAGATATCCGTTACATAAGCGTTTCAAGAGAAACCGAACATTTAGCTCGCGCATTTCTCAACATCGCGTACCGTATTATTCTAACGTAAATAAATAACCGAATGACTGGAATGAAATCGATGAACGGAACAACGGTCGCGGTTGAATGAAACGGACGTCCCTGGACGAAAATGATCGTGCAAGATCGTCGCGAAACACGTTTTTCTCCGGGAAAAATCGCGGACAGACGGCCGAGAAGAATTTCGAGCCTGCCTGTCTCGTGTCCACGTGTGCACGCAGGTCTCGAGGAATCGCGGCCACCTGTGCGTGTGCGCACAGTGGTCTGGGGACCACTGTCGCGCAACTTTTCGTCCTCGCCTACTTACGGTGCGCTCGCTGATGCGCTTGCTTATGCACTCGTGCCGCACTCGAGTGCTCGGCGTGTCTCGTCTCGCGCGAAGGAGAAAAGAATGGGCCAGGAGAGAAAGGGCGTCTCTGTTGCACCGGCGCGGCATTCTAAAATTAAGCACGAACGGGGTCCGTGTCAGCCACGACACGCATCTACCAGGAATCACTTCGGCGTGGCGTCTGCCGCGGTGTACGCAGTGTGCAGCGCGGAGCCTGTGCCGCCCCTCCTTTTATCGCGTCGGAGAGGAGACCAGGAGAGACCGTCGAGTGACCGACCGGACCGGGAGGAATGAAGATCGTCCGCTTTTCATCGTCGGCAAAAGCCGAGCCCGGCCCGAGCCCGGCAAAGAAACCATGGAAAATCGCGCACGCGAGTCGCGAAACGCAAACAGACACGACTCGCGAGCCACCGAAGCGTTCCCGTTTCGAGGAGACCCGAGTGCTCGTCGCATTTTTGCCGTGGTATTCTTTATCGGAGTTCGGAGAGAGCTGCGGGACCTTCGGGTACAAGCTTTCGGAGCAACGATCCGATCGTGGCGCGGACGATGATCGAATAAGAACGGTGCGCCATAACGTTGCTGCAATGTTGAGAGGATGGGAGAAGGAAAGACGAACGTCGATAGGAAGCGAAACGTCCAACGGCTTTGTTATAAATTATGTGAGGCACCTTTTGACAGTATCATGTCATTTCGATTCACGCTAGCCTTACGGAATCTGTCGAAACGATGGGTCACTAATTTTTTCATTTACGGCTATTCAGACTGTAAAGACATTCATTTATAATTATTCATTTAACCCTTAAGGGACCAAAACTATTTATTTCCAGTTTACACACTGCCAAGTCGAGACTGTTTTTCTGACGAAGAGAAATTTTTTACTGAAAACTTTTCTGTCAAATATAGAGAAGAGATATTCATTTTTTTAAATAAAACTTCGTTGATATATTTTCATCGAAACAATCGTGCCTATTCTTCCAATGTTTCCTGCCAGATTTTCCTGCCAGTGTATGGCGGCATTGGACCGTTAAGGGTTAATATACATGGTGTCGCAAAATTATTATACATGCGGGCAATGAGAGGTTTACGAATTATTAACGAAAAATACTGACCAATAGGCGGCGAGATATGCTGGGCATTAATAGGCCCAACCAACGAACGGGCGGCCTCCTAGAATTCAGGGTTCTGATCATTCCATATGAGGGTTGTGTCGTCGACTTCGGGGAGCACGGCGAGCGCGCCTGAAGAAAGATCGTAGGTGGGAACGGGCACGAGGTGCGAAAGAAACGAATGTGATAGAGCGGCGCGGCGTCTTGTTCCTCGGAGGGGAAGAGGGTGTTTACGAATTGGCAACTCGGCTCGAGATTTACGGTCCGCTTCGGATAATCGAATAAGGCCGCGAACGATGAGGCGTGGGCGCAAATGATGGAACTCCGCCAGCTGGACCAGCCAGCAACGGGCGGCACCAACGGATCGCGGATATATTCGCGGTGCATGCGCTATCATCCGCGATAGTATAGCGGAAAAGCCGCGGTAGCAATCTAGCCAGATAGAGAACGCTCGAATTCGAGCACGTCGAATGATAAATCACGCTGCGGCGCGCACGCGGCCGCGCCGATCGTATCGAGCCTCGCGGAAACTCCGGGACAATAAATCTTCCCGCGGCCAGCGAGAACGAAATCTCACACGTCGGACAGGCGATTGTCTGCGAAATAGCGTTTCGCGGTAGTCACGACAAAGGAGAACGGCCGTGGTGCCGGTTTTATGAATTCTTTGTGCGCTGATCGAGCTACGCGATCTTTCTGCTTGCGTTGCCGTTGCTCGACGCGTAAATGTTGCTTTGTATCGGTTGTACGCAATCCTCCGGCTCCGGAGACAATTTCGCGAGACGGTATCGTTAACACTTTTAAACGAGGATTTCGTACGTAGTCTATCAACACTTGAACTACCAATCCAGTCAAAATGACCGGTTTCCGGTTTTTTTTCTGTTACAGTTGCTGACGTTATGAAACTCTATTTCTTGGAGAAATTTTTAGGTACACTTCTTTACTGAGGTATATATCGTAATAGAAATTATTATAGGAAGTTTAAATAAATTCAGGCTTGGTATTGCTACAAAACGACATACATTAGTCTCATTTAGGATTCGGTAGTTCCAGTGTTAAATACGAATGAAATTCGCGTTTACGAAATCGAAGAAAAACTACTGATAAAAATGAGTTGCTATTTATAATTAGATTGCGGATTTTATGAAAAAAATTAGTACAACAAATGCAAGACAGTAGAAGGATTCGAGACATTTAAGAATGTCGATACATTGTTCTTAACTTATTACGATTGTCAAAGTAAGAAATAAATTTCTAACTGATCGCTGTTCTTGCAATTGGTACAGACAATTTTTATATCGCACAGAGATCCACATGCAACAATAGAAAGATTAAGAGAATTTAAGAATAACTGTATATTATTGTACTTTCCACTTATAGTAAAATTTGCAGTTTTGTTTCATTTGTTTACTTGTTTATTTGGCGAAATCATCTGAAAAACTCTTTGTCGCATACGATCAAAATGTGGGAATTATCGCAAATTATTGTTAGAGAAAGGAAAACATTTCGACCTGACTCTTGCCAGCTGCACGAACGGAATATTTATTTTTCATGAAGATTAGCAGACTAGTTAACAAAATATGAAAATAAAAGTTACGTACACTACACAATAATAAGTTAACCCCTTAACAATTTACCTCGTGTGAGACTCGGACAGAGCGACAAATGCCGAATTGTTTATTGCGAGTGAGACTTGGCGAGGCACAATAGTTGTTTAAACTAACGTAAATATCTATGTTCACTCTTTTATGCACGTTCATCTCTTAAATCTAAGAGATCGTGTAGGGTCTATTGTTCGAAGAAAGAATTAGTTCCGATTGCCGGGAAAATCCTAAGACACTCCGTAGTAGAGATTATTCCGTGACAGGAGGATTAGAGGAAAATCGTCTTGATTAATTGAAAAGTTTCTCAGCGTGAAGGAAAAGTAACCGTCCCAAGGCGGCGAAACGTACTGTATTTGTCGTGGAAAATACTTAGGAAGACGACAGGGGATCGAAGGGTCCATCTTGTCGGGTTCTCGATCTTGCTGAGCGGTTCATGTAAAATTTCGAGGCCGGGCATCGGAAACAATTGAAAGGTTGGACACTCCGGCGGTCGGGGGATGAAAAATGGCGGCTCGGTTTGTCCGCTTTGTCGGGGTCAAGCGTCCGCGCGTACCCCAATCGTTCTTCCCTCTCGGAGAGCAAACTCGGCCGAGCGAATCGGCGCAAAAAGGGGCGAGTTGTGGTCGTCGAAGGGGTGAAAAATAATAATTACTCGTTGTCTGCGGGGGTGGGGTGAGACAGAGGAGGAACCGTAGAAAGAAAGAGCGCGGAGGAGACGGAGAGAAAAGGGAAAGAAACGCGGAGTAAAAGAGAGAGAGAGAGAGAGAGAGAGAGAGAGAGAGAGAGAGAGAGGGAGTACAGGGAAGAAGGCTCGAGTTCGAGTTGGAGTTCGAGTTCGAGGCAACTCTCGAGCGGTCGGCCGACAAATGCCGGGCCAGAGGGAAGAAGGAGGCTTGTCCGGTGGAGGAGGTAGAGGGGAGGGTGAGGAGGAGAAGCGATGGCGTGATAAATGATCGAGTATTTAACACTCTTTACGGATTAGCATATAAACTACGGGCAGTCCATAGATCTTCGTGGCAACGCATTAACGGACGAGCAGCAGACCACGGGGATGATCTCTCTCTTCTCCCCTCCCCTCGAGCCTTCTCTCTTCCACCCCTTTCTCTCTTTCTCTCTCTCGATCTCTCTTACTCTCTGTCTCTTCAAGCGTAAGCGATCTCTCTGCGGATCGACTCGAGTCGACTCGCCTCGACGCGCGAGTTATTGTTTTGCGGTTCTCTCCCCTTCGTCCACCCTCCGTTCCTCTCTCTCTCTCTCTCTCTCTTTCTCTTTCTCTCTCTCACGCCTTCTCTTTGCCTTTCTCGTCGCTCCTCCTCGTCTCGCTCAAGGCAGAATGATAGAAAGGGAGTGAACCAGCGAGTCGCGGGCCTCGCGCTAGCAACCACCGCGAAAAGCTCGTTAATTCGACGATAACGAACGGGCCTCGTTACGCGCCGCGAGATACCTGTCCGGATAACGCTAGTCGAGGATTAGAGGGGGCCCGCTCCGTAATTATTTTATCCTAATTGATATTTGTACCGATTAGGATCACGCGGACAGTTATTTCCTGTCGCTCCGGCGCGACGGTCGGAACCCTTTGTCGCGCACCACGATATTTCTCCCGTGCCTTTTTATTTATGCCACCCTTTGGCGGAGAACGTTCCATCGAGTTCGCGATCGTGATTGCCCGAACACTATTCGGACGGTTATTGAAAACTAAAGATAGTAGTGAACGCATACGTTGCGCTTTGAACCATTGCAAGAGTCTCTAGAGCTGCAGAACATTGTCCCGAGACCATTATATTAAACAAATGTAATTAACAGGTACTCTATGCAGGATTATGTGAAGATTATACAAAAATTTCAACGGCGTGACGAAACACAGGAATACATTCCTACACTTTGCACGATAAAGACTGCTAGGAAAGTTTTTTCGTAGCTCGGAGACGGCTAGTCACTTCCTCAGATCAATATTATTAAATCATTAATTCTTGCTTATTCTTAACACGTTCGCGGACATGAATTCTATAGCATTGATTTTCACTGTGATGCAAAGCGACGCGAATGCTATAACATTCAAATTTACATGCTACATTATTATGCATTCAATTCTAGATAGCGTTTATTTTTTCGAAATGATTGTGCGCTTTAATGCAATGTCATCTGATTCATCGACTATTTTCATTTTATTTTCCTTTATCTTTCTGTATAGAAAATGTGACTATTAAAATGTGATAATCCGAGTATGTATTCGGTTGAAATGTGACTAATTAAAATTTCGATATCACAATTAATTTAAGAATAAATCGCCTGTCCATTTTTACAGCTCATTCAAACGTTTACATCCGAACATGCTTCAATTTGAATAGATCAATGTAAAATGATCCACGCACAACACTATTCATTGCACAAGTTAACGAAGTTTTCATCTGGCATCGCATCTAAGTAAACGTTCTATTATCCGAACATACATGCCCTCACGATTATTTTGGACAACCAAGGCTCTATAAAGTCTGCAACTGCACCCACGGAATACGGGTTCGTTTGTGTTGATTAGTTTACGAACAGAATAGTGTAAGAATAGTTTTATGAACGCATAAAACAATTGAAGCGCATTCGAACGCAAGACCGTCCTTCTCGTGCCTCGTTTTGGCCACTTCCTCGGTAGCCGACAATCCGCACGCATTGTGGCAGTTTATAATATTCATTGTACACTTACAGGGTGTCCCCGAAATAGCTGATCAAACTTTGGTAACGTATTCTACATCTCCTAAAGATAAGAAAAGGTCATATAAACATAGGTCCGGAAACTCATCGTTTTGCAGATAATAGCAAGTTGTAGTATGGTAATCAATAATAAGATATTGATAAGATAATAATAAGATAATAATATCGACAATGCGACAATGCTAAACAATTTTATTGTTACGGAATGTGATAGGGAAGTACACGGGGAAGTCATTTCTAGCAATTCCTTTATGTTACAATTCTTTAGAATCTAATCTCGCAAACAAAAAGTATTTTTATCTCTAAAACAAAGACTTTCCGGACCCATGTTTATATAACCTCTTTCTTCCTTTCGAGGGAGCAGAATTCGACGGCAAAGCTTTTTAATGGGAACGATCTACAATCAATTCTTTCCAATTGTCCCACAGCTTGTAACAAAAGATGACCAATTTGGAAAGACGAGATACGATTATTTGAGTCTCGGATAATCGTATCTCGCCTTCCCAAATTGTCCATTCTTGTTTTCGAACTGAGAGACAATTGAAGAGAATTTACTCCATTGTTAACAAATACGATTCCTCCGTTCCAAACGAATACCTCGATTCTTGTATACAATCGAACAGCAGTTCGCAACAAGTCGGAGAGGCAATCGTCTCGATTCGATCGACATCGTCCGCACCCGTTCGCGGAGCTCGCGTTTGATTCGCCGCAGGCTAATTGGCGACAAAACGGTCGCGTTTATATCGTTCCACGATGCGCGAAGCGTGTTACGACAGCCGGGCCGCGTGCTCCGCGGAGCAGATCATTCCTCGAGATAGAAAAATCGCGCCCCGACCCGCCTCGAAGATCGATAGAGCGATAGAGGCATGTAATACGAACGAGCGACTTCCGTCCCAAGACACACCACGCCGATGGAATCCACTCGGTATTGTTCGCAATTAAGCCTCGTGTCTGAGATATTTATTTCCCCGAGGGGTGGGAATGGTCGACGAGCCGGCTCGATGACTCCCCCTTTCAAGGACATCGCTCCCTTCACGAAGGAACGGAGAGAGAATCAGAAAGAGAGACGGGGGAGAGGGAGTGAGAAGCCTTAATCGGCTGCTAATAAACCGGGAAGGAGAAAATTACGTGGTTACACGGCCAGATAAAAGTGAGATTCGCTGATTAATTGATTAGGGAGGCGCCAAAGTCCGCCCCGCGCATTATACTCGACCGTACCCCGTCATTAAGGAGCGTACACTCACATGGACATGCGCGTGCACACGCGCGCGCATGAGGATCGTATCGTGCCACGCGGACCCCGACGCTTTCGTGAAAACGAGACCGACCGCGGCCGATCTATCTACCTTAATGGCTTCATGAACGGGCCCCCCCTTTGCCCGCTGGCCCGACGCGACAACCATACCACTAGGATCATCCAGAAACCCTCCACTTCCGGCTGGCATCGCCGTTGCAATGCTTGCGAAGCGATCTAGATCGGCGGCTTCTTCTACGCCACGATTCACGATCGGGGAAGATAGCACGGTTTCCATTTATATTTAATTTCTGCCATTTTTCTGCCTGCTGTTCTTGGTGTCTGTTGTACCGATCTCTTGTACTGTGTCATGCTAATAAACCAGTTATTTCATCGCGACGTTTAAGGAAATCAGGGAAGTTCATTTTCCCCCGCTATCGCCTACCATAGCATGTTACAGCGTCCCATGCCATCGAGTTAGGATAGACAAAATTTTCAACTTGTTTGATACTTTCAATGAAATTAGAAGGCATAAATGAACTTTAATAAAACGTTTTATTAAGCGCTAATAATATTAGCGTTCCTTTGCTTTTATTACAGCTTCTAATTCCTTCTGGCATGCTACGTATACATCGTTCCTTCACATGTTTTAATTTTCGCTTTTCTGTCAAATAGCTACAATCTTTTCCCTCAAATCAGCAATTGCAGCATTTCCAGACAAAATAGATCATCCTTAGAAAAGAAAAGGAAAAGACTAAGCATTCCGGATTTCGGGAACGTCAGGGCCACGCGAAGTTTCAGATTCGAGCTTCGCGAATCAAAAAATCAGGTTTCGACTCGTATCTAGTAAAAAAATAGCACACCTACTTTGTAGAATCTCGTGCGATATTTCAGTCGCGATTTTCCGCACGCGCCGAGTTTCTGCCTCCAAAATGGCCCCCTATTAAACCGCGCGTCATCAAAAGCACATAGTTTCGGTCCAAGAGAGAGAGAGAGAGAAAGAGAGAGAGAGAGAGAGAAAGAGACAGAGAAAACGAGAAAGAGAGATAGAGAGAAGCTGGTCGCCAGTCGTTCCTTTTTCCCCAATTAGCGGAAGATGTTACGCGGGTAAAAGCAGCAGACTTTACCGACGGATTACATGGCAAATTGAATCACGCAATTTGGACGGGTTTCAGATGGCGGCACGCCACTGGCACCGAGCACCAGGACGAACGAAAACGATCTAGAGGCGCGTGTGCTCGCTCGTCGGATCCGGCGCTGGACAGAATGGAACGGAGCGGAGCAGAGCGGAATAAAGCGGAATGATGCGGCCGATCAAAAGGCCGAGGATTTGTTGCCGTGGAGAAAGCTCGCGCGCCTGGCCCGTCGCGATCGGAACGAGCAAGCGGAGCAAGCGAGCCGAGGCTATCCGACCCGCCTGAGGACCCCACTAAATCGCTGAATGGTACCAAAGTCCGAATGTTTACACGCTGATGGAGGGGCCGCGCGAATTCTTGGTACGCATAAAACCCGACTGATGTACGCCAACCGGGCTCAGATCAAAGACGCGGCTTTCAAACAATGTTAACGCGTTGCTCGCTCCATACAGCACGCCGCAGACTCCTCCGCCACCCACTCCATCCCCCACCTTTTCTCTTCCCACCTCGCTTTTCTTCCTTTTATTCCCTCCTCTTTCCCTCTCTCTCTCTCTCTCTCTCTGTCTCTCTCTCGCTCTCTCTCACTCTCGTTCTCTCTTCCTCTTTCTCTCGACCTCTTCCTCGCTTTTCTTCCTTTTATTCCCTCCTCTTTCTCTCTCTCTCTCTCTCTCTCTCTTTCTCTCTCTCTCTCACTCTCGTCCTCTCTTCCTCTTTCTCTCGACCTCTTCCTCGCCTTTCTTCCTTTTATTCCCTCCTCTTTCTCTCTCTCTCTCTCTCTCTCTCACTCTCGTCCTCTCTTCCTCTTTCTCTCGACCTCTTCCTCGCTTTTTTGGCCGGTTTTATTTTGCCCTCCCGCGCCCTCACCCTTTCATTCAGTCCTCTTTGCTTTCTCCATTTTACCCTCTCTTTGACACGGTCGTTTTCTCCTTTCTTCCTTCCATTCTAGAGACATTCTGCGATTGATTTATTTATACGGTCGGTGTAAAAAGGATTGGTACAACCGTTTTGAACGGAGTAACTTTTTCAACCCTTGGCCGGCCGTGTTTTTTTCTTCAGCGACCTCGGCCTTTCAAGCCCGGGCTTGATCGTTTTATGAGTCTAGGCTTTAAAAAAATTTGAAAATATTGTGTAATATTCGCCTAAGTCTTTCATTCACAATTGACGATTAAATTTCTTTAGGCAAGGGGACAGGCAACACGACCCTTCCGCTTCGAACGTGAATTCGTCTGGCTACTTAAAGACCCAGGTTGTCGACGAAGGGTTCAAATTGAACCGAATGTGTCGTATTTCTTTGGGATGTTGGAGAAATTACTTTACCAGATAACGGCTAAAAACTTGTTTTCAAAATTTGTGATTGATTGATGATGGTAAAAAAATTAAAGGATCGCAGGAAAATACACGCATAGATACAACTGCGTCATCTTTTGGGAATAGGCGACGCTATGTAACGATCGCGCGATGTGTATATACACAACAAATAAATACTATATGGAATTATAACCTCGGTGAAAGGATAAAGAATTTAAAGCTTAATTCTACAAAAATAATGTCTCTCAACCCTTTGGTCCGAGCCTATAACGAAAATTTGAAAAATGCACTCTGTACTGCCATGCTAAGAACGAAACGATTTAGAACAAAATCATGTTCACCTTTAATAAATGTTAATGCGGTGAATTCATTGATGATACGAAATTACTCGAACCACTCGCATTAACCCGAGAAAGATAACCTACGTCGCAGAGGCGCCTGCGAAGACTGTTGATTTTTATTAATTTTTCATAGAGGTCTAGTGATTTAAGTTTAAAATTACTTAAAATATAAAAAAATATAATATAAATGCATTTTATTTTTACGATAATGCCAAACCTTTAAAATGACTAGATTAACTTAAATAAATATCCATTGTTAGTATAAAATTGACGCCTTAGAAAAGCATGCGCCTCTGAAGCGTATGGTTATCTTTTACGTACGTTGTCATATGGTTATCTTTCTAGGGTTAAAATCAATTCTCCGTTCAGCGACACGCAATTCGAGCAGTATGTAACCCTATAAGGGCGATTAACTAAGAATAGAGACCGTGAATGGGGATTTACGTTAGAAAAATCTGGAAAAATGTCGTGTTTCATTGAGGCCGAGGTACGTGGAGCTTTCTCGGGTACGCAGAAGTTTCGCGGCTCGTGTTTAGAGAACCGCGAAATGGCCCGAGAAGATTCGTGCTCGAAACAATGCTAGCCGTGTGACGTTAAAGAGTCAGAGCCACGGGCTCGGGTCCGCGTCGCTGACAATATTGTTTTGTCCCGGACTTGTCCGTAGTCACGAACCGCCGTATTTTTCACAACGGAATATTTATCGCTTTCTACGTGTTCCGTTGCCGCCATATTATGGACGTAGTAGTAGCTCAATGTGTCGCTGCGAGTGCTACGCAGGGAGAGGTGGAACCGGTCTCACGTTGATTTTGCTTGTTGACGATTTTGTAGGAAATTATTGCCGAAGTGTACGTCAATAGACTTACCTTCAACACCATGACCGAATGCACGCGAATTTTAAAACTTCGACTCATTCCGCGCATATATATATATATATATATATATACTGAGCCTTCATAGTAGTTAAACGTATGCTTGTGGATGAATATACAGTTTCTTTCGCCGATAGGGAATCGATAACAATAAAGTAATTATGTGTTTGGTTACCGAGGCGAATGATAACGGTACTTCATAATTAACTGACCTTATTGCACGCGCGATCGTTAAATTGCGAGAGAAAAAGATATATGAGACAATATTTATAATTGTAAATTGTCGTGGCAGATAACGGGAACGGGGAAACGTGTGACAAATGGTCAACATTCTTATGAAATTATCTAAAGTGCGTTCTAGCATGGAACTGCTTTGAAATTAGGATTAGACACGGAATAGCCGCGACCAGCGTAACGAAGCAATTAACGCTTCCGTTAACGAGCGGCCCAAACATTTATATGTACATTGATAGACCGAACCGAAAATTTGCATCCCGAAGCATCGAAATTCTTTAAAATACCATGGAAGCATCGAACGACTGAAAACTTTGCATGCAGGTCGGATTAACATATATGTAGTGGTTAGCAAAAATGCCCCGGCAGATATCTAAGTACGTTTTATCTTGCATTCGATACAAAGAAACGTCCAACAATGCATAACACTAAAAAAATTAACGGCCAAACAAACTGTCGATTATTTGCGACCTGGAAAAGCTATTTAAAATATCGCGTTCGGAATACAAAACAAACAGTTTAAACGATTAGAAATATTTCGCAATGCGTTGACATCCAAGCGGCGGCATTATGTTTCCAACGTAATATTCAGGAATGCAAATGAAATTTGAAAATGCCAGTGTTTCGTGTTCAACACACTAAAAATGTTTGAGAACGCGAACAAACGAGTGGCTTAGAATCGTAACGGCGTAGGTCACATTTTTCCTCGTTGCGTGAAACAACGAGTGTCAATGTTTACTAACACGTATATTATTTTTACCAACATAGGTATTGTATACTAACATTTATTGTTGTGATAATATTTAGAGTTAAGTTAATTTAGAGTCAAGTTAAGTTAAGGTAACTTTATAATTTATTCCACTTGTCTTTTTAACATTCCGGCGTGTATAGATTACATTTCAACACATTGGTGGACATTTCCGAAAATATGACTCACGCCACCAGTGACATTCTCAGTCGCTCGAATGACCAATGACGACTGCATTACTTTGCAAATGTGATTACAGTAATCGATAGAAACACAACGGAATTTATTCAACCAAATTCTTGGGAACTTCAGCAATATGTCAACCGTTGCAGAATCGTCGGCAATTGTTCATTGTACGTTAGATTCCAGGATTCGAAGAAAGAGAGGCATTGAATCGACGTTCCAGTTCCCCATTCTCTCGGAGCTGGCGTGTTCGGAGCAATTCATGAAAATTTATTCAAGGTAACACTGGCTGGCAGAAACGGAGTCGATTCGCTCGCGACGCGACGTTTCGTCGCGCCGGCGCGCGAAAAAATCGTTTTCCCAATGGGACATGGAAACGTTTCTTTTCCAATAGAACGTCGCGGAGCGGGCATGCGTGTCCGATAAACGCGAATAACACGCGAATGCAGGTGTGGCACGCGACCGACGCGAATCCACGCAACGGCGACGCACGCGCAACGTCCGCAACATAGTGATCGTCGTACTGTAACACGATATCGCGTTAAACCGTGCCCTTTCGCCTCCCCCGCTATTTCCTGCCGAGCTTTTTCCCCCTGCCGCGTATTTCGCGTGCCGTGCTCCCTCTCCCTTTTCTCGGAGCACGTTAAATGGACCGAGGACCGAAAGGGCCGTGCCATTTTCGAGCCGCGAATACGAGTTTTCCGAGAACGACCCGATCTCGCCTCTTTCGGGGTGCCAGATCATTGTCTTGCAAGTGTTTCTCCAAGAATCGCCGACCAACTCGTCGATGAAAATATTTTCTTCGCTTAAAAGATAGCGAATACCAATAATATTCCGGATAAAATTTTGGAAATATGTATTTTGATAGCGTCTTTTTACGCTGGTTCAAATCGCGTGCAAATTATTTCGCCAGCTAATTCTTTTGTTAATAGAAATATTCTCTTTCATGTAAAAGACGGTCGGATTGAAAGACGGCTGTAATGCCAATAATTCTCGCTAAAATTGAGATAACCCGAACAATAACAAAGTTTTCGAACCGAAATGTTGACTGCACTTTGTGCATGTGATACTTAAGAGAATTATTTACGGATCTTGCAATCAAGACTTTTTTTCGCAAAGGAAACATTTTTTTATCATGAAAAAAATTTTACAATCCTTGCGTTACTTCGTTGTAAATTTTAAGTTTCGCGACGCGTCAGCCCTTTAGAACCCCGCAGTACAGTAAATTCTCGGCAACTGACTCTCAGCTGATAAGCGAAA
Source organism: Megalopta genalis (assembly GCF_051020955.1). NCBI lineage: Eukaryota > Metazoa > Arthropoda > Insecta > Hymenoptera > Halictidae > Megalopta > Megalopta genalis. The sequence continues at coordinate 13,226,551 of NC_135015.1, read as the reverse complement.
CGGGACAATTTCGGAAGAGGAGATTGTTCGAGCCTCGCGACTCGTTTTTATAATCGTTGACAAGACTTTACGAACTGTTTACTTGATTCGCCGATCCTCCGCCGTTCGTCGAGTTCGTTTTAGTTGTTGTAAAAATGGGCGTTCACCCGTGCGTATGTAAATAAATAAATAATTCCGTCCCAGAAACGGACGAAACAAAAACTGTAAGAAATTAATTAACTCGTCTCTCGACGGCGAGCATAATAAATAACGTCTCGTTCGTGGCTGTCGCGAATTAGCAGCACGATTTTCGAACGTCCTGTACGCAGTCGAGCATCGAGGTTCATAAAGTTGCCCGGTTAACAAGTTCAGCACTAAAACAGGCTCCGACGATTACCACAGTGATATCTCCTGGATACTAGCGCGCCGAGATTACGATCAGTAATATATCAATGGCGGGAAAATTTATATCTCTGGAAGCTAATGGGAAAAACGACTGTTCTACTTCTTGTAATTACTTTAGTGTTCCTGTTTGTGTCTTTCCCGGTAAGTGTTTCGTGCGCCGCGCCGCACCGCGCGGCCAACTTTGTGAGCAACTGCACCACTTACATCGCGGGGCTTGTCCCGCCTGATCGCCGCAAAACGAACGAATCAATTCCGACCGATGTAAAATAATTAAAATCCCTCGTACAAACACGAACATTCGATGTTGATACCGCAACCGAGCCAGGCAGTAATTTTTTTTCGAAAACGCAAAGGTATGCTGGGATAATATGATGCAACAACGATATGCTCTGGAATAATGCCACAATTACACGGAATGTAAGAACAATTGTAATATTTTTCAGGTGTTCTAAACAGATTGCAAAGTTACGCATGAAAATGCGACGAAATTTTACAACGTTCTAGCAAATTCGGAAATAAAAAGGAGACGTTTTACCGCGAAGAGTTGACATCTGTGAAGCTGCAAAAATTTGGTATGCAACTTAATCTAACTAATTGTGACACGGTCCATCTAAGCTAGGTATTATGTAATATGTTTTAGTTGTTTTTACACTGTACGTAATGAGACTCGAACCGGTTTGCAAGAAATAAGACAAAATGAAAATGTATAATGGATTTGGATCGGGTGTAGACGGGGGATGAAAAATCGTCTAGCGTTTAGGTCCACGTGGCCGAAGCGTGTCGCGAGAGGCAGCCGGGACCGCGGGAATGATTTTAATAACATTATTAACGCGGAAGATGGAACACACGACGAGCGGCAGAAGCGCGGCGCGAGGCGTGCGAATGATTTGTGGCGTGTTTCCACCGGCAAATTGGACAATTACAGAGAGGAAGACGTAATGCTCGAGGTGCTCGGGTAATTCGGGGCTTAACGAACACCCCGGCAAGAACCAGGGGAAGATCGCATCGGTCATCTGGGGACACGGGGTGTGCGAGGGCCGTTTGATCGGCGGCGGATCGACCTCGTGGGAAAGCGGCTGTTCGCCTCCTGTAGAAGAAGGCGGCCTTAATTGCGACCGAAAATTGAGCTCGATTTCGGGGTCCGAGCCGAAGCGAGGCGAGCCAGCACGACACTTTCCTCAAAAACCCGCCAATTTATCTCGCATCGTTCACGCGATTCCTCTTTTTCACAGGCCGCCGTCCAAACACCTTCGCCGATACTGATCGCGAAACGACCCAGAAAATTGAGCCGGAAAGATACGAACACGATCGACGCGGTTCGCTCCAAGACCTCGCCTGCCAAAACCACCCCATACTTTTGAAATATTCGGGCAAATTGTTGGATCTTCGAGTTGTTAGAGAATTGTTCTATTACTACGTTTAGTATAATTCTTGCAAGCCTGTATATGTACAATGAATAAATAAACTCAGAGTCTGCGTGAATTTATAGAGAATACAAATCTAGATGCATGAACATACATATATACATACATGCAATAATATAGAACATTGTTACATCTTTTTCATGTAAGCCATTTTCAAGCTTTACCGTAAAATATTTCGAAAAATCGAATGGAGTATTAGATTATAAATATGATTTAATAATATTAAATCAACTCAGCGAAAAAGTAACTTACACCACTTTTGCTTTAAACGGCTCATATATGGAGAAACTATTAGAACTCGAAGATGTCGAGGAATTCTTAAAATGGTACATCTTGATCGACGTTTTTCACTGTACAAGATATGTTCCTTTGTCATTATTACGGATGATTCCTGTGAATTATGTGGATAAATAGACTGAGAATCCGCGGGAATTTAAAGAATACAAAAATCTGGACGGAAGAAAAAATGTATGATAACATATATTTAGACAAGCAATTTGAACTCGAAGTTGTTGGAGAATTCTCAAAATAGTAGATCTTGAACGACGTTCTCGGCTCTAAAGAATATTTTCCTTTTTATCATTACAGTTGATTCTAGCGAATTACGAAGGATTAATAACAAAGAATGAACCAAATATTTTATTCCGTTACCAAATATAAAACAAACGAAGATGAATGTTTATATAATTATATAAAAATTATATAAAACTCATCATGAATAAATACCCGGGTACAGTAATGTCTCTCTAATTGACGCACAGATTGTCCACAAAAATGGACAATTTAGGGAGAAGAGAGACGATTATTCGATCCTTGCGGTTCATTTTTATAGTCACGAATTCTCAACAACTATAAAATCGAGCTGCAAGATTCGAATAATAACAGTAATAATAAATCTCTTCTTCTCAAATTGTCCATTTCTGTGCACAATCTGAGCGTCAGTTACAGAAACATTACTGTACCTCGGTCATAGAACAACATCGACGATTTTGGTTATTGACACAAGGGTTCGGTTACAAGGTTCCAGCTTGTAAGAATTCGACTTTAACACAGAGATAACAGAGAGTTCGAAATTAGATTCAAAGTGTTGAAAGAGTTCGGCGTGTCGAATCGCAGGCTCGGTCCACGAAATCGGTCCGGAGAGTCCGCGTCGATCGGGCAGCGGAGTTCGTGCCGGCGATCCAGTTGGCAACAAATGATCGGCATTTGTCAACGCGGAAGCGGAGGATCGTGGATGGGTCACGGGCAAAGATTTCGTTCCACGTACGCGAGGAGATTCATCGGCCGTCAGCAGCCGCGTACGGAGGGTTCGTTGAAAGCCGGAGAGCCTCGAGGACAGTGGCATTCTTTCGCGGGATGACGGACGCACGGAACGAATCCGTGTGGACGCGTAGAAACGTTCTCCGCGTTTTCTTTCTTTCTGTCCGGATTTTTCGTTTTGTTCCGTTGCTCCGCCGTAGAAGAAAAGGGCTGCTCGTGGACCGTATTACGGATTCACGGTGCGATCTCTCGGACTCGGACCCATTATCGGGCCTCGTTAATAGTATGCGCCGAGGGGGGACGCTAAATCACGGCACAAAAGGCGAAACCGTGGTGGCGGCGGAGACCTGAATGCTCGACAAGGGATACCAATTTGTCCGGGCAAGCTGTGACGCGAATATCAACGCAATCGCGCTGCGTATGAATGTACGCCGGCCGACGTGCCTTATTTTTTTCGAGAGAGAGCCGCCGACTGCTAAACGTATTTAATAACGCCGCGAATTTACATTTTTATTGTGAAGCTTGAATACCGGCAGAGTTTGATTTCGAGCGTTCGTCGCTCCAAAAGATTGTAAAGGTTCATTATTATCTTGACGATCTTCCGAGGTTGTGCATGCACGAGGGACCGTGATCTGGCGACAACTGCACCATGCACCATCGCTTGAATTTTCTAGAGCCACTCGGCGAATTTGATCGAAGCGCGACAGAATTTAACGTGGAACTGTCCACTCGGAAAATAGGCCGCGAATTTTACGCATTAATGACAAAAGCGTGTAAATAAAACGCAATGCGTTTATATAACATTCTGCACGAAGAGAGCAAATTCTTCGTCGATTCATTTTAGCGTACAACTCGTGTAGATCGCTATTTTCAACAGAACGCTCGTTGCACTTGTCAGCGCGCGGTACTCATTGCAGCGCAGTAATTTGATAATAGTTTTTGTCCGATTTGCGAGCCGGCCGAGCCGGAGCCAGGAGAAGTCGCTCGAGGATCGCGTTGCTCGCATCGATCACGCTCGACGGGATCGAGAGGAGCGATCCGGGGAGATGGGATGTCGTTCAGACACGTCGATAAAATCACAAAGAGCGGAAGGGACGGGACGGAGGAGCGCGGCCGATCATTTTTCATCGGCGATCGCATTAATTACCATAGGAGATAGTTCGATCGCTCGACCACGGTCATTAAAGCGATCGATTAAAGGGGGGAGAGGTCACACTCGCTGGAGCTGTTAATAGTGTACGGTGCACGTACGTTTAGCGCGATCGATTAAAGATACACTAATGATTCTCCGGTAACTCCTCGGTCGCCGATATCGCGATCCAGACCGGCCTGACCGATCTCATTTATCATTCCGCGCCCGGAATGCCTTGCCAGGCGTTTTTCCACTCTCGAATCCGCGTTGTGTTCTCTCGTCTGTTTTATTAAAAGTCTTTCTCTTCGCGCCTCTGTAATCGACACTCGAAATCGATTGCAGTCTCTTTCTCTGCTTTGCAGACTCGTTCCACGGAGTCGAACGGAAAACATACTCGAAAATATACCGTGGTGTCGCATCGACGAACCTTTGTTGCGTATTAACACGTTCCGTGCCGAGCTTTTTTTACTCGAATCTTCACACTTTGATATTTTATTAAAACTTGATGTATTACGTGCAATTATTAATTCTCGTACACATAACAACGTAACAAAAACTTATCAACGCCCATTCTTGCGGTGGAAATTGATTCTTCGGTTCTAAATTTCTTGTAAACAATTTGTTCAGTTCACTAAGTAAACATGCAAGCGTGTACCATCGATGGTACACGTGGCACGGAACGTGTTAACTCGCGTCTTTCGTCGTTTTGTCTGTTTGTTGACAAATCGGTCACGGCGTCGCACAGTGGGTCGGATCGAAGGTTTTAGTGACCTTTTGACAAAAACCTAATTTTCTCATATCGATGTCCAGTCGATTTTTATTGCTCGTTAAATGTCCATTAACCTCGACAGTGGAAATATTAATAAAAATGATCATAAATTGTAATAGATACGACAATCTGCAGCGGATCCATATATTTCAACGATACGAAGAAAATCCTACACGAAGAAAATTAAACAATTAAGTCCTGAAGCTGCCGATTTATTGAAACAATAACGAAATAGTAAAATTAATTAACTTACTCTACATTTTATCTATCTTACCATTTATAATAAAGCCAAACTGGATATTATGCCAGAACCCCACTTTTTAAAACCGCGAATTTGCACACTTTTAATTTTGAAATGAAACTATTACGAGAAAGCGGAATTCTTTTTCTTTATTTTCTTCTTTTCTTCTCAATTTTTATTTAGTTTTAAAACGTGTATCTACTTTTAATAAAAGTATTTTTAATCGAAAATTATGATTTTTATGGTCGATCTTTAACATTAGCGTACCCAAGACACGAGAAGACAATCTCAAGGACTTGCGTTGAGTTTATTCGATAAGTATTTGACTGTTTAAGGAGAAAAGGAGAGGGGGAGACGACGTTTCGTCGAGGACCCGCTAGAGGACTCATCAGTACGGTTACCCTAACGGACCTTTGCCTTAGACGTCAGGATGTCAGTAGGAAGGACGAAGTATGTATATACACAAATCGAGGCGGATCGGTTACTTGCGGGGAGAGGAGCCATCTGGAGGTAGCCGTCACAGGCTCGATAAGGAAACCAAATAACGCTTGCATATTCCAGGTAGAATATAGTTAAAGAATAGTGCAGGTTTGTCATATACGTGTCATGATCAGGAAAATTATTATAATAACAATAATAGGAATAATAAGACTAGAATATCGGGAAGAATTATGCTAACACCAAGTAAGTTTGGCCGGGGCGAAACTGCGCGCGGCAAATATTGCGTACAAGATAATGAGAATAATTTAATGATAATGAGAAAGAAGAGGAATATTGATTCTGGATCGGTCGAAGAAAGAAACGGAAGGAGATAATAAGACGATCCGCCGGGAATTATCCCTTTAGGGGGGTTGGGAGGGAGGAGCGGCCTTCTTTTTGCTGTCAGTATCATCTGTGTATCTTAACGGTGCAGCTTAATCGGCACGCGATCCTTCGATCGATCCGCCACGATCGTCTCCGAAATAAAAGGGACACGCAGGTGAAGGCTCGCAATATCGTGCGACATGTTCCAGATGCCCGTTTCGTGGAGGACCGGGGGCTGGCTCGCCCGTGGCGACATTTCGCGAGCAATTTGCGTCCGGTTGTCCGCGAGGATGACGGGAAAATTAGCCGGGGAGATCGACGATCGCAGAGTCACCCGTGTCGATCGATCAGCTCGCTATCGCGAGATCTCGCACGCGCTAGAAACTGTAACGCCGTCCCTAGAATTTGCAAAATTACCCAGCCCGTAGGAAATAACGTTATCTCATTATTTAATAAGTAACGCGCAGGAGTTCAAAGCCATTCCCTTCGCTAGTTTTTGCTCGCCACCTTTCTATACATCGCATAGAACGGGCGTAGTGCTCAACGATGTGTGAAAAGTTGATTAATCTGTTTTTAAATGCTTGCATTTTACTCTCAATCAGATCCGAACTTGTCTGTAGCGCGCACCGTCGTGTCCCGTTTTTAACGATTGAGATGTTATCGTTAAATTGATCTGTTACTTTTACTAACTTGTGAATTATCTGCCCTGAAATTTTCGCGTGCGAAAACACACGCATCCTAATTTTCATGGTCAAAAATATCTTATGCTTTCTTCAAGCTTTCCGTCGCTAATGCTGCTTTCGTGTTCATTTCCGTTCGCGTAATCACAAGTATACTTCGTTTATTTTCTTTTTCCTTTTCTCGAGTTCTTACATTTAAGCTCGGCTTAACTATTAGTTTCAAATTTTTATGTCTTATGTCAAGGCTACGTTATCATTCTTTTCCTGCAACAATCACTCCCGTCGATAAACAAAGTTATTACTATTATGATTTGGTTCAGAAAGTTTCGGTGCTAAAGGAATCGAGCGATCCGCGTGCATTCGCCGATGCATTCACCGCATGCACGCAGGATCGCGTAGGTTGCTTTCGTTCCGCGATCGCGACCCCTTGATTTACGAGGATTTTTATCGATCGGCCGACGAAAAGGAGCAGCGAACCGGAAGAGCAAAGCCGCAGAATCTATCACGGTCCAAGCAGGCCGTGGCGGACCTGGCGAGGAAGTTATGGCCGCTACATCCGCTTCCGTCCCACGCTCCTATATTTTCCTTTTCAGTCTCGGCTTCGCTCCTACTCGCTGCCCGATACTTAACGGTTTACGACGCGCGATCTTATCAACCCCTCGATGGTCCCTTGCCAGGGAAAAAGAGAGAGAGGGAGAGAGAGAGAGAGAGAGAGAGCGAGAGAGAGAGAAAGAGACTTCCCTTAACAGGAGTCGACTACCGTCCGACGCCGCCGGGGAAATTCTTCAAACGTCGAAATCTTTTTACCCGAGTTACCGATTATCCGAAGGTCGTTTTCTCGTGTTCCGGGCTGAGCATTCCTGCGGCAGGGAATGCGCCACTTAAGAAACACGAAGATCGTTGCTCCAAGGGAGGCGATAAAAACCGCGTAAAAAGTGAGACGATCCCCGGTGATAACCTGCTGATAATCCTTTATCGGTGCTTCGACAACTTGTTCCACGAGGGAAAACACTCTGAACGCTACTCCATTCGCAGTGCTACCTCCGAACACCTTCTCCTGACTGACTCCAATGAAGTACGGTTCGCATAGTTGTTCGCATTTTGTCGTCGAATCTTTTCGAAAAGAATTTCTTTATCCAAAACCTAATTTGTTGTTGCAACCTTTCGCCAGATGATAAGCGATCCAACACATTTTTCTGTGGGATATGATTGCTTTCGATCGATTCGAGACGGTATAGTGTAATTAGATACCGTAATTAGACCGTAAAGGTACAGTAATCGATACACTTACTCTATGGTTTTTTAATTCTTTATATGGAATGTTTATTTCAGTTGCTTGAACACAATATTGGTTTATAGCATTAGAAGCATAATGAGACAGTAGAAGATCGTTCAATTTTGTAGCATACTGTTACTTATATTATCCGTAGATTGTGTTACGGGGCACTATCCTCGCTCTGTCAGAGTCAAGGGCAACCAAGCCACGCCCACGCACAGCAAGATAACCGCTCTTCTATCTCGAAATACGGAGTTACTTTATTGCATGCCCGATCAATTGTAAAATAAAGTGTGCATACTTCTATAATTTACCGTTTGGTAATAAGAACTCTAAAATTTATATGTTGTGGATCTTTTCGATCTTCGTCTTATGATTCTGGATATACGTTCTAGAATATTCGTAGCATTAATTTAATTTAACCGTGAACGGTTCACTTTGTATCACGCTTTTGTTAATGTTGCAACTAAGTGTCGCCATATGATAAAGACGTATTTAAAAAACATTGTCTCTGTGTTTAATTTTACCTTTAAAATAACATCTTACAGAACCTAATCCAAATCATTTTCCACAGAAATATAGAATTATTTTAGAAAATGTGAGCCAAATGAAAATCGTCTTAGAACGACTCGTATGCAAATTCAATCGGCGGCAAATCATTTTGAACCGAAAGAAAGGCACCTTGAATCGGAAAGGAAATCGTCTCGAACGAAAGGAAAATCGTCTTGAATCGATTCCCCCCCACACGCTCCAAGCAAACCCAGACAAACTAATAGGAGCTTTTCCATGCGGTTTCGAGCCGCTGCTATCGCGGCTTCCGCTTCGGTCAGCTCGCGATCGCGTGCAACGTCGCGTGCACCGATGCACCGATGCACCGCGCAATAAGCCCGAGATCCCTTATCCCCAGGGAACATCTTCTTTCAGTATGCATCGTGCGGTCTCGTTTCATGCTTTGTCTGCGAGCGGACCGCGGCTTCGTGTTCGCGACGCTATTCCGCCTCGCGATTAGGTTGAACGCTACGGGGGCGGTTCCCTTGTGCAACCAGTATGGCTGCCAGTTCCGGGAACAATTCTGTTGTTGCATCGATTGATAAAATGGTACCGTGCGAACAACTCCTCAATCGTTCTTACGATTCAATCAAGTCAATAATTAGATTCTTCTATGTGAACAAATTTTAAATAATTTGGAGGCCATCAAATTTAATTTAACTTCAATTTAATTCAACTTCCTTTTAATTTAACTTTAATTCAATTTAATTTATTTACATATACGGGTAAACACTCATTTTTACAATAAAGAACCAAAATATATAATATTAACCTTGACAGAGAATCGGCGAATCAGCAGTTTAGGTAAACAGTTTATATGTAAACTCGTTTAGAATTAAATAAAAACATGTACCTAAATGTTACTTACTTTCGAAACAAATTTTAATGAAACAATAAATAATTGTCAGTGAAGATTTGGACAGCTATGGTTAAATTCGCTAATAAAAAATGTCTGCCATTCTATCACGAAACCTATTAACCGTGTGGAGAACGCGAGGAGGGTACGTTCGGTAAACTCGTGGCTCGTGACAAGATTAGTTCGAAGAAATATGTAATTGTTTTTGCACCCGTGGCTTCCGTGCTCGCGAGAAAGCCGAGGAACGGGCTAGATGGAAAGAAGAGCGGGCTGCGGCGCGTGCTCGACGAAATTGCTCGGCTCGCACCGCTCGCACGGCTCGGCGCACTCGTCCCGCGTTTGTGCAAGCGATGCACGCGGTGCAAGCGGCACGTGCTCCGCTCGGAACCGGGGCGAACCAAGGAGCGAAGGGATGCCGCCCCCGGGGAAACGAGCACGCTCGATTGAGCCAGATATCCCCGGACCGATCTGGCCTCATCCGGACCGTGCGTTTCAAAGGGGTTCAATAAGTTCTCTGCGCGCCTCTCGGCAAATCGTGCGACACTTATTATCCGTAGATTGCCCCGATTTCAGCGAAGAACGGAGCGCCGAGGCCACGCCCACTCCTCTGTCTCATATACGGAATCCCTTTGAAATACGGGTTCGGAGCAAATGAAGTTAGAGTTATAGAATGCTAGTCTTACGAGATCCCTAGATTTATCTATATTTCGTTCTCTATCTTTGTTGAGTGCCCCGAGTGGGCGTGGCTTCGTGACTTCGTGCTTCTGTGCATGAGCGAAACCGTTCCAGATGGGTTTAGCAGATTTTATATGCTTTTCTTGCGCACATTCCAAGACGCTCATTGTATTTGTAGATTGTCTCGATTCTGGCGAGGAGCAGTAAAGCCACGCCCACTTTCACAGACAGAATCTTCGTAATTTTGACATCGCGGCAGAACTCCACTTATGCGAACTCCATTTACTGGAACGAAATTTTGGGCAATGTCCTATTTAGCGAACTTCTGCTGAACTCCTCTTCGGTCGTTCCTAGTCAAAATGTTTTATCTACTAATACAGGATATTTTCAAATATTTGGAACATCACATGCCTTTTAGCTCTTAAGCGAAGCTAGAATATTCTACATGCTTCACAGACTTTCAAATGTAGTTCCATTTGTTTGTTTTCATTTATTTAAAAATAATTCTATTAATTTAAATCTTCATTTCTTGGATTTTTGGAATAATTTAACTAATATTGGCAATATTATTCGAACTACTTCCTAGCATTACTCCAATTACGTGACAGCTAGGTATTGCGAAGGTAAAATAAATGTAAACTCAGCGCGTTTTCCTTCGTTTGTTCGGTTAAATCCGTTTATCTGAACTGCGAAAAGTTAGAAGTGGTGATAATCAGTGGACTGTTATACGAACCTAATCTCCCGTCAAGTTCTACTATTCTTGCCCGAACCAGCCCTTCGGTTTAAGTTTCCCATTCAACCCTTCTCTCGAGTTCTCGATTTATTTTCGGGCGGGATATCGCATCGGGGCAAAGTCGCGCCATATTTCTCCCGGCAAGGATCACGAAACGTCTCGCAGGAGTCGGGTAACCATCGTTTCCCCGGTTACCCTTTCCTTCTAAATATAATCAGACCGAGTGGCCTTGCTCCAGCACGAAACGTTCGGAACACGGAAAGAACGGCGTTTCCCTGTTTTCCGGCTAAAATTAACGAGGACTCGGGCACGCAACAATGGTCCATGTGGACTGCAACAGCCGGCCGGCGACGAGTTATCCTAAAATTATCCCAAGGATCAGTGGAATCGGTTCGACGTGTCGCGGGTCGCGTGCCGTCATCGGGAACGGGAACGCGTTCGACGGTCCCCGACTCGGTCCCTCCCGTCCCTCTTCGGCTTCTGTCGACTTCCTAACGCCGCCGTCTGGTACGAGCACGGGCCCCTTCGCAGCTGCCCCGGCAGCTCGTAACTCTTCTCCCGCGAGAGGACGGTAATTTAAAACGTGCTATCGCGTCCGCACATGGAAAACCCGCTAACCGAGCTCGTAACGACGAACGCCGACGACCGACTCGCTCGCAATCAGTGGTCTGGGAAGCATATGTAGGAATTAAGGTAAAAGTACCTATTATGGAACGCTTCTCCGGGAGTATAAGATTATCATCGATTTTACTATAAATAAGAAGCGTTGTTGTTGTTGAATGTTTACATATTACTTCGATGGATTGATGTTTCTATATAACGCGATGAACTTTGAAATATTTATTTAAATTTTCTACAGTGGAACAGCGTTTTTGTACCATGTCTTTCCGTGTATTTGGACATGCCCGTTCCAACATAGGAAAGCTGAATATGAAACACGGTTGCCGAGTGTTCCATAAAGCGGGAAAAGTAAAGTACACGATATGGAACGGCGTGTTCTTGCTTAAAAACATTCGTATTCGAATGATAATTTCCTTTTCAACAGTAGCTATGTGACTGAATTTATAAAGAACAATGCTCAAAAGTGTGGGTAGAATCTTTCGCATCCACTTTCATATGCTCTATCTATTTTTTTTATTATATTGTCTGCGCTACTGTTTCAAGAAGGGGTCACAACTAAGCGGTGCCTCGTAATTAGTCAGCGGATCTTTGCGCAAAATAAAAATTGTCTACATCAATTATACAATAAATCAAGAGTTAAATGAAAATGTGTGCTTCCTTTTAACAGTTTTGATCAATTGAAACCAATGTAATAATATTGGTAAATTATTCTCGTGTCTTCAATATTTATTTATTTATTTATTTATCGATTTACTTATTGAATATATACGGAAACTTACCTAGTAATTATAAAATTATAAGACAAAAATGTTCTATATTTTCTTATCGATCTTTCCCATTTTTGCCATAAATGCATAAAATCTGCTGTCTAGTCATAATAGATATTTTTACCTTACAAAAGAATTCTAGCAATTTCAGAGAATAAGTAAATGACTCATGACCTTATCTTTAGACCGTCGTGCAGCACCAACAATGTATATTCGGCAAAAAAATTTCCATTACTGTTCGATTTCCTCGATCAACAACGGAGGGTAATTAGAAATTTGTCCGAAGAGCGAATCGCAGGCTTCGCCAACGCATCGCACCCCCGCCGAGTGCATTCCTCGTCTAGACGTCCCCAGGGCCGAGTTCCCGGTATCTCTGATATTTATAATCGCGAAACTCGACTCGCATTAAAAGGGCCGATTCTCGGATTAGCGGAAGCCGGTCCAGTCTTAGATCTCGCGCGAGAGACGACCGACACATGTCGTGTCAAAAGCCGCGGCACACGCTCCTCCCCCGTCTCTCGTTCACCCGCCTCCACCCTCCTTCGCTCCCTTGTTTCTCTTTCTTCCCGACGCGTCGCCCTGCCATCGGTCCACGACATCCCGTTTCTTGCGCCACTCGATATCCCCGCTTCCCATTTTCCGTTCTCCGCTTTCAAACGATCCGTAAATATACCCGAGCACGACATCGGCTTTCCGTGATATCGACGCCCCGCGCCCCTGAAATCGGCGTGGCCGTGCCCTTACGGCACCCCTGCAGATGTTTCGAAATTTTACCCGAATCCCGGAGATTATTCTCGACCGGAAAAATCCTAGGCTAGAGAAGCCAATTGACACCCTGTTAGCAGCTTACACGAGTTTCGAAAATACGCTCAGATTTGAAAATTAAATTTCACGTCGATCTATTTCCGCCTAATTTTACAAGGATACGCACAACGTAGGATTCTGTATTTTAATTTGCTTCAATGAAATACTTCAATTTTATTCGATTTTTATGGTAGCGTTAATCAATGCATGCATTTCGGAGTATTTAAATTTTACAGACTTGATTTAACAAGGCATTTCAATCTTCGACACAATTCAGTACAGTACACGATAACGGCACGCTAAGACTTTGCGAACAGAAATGAATTCCTAGCGCTAAGGTCACGTATATAAACACGGCAAATACCTTAGTGACGAAGTTGTGTTTAGTAGCGATTAGTATCACATTTCAACATTGCGGCATAGCGAGTTACTTCCAGCTATATAGCGAAACAAAGAATACGGCGAAAACGTTGATTTGTTCGGCTGCGAGACATAGGTGAGAGAGATCGCGCGCGAAACAAGCAGAGGCTTATTGAATTACTCCGGTCCGTCTCGGCTCGGCGCGGCGCGGCGCGCTCGAACGAAATTAATTTCGGCTCGCGAGCGTTCTAACACTCGCGGACACATCCAGCGGAAAGAGGTGGAGGAAAGGCGCGCGTGGGACGCGCCATTTGCTTAATTGCGCTATCCGCGACGACGACCCGACGCTCGTTCGCATTATTCGACCACGCGTGCAGCCGCTAGCCGCGACGGGCCGCGCGCGGCTTCAGGAGAATTCGCGGCCGACGCCGCGCCAAATAGAGCGAGGAAGCGAGAGGACAACCTTCTTTCTTCTTCTTCTTCCTCTTCTTCTTCTTCGCGCCTCTTCCAGCGGTTTCAGTCGCCGCGAATTCACGCGAAACGAGCCGGTCGCTAAACGCGAGCATGGAACTCGGCTCGGAATTGTTCTGCACGGTGCAGTCGAAGCTGCGAAAACTGTACAACCTGCCAACAGGATGATCTATGTCGCACCTCTGGAGGCATTGTTCTTTCCCGGGACTAATTTATAGCGGTGTTAATGGTTTCTGCGATTTATTAATGGACGTCCTTCCAGTTCCAGACGCGTTCGCGCGACCAAATCTTTCGTTCTCTTTATCGAACCTGCGTCCCTTCGATTCACCGTCGAACCGTTCTGTATTAGCAGAAGTCGGCTCTTGAAATTACCCGAAACCATGGGAACCATGGGTGCCCCATTAGCGTTATCCTCCGTCGATCTTTCAACGGCCCGAAACGATGGTGGTACGAAAACTTTTCGGGCACTGTACTTCCGTGATTGCAGGTGCGCGAGACGGCTTTGTCCGGTTCGGGAAATGCGAGTCGAAAGAAAGGAAGTCGCCGTCGCAGTTGCTCGGGTAACGAGAGCAAATTCGGCGGGTGCAAGCGCAAGCGGTGCAATCGACTCGGCGCAATTGCACCGTTTCCCGCAACAAGGTTTACCGCGACGGTGATGCCCCGGCGAGAATGCGCGAGGACGTTGCCACCTCTCTCCGAAAATTACACATAATCACCGGCAGCGTGCCCGTGGGCTCTTCACCGCCGACAGCTGCCGAAAAATTAGTCTAATTGCCAGACATTGTCGCTTTTCGGGTACGCACGCTCTCCGCGTCACCGTTCCGTAACCGACTCGCACGTTTCCGTTCCATTCGCGCTATCGCGATTTTGATTGCTAGACTGTGTCTGTGGTCACCCAGTGTCCTTTCACGATCGTGACTACCCGCCTATCCTGAGTCGCATTAACGTTACATCTCTTGAGCAAAGACAAATTGCTGTGACACTTCGTCACCGAGTCTTCGTTACATGTGAAAATTGCTGTCGATGTACGTACATCTGTTCCTGTCTTTTGAACCGCTGCTCGCAGAATATTGTTCAAACGAGAATTATACGAGAGCTCTGGACAGGCTGAAATTGGCTGTTTGCTTTAGAGCAGTTATTCATACTATACTCATAGGAAGAAACAACTTGGAACACTTTCTTGGATAGTCAAAGATAGATAGTCCGTTCAAAATCGAAATGCTAGTCACGGTGCATTCATTTTTTACGCCTTTACATCTTTAACTTTCTCGGTCGGGCTTTTAGATCGCGGATCACATGAACGTTTCACTGCTAGTTCATAGAAAACAGAATTGAGAAAATGTTTCATTCACCTAGTTAAAGGCTTTGACATGTTCCAAGAAGCAGGCGAAGCTTGCCGAGTTTCAATCCTCGTGTCAACAATCAAAATTGTCAACGTTGTCACCTGCATTACGTTATTGTTTCGTAACAATCATATAATCATTGTTATTTACTTTATTTTACCGAAACAAAATCTTACGTTTTTTAATCGTCTCTGGAGAATTTATACTCCCTCCTACATTCTCCATGTTCTCCTATAATTATACCCCGCTAATGTTCATTAACAAACCTGTATCAACCTTCATCGTCCAATTTTACACGTATTAATATATTTCTATTCGAGATATTATTATTCGAGACAACCTGGCCGGCTATTGAAATATTTTATCGAGAACGAAAAATACTTCGAAGAGAATGTACAAGAAACGGTACCCGATTATCAACGAACGGGGTTAAAGCGACAAACTGGAGTGCACAAAACCTACTCATATCGCTTTCATTAAAAATAGACTCGTATCTTGCTGCCGCAGCCAATTGATAGGATCTAGGCGCACCGATTCACGTCGTTCTCGTAGAAAGAAAAATTATAGAGCGTTTGATACGGGTAGGAAGAAGAACAGGGGCCCGATTCGTAAGAGTCGCTGTTTGCGCGGCGACCCGGTAAAGATCGGCCTGACAAAGAACGATCGGAGATAATCTGGCTTTGTGGCCGCGGCTCGACTCGCTAGACACCTTTGTGCCCCGTGGAACACGGTCTCGTGAATGCTCGAGGAAGAAAGAGGACTCCGACATTTGTCTCCTGGTTCGGCTCGCGGATGAACGAGCCGCGTTCGAACGAGGAGAGCGCGAGACGAGGAGCGCCAACGGCGGCGGGGGTGGAGGGACGACGATATTTTACATACATACGAACACGCTCGGTTCTACACGTCCTCGGGACCATTCATCCGGCCGCGTGCTCGAGTGTGTGCGCGCGAGCTAGTGTGAACCGTGAATGAATACACTTGGTCGACACTTGCACCCACATGATTCATTGAAATTCAAATGATATCTTCGCGCTGCTCTCCTCTCTCTCTCTCTCTCTCTCTCTCTCTCTCACTCCTCTCTCGGTATCAGTCTGAGAGAGAAGTGTGTCCGTGTCTGTGTGCGTCGCTGTGTGTGGATGTTACGACGCGACTCGTCTTGCTGTCTGAGGCCAGACCGGCTGACACCCCATGGAAACGCTCGTGCTTTACATATATGCTTATTGGCCGGCGAAGATATTCATTATAATAGCGAGCACACACGGCCATGTAATAGAATGCAGCTTTGGTATGCTAACCGGGGTCAAAATATAACTCTTACGAGCGGCGTCGAGATTCGTGTCGGACGCTCGTCCGCCAAGGAGATGGAGACATCCCCGAATTCCATGGCAGGCGTCCTACGCGCACACCCCTCCGAATCTCGCTGTCTCGGCAATGGGAATTAGCTACCAGCGTTCTTGTTACCCCATAATACCGTCTGTCGCAATTCGACCTGATGGGACTCGCTACGTTTAACAAAGCTTAGATTGTCATTTCTCTAGTCTACTCTACTTATGTCTTATACAAGGAATTTCGTAGTCGACGGAACGAAAGAAAAGAAACAAGAAACTTTAGAAACTTTCGCAGTGGTTCTTCGACGACAAAAACCCTCCATTTTCTCACACGTTCTTAGTGGGAACTAACTTAGTCAATAATGATAAAAAAAATCTGAAAATTAGAAGAGTCTAGGAGGAGCGAAACGACCGATTCCCCTTGCCCCTCGCGTCACTTAGTTTATGCGTAGGGGGTTCATTTCCTCAATTATCGATATTACCTTCAGGTTCTTAACGTTATATGTTAACGTAGGCGTAGGATATCCGTAAAAAAAAATTCCTGTACTCGAATAATGCATTGCGAGCCTGCGAATATGAGAGTAATATTGCGCGAGCAAAACATGTTTATTTTCACACTTTACTTTGAAAGTATTGAACACATATTTCAGACGTGTATGATGACCGTTTAAAAAAATCATATGATACAACATAAATGTAAAGATATGTTTGTAATGTAAAACACGTTTGCTTCACAATGCAATGAAAAGTTAATCAAGATGCTAATTAGTAATTAGTAATTATAAATAATCATGTGTTCATCAAGATGCTAATTAGTAATTAGTAATTACAAATAATCATGTGTTCATCGGAAGAATCTGAAGTTAATACTTTAGGGATAAGTCAACGCTCTTCCATCTCGTATTTGTTGCGCCTGTTTCACTTCGTCTCGATTGTTTTACGTCTCCTGACACCCGTCGCGCGTTTCGCTCGCCCGTGGACGCGTAAATAATACACGCACACACACACACACACAAAGCAGTGGCACACGCGTCTGACGTGCTCCTAGCCGAAAATGACGACCACGGGGCAGGTTTTTTCTCTCTTTAAGAATTTTAATAAGTACAAATGAATACATCAATGTTCTCAGTTTTCTTTGATCTTTCCACTGCTATAAATCACAGCTACTCATTTTTCCCATGAATGCATAAAATCCGCTCTTCAATGACAATTACATTTGTAACGGAAAAACTTTTTTCCGTCAATTAAATAAATTAAATAAACCGTTCAGCACGTATGTTCCAGGTGATAACTATTTCGAGCCGTTACGATCTTCTCCGTAGTTTATACACGATAGAGTCGTGCCGTCGTTAACCGCCTCGAAAGAGGGGGGGGGGGGAAGGAACGACGAAAGAAGCTCGTTGCATCACAATGGCTCCGAGATCTTGGAAAAAAGCCCGGAACCAAAAACCGAAGCAATAATCGGCTCGGCTTAATGATTCGACTCGTTCGTTCATAGATTTTTATGCAGGTCTAACCGGAGGTTCATGCGGTGGGCATGCAAAAGGATCGCTGCGGAAGGCCAGAAGAAGCGCAAGAAGATGTTACCGGCTGGAATAGTTTAGCGGACGTGCACGCGGGAATTGGTATCACGCGATTCACCCGGTAAGAAATACGCGGCCGTTATTAGCATCGTTGCCGTGGGTCGCGTCGAAAGGATACCGAGCATTCCAGCTTGCGTTAGAAAGCTGCGACACGAGAGGGGAACCTTCGCCACCGAGTATATGCCTTTTTTTCGTTCGACGTCTTTATTGCCCGCGGCCAGCGGCTGATACGACGCATTATTTACTCGGAGAACGCGACAGAATTCTCGTGAAGAAGACGACGGTGGCCGACCGACAGGCAGAAAAGGCGATTATGAAAGACGCTATAGAAACCGAGGACTCGATGACACGTTTAGGGCCTTTTTAATCGGCCGCGGGATAATAAACGATTTTACGAGACGCAAGAAGCAGTCGCTTATTGCAGTCGCCTCGTACTTCTAGCTGCGAGTGTCTAGGTTCTTCTAGCAGCAACGTTTCCAAAGTATCTACTCAAAAGCTTCTTAACATCATCCTCGCTTTTACAACAAATTACCGTCGTGAGAATTAACCCTTCGAGGGCTAAAATTTTTTAAAGTTCCTCGCACGCTCTTTTCTTACGTAAGCAATCAAATTAAATGCTTCTCGAATAATCATCCACCATGAAATATGTCCTGTAAACGAATGTCAAGAAATAATTTGCGTTTCTTTAACTCATCCGCAGTAGGAAGAATGAAACGTAACTGCGAATTTCTACGTAAAATAAAACTGTTCTGTATCAATTGCAGGAAGTAGAAACCAAATAGAAAGTAATTCCTCCCTTCAAAGGGACGCTCTTCGACCACCCCTAACAAGAAACAGCTAAAGTTTAGCTGTCAGTTTAGCTGCTAAATCATCGAGTATTCGAAGACAGCGAGAATAAATTTCGCGAGAGGATTGATCATAGAAATACGTCGACAGTTGGCAGTTCGTCTCCGAGGCGCTTCGACGAACGCCTTATCCGATCGAGGGCGGAAAAAGAAGGATTACACGACTCAGTTCTGGGAGGGCACATCCTGTGGCGGGAAATCTCACCCTCGAGTGCCGTTACGCGGCGTGACGGTTCAATTTATGCGCACAGAAGCTCGCGATGATCCCTATCTGCGGCCAAATTATGAAGGATCCTTGCAACATTGACACAACGGAGTATCGTTTCGGTGATCGCGCACGCGATTCCGGGACGATAACGACCCCTAACATCTTCTTCTCTCGACCGACGCGCGAAGTAAAATTGTGAGCAGGTGATTTTTCGTCGGGGATGCGAATTGGGGACAAATGTTGTCGCAAGCGCCCGAACGATCGGCCAAGCTCGAGAGCAGAGGCGATCGGAAGAGTTATTTTGTCGGGAGGAAAATCACTGTCGTAAATTATTCTAAAACTGTTGGTCCACCGGGGAGGAAATCGAGGAATCGATGGAGGAGAGTCGATCGACGAATGGTTCCAGTAAAGACCGAGGGAAAGGCGCGAACTGGCGGGAGGCCGGAGAACGCCTCTCAATTGGTCGCTTCTAACGAGCGCGCGCGCGGAAAGCGTAGGTAGCTTAATAGCCATATTTACGGCCTCGTCCAATTATTGGGTAAACACGAAGAATCCACGGGTCAATATATTGTTCCTCCTGGTCGTTTTTGCGCGGGAAAAGCCGACGGGCGGCCCGCCGTTTACGAGTAACAGCGACGCAGGTGTTCCTATCCGCTAGTAAGTATCTCTCGAGCGCAACCGATCGTTCGCGATTTTACTCTCGCGCGTAACACGCCCCGCAATCGCCCTAGAACCGACTCGGATACATTGGAGTCGCCATAGCGGTTCCGTGAACACCGATTTTTGACATTTTACGAATCGAGACTGGGCCGCACGAAGTACGAACGTACACACGTACAGTCAGGGACACCCCTTTAAAACGATATAACGTTTTCAAAACTGTACTAAACGACTTGAACGTTTTTTTAGATGACAGAGGAACTAGTCTACTAGACAATGACTATAATACTTTCCTCTTAATTTTGCTATTACTTGGGATGTCTTTTCTATCTGTAGTTATTATAACGAAAATGTAAAAAATGCGTTTTCTAGATCTCAGTATCGTCACGTAAAATACATAAATAAAAGCACAAAATCGTTTGTTTATTCTTTCTCTTCTCTGTACAGCAAAATCATCATTTTCGCAAAATTTGCTCCGAGTAGCTGCTATTCGAACGATCTTCCAAGTGTTAAGGGTTAAACATCCTATCAAACGGCCGACACTGATGTTACTTGCACCAGTTTGTTGACAATCTTTGTAAATTATCATCGATCGATTCTTCTTGCAATTTCTCGCTACAGCGTACTTGGTCTCGATCTCGAGAAATCAATGCGATAATTGTTGCGGATGGAAACGGTCGGCGAAACGCGTGTCGGCGACTTCAATGTAACCCGTCGAGGGTTCGCCGCTTCTTTATTTTCCGTTTCTTTTGAAGAAACTCGGCCGCTGAACGCGATTGCGAATTAACAAACCGTTTGGACGGGAAAAAGAACGGAGGGTGGTACAATGGAACCGAACGCTCGGACAATTTCCTCGCTCTGTGAACGAGCTTGAAATGATCGTCCCGCTGCACCGTGCTGTAATTGCGCATCTGCATGCATGGGCCCGCTAATTGATCGATAAACGAAGATACCGGGATAATTAGTCTGCGGACGTTAATGCGAATCGCCCAGTCCGAGGACTCTGTTGGAAAGAACGATCGCACGAAAGTTTGCTCGATCGTCTTCTTATCAAGCCTTATTTCTTCATTTTCAATGGAACTTTTTTGGATAGCGAACTCGTGGACAGCTCGTCAAAATCGTTGCAATTACAGAAATGGTATCGCATAATTCCACGGAAGATAGCGAGCGATAGATTTTGCAATAAACGCGTTAGTTGATCGGCCCTTAAATAACGAATTGCACCCTTTCAGATTGCAGTCTTCTAAGAGAGTGCAGCACTCACTTATATGACCAAACTAATTGTCCTACTCTTTTATATGCTATTGATTTTTATATGCCTCGCTTTAAAATCTCGCTTTGACACTACAAATCGAATAGCGGGGAAGCCCCATTAGTTTACATAGTTTATTGAATAATCGCGGAAATTACAAGGTTCTTGAAATAGATGTGCTTAATATATCGAAAGAAACGCTAAATAGGACAATTATTTGACAGTAATTACTGGCAAATGTAATCCATTTCGCACATCTATTTCAAGAACCTTGTAATTTTCGCGATTATTCAATAATCTATGTAAACTAATGGGGCTTCCCCGCTTACGAATAAATAAATAAATAAATAAATAAATAAATTTGTCGAGAATCGAAGAAGACATGGAAGGATACTTTGATCCTGTTTCTATCGGAATGCAAATGGGATTGCGGCGCCGGTTGCCGATCGGATCGACTTTACGAGACGCTTTATGATTCTCTCGCCTTTCTCGTCCACCGTGGTAATTGCAAAATTATTCGATAGAGCGGTGTGGTGCTGGAGGGCCTAGTGGCTCGAGCGACTCTCGTATCGCAAGGACATCGAAACTCGAACGCGATTCGGTTTCGCGAAGCCGAGCGAGAAAAACGATTCGCGGTATTATCGTTGTTAGCGGCGCGCGCTCGCGTGCAGCCGATTTCTTGCTGCAATGAGAAGCGCATGGTAATTGACGATTATGTCTGCCCCTGGACACTTTATGCAAGCGCTGCAGATAGATATTTTAATACTAAGATATTTTATCAATTCCCGTCACAAGTGTTCGAAGCGAAGAATTCTTTTTTCGGAAGCTGTAAATTTAATGACGAATAGAAGGAACAGGTTAGGCCAATCAACGATTCAAGTTTTCATGTGTTCGAATTCATGGTTACACTTTTTAGAAATTTCTTACTTTTCTTCCCACTTTTGTATTTTATCATTATATACACATACTTTTTATTTTTTCCCTCTTTTTCAATTTGTATTGCACTCGTGTGACGACTATACAAAATCCCTTTCTTTGTATTCCTTCTTTTGTAACAAAAGGCTTTCGTTACCAGTATACGTGAATAAATTATTATTGTTATTAGTCAAGACTCCGAGCACTGAACGTTAAAGCCTCGAGTCTTCTAGCTTTGAAAGCTGTACATTTATGTAATTGTTGCTATAAAAATCTAGCCTTTAAGTCTGAGCTTTGAAACGTCGTCGCTCTATTACGCGACTGTTGCAGCAAATTCGTGCAAATATTTTGCAATACAAGTTTGTGTCCAATCGACGTTTTCTAAAGATATTTTGTAACATTTAAGGATCAAGTAATCCGCCTAATTGTCCATCTAGCTTGGACCACCTCGGATTCGAGAAGTCGCAACGCATCGGCCGGCGCGGCGTGGACAACCATTAATGACCGTCGATGAGCCTCGAGTCTGCTCTCTCGAAAAACCGACTGCAACCGCTCGTGGGGGTGCATTGTGCTCATTGGATGCGCGCGCACGAACACAGCCACGCGGTCAACGTAAAGAGTCGACGCGCACATGTATATGGAACGCGAAATACCCAGCAATTTGCGGGTTTACGAGTTATTTCGCAATGGCTGCAAAGTATAGTGCTACAGTATTATACTGGCCGTGGTAGCCCGAGTGCACGGTCAGTGAACGGCGCGGCGCGGCGCTGTGCATCGAGGAGGGATGATGCGCTAGGATGCGTGTAGGCGTGTTTAGAGTACACCTTGCAACCGAGCGCGGTAACCTTCCCCTCTAGCCACTGGTAGCTCGCCTCGTCTACGCTGGACTCGATTGTTTTATTGAAACCTGGCCCTCTTTGCTCCCGATTTCGAGCGTACTCGTTTACGGGTAAACTGGTCGCTTTTCTACCATAGAAAAAGTATAATGTTCCGACAATGACTTGTGAGCGGGAGTGTACATTCTCGAGTTGACATTGGAAGATTTTGTAGAGCTCTGTGAGCCTGTTAACCCTTCAACGCCGCCGCGGCGCAGTGTAAGGAAACCTACAGTTAGGTTTTTTATTAGTAATACCTTATAAGTCTTTATTAATTTATTTATATGATAATATCATTATGATTTTTTTATTGAACTGATTTAATCACTATTCAGAGATTATTCTGTAAATCCAGATACGTCGTTACTGCCCTATTATATTTTTTGCTCAATACGTGCAACGAGGTTATGACATAATTACGCTTAAAGCTAAGTTTCATACTCAATGTTATAAAATTAATGCCATAACGTTGACGTTATTAAGATCATAACGTCATTTTCGTGTCAACGTATGAAAACTACAGCTCCGTGTTTCTAACGTGTACCGTCATTGTGTATAAAAATTTGTGAAGTTTGCACGTCGAGATCTTGAATACCCGAATAGAAGAACATTGTGCATCGTTCGTTGGTTGGTTGAACAATTGAAAAACTCCGCCGTCTGAAAAGATTCTAACTGACAGCTTTGTGTGTGTGTGACAGAGGTTTGAACAGCGGATACCGCACCATTTGCAACCCCTTAATTAATCTTTCTGCGCTCGCAGAGGCACCGATCAAACTTTTATTCGACAGATCGTTTGTCCAGAAACGACAAGAGCTGAACACCAAGAGCTATGAAACACCGATCGATTGCGTCGGCCGACGACGGTTTCGCAACAAAGCAGCAATCCGCGAGGAACAAACGAACCACGAAGAGCGTACTCGCCGTCAACTGCGAATTTTTACGGCCGATAACGATTGCAATCGCCCGCGTGTAACTGGCTAAACGGTCGTTGGCGGCACCGGCGCTGCAACGCTGGTGCAATCGAGGCGCAGGTTCGAGGAGAGGAAAGAAATCCGCGGGCCGTAAATTCGCCGTTAAATCCGTCGATGCAGGATCGCGGTGCGAGAGAGAATATCGACGATCCGCGAGGCGTTATCGGCCGCGTTCGCTCGGAAAATGGACGGTTCCCCGACGCGATTACGTGGCGAAATCGTAGAGAGTATATTCCCGGTACACGTGGATCGCGATAAACATGGGCGCGAACGCCGTGTGTCGTTTATCGCGCCGGAATAATTTGCATCGCTCCATATTCCTATCGTGTCGAGACGATAAAAGAACGCGTGGCGTCACTGTGGTCGCCATCACGCCGGTTCGCGGCCGCCCCCGGCCTTCCCGACGAAAGGGCCCTACCGCGAAAGCATAATCTGTTTACTTCATTATCATCTTTAACATCTGCATCTTCGACGCAAAGCTCTATTAACTCGGCGGACCATTTTGGCAAAAACGAAACTTGATATCATTAGGATCATTTGTAATTTTTGATTAAATAATTTTGTCAACATATCTTTTAATGTGCTTCTTCTAGACGCATTGAATTTGCTACAGATCTTAAATGAAACTCTCGACAATTTTAGTTGATTGTCTGAAACTAGATCGTCGAAATAAGAATATTTATATTCTGGATCCAAATGGGCCCGAGTGCTAATCGAAAAAACAATCAAGTAATCGACGGAGACGAAAAGCTATCCTAACTTTATGTAATAATTGTTTTCCCGTGCATCGCATAAGATATTTAAATGTACCGAACGACAAATAGTCTCGAAACAAAATGGATCCTAATTTAGTATACAAAGGAGGGTATATATTATAAATACGCTATCGAACGTTTCGATCTAGAAACTCCGCCGAGAATAAAAGAACGCGACGAAACGTGATAAAACGACCACGGATGATAGAACGTGCCATTTTCCAAGCAGCAGGATATAGAGCATAAAAGTCGAGGAACGAGACGGACAAGGGTTGGTTTCGGTGCTGCCGAGATTCCACATCCGCGTGGCTGAGGAAAGGGCGAAAAAAGCGAGACAACGGAGGGAAACACAACGCAGGGTTAAATTTGGCGCGTGAAATCGGACAGCGCGAACATCGGGCCGTGTCAGCTCGAAAAACGGGCCGGATCTTCTTAGGGGCAGGGGTACGAGCAGGGAAAGGGGAGGAACAAGCATCTCCACGAGAGCAAGGAAAGATTAAAGACCCGGCAAGTACGCCCCCACCGCGGAATGATGGATGCGATCCGTGAGACGCGGGCGCCGCTCGCCGAGTAGGTGGAGACTTCCATTTTCATTCCTACGCGCTTGTGCCTCCTCTATCTCTTTCTCTCTTACTCTCTTTTCCTCTCTCTCTTACTCTCGTCTCCTTGCCGTCACTATTCTCGCTTCGCGCGTTCTACCGCGTCTGTACGCTTTAATCAGCGATACGTCCCGCAACTCGCAGCCACACCGCGCGTCTCTGACATCGCGAGCCTGTCCCTCTCCGAGCGGAACCGTGAACCTTGATCTTTCCGCGCGTGCAAGGTTCCCCGGGCTTCAAAGCGGAGTCGCGATGTCGGGGGTGGATGTCTTCTACAACTGCGAAACGCGAAAACCAACGCGATCCTCCCTCAATTTTCATCGCAGCGTTTCCCCATTCGCGGCTCGTCGATTCAAGTTGAAAGGATGATTTTTCACAATTATATTCTAATCGTGTTACACTCGGTACCTTTTTTTTACCCTTATCGAACGTGTGTCATCTCCCACGCAACACATTAATTAACACGTCGAGCGCGGCGTCAGCCCCCTGAGGTTGACGGTGGACTTTCCGTTTGGGCGGTGTCAATCCTCTTGGACTGACACAGTGTACCTTTTTTAGGCGGCGCCAGTTCCCAGGGACTGACAGCGAACCCATCGTTTGGACGGCATCGGCGCATGGGTCAGGCAGTATCGAGGTTAAAAAATAATGCTGGCCTCTGCCGCCTCGACGGAAAACCCAGCAAAATCGACTCTGCGCTTAACGTGTAAACGATGTTGTTTTGGTACTTGTTGGCTTTTCAATCTCATAGGATATAAGAAGATGCGAAACGATATGAGTGATGTACGAGTGCGATTGATAATTAAACTCTGCGGTGACGTGGGAGTCGATGAATGTAACTACTGTGGTATGCTAGCTAATTATGTTTGATTTATATGAACGCCAAGCAGAAGGAAAAACGCGAGCGTGGAGTGAGTGGAAGAGAGATCTTTTGAGGTAAGGAGATCGAATTTGATGCGATATCAGTAACAGTTGTTTTCGGAACGTAGAGAAAGAGAAAGAAAGCTATACTTTTGTGAGTAGAGAGAGAGAGAGAGAGAGAGAGAGAGAAAATTGCGAGATCAGTTCTAATAATATTGTTATATATTTGAATATATATTCAAATAGATTAAATATATATTTCCTAATTCACTCACAGTACTTGTACAAAATTTTGTTTTATTTAGAATTTCGTACGGATTATGTCAACAAAATGAAGATTAGTGAGAAGCCTATATATTTCATTGATCACACGAGTCCTGTAATAGTAATTTCAGGGACAAGATGGCAGTTTATTCGATCTAAAAGAAAACGACATTAAATGACCCAATGCTTTAGATATCAATATCTGACGTCTGTTAAGGATTAAGAGATTCTGCAGAAAGAAGAATACGCTACAGCTTAATTGTTTTATCATGGTATTGGAAGTGAATTCGGTCAAGGATTCGGTGAATAAAAAAGTAATAACAGCAGCCTAGGGTAGCGGACTCGGTTATCGTGGGATGTGATCCTGAAGAAAATTGAAACCATCGAAATGAACTTTTCCCCGTGCTAGCGAAAAAAGCTGCTGTCGAATCGTCGGACGAGGTTCGAGCATCGTGAATCGCATCGAAGAAGAGACGAAGCAGAAGAAACCCAGTTTCCAGCAAGAAATCGGACCAAGATGGTCTGGCATCGGTGGTCCCGTGGTCCTTCGTAGCAGGTCTGTCGTGGGCCGCGGCACTACGCGGCGCGTTGTCCGCGCGCGAACAACAATCTAAATGGTAATCCAACACCACACCCTCTTTGCAAAAACTGAAAAGCACCGGGGCAAAAATCGCGGTCCGGCTTGGCGCGCAGCCGGCGGCAGAGGTCACTCGGGGCCCCCGGCAAAAAGCATTAACAAGGCTGCGATGAGCGTCCGACTAATTCTATAACTCTGGCCGCCCCGCGTTCTTGTTCCCCGGTTCCCTGGTGCCCCTATCTTCAACACATGTTCCCGCGCGCGGCGTTATTTTATCGTCTCTCGCCGTTCGTTCTTTTCTTGCACCCTCGCTCGCTGTGTACCTTGTTCTTTGCTTCTCGCCCCCGCGCCCATACGCCGCCCCCTCTCCGACGGGGGCCGTTGCTTGAGCAAACGTATCCGAACGTCCTCGAATGAAACGCGCCGGAGACGGTCGGGGGCCGCTAATTATCTCCCGGCCGTGTAAAAATAATAATTAGCTCCCATCGTTGCATTAATTAAAGCCCCCACCAGCAGCGTTCGGACCCCCTCTCCAGGATGTCTCGCTGCACGAACCCGCTCGCCGCCAGTAATTACGCGTCCCTTATGGCCCCACTAACCACTGTCCCACAAAGGGCGACCGCTTTACACGCCCACGTCGCTCGCGACAGCCTTCGCTCCGGCGATCCTGCGCGACCACCGCGACCACCGCGTCTGCTACTCCGACGGCGATTCACTCGCCTTGCAAACGCGGACCCGATCTACAATGCTTATCGGTCGCAGAGACGATACCATCGACAGCGTTCGCTACTTTACGATCTCGAAGATTATTACCCCGGCCACGCGATAACACGGTTCCCGGAAGAGTTCCCTTCTTGTCGGGTCACGGCCTGTTCCTATCGCATTTCCTTCGTGAGCAACTGATTCGGTATAACAACGATTCGATACGCTATCAGAGCGGCGTTGAAATATGCGAAAGATCGACCCCTGGATGACGGGTCTACCTCACCGAGGGTTGTAATCATTTCGTGTAGTTCATAGAAACTAGATTAGGAAGCCTTTCACATCAGGCTAATTCCTGCAGTAGCAAACAAGTTCAGCAAATATTTTCCTATCTCCGCAGTATTAACGAGACATCGATATCTAGATCCAATATTTTTCGTATTTTCATTTCTTTTCCTTTTCGTTAACGCGCTCGCGAACGGTAAAAATTATAATGAGTTGCAAAAATAGACAGGTGATTTATTCTTGAACCATTACATTAAAGAGCGTAATAATTTCAAAAAATAAACGCTATGTAGAATTGAATGCATGATAATGCGGCTCATAAATTTTAATGTTGGTAGCATTCATGCCGCTTTGCGTCACAATGAAAATGAATGCTGTAGCATTCACGACGGCGAACGTATTAAACTTAGGAGGTCTGCGTGAGGTATTAGATCGTTTTGATTTAACGCAGGCAATTATCAAAGATCAACATATAATATAAACTATACGCGATACGTCTATAGGAAAAAAGTTGTTCAGAATGACGACCTTGACAACGGATTGCAAGGTCATCGATAACGCCGAGGATCCCTGTACCGTAAATAATTGTCGAACGGGGTATCGTTGAAGGTTTAAATAGACGCGGATTATGAAGCATAGAGAGAGATTCCTGAGCACGGTCGGATCGCGGAGGGAATCGGAGCAATCGCCGGGTTTACGGTCGGGGAGCGCGAAAGAAACGGAGAAGCATGCATATAGAGAGCTATGTACTTGCCTGACGCACCTGTTTGAACTGCTCTTCGAAGCTCCAGCTGGTCTGCTGTTGGTGATTCGTTCCCGTCGTGTTGTTCTGCGCGTGATTGCTGGTCTCCCGAGGCTCGCCGCCGTTCCTCGCGCTGCCCTGCGACGATTCGCTGGAATGCGAACTGGCCGACGATGTCATCTGATTATTGCCCACACCGCCGCCCATAACGGCCGACTGAGCATGATTGTTCTGCGAGTGGTGCTGCGGGGTTAGGAACGCCGTTGGCGGCGGGAACGAGAAGGGCAAATTGAACCCACTGCCACCCATTGCCGCTTGTAGCGCTTCCAGGCCACTTTTGTTGTTCAACACGTCTACATCGTTCTGCACAGATCCAATATAAACACCTTTCAATCGACAATTCATCCGTGAACATGCTGTTTCATTCAATTAGCATCGCGATCGTACGAGAATCTCTCTGAAAATTACGTAAAAAATTGACACGCGACCTTTGGAAATTCAGATGCGCGTTTCTTGCAATTCAACGATGCTCTGGGACTGCATTTATGCACGAGATTATACGCTTATTTATTTGTTTGTTTACCGTTATGCTGAATTTTATTATTTATCTATTTACCGGTTTGAATTCCCTCGGATACAAATAATAATAATTATTATTATTCCGACATATTGAATCTTATTATGTATAAATAGGCTCGTATGCAGCCCATGTATTATTATTATTATTATTATTATTATTATTATTATTATTAATTATTATTATTATTATTATTATCATAACATGGGCTGCATACGAGCCTATTTTTACATAATAAGATTCAATATGTCGGAATAATATACAATGACTGAAACAGCACATGGAAACAAAAATGTAAGAAATATACCTATAAAAACTGGCAAACTAAATAAGCTTACAACAAAAGAAGTTGTAATAGTTCGTGTCTATCGTCCAAATTCCGCACGAAGGTGAGACAGGAGCAGAAGATGTTCGCAAAACTTGATGACACTGACAATTATCTTGGTCGAAAAATTCGAAGAAAGAATAGAGGAGTCATAAAGCATTTGGCTTAACCAACCTTGAATAATGCTGTCAACCGATAACCCGTGGAAGAAACGTGTGTGTCAGTGCGCTTAATTGATTTTCGCCCATTAACGAGGGAAGGCGAGTATTAGTTGAATTCGGAAAAATCCACGGACGACGGGCAAACATAGATAAACGTTCGTTAGCGGCTTTTATAGCATTCCGCGGACCCGCGTGCATTCTAGCGGCGTTAAATCCGCTTTCTAGAGATTACGCACGGGGAAATTTCCTGCGTTTTACTTTGGTGAGCAAACAGCAATAGTTTTGAAACATAGCGGAATACAAACAATGGCCGCGAGTCGAAAGCGGGGATCGTAAAAAATGGTCTGCGTAATTTCCTCGAGTAATAAAAAAAAAGGGGAGAGAATCGACGTTAGGGTAATAGGTGCACGAGGTTGCGACACACTCTCACGATTTGCTAAAGGTCCTGTCATTCACGTTGCGCTTGTTCCACGGAGTTCCAGCCACCCGTGGGTGAACCACGTTCAAACGATTAAGCTGTTAGCCCATTTTCTCGTAGCGTTTAAACACGTTTAGACTGTAAATTTCGCTGGACGATAATTCGCGCGTAAACTCGGCCGCGTTATTGCAAAAATATTACGCGACTTGCGATTAAAAGTTGCCAACGGAATCGAGCATGGCTTGAATCGAAAGTACGAGCGCCTTCGTCGCGCTCCCAACTCGCATAAATCGACTTTGATCTTGCGAAAGAAACGAACGCGGTTTTCGCAGTATAAAACGACCAGACCGTGGGTCTTTATGCAAAACGAAAATCGTTTGCGTCGATGGTACGGAGACGAAGTCGAATGAATATTCGTTCCGGCGTTTAATCACTTTTGACACAGTCAAATTGGTATAACAACTTCTCTCATGTTCTCTCCAAATTCGTCTGCTCGGTTCCGGCACGAGAGCGCAGAAAATTCGCAGTCTAATAATGACCGGCTGAAACGATCGGCGTCGAACGCGTTACTCGCTACATCGTTGAATCGAATAAAACGTCGCCCGTCTAGTTTTTGCGGGGATGTGCATGACTGTCAGTATTTACTGCATCGATCTATTCCACGTGTCGTTAATATCCGCAATTATTTGATTCGGAACTCGCTCCGTTCGAGCGAAGGAACGACGATCGAGAGGAGAGTGGGGAGGTAGGGTAGTGGAGCCGGTTATTGTCGGGTGACCAATTGCTGTGCCTTTGGCGTTTTTCGGATTTAATTAACTTTTTATCGGGCACCATTTATCGTGTCACGGATATTAAGTTTGTTTATTAGAAATGATAAATATAATAAATGAATGTAAGATATACCAAATAGAAATAATATTTTAGCCAAAGGCACAGCTATCGGACAGCCTACGCTTAAGCGGAAACGTTCAAAAAATCAGAGCACTGACCTCCATTTTGAGCTTCGCCAGAAAGTGCGGATGGTGTGTGCTCATCAAGCTGTTCAAGTGTGTTAATGGAGTAGGAGCGTTGGCCGGTATGGACCCATTGTCCGAGGAGTGCGGGTTGCCCTGCAGTGGCTGTTGTGGCAACTCCTCCCCACTCTCCTCATCCTGGAGGTCCGGATCCGACAAATCCTCCTCCTGATGCGACTGAAAGCAGATCAATGATTCTGGTTAGACTGATCGTAGTCTTTATCTTGGTCCGTATTTCGACGTCGTCGAGGGGCTCGCTCTCGTCCCCTCCCCCTCTCGCGGCCCGCTCGCCCCTTCCGTCTCGCGATACCCACCCTACGACGATAATTACAACTTATTCATTCCGGCGCGGCCGATGCACGCGTGCGAATAATAACGAGAGAAACGTTTTTGATCGCTTTCGTTTCTCATCTCGGCGTTACGCGTGACTCACGCGAACACCGACAGACGGAACGAATATTTCAGTGCATTATAAACGCCGCTGCCTGCTGCTCTCCGGGAATTAATTCAGAAACCTCTCTGCCGCATTCCGCGAATCGCCGTATATGCATATATGTATCTCTTTGTTTCTAGAAACGTCGCACGAATAGTCTGGTTCCATGGCCAAAATTCAGTTTTAATATATTGCAAATGTTTGCGGTTCTAAAAAACTGAGAACTCTTTAAAACACCTAAATCCAATTCGTTTCAGATGTTTCTGTGCTGCGATACGGGGTTCCAAATGCAAAATCATAAAATTAGTAAAATTAAACGTTTCACGCGCGTATGATAGAATAATAGAAGACAGGTTTCAATGACGATTTCGTATACATACATATATTAACTGATGCACTTGAAGTATTGGATGTAGTTTTAATCATTGTTTATCATTTTTTATCTGCAAATAGCATCAAATTTGTAAAAATTCTAACTGTGAGGACAGTTTCAAATAATAACTGCAACTAGTTGTTAGCATGAGACCTTTTTTATATGAAAGCTTAAACAATTGCCAAGAAGAGAATATCCAGTTTAGGTGCAACCTCATGCGATCTCTTGCAACTTCCGCGTGTAGAATAATTCTAAGAAATAGATGTCAACAGTATCGGCGCTTGTGTTGAGAGGTCGATTTATGTCATCAGTTTACGACACGAACGCAAACGGAACGGTTCGGTCCGGGAAAGCATTGTTTTAAATTACTTAATTACTTAATTACTTAACTTACGAATATTTATATGTAGTGTCGCGGATCGGTCTCAGCAGGTTACGTTTTGGACGTATGACGGTCGATTACACGTCGATTTACATATATTATTCATTCAAGCACGAAACGTTTACAGGAGAAAAAGTTACTGTCAAACATTGATGCAGGTATTACAGTAATGTCTTTTTAATTGACGCTCAGTTTGTCTACAAAAATGGACAATTTAGGTAGAGAAGATGCAATTATTCGATCCTTGCGGTTCATTTTTATAGTTACTAACTGTCCACAACTATAAAAACGAGCTGCAAGGCACGAATAATCGTATCTCCTCTTCTCAAATTGTCCATTCATCTGCACAATCTGAGCGTCAGTTAGGGAGACATTACTGTATTCAGTTTTCAAATGGAGATGCTGATTATCTAGTTCCTGATCGTTCATTTGAATCCACACATGCTTCATTAAGTTTCATAAAAAAAATTAACGTGTCTAGAAGAATTGCCTTGAAAAGTACATTGAAAGAAATACTGACGAATGAGATTATAAATAATCCGAAATTTTGAACGAACACACAAGTACACCCGAAATTCCTGTCCTGTTCGGAACAGCGTCCTATATTTCATGGGAAAAAAGGATCGTTCCCAAACCTTTCGATGAACGTGCGAAACTTCACGATCGCGATTAGGCGCTCCCGACTCGTTGAAAACAGACAGTTGAACGTGCAGGTTATTTCGCGCTGATACGAGCGAAATAAGAGGCCTGGGAAAATGGACGCGGCTCTCTATCGACCGTTCCAGGCATAATCGCAGTAAGGAGGGCAGATATCGAATCATTAAACATTAATTAGGAAAATGGCGAATGAGCCGCGCTATACTCGTATAGCGATAACTGCTATCGTGCGGCATTATTATGCTACGGGTGTCATAAGTGTTTTACGGCCGTGCCCGTTGCACCGGTGCCGAGATAAAACTATACAAAGTGACATTACCGCGAACGGAAATGGACGTCGTAAAACCAGTCCGGAGGTACGGATGTTCGATCGTCTTGTTCGCGAATCGATTCCCCTACCTGGATCGAGCCCGCGATCATGCGTGCTGTCGAATTTTGTGATCCCGCATCTCTTTGTTTTTCTTTTCAATTTTCTGTCGGTTTCGAGTTTCGAGTATCGAGTTTCCATTTTCGACCATAACTTTTGCTTTCTCACGATCGTGACGCGACGACTTATAAGTTATTACCACTTTCTGCGGACAGTGACGTCCGATAACGTCGTCGATAACGTTCCTTTGTAACCCCTTTCTGCGAGATATATTGGGTGGTGGAACGACTTTTTCGCAATTTGTTTACGGGGTCTTGTTCATCCTGTCGGCGTATCTTACGCATACAAAATCACCTATTCTTGGCACCTTTTGGAAATCGCGTTAATTCTGTTAAGCCTCTTACAATTTTTCAGACTAATTTCTGTAAGAAATAAGTCTTCTACTTTATTCTGCAGTGAAGCAGAAATTTATTTATTTACTGTTTATTTGGAGAGCTGTAAAGCCCAATTGTACAATATAAATGGATAAGGAACGCCCAATTTAATAAAATGTCAACTTAGATTAGTTGTAGTATCACATCGATTATTTTGAGAACCGATTGCCTATACATTTGTCGGTAGATACTACTCAATTAATTGAGTAGTATTAAACTGACAAATGCATTTAACATGTATTTCGATTTAATTGATGCAGTATAATTTATTGTACAAACTACTAAAAATTGAATTTAGTACAATAATATAATTAACAGAAGAACTGCCTAAACCTGGCTAATTCATAACAATGACAAGATTGGATTTATTTAAACTTCCTACGATTTTTATTATAATATATGCTTGAATGAAGAAGTTCATACAACAATTTCTAACAAAAAAACATCTTCATAATATCTAAAATTGTAAAAGAAAAAATCGGAGACCAGTCTCTTTGACCGGTTTGGAGTTCTAGTGTTAAATAATTGATTCGATAACTATGCACGCACTTCCGCCGCATTTCCTCTGTAAACATTTTTAATACAATCTAATGTACACAAATATAATACGGAACTCAGCCCAATGAAAGAAAAATTGCAGCGGGAACAGAGATCGATCGTGTACGATTAGGGAACCTGATCATCCCCAAAGCAGCTCGTCCAATAGTATAATTTCTTAGGATAACGATGCAGGAAAATTCGGGGGGCGTTCACCGTCCCATCAAGACCGACCAGTGCCCTCTTTATCTACGAAGCTGGCATGCAAATAGATTCATCGAATCTTCGAGCTTATTCAAATGCACTAACCGCGCGCGCGTCTCTACCTGAAAAGGGCGGACTTGGATAAATATATACCTATCGGATGCAGGTGTACCGAACGCGGGGTGCAACGAGGACCGTCACCCGATCTCGGATGAAATCGTGATCAGGGGAGGAAGAAAACGAGGCGATACAACCGGGCTGCCTGTGTCGGCGGCTTTAAGCACGTGTGATAATATTGACCCTTCACGGTGGTCAACGGTGTACAGCTCTCGGCCGATGGAATCCTAATCAAATACCAAACTGTCCTCCATTATTCTGATCCAGTCGGATGCCTGCATCGTCCACGTAATTTCTCATTTTTCCAACTTGATTTGTCCCTTCAGTTTTACTGGCAGTGAACTCTGGACATTTCTTTTTTTTTGACGATGGGAATTATTCGAGTAAAACTTAATTTCTACAATATTTCGAATTAAACTGTACACTTATAATATTTCGAATAAATTCTTCGAATTTGAAATTCGAGCAATGCTTCGAACAAAATTTTATACGAGTAAAATTTTATTCGTACGATATTGCGAATAAATTCCTCGAATAAAATTTTATTTGAAAAATATTTCGAATGTTTAATTCGAAATATTCCGAGAATTTAGTCGAAATATTACTCGAACAAAATTTTATTCGAAGAATTTATTCGAAATATTTTTCGAATAAAATTTTATTCGAACGATGCTCAGCGCGCGCAATCGACGCTGAATCGAAATCAGCTGTAACAATTGTACTAGATACAGATTATGTATACGATTCTTGCCTTTAAGAACTTCTATTTCAGATTCTATCACTAGATCTACAAAAAATTCATTAAAATCGCGAAGCAATGATCTAATCGTCGGAAGAGGAAGCTTCAAGGTACATCAATAGCCAATTAAACTACGCGTGTTACTTAACATAATTAACTTTTTTTGATGCAGCGTTTGTCACAGTAATGTTGTCGGTCTCGAGTTGTCAGACTACAATTTCCAAGAAACAATGCTGGAGGATTAATCATCTCGATCTTCAGCATCGAGCAAAGTCCAACCCATTCTACTATTTCCAACGCGATTTAAAATCATTGTCACAAGCAGCTTTCGACTGTCAGTCAAGCTTGATGATTAATGAAACAGAATATTATCTGCTAACGATAGAAAGAAATAAAGCCAGTCTTTGACGAACGACTCTCGTTAAACTTTCGCGCAACAATATCTCTCGCGAGGCGTAGTATAGACCAGTTTTTCAACCTGAAACACGACTTCCCTAAAATTCTCGTTGCCGAGTGTAAAAACCTTGCGGTAGACTCAACTTCCGCAGTCCTTCCGCAGTCATTCCGCAGTCCGGCTGTCACGTCGGTGCTTACGATAAGCCGAATCGTGAAAGTCGATTCGCGAAGAAAACGCGACGCGATGCGAGCAGGCAGGGCCCCGTAGAAAGTCGCGAGGCGTGAAAACGAATTACGATTGGTTGACGTTCTCGCATCAGGTATTCCCGTCGCGGGCCCAGAAATCACGTCATTCAAGAGGTCCTGGGACGCCGTGGCGGCCGCTGTCATTACGATAATCACGTCCGGACCGCTATTGTTCTAACAGGACCCGTCTGCTCGCACGTGGGCGTTCGAATACCCGGTCAGAGGGACTCCCGAGGGGACGGGGGAGCTCTCTTCTCACCTTTTTTTTTCACTTGATCCTCGAGTTGACACCCAGGACGTGTTAGGGGCTTGTTGGAGCAACGAGGTGGGATCGATCCCGTGCACCTTCAGGAGGAAGTGCATTCGCGACACTCATAACAACGCCTTCGACTACAGTTGTCGGTACGCGACTAACATTCTTTAATCCCTTAGGGCTGTCGGGAAGATTCAACCATCTTCTGTTTCTAGGCATTGTTCAATCGGGTCGTGCATTTTAAACGCTTCGACTAAATAGATTCCCAATTGATCAACGCTATCAATTTCGATTTGTAAAGTGTCCTTTATAAATTCATTTCTAAAGAGCAATTTTTAAAAATTTAGTCTTGCTCATCGGTAGAGAAATTCTTACAAGAGCGTGAGCTGTTATTTTCTATTTTTAACACTTTATTCTAATCTACTCTGTTACTTTGACGGTCACGTTAGAAACCACAAAAATTTCATAAAATTAGAATATATTATTTACTTAAATTAATATTATAAGGCAGGATGTACGACGTCAATTACTTTTTCAACATTCTTACCGCTTACGAATTTAATGACATTAAGACGTTATAATGGATCAGCGTAAAAATTATTTTTCAAAAATTAAATCGTAAATAATCCTGTCACCCACATATAGGGGACGCGGCAGTAAAAATGTTAACAGTACAATTATGGTATACTTTTCTAATAGTGCAAATAACATGAACAACGTAGATTTTGTTAATAATATAATTATAATACGT
Source organism: Megalopta genalis (assembly GCF_051020955.1). Taxonomy (NCBI): domain Eukaryota; kingdom Metazoa; phylum Arthropoda; class Insecta; order Hymenoptera; family Halictidae; genus Megalopta; species Megalopta genalis. The sequence goes on along the minus strand of NC_135015.1, from coordinate 13,189,600 downwards.
TCCATAAAAAACTGCACTGAATCGATTTTTATAATCCACATTATCGCTAAGCCATGTGCACGTGACACCGACCGTGTTAAAGTCGAACCCCAAGTGAATAAACTATAAATTAACTCTTACAAAATTTTGTCAAGATTGTCAATCGTACTTATTTCCACTGCAGCTTAATATTTCTTTAGAATATAAAATCCTAAATGAAATGCAATTCAGTGCTTCCAAGGGTGAGAGGGAAACGAGCGGAGTATACCGTGGAAACTAGAAAGAACGAATGCCTCAGAGAGATTTATTCCATTGTGGCATCTTCCAGACGTGCAGCCGCGACACCGGGCGCGAGATGGGCCGAATAAATCAATAGGGAGCGTTCTGGGCCCGGGGCCCGGGCCACAGGTAAAACTGTTACCCTGGGCAAACAAGTGGGCGCGGCCTGTCCCTGTTCCACCGAAAGAGAATCACTCCCACGTCTCTGTCACCGGGAATACCTGTGGGTGACGCCGCACGTCTCTGCATAATTCGTAGGTTCGCCTACCGAAAACACGTGCCCGGACGCTCGTTTCGAGCAGGCTCGAGCACGCTCCGTGGGCAGCGAGCCGATCGACGCGACGACGCCGCTCCATTCACCCGCTCGAAAGGCGACCGATCATCGTCCTCTTTATTGGCCACAATGGCCGAGCACCTGTGCGCGCGATCCGATCTTTATTCGGAGATGTAAACTCGACTGTTGAATACGCTGAATGAAAGGTATTCACGATTCCGGCGTCAATTCTCAATTGAAAAGGGGAACCGGCTTCTGAGACCATGGAGGATGTACCTTCTCCCTTGTGTAGGTGAGCTATTGTGTTGCGGAAAAGAGCATGCACGAGTTTCTCCGGTTTATGAAAGCTTGGCGTCAGCAGATACAATATCTCTTTCGTATTCTTTCATTTTTATGATGTGCTATCATCGATTCGACAGAGGGTAGTGGAGTCAGTTACTGCGGGGTAACTTTAACTTAATATTTATCGAATAAGGCATATTCAACTTCTTCGTTTAAATTCAATCAATTATTTACTTGTCGAAATGAAACGTCTGAAAGACGGAAGTTATTAAAATATCTTAAAAATAATTTCAATCTTCTGATACTGAATTCGCGAAATTTTCTGTAAAGCTTGTGAAAAGGTTTAAGAAAATACTGAACGAACGATGATCAATATTCAGTAAAATAAATCGTTCGAAGATATCGCAGTTAATTGTATTAAAATTACAGAAAAACAGAACAGTAATTATTTTCCATCTTTCATTTTCATTTCGATTTCTGTGGTTTATTACACAGTAACCGAACCTATCTTTCGCTGAAAAATTACTTTTGCTACCGAGACTGTTAGGCTAGAGCTTTCGGTTTTGTCGTTGCTCGAAAATGGAATCAAATCTTTGTATCTGTAAAATCTTCGACATTAACAGCGAGTTATCAATTTTCTCCGCGATTAGATGAGCAACGTCTGAAAATCTCGAAGAGACCTCTCGATCGCGATGGATCACGATCAACGGGCAGACTTCTCCTGCTCACTCGAGGATGAATAAGGTACGGAGACGGCGATCGTGCGCGACACGACGCGGTACACAGTGAGATGGAGAAGTAACTCGCGTAGAAGAACCACGGCCGCATGAAGACATTTTAGCGAGATTTAATATATCCTAGACACGACAATAGCTAAATTTACCGGAGGCCAGGCACACCGGTGCTTCGTAGCATCGTGGCGTCGTGGCATTGTGGCATCATGGCATCGCGTTATCCCTTCGAAGCCGCGGCATAAGCGGTAGATAACCGTGAGCCCCGCGGTGATTTATCGCCGCGACGCCGCAGCGCGATTGTCTTATTGTTTATACCTTATAGTTTGCACGCTTCGCGGGTGTACCCGTGTCTCTCCGTTAACAAAGACCCGCGCGCGCCCGCGCGTTCATGCGTACGCTCATACGTGCGCCCGTGCGTGCGCGACCACCGACGCTTAGCCACTAAATCATCGTCTAAACGCTCGAGACGGCCTGGACCGCTCCACTGTCTCGAAATATTCTAATTATTGTCGCGTTATTGGACGCTCCCGCATCGGGACTCCTCCTTTTCCACTTCGCAGATTCGCCTAATTGTACTCGACGCGATTTCGGGCGCGATTCTCGTTCCGCTTGCCGGATTAGGCTACCAGATGCAAACCCGAGAAGATTAGGCCCGACGAATCATCTTGCAACGGAATGCAAGCTTGTTGCCTTTTATTTGGAGATAACGAGGAACGCTATCTCACTGACGACAGAATCGCGCCGATTTTTTCATACAGGTCGAAAGTACAGTAGAGATCCTCTTATCTGAAGGTTTATTCTTGTAATATCCTGATACCAAGACATTGTATTATCTAAACATTTCATACAAGTTCTCTACTTGGTGATAATGTGTCTAAATAATACAGTGATTAGATAATAGCACGTTTGGATACCAGAGTATTGTAAAAATGAATGTTCGAAAGAAGTTCAGTAACAATAAATGTTCAAACAAATGTAGAAGATGTATATTACCTACTACCAAGACGTAGTCTGACCTTGAGAGATCAACAAAGAAGGAAGGGGAAATTTAGTTTATTTTTCGCAGTCTTTTATTTATCTCTTTATATCTTATTTCATTTATATATTTATATATTATCTATTTATTATCGTTAATCTTCGCTAGTTATTATGTACTGTTATTTATTAATTTATTATCACTCATGTTCTATAATTAACGAGATCACTACTTTCGGATAGACGATTTGTCATTCCCTTTCCTCACCTTTCTTCTCTGTTGATCTTACAGGCTTGGTAGCACTTTTAATTTACATTCTTGTAATCTATATAGCATATAGGTACTTCCGATCTATTTATGTAGATCTGTGCGATTTTGTCATCAGTTAAATGGTGTTCGGTGGTCTTTCGGCTCTAGAGGCTCGCAAGAAAAGTTTGGCAGTCTCTCGAAAGTGACCGATAACGTCCGCAGCTCCTTTTCGTACTATTTAAAAGATCGTGGAACCAAGAAACGAGGAACGTGGAAATTACGATTGCTATGGTCTGGGAAAAAATGGTGGAACGAAGATAGTCGAGATTCCTCGGCGCGCATCGACGAAATTAAACGAAGTCGGAGGCCGGCCCAGCCTCGAGGCTGGTGGGTGTCTTCGTGACGAAGTGCCGGGTGCAAGCTGGTGCGCAGAGGGCGGTCGAAAAATGAAGAAACAGTACGATTCCAAGCATATTACACGGACGATTAATTTGACCCCACCTCGAGAGCGCGGGAGAGAGCCGCTGCAAGATATATCGTGCTGCTAGAACACCGCATCGCATCATTCGCCGATTATTCAACGCGACCACCTCAATGACTTCGGCGACACGTCTCCTAATACAAATTGCACCGTTCTCGAATGCCGCTTTTCTCCAAAATTAAAACTCTGGCTGATTTTTTATAGAACGCCCAATCGTTTCCCGTAAACGCATTGAACGCAGCAAATTTTTTCGCGGACAGATTCCGCGGATAAACATAAATTTTTATGGACCGATCGATGGAATCCCGAATTAAAGAAACAGCAACATGGCGATATTAGAAGAACTGTGTCACCCACGCATGTTGCCAATTGATGGATCGTCAAGATAGCAATATGTTAATTGCTCGAACCTACGGAAACCGTTGGTATTATCGGCGAGAAGACGACACTCGGAAATTGGGACCCACATACGATCCTGCGTGCCGCAGAGATCTTTACGAACACCGGGGTCACCCGGCTCCCTGTCGACGGACTAATTGAAACGCATAAAATTGAAAACGCGATGAGCAATGCGCCAAACGGCCGCGTTATCGCGGGCGTTATCGAACTCGTTTCCTCGAGCAGCGGGAGGAACGAGTTCATGCTCGAGTTCAATGAGCAGGACAGAAGCTAGTTTCTAGTTCCTAGTTCATTCGCCAAAACATTCGACAACCGAGAATGCCATAACGCGCGTTATCTGGATTGCTCCTGAGACCGTGGTTTCATGATCCTTTGCGTTTAAAGGGTCTGAGGGGCGTGGCTTCCGCGCTCTTCGAGTGCAGAATGCGTAAGAAGCGTAAAACATTATTGTTCTGCCACTGTAGAATTATCTTCAGAGTGTATGATTTCGCTTCGATTCGTAAAAATGCCGATGTTATAGAGGTTTAATCTTAAGTATACACTTTATTATGAGATCGATATGAAACACTTTAAGCGCTTTTGTATCGAAAGTGTATTTTTTAAACTGGCGTCCACGATATCTCAAGATCTAGTTGACCGATTAACTTTAAGTTTGAAGAGAGAGAGAATCTTCAGCTGGCACGCCTTTTGTCATCTGAACTAGAGATTTAAAAAGAATATTGAATTCTACTATTCTTTTCAATATGCTAAGTGAAGAGTGCCGGAGGGGTGTGGTTCTGATGCTCTCTCCGTAAAGAGTGCCCGAAGGGCGTGACTCTCGCGCTGTAAAGTACCGGATTGGCATAATTTCATTTTTCTTCATGAGTAGAACGCTCCGAGGGGCGTGGTTTCAATGCCCCAGAGTAGGGCGTAGAGTGTACGCGATACGAGTATGCGATCTCGTGGCTCTCTATTTTCAAGCAATGAAAATCGCCTGCAGCAAAGAATGTGCATACACGCAGACTCGAATCAAGGACAAGGATTGCGCGGGGGAAAATCGTAACCGCATTTCCAAAGAGTGTTGGCCACGGCTCTGGCTCGGTCAGTTCGGTCTTATCGACAGAAGAGAGTACGGTGAGCGCGGAACGATTTAATGAATGGCCCCGGCGTTCATCCGCGCGCAATAAAAACGAAAGTTTAAGTATCTACACGAGTTCCGTTCGGACCCCCTGCAGTGCTCCCACGTAGAGATCACGGCTTCATCACCAGATCTTTCTCCGTCGTGCATGCATGTACACGCTCGCACGCATCTGTACGCATGCAGGCGCACACAGTTCAGGTCCTCGGACCGTCCCGCGCCGCACCGCGCCGCGGTACCCGGCGAACCTCGTGGCGCTCGTGAAATAAATTCATAAGTGGCCGATGATAAACAGCTCCGAATCGAAGTCGTTTTGGCAGATCGATCGATTTAGATTGAGAGATTACCCCTGGCGGTCCGGGTCGCGACGGGTGGACCACGGGGGGACCGTGGGGGGACCGAGGGGGGATCGATGGGGGCCCGAGAGGCGGAGAAAGAGCAAGGGAGAGGGGGGCTGAGATTTATCGGCTCGGCCAGGACTTTTGTCAGGTATATAAATTCATTGACCATCGGAATCGTCATCGCTGTAATCGCCTTTATTTATCAATATCGCCGGGAAGGCGCATCGATCAAACCTGTCTATTTAGGTGAAGCTTCCTGCGGGACACCTCCGACGGGGTACACGTCCCCGCGATACCTGTCCGCTACGGGCCCGAGGTCCTGCAAGCGGAATTCGATCCGCTGCTAAGACCCGGCCAACCTCCCACGAACGCGAGCTCGCATATTTCACCCCGATGCGACTCGACTCGGCTCTACTATGCTATTCGATACAACTCGACACGGTTCCACCCAGCGCAGAATTTTCGTAACTCGGTTTACGGACGGTCACGATCTCCCCTTAACACTAAATCTACAAAGGCGGTCAAATTGACCGGTTTCACATTTTGTATTTTAGACTTGCCGAAATTATAATGACTCTTTCGTACGAAATGATCGAATACATTTCTTAATCCAAGTACTCACTGTAATAAAAATTGTGGAAAGTTTAAATAAATTAAATTAAAATTAATTTAATTAAATTAGATTGAAATAAATTCCCACAGAGCAACACACATTCTCTGTTAAAGTAAGATTTTTGAAACTCCACCTTCGGTCGTTAAATGTTCGAATTTCGAAATATCGCTTTGATATAACATTCTACGCTCTTGAAACTTTAAGAACATAAAAGAAAATCGATCTTTTGGAACCGTTAATCCCGAACAGCCGGTACACTGCAACTAGGATCGATCGTAAAGCCCGCTCGCGTCCACGCCTTCTGCCGACAGACACGCCGCTCTTTCTCTCTTAATCGCTCTTCCTCTCTCTGATCCCCACGTGTCCGCCAGATTCAGAATCCGGAGACGCTCACGGTAGGCACGAATTATTTTTATCAATCTGCCTCTCTTATGCAACTGCCGCCTTGGCGGGGGGTGGCTTCCAAACGGGAATCCGACGTAGATTCGACGGGATCGCGTGGGTGGTGGCACCCCTCGTGACGATCTAACGCATTTTTGCTCGTCCGTGGTTTTATCATAGGACTAAGCAGCGACGAAAAAACAGAAGCCTAACTGCGGGATACAGGTGCAGAAATCAGAATTCGAAGGAAGTGAACGAAATATGTAGATTGTGTGAAAAACAAGAAGAAAAAAGCAAGAAGAAATCATAAGTCCTGTTCTAAATAAATACGAAGCAAAATTCAGTGCAATTTTCCTTTCGACCAAATGCCGCGTCTTTTATTATTTATGATTTATAATTAATTATATTATCGAGTAGGACATATTACATTTTTAATTAAAAAATGAACAAAATAAAAGAATAGAAAGATGTAATACGTCTTATTCGATGTCTTATTAAAAATTATACAAAATGAAAGAATACAAAACTGTAGTACGTCTTATCCAATAAATATAAAGTTAATTAGACCCGAAAACAAACCAAAGGCACTGCAATTAGTCATACCACATTGACCGGCTATACTATATTCTATGGCATGAAAGGCAAACCAGAAAGTACCAAGATGAGTAACCTTGTTAGACGAGATAAGTCAGTGAGAAGAAACAAATGCGCGGTGATTACAGCACATTTGAAAAACATTAATTCTTCCATCTGCTAGAAACCAACCCCTAGCTGGACATTCAACAGCTAGTAGCTGCAGTCGCCAATTCTTAATCTTCTGTTCACACTTGCCGACTCGCCTGGTCTTACAGACTATAGATCTCTAGCTTAAGTTAACCATAATCGACAGTAATTGAGAAAGAATCCTTCAATCGCAAAGGCGAAGAAGAGAAACGTATTCGACAAATCTATCCGAAGTGTGCAGGATTAAAGGCGAATTTCCGAGGAACTCGTGAATCGAGCGGGTTCGAGCGGCCCGCCCGTTCGATCAAAGAGCAAAGGTCCTCGGAAACGGTGGTCCGAGAGGGTGGAGGACACGGTACGATGTCCGCGATTTGTTTGAACGCGTCGGTCGGTTTCTCAGTCGCGAGGAAAGCTGTCTCGATCGGCGGCCACGTCACGGCTCGGTCTCTGGTACGTATATCCCGGGCTCCGAGGGCGGTCCGCAAGATCAAGTTCGGGGAAAAGGGTCCCCATCGCGAGCGAGAGCCATATTTATAACCGTGGCGCATTTCGTGTAAAGTAAATCGGAGACGCGGTGGAAAGACGGACGGACGATGGCTGCTCCGCCAGATTTAATTAATGACCCGCCGAGTTTGATCTGCCGCTACAAAGACCGAAGACGCGAGAGAGCCCCGAGATATACCCCGTCTCTATCTCTCTCTCTTTCTCTCTCTTTCTGCCGTTCGCTTTCTACATCGTTGTCGCGGCTCTCTTGTCGTAGCACACCACGCGAACCGAGCCTGCCGCGAGAGAGCGAGCAGGAGGGCCGAGGAACGTTTATTTCGGTCCGCGGACCCGAGCGGACGCGAGCGGATTCGAGCGGACGCGAGAAAGGGCCGCCTTCGTCTCTCTTATTGTTGTTAGAGAGCGCCGCGGACTTCTCCCCGTCCACCCCCTCGCCGTTTTATTACCGCAGTGGAACGCCGCTCGACAAATTGCCAGACCGAAATTCGACTCTCCCTCGACCCCCGAGAATCCGTCGCCCTCTATCGACGACATTGTGGACACATTCGAAGGACCCCGAACCTGCTCGCAATTTTTCCATTCGCTGCGCGTCGTCGAAATTCATATTTTTTTATACAGGCCGAGGAGTGGCCATAGCTTACTTTCAAAATGCACTGCACGAACGTGGTAACTCAATCCAAACTAAAATCCGCCAATCGAATATAAAGGATTAATGCCTTAAACATGTCGATGCCACAAAATTTAAGGCGAACATCCTCAATAGCTCAGTTATAGATCACAGAGGTACTGCTCTTGCTGAATTTTATTAATCTGCAGTCTACTTGCAAGGGTAGTTAAGGGGGGCATTTAGCTGAAAACCAAGTACTGTTATAGTGCAGTTAAAGTACAATTATATAGTCAGATAATGTAAAAATTAAAATAACTCGAAGAAAAATGAAGTATTCAAGCTTTGTACTGTGGTTTGTGTACAGGATAGTGAAGACAATTGTATATGGATTTTCCAATCCGATAATGTTTTCGCAAGAAAATAATTTTTCCTAATAAAAAAAAACAGAAGTTGGGAAATGAAATTCTACATAAATATATAAAATTGTATATTTCCAAAATTTTATCTGAAAAATTGCTAGCACACTTGGTTTCCAGCTAAATGCCCTACCTTAAACGGCAGACCAATCAAATCGATTCTGGAATATTGAAAGTCTCCCTCCAGGACTTTAAAAAACGATTCATCTTTGAAATCTAAACACTTTACTTTCTCTAAAGCTGTGTCAGACACATGCAGCCTATACAGAAGCCAACACACGTGCCTACGAGGCACTATCTTTCAGAGAACAGTGTCGATCCGCAAGTTTAGGAGAATCGTTTGAAGATGCTAATTACGAGTCAGGGTAACGCGAAACACGTCTTTGACTGTACTCCAAAAGATTCGTCCCGATTAAAAGGATTATAGAACCCGTCACTGGTCCAAAGGATTTTTAGACGAAATGTAGACTCAGAAATGTCTCAGAAAATCGAAGCAGAAGGGTGGGATAGATCGAACGACACTCGTTTGCAATAAACAGGAATCTTGCCGGTTGCGATGGCTCCGACTAAGGAGCAGTCTCTCTCTCCTCTCTCTTTCTCTCTTTCTCCGAGTATAGTTATTTCGAACTTGACCCAGATACACCCGGCTTCCCCGGAACCGGCGTTTGACGTATAGTGACATAGCGACTCGCGTTTCGATCCGTCGGACGTTCGCTCTTGTATTTTTCTCGGCCAGCGAAGGCGTCGAGAGAAGTAGATTGATCGATCAGGGTCGTCTCCTGTGCGCGACGCGTCTTCGTCCACGAGGAATGTCCACGCCGCTGATCCGCAGAGGACGAACAAGATTTATTTCCGTACCGTGGTCCCTTGCGAACGCGCCGGGGAAACGCGAATTCGAATGTCTGGGCTCGGTCTTATCGACGGTTTCCGATCGCAAATGCCTCGAACCAATCGCAAACTACTTTACTTGTTTTGTATTAAAAAATTGTATTAAATAATTAATAGTCAGCTCACAAACCCTACCATTTTTTCATACCTTCACTGTAGTATCTATAATACTACGTGTGTAAATTTCCAATTTTTAGGACTGTGCTAGGACTATGATACAACGAACTTTGCACCTCGCTCTTTTTTTCTACTCAATTTTTTTCTACTTCTACAGATGTCCCCAGACGCTCCGCTATCTTGTCTAATAAGGATAGTTCAAAATCTTTGTTCCTTTAATGGATATTTGAATTCACTACTTTGCTTCGTTTTTCCTGTTTTCCTGCGATATCTTATTACGTTCCTTTACTTTGTATTACATACTCTTGTCTCGTTTGCTTCGGCATCTTTTTCTGAATTCCAAAGAGCTCTACTTTTCTCTATGGAGAAACTTTTTTCCGTCAATTAAAGAAATTATATTATTAGATTGTAACACACATATGAAACGAACACCCGGTAGTAATAGATTAACATTGGGAAGACGAATGGTTCCGATGATTATGCAGATGACAATGGTTCGCTCAATTTAGAAACGCGTTTATCAGTACTTTTAAATACTTTTTTAATGGTATCTTATCTGCATTCACTCATCATCTTATGACACGTGATTAAACAGCCTTGCAATCCATAACTGTAAAAGGTAGACGTGTTTACTGGGTTTCTGATGATAATGCTAAGTGCGTTGAATTACAAGTATCTTCTCGATTGTCTTTTTAATGTTGCTTCATATGCAAGCTAATTTATTCGACGTAATCGCCTGCACATTATGAAGGATAAAAGGAAGGAAACCGCTAAGTGCGAGGAAGATTATCCTCGATCATAACGAAACAGCAAGAATAAACAAGAATAGATTAGGATAGTCTCTAGACTAGAAAGATTGACGGGAAGATTGTACAAGATGTGGATTGAATTATTACAAGCATGGCCGATCGTCTGAACACGACATCGTGTCGATGATGCGTCTTCCTTGATGTTCCACGTCACTTTTGTCAGGGAATACCGAAGGTGCAACCCTCGGACGACAAATCATCTTAACAAGTGCAGAATCGACGATGTCCACGATTATTTGCAGCTTTATACATCGATTTTTCAAAACGTATTTTCAAGGATTTTGTTTGTAGATCTATTCCTTCTGTTGTTCCCAATGCAACAGCAATTTATTTCATTTGATATCCGCGAATTGGGCAATTTGATGCCGAAAATTCGCGCGCTCTCATCGCGAACAGTATTAACACCTTCCTAAAAATTTACTTAAACAAATTGTCTTATACATTCGTAAGAAATCCCAATGAAATCCTAAACATCCCCGTTACATATGTATATACCCGTTATCAAAATCTTCCGCTGGGCGTGTAAGCAAAGCTCGATCCGTGAGCAGCGGATAGCGTGTTAATAACAAGAGCTGCGTTTATTAATAAAAGCGAAGCCAGGAAACGGTCCGGCGTGCTGCGGCAGGAATTCACGTCTCGTTAACGAACGGAGCGCGCGAAACGCGCGGAATCGGATCGCAATCGTGCCGGGAATTCTCGTAGCTCTCTGGGAATTGCTGGGATCCTCTTTCGGAGCTTCTCGGACTACAGTGTTGTGGACGGTAAACGGGGGAAGCTTGCGATCCAGGCTGCGGGCCTCGAAGAGCCAACGGAGTGGACGACGCGATTCTAGACGCGTGCACACAAAGAAGGTGCGCGCGACAGCGGTGCAATAATTGTCATCTAAATCCACGAGGCGCGTCCATGCGAATTCCATGGAGTAGGCGAAGGCTGCTCGCGAGCGTAAAGGGGGCTATCGGGAGTGCGCCGTCCGAGGGGGGAGGGGGGGTATAGAGCAATATTAATAGCGTGGGTGGTGGCGGAGCGTCGTCGAAGATATTGTTAGAACTCGGGGGCTGCGTTACGCGGCCCAGAGGGGAGCTCCTCGCTAATGGGGTTTTAATGACGGCCAGCTGTCCGTCCGTCACACACTTTTAGACAACTATTCGGTATTTCTGTATCGCCATCTCTCGATCCGATTCCTCGGGCACCGACAGATCGCGCGAGAGAGACGGGACCGGCCTCCCACGCGCTTCCCAGCGAAGACGAGCAGAGACAAGCGGAGGCGGGCGGAAAGCCCGATAAATAATAGCGCGGACCGCGGGATATTTAGCGTCGACGCGTCAAACAGCGTGATCCCGGACGTTGACGGATACTAGGCGCTGCCGATTAATTTATAGAGACACGATTCCCTGGACTTTTTATTTCGAGATCGAGAACGAGCCACCGGCGGAGCGCCGGCAACCACGTGCTACCGCGCGCGGGCAGCGTTGCGAACACTATAGAAAAGTGGCAGACCGCGGCGCGATTTTATGGTCCATCAACCGCGAGGCGCTGCCGCACAGGCTCGCAACGCGGAGAACTTCTGCCACGTGTTCGAGGAGCGGGATGCCGAGATGCGCACGGCAACGCTTCGGGCCCGCAGCAGAGGGCAATTTATTCGAAATCTGTCGACCGCCGGCTAGTGGCGCTCGATGATCGGCTATCGTGCCGGCTTTATACGAGAATTTACGCGCGGACGTTCGTCTCTTGGTAGCTGTCCACGCGGTTGTTGCAACACGACCTGTCCGGAAGTCATAAATTGTAGAAATGTCGAGCAGCGTGTTATAATTCGAGGACTCGTGCGATTCAATTTCTGGCGAGCAGCTTGAACAGACTGTTTCATTAACTTGTCTCTAGGAGAGCCTTACTTAGAACACAGAGGGGAAATCCATTTGATTTTCCACGCGTGACATGTGAGATCGTAGTCAACACGTGCGATTAGTCGGTCGTATAAATTGGACACGCCGGTGCGGGGAACTGATGTTACGGGGTGGAGAAACGAAACTGTTCCAGCGTGATGGAAACGAGATGAATTCGAGACCTTCGAAAATTTCAGGAACCTTCGGAGATCCTGACTACCTGCAGGACTAATTACGTCAGGCCCGACCGTTCCGAGTACGCCTAAAAAAAGACTCGCTACCGATGCGACGTTGGCATCGATGTCGTCCGGCTACTCGAGGAATCGCGATGGCAACCAAGGTGTCCCTTAAAGACAAGGAGAACCTCGAGGGATAAATATAAGGTTAATGGAAGTATGCGGGGAACGTCCATTAGCCCTCTTCTGCGCCCTTGTCTTATCTGCGGGCTTGTTCGCGTATATCACGAATCGTCGATTAAGTTGCTACTCAGGAAAATAGCTTAGGGACACCCTGTAGATGCTGCTTGTGCACTTGTTGCTGGATCGGAATGCGTTCTTTTCGAGCGAGAGACGAAAGTTCTACCCCTAATCGATCTTTCAGCTATTTGGTCGCTCGAGATTGAACCCGTAGCAATTCTAAAGCTTCTTTGTTCTTTAAGTCAATTTTTGACAAATTTTTTGTGCCTCCTTAACACTATTTTTACCAAAGAAGTCGAAAGACAACGTTTCAAATTTTTCTTTAAAATTATTATCTTCCCTCTTGCAATTGTCTCGTTTAAATTGTAATTAATCATTCTGAGGGTTTCCAGTTAATTTATCAAAGTTTCACTGCGTCTTTAAAGGCAGCGCGTTGTCTTGCAATTATTTCATTGCAATTTTACTTAACAAGTTTCTAATACGGTGCATAACTATACGAAATGCAATAAATACATAACATTATGGATTTTTTACTTATCGTAACATTGTCTGAAACAGGAAAAATGTTCCTAACTCAAGAACTTTCAAGACTGGAATATTGAGCATTTTCATGTACTAGTTAATAGGCGAATTCATATTTAAACTATTGTCGTAAATACTTGTAAAAATGTAAAATAAAAAATTAATTGTATGCTGAATAAGTGTAAGTCGATTTACATAGCAGAATTATTAAAGGCGTACGTTACGCAGACGATTTCTACACTACAATGAATTATAACATTATTCAGTTTGATCAATAATCTAATTATTAACCCTTAACGGTCCAATGCTGACAAAAATCAATAAAAAATCTGACAGGAAACTTTGGAAGAATAGACACGGTGGTTTTTACAAAAATATAGAATGTCCCAAAATTATCTTACTTCCGGGAAACGAGGGGTTTCTGAAGTCGTTCGAAGTAAATTTTTTTTTAGTGAAACTGGAAGCCGCCGATCTCGCTTCTCATTGGTCAGCGTCTTTCGATAATAACTCGTAAACAAAGCCGCGGATTGCATTTTCGCAAAAGAGAAAGTTACTTCGAACGACCTGAGAAACTCCTCATTTCCCGAAAGTAACACAATTTTGGTACACCCTGTATATCAATAAGCTTGTAATAAAAACTAAATATTTCTTTTTCTATATTTGATATAAAAATCTTCAATACATAATTTCCGTTCGTATAAAAAATAGATGGTCTAGGTACAAAGCTCAATATTAAAGAAACTCTAAACTGGTGTTTAATTACTGAACGTGACCAATCGCTAGGACCTTTATCTAAAAAAGCGATTCGTCAGCGTTGACAAGGAGAAAACCCAGGCAGCGGTCCCTCATCTCGAATAAACGGGAAATCCCAAAAATCTATTGTCAACGAACCGGGAGGCCACCATCTGCCGGCCACATGATCGACTCTCGGTCTTTCTCTCTCTGTCTCTCTCCCTCGCACTCTCTCTCTCTCTCACCCTGGTTCTCATCTCTCTGACTGGTCCCGCCCCTCGGTCCTAATCCCCGATTTTCCTTCCGCGAAAGCTTCTCTGTCTTAGACCATAACCTAGAATAACCGAAACGCTTGTAGACTCTTGGTAGCGGTAGTAAGAATAGAACGAATCGCTGGAAAACCGTTCGAGGAATTTAACGAGCCCGAAAACGCGTCGGCGGAGCATTGTCTCGCGGTAGCTCCGACCGTGATCCTTCCGTGGATCCTTTTGTCTCGCGGATCGGCAAATATTTGCTTGATCTCCGTGCCCCGTAGAGGTTTATGCGTGTTATGCTGTCCCTACTTTATTTATCGTACGATAAACATTGTGTAGATACGCGTGTTCGATCGCAGACACGAACTGCGATATAGTTAAGAAAATAAAACAAGAACCCGAGGAGCGGTTCTAACATCGATAAACACTATGGATCGTGATGGGGACGGGAGCTTGTAATCTGCGCGTTTATCATCGCCACGAAAATAAAATAAAAACGGTGTCGGCCTGGAAAGCAAGATCGATTGCCGGCTGCGTCGACCCCGGGACGACCAGGACGCGACCGGCGCGGCCTGGCTCCGTCTCCGTTCTGAAATCATGCCAACGACATCGGATATCGGAGGAATTTTTAACGAACACCCACGATGGACCTCTATATCCAACGGCTCCCTTCGAGGGGAAGAGAACCACGCAACGAGTCTGCCGCCTTCGTCCAAAAAAAAATGATCCATTTCTCTGGTTTTCCTGTTGCCCAACTGTGCCAGAAAACATTCTCGATCGGAATCGTGAACGCGATTGCCGAAGAAATTATTTCGACGCATACCAATTGTGCAACGCGTTCGAGAGATACTGTGAAAAGGTTAACGACTTATCAAGAAAATAACTTAACTCGATTGTCCGTCCTAAACAGAGTGACGAAAATGTTCTGATAATAGTTACTCAATTAAAGAGCCAGATATCGTTTTTATCGATTTGTGCAATAAATTGTTTCGTATATGATTCGCCTTTGATCGAGCTGATTACACGTAAACAAATATTTAAACAACAGATGAAGCAAATATCGGAGAACTGGATAATCGAGGAAATAATAAATGTCGGAAGTCAGCGAAAATTATAATACAAATTTTAGCAGCATAGAAAAATGTTGGGACACGTTTTAGTACTTTGAACGTTGGAGATAACGACGGAGATTGCTAAGAAAGTTTCCTGAATGTTTGATGATGATTGAACCATTCCCCTGATTGATGTTTCGAACGATGGAAATGGCGACAGAGGTTGCCAAAGGAATTTCCTCGGCGTTCGAAAATGATTGAACCATTCCCTTGATCGACGTCCAGTTTTCTCCTAACATATGTTACGAAGAAAGATGTTTTTTGTTGTTGTTGTTGTTGTTGTTGTTGTTGTTGTTATATTACCGACCAAATATTATTGAATGGGTAATTATAAAGGCGAGTGCTTGGTTTGTTCAGTGGAATACTTTTAGCAAGAAAAGAAATCGAATTGATTTCTCTGGCTCGAGAATGGAGAATGAAAGTGAACGGAGGAAGCTGTTAAGTGTTCCCGGTGTAATTCTTCCACGCTTATCGCCGCAGACGCATTCTACGATAAGGGAACATCGGAGACAAGCATTTTCCACTCGACTCGCCGGAAAACATCCCACTGCCGAAGATTACCACCTTCGTCGATAAAGTGCACCGATCCGGCATACCTGCTTCAGATCGCCATCATTTTTCCTATCCGATCTGTCCTTCATTTATCCAAATTCTATGCGGATATTTATAAAATGAGGAATTTTGTAAAACGAGAAATAATAGGAAAGCATTTTTCCCGCTTAATTCAGCGTTTACATCTCTAAAGTGATTTATCAGACTATTGTTGGTTACTATTTGCCTCGTTATTTATTAGTGTATAATACGTGTCGTACTTTTTTATAATCAGTTTTCCACCAGCAAGTACGGCAGTGGATAAATATTCTGTGCTAACCATAATTTTGAAAATGGTAAAATGATTATTGTGATAATGATAGCGACGGCGAAACTTTTGTTGCGATATTAATAAAAATTCTTATTTTTTTAAATTTTTGTTTCCCTCTTTTTATTATTTTAATCTAGTTTTTAAGACGTATCGGCATAATAAATAAAACCAGCCCATGATTTTTTGGCGGCTACCCTCCAGTAGATGGATACCATTCCCGTAACTACCTGATCCGTTCCGATTCGTATATATACCGCCTTCGACCCTTCTTCCGACATTCCCGCGTCAAAGGCAGGGCCCGCCAGAAACGCCTTACTGACGAGTCCACTAGCGGGCCCCCCGGGACGAAACCGCCCTCCCTTTCTTTTCCTGCACACTTCCGTCTTTCCAGCCGTCCAAAATTTTATACCGAAAAATCTCGGAAACTCGCCCGCTGCGACTATCGGGGTTTTTTAATATTCTTATTCTTGAACCGCGCGTGTATCTCTGAATTATTTATAACAATTAATATAATAATATAATTATATTAATAATATATAATAATATATTATTTATTTATTTATTTATTATATATAATAATATATATATTAATAATATATAATTAATATAATAATAAAATCCTAATCAATTCTTTTCTAAGATCGACTCTGTTCTCAACGTCGCCAAGCGCGCATCATCCTGCGATTCTTCCAGAGACCTAAAACACGATCCCAGATGCAGCCTTGACCTTGAAACGCGGCTCCGTCGAAAGGACCACGTGCTCCAGCGTAACCCAAGATTTTTAAATCGAAACGAACTCGTTCTCGCGCGACTTCGAAGATGTGCAACCACGTGTACACGTATTCGAAACGTTTGATTTTTCCCGAGAAAAGGTGTTGAAAGCGCGTTACCGGTGTTTATTTCCCGGCACTCGAAACTGCGATTCTCGGAATGGTATCGATCGTGAATAAAGACGGACACGTTTTGATGCCGAGCGTCGGGCTGTTTCGCGATTTACGACGCGAACAAGCGAGACGAGGCTGTATCTCGCGGTCGATCGAGACACGGAAGTTGTGCAACCCCGTCGTCGACCAGCAATAAATACAATTTTCGCGGGTTTAGTGCTTCCCGCGCGTAACGGTGCGCCATCCATGTAACCGCTGGAAACTTTATCGCATCGATCCGTTTCCCCTTCTATCTTTATCCACGAATCATCAATTAGAGAGCTGGTGACTCGATTTCACGGGACGCAGCTAAACAAACGCGAGCTGTAAGTCGCGATTTCTTAGGCCGTGACAAAGAAAACGCGGCGTACGAGACGCAGTGCACGAATGACCGGCGTACGAAAAAGGTCGGCGTACAAAACGGCGGAAGAAACAGTCGAAACCAAGTTTCCCGTTATTTGCTACTTCATATGAGCCGTTTATTTGGAAAGTGGCAGAAGTCACTTTTTCAAAAAAAATCGAGTTAATGGTAACACTAATTACAATTGAACGGTATCTTTTCATTTAAAAAAAAAGGGATTTATGCCACTTTTCAAATAAACGGCTCATATGTCTATTAAACGTTAGTATCCACAAATGGTTGTTCAATCCGTTGAATACTATCGCTATAAACGTGCCGCTCCGTTACCAAATTCTACTATCAATTAAAATCCCGTTGCAATAACTTACCAATTACCGCTTAACGTAACGCAGATATTCATTTTGGCTGGATGGACGAAGCGCAGGAAGATGCTCTACTTCTTTCTCAGATAACCATTCTATTCTGCGACTTCAATCATCGCAAATACTTCGACTGGTCCCAAAACACATAACCTGTTCACCGAAGCAATTTTGAGACTTCGATAGCACAATGCGAATAACACTTTTATCGTTTAATCGTGGACCACAAGACTCTCTTTTCGCTAACACTCCGCCATTTTATTCTACTGGTCACGTGACATAAACTTCGCGGCAGACAAGTCAAGTTGAAGTTGTCGATCTATCGATGTTACGTCACGTGATTAGAGATTTACAGATGGCTGTTCCGGCACTGGAGATGGTAGTTAGAGCTTCCCGATTGATCAATGAAAATGTGTTAATTATCGTGCGATTGAAAATTCGAAGTTGCTTGGGTAAACTGCTGTGATTTAGACGTCGTAGTGTATGTTTGTATTAAGTACGGCGAGGAAGCAATTACCGACGGGACGTGAACATAAATTGTCACTGGAAAGGAAGTTTGCAGCATTTCTATGGGCACCTGCATGTTGCTGCAACTGATCTTCATATTTTCAATAAACCATTAAAAATATTTGCCTTGGAGAACTTAATCGTATATCAAAGTATTAAATACTGCAAAGAAAATACATTGTATACTGACGTATACCGATCTCACTTGAATAGATAAATTATTCGTAAGCAACTGTAGGGGTTAGACACCTGGCGGCAGATAGATGGCGCATTAAGAGAGTTTCTCGCGGGACTTGCTCTCGTGAATACTCGCAAATTGTGTATCCATTTGAGAGCAGCTTTGAGTCATTCTTCCTTCTCACATAATTTTTAATCGACTATAATGGTAATGTACGTATTACCGTAATTTCGATGAAATTTTCAGCACGCATATAAGTTATCGAGATCTACAAAATGCATTTTTTAAATTTTTATAGTAGGTTCGGATAACAAATTTATAAGACGAGAGTTTTCAATTCTTCCTTGCCAATCCAAGTAATAACAATATTTGAAAAAACGTATTTTAGTCATTTTAGACTAAACGTTTAAGAAAAATTCAAGTTAGTCTAATTTTAACAAAGTTCTTACGACTTAAAAGAAGTACGAATATTTTAGTCCGTCACTGTAAATTCTAAAAATAGAAATATCCGATGGTGGGGTATAAATCTCTACGAGTTTCTCTGCGCCTTATCATCGTGGACAGAGTGAGTACAAGTACGAAATTAAATGTTGTTGAAAAAACGAATGCAATTGAGCGTGATGTACGAACTACAAAAATAGCGAAACAAGCACAAGTATGATATATGAACAACTTTTCCAGTGTACGAGATAACGATGTCAAGGGACAGAGACATATGGAAAGGTCTCGCAATGCATTCACTTTTCGGAGATCGTGTTTCCAAGATCGGTTGAATTTCCAAAGTGGCCCGGTCGCATCGTGGCGTCAGCGGCGGGAGTACGCATTCAAGTCCTTTGTGGATAGAAAAACGAGAGGAGGGCAGAGGGTGCGAAGTGGCTGGCGTGATCCAAGGCCGCGGAAGAAAAGGGAGAGAGGCTGCGAAACGGAGGGACGACGACGGTACCCGACGCGGCGACGACTTTCAACGACGACGAGGCGACGAGACGACGAGACGATGAGACGACGCGCGATGGTCGGGGGCCCGACAGGATCGCGTGTCCGCTCCGGAGAGAACGGGAGCCGACAGTGGCTCTTTTGGCTCCTTGAATGAATAATCGGTCCGTGCTTGCCGCTCGGGATACACACGGAAATCCAGCCCCCGAAATTACGCCTCCGCGTAACCGTTTATTTAACGTTAATTTAATGATACACGAGGCGACCCCAGCAAAACGAGCATCTCGCGCGCGCGGCCCAGGCCCGGGCCCCCACCGTTCGCGGAACAGTCTCCTCGATACCAAGGAATTTTTTGGCAGAATCGCCTCGAGCCCCCTCTGTGTGCGCTCCTCTGACTACATACCTAGGCTAGCAGCCTCTATCGTCCACGAATGCTCTCAAGACAATTGAATACGCCGAGTAATTTACACGAGCTGACCTTTCGACGGGGCCCAACGAGGCCCATTACTACATCTGATTTACTTAGACTAGTCGGTACATTGTAAAGAGTGATCTCGAATTGGGAGCGTTCCCCTCTCTGAACCACTGAATATCTTGGGAATAAACACTTGCTATCTTATCGATCACTATACTGCGAATCTTTATGTATTTAGGGATTGTCAAGCACTGGACAACGTGCACGTTGATAAAGATTAGTTATGTTATTCTCTACTGCGAAGCAGTTCACAAACAATGAATTAATTCTATACAGTATAAATTAAATCCATCTGGACTGTCGAGATTGAATTTCTTGTCAACGGATACATTAATCTAGAAAATAACAATAAACGGAATGATCAAAATTATTTTAGCGTTGTTTCAAGGATTGATATTATGGTACAGTAGATCGTTGAATTCGCCTCGATACCAGCTAAAATATTGTCAAGTCATAAATGTATATCAACATATAAAAAATCGAGGTGACCAGTATTTTTCATGAAAACAATTTTTGTTTCCAAGCTTTTATATTTTAATTTCTAGAATAGCGAATACCGACCAACTTTTGTTGATAACACTTTTTTGCCACATCATGGAAAATATCTAAAAAATGATGGTTTGTTTTGAAATTGGATCGAGGCGTTCAGTGACGAACGCGCTTACCGTTCGACTGCTTACTCAGGCCACCTTAGCCAATACCATTGGCGTCTATTTCTTAGAATTATCCTACACGCGGAAATTGCAAACGGATGCACCTAAACTTATATCCTCTTCTTAGCATATCTTATAAAAAATAGCCAACGCTTACAACTCGTTATAGCTTTTTTATAACTCTTCTCAAAGTTTGAGTCGTTACTTCGACGCTGTTTGTAAATTGATTAGAAAATGAGTGCGACTAAATTCAATACTTCAAGTACACCAACTAATATATACAAAACAGTTGTTAAAACCTGTTTTCTATTATTCTATAATTGGTGTTTTGAATGTTTAATTTTATTTATTTTATGATTTTGTATTTAGAACATCGTCAGCCTAAAATCAATTAAAAAGAATAATATTTTTAATTTAGGAGCTTAAAAAAGATTACTACTAGATTGCGGATTTTATGCGGAGCGTACAAGTCAAGTACAAGTATTAAAATGATTAGTATACGAAAGTAATATCTATATAGCTCCTGTATCTTGTAACAAGTGCAGATAATTTTTATTTTGCATAAAAATCCGCAATCCAGTTATCTCAATTTAGCAAACGAATTCATTTTTCTATAATAAACTTGAAAAATTTACTTTCGTACACAGAAAGCTAAAAAGCTTTCCGGTTGGCTGAAGAACTAGAAACTGTGCCGAACAAATGAACGATCCGACGAAAAAAAGAAAAAAACGAAACAGCCAATGATGGCGTGGAATCGTCGAGTTAGAGTAGTTTGACCGACGGGTTGCGACGATCGGTAGACAAATGAAGGAATCAGGGGCCGGATGGATAGCTCGCGCGTTAATATCGCCGCGGCGTTTCTCGCGAGACGAGAGCTTGTCTCGTTCGTGTCTCGTCCGTGTCTCGTTCGTGTCTCGTTCGAGACACGGGGGGCTCGATAAAAGGCGTTTCGAGAGATCGCATCGGGCAGCAGTCACAACAGCGACGACCGCAGGCGCTTCGCCGTGAGCCAGACACGGAGTCAAACGGAAGAATGGGGACAACAGGGTGCACGGTGCAGTGTGGCAGGGCGCGAGAGGAGGCAGAGCAGAGGGGCCCGCAAGCTGGACAGCGAACCCGTCGCGAGCGCGTTCGAGACTTTTCGACTAACGCAATAAACGCGCGCGCGATAATATTGCGAATAATAAATATCGGGATGTAAATCCGTTGGCAAAGGTAACGTCGGGCATAAATCAACGTGGCCGGAGGGACGTGGGGAGGGGAGGGGGGCGACAGGGGGAAACCGGGGAACGGGACGGTCGGTCGCCGTCCGTCCGTCCATCCGTTTTGTACCCTCGTAGAATCGCGTCGTAAACTCGTCAAACTCGCCTCGCGAAATAGCATTAACTACCGGGATAATACAATCGTCGTTCGCGCATACGCGGCCGCGAACCACGCTGGAAGGAGATCGTGGTCGCCCTTGGTCCTTGGCAAAACGAGCAGATAGTTCTGCCGAAAAAAATTCGCCGCAGTTTATTTCGGAAGGCGCTCGTAATCCTTCCAAGGATTTTGCAAAATTTCCTCAACGTTCGGGCTGGTCCCGATGGACAGTCAACGTAGAAAGTCCTGCAGGACTCATCTTTGATGATCGAATCGGCAAAAGTTCGGGTTTCATTTCAGAGGGAAACATTTGCTATCTTGGTGTTTCTAGTGACTCTGATCGACTGTTCGAAATACAAGGATCACCATAGATCCTTGGGATCGAGGATCGCAGAAGGAACTTGGATCTTAACCTCGCCCTTCAACGAAGCGTGAAGCATGTCTTACTCAGGAAGGAGCAGATATTTGCAATCGTTAGATAGAGATCGTAATAGTAAAATTTTATCGATAAGATAGGAATGTACCACTACGACAGCTGTAGATACAATTATCTTGTATTGTTATGGACACCAGTTCTAGAGCACTCGTTCGAGCATGAACAATTCGATTGTATATTCTGCTGGAAATATTTATCGATCGACATACGATAAAGATGTATTCAAACCCTTTTAGCATTGAACAACTATATATCGTTGTTGGCTAAACTTAAAAATATGTTGTTTCCTTAATATTTTTATGAAATAACAGTTTTATCTCTTATTCCTTCTTCCTTTCTGAATTTTCTAATTATCAGATTTTACAACATTGTTACGATTTCTTGTCGAAACTATATCAAACAGGTTCGACGTATTTCGTTCAGGTACAAACGACTCTTTCGATCGGCACTAAGACGGTTAAGAAACACAGTCTCTGCTTGATCATTACCTTTAATATCAGCGATCCTAAGAAGAATTGTGTGAATTCGTTTTCCTGGGATCCTGAGGTCGCTGATCGTAATAAGAACCAGAAAAACTAGGTATCTAGACCTTCCACAAACTCAGCAGATCGAAGCATCATTCAAAAGAGGTCTTCGCTATTATCCGAGCCCCATTAAAAAACTCCATCAACGCTGAACATTATCATTTAACTGCCCGTCGAGGGTCGTTTCCTTTCTAATCCGCAAATATTTGTCGCGATCGAAAAAGTCGTTTCAATCGCCGCGGATCAGTGGCGTCTCTGAACCGGCTGGAAAGGGTTGCCAGAGGATAAATCCTGCGGATCGATTATGCTCGGAGGGGATCGGTAAAGTTCCGAGGTGAAACACGGCTAGTTACTACCTAGAACGATTCTCCGATAGATTACAGGGATCCGGCACGACAAAAAACGCTAATTAATCCAATTATCGGGGACGCTGTACCGCCTAAACACGGGATCAAAGATGATCCTTGGCGCGGGTTATTATGTAGCCGGCCTACCCGCGAACGTTTCAGGAAGATCTGCAGTCACGCAATGTCTCGATCAAATTCCGGGAATAACTTTATATACGGAAGGTAGCTTGAACCTAAGCCGGTCGGCCCGTGAGAGCGGTGTTCATCGACTATCAAATACGCCTCGCAGTGGCCACGGGAAGCATGATCGAACACGCTTTGCGAGTTCCGCGTGGAAACGCGATGTTTACCGACCGTCCGGTCGAACATGTTCGATACACCAGACGAGATCGCACGAAACTGAAATTCTTTTACGCTTTCGATGCCGCCGCAGTTCCTTTTCATCCCGGTTTTCTTGCCGACTTATTCCGATACAAGTGTACACCTTTTTCTCGATCAGACTCTTTCCCTCGGAAAGAGGAGACTATTTCGAACTGTTTTCTAACGCAGCGTGAAAAATTGCGAAACCATGGAAGTCGTAAAAATGATATTACTTGTCCTGTAAGAAAGAATCGGTGATGAAGATTTTTATTAGAATTTATAAATCATGTGTGTTGTCAACTTTTTCTAACTTGGAATCATATTCTACTTTTCTCTTATCGATGTTCAACCATTCGAAAAAATAGAGATATATAATAAAAAATTAATTTAACATGTCCACTGTCAACTATGAGATATGTATTTTGTGATAAGGATGCATCATGAAATAATTGCGATTATCATATTATAAATAGCGTCATAAATAAACGTTCAATTTGAAGAAGGTTCGATGGTCTCTTTTGATACCGATTTGACAATTATTATAAGGCAAGAAGTTAGTGGAATCAATCGATGAATGAGAGGCTTTAACCCTGCAGCATCTACAAGATCACGAGGACGATCGTTCGAATTCTGAAAATCGACGCACCGGTTTCGACAAGGCGCCGATGTCGACATTTCGGTGCAGGCAGCCGCAACGTGTTTAGAGATCGTTACGTTTCGCAGGCCACCGGCATTCAACAACGGCAATTTGACCGGGGCAGATAATTATTCCCGGATTACACCGGTCGCGCAGAACCACCGTCGACTTACAGTGACTCTGATTAATATTCGGACACCTTTTAAACTGCAATAACTTTTTTAGAACTGGACTAAACGACTCGACGGAACTAAACTAGAATGCTTTTTTTAAATTTTTTAAACTCTCATTTTGTAACTTCTTTATTTGAGCTTATGACGAAAATAAAAAAAAAATGCTTTTTATAGATCTCGATAAGTTATATGCATGTTGAAAGTTTCATCGAGATCGGTTAAGGCAAAGTGAAGTTACAAGCATTAAAAGATTTAAAGAACTGCAGATTTCGCATATTTGTTGATCGAAAGTACGCTCCCTATCAACTTTTTTTATAAGACAGTTAAAAAGTGCGACTTTTATTGATAACTGTGTACGAAGAAGATTAAAAAGCTGTGCCCCAATTGAACGAGAGGAGAGAATGAAGGATAACTGTACGATTTCAACCGAGGGAATATTGTTTTCCGCGTATGGGATCCAGATATCCGACTATATTACGAGACACACTCCGTAATCTGTGTTTCGTCCGAGGTGCAGGCGCGAGATATGTGAGAAAGCAAGAGAGAGGTGACATATTGGCCTGTAAAAGCTCCCAGGTCGCTGTTGATGTTGCCACGTCAAACACCGGCCGCGGTCTCGTATTTACGCGGGTGGATGTAGAACGCCGGGACAAACCGGCTGCTGCTATTTTAACGATGAAAGTATTCGGCCGGAGGAGTAATTGAGAGAACGAGGAGAAAAGAGACAGACGGCCAGAGCGAAAGAGCAGGAGATAGCGAAGGAGAGGATATAAGTGACATTTTTCCAAACAGCGAGACCCAGAGCGGTGTATTTCGGAGCATCGAAATCGGACGTCACTCGCCGACCGAGCAAAATTAGCGGGAATGCTATCCGCGACGCTAATTGCCGCGGAGATACACGAGCGTTCATTGTATTCGTTTTGCCGACTTCTTCCCGCATCGGGCTGCGGCTTTTGTTAATTAGGCTTCGGAGTGTTAATAGGCTCCTCTGTGCATCGCTTATAAATAAATCGGAAACGTTTAAGCGATCGCGGAGGGTGCATTTCATCGGATCGGTTGGCTTCTCTTTCGAAATTCTCTTTCAATAATGTTATTTAATTCTTTCGATATCATTTAATTCTTCTAATCTTTTCATAACTTTGTTTTCCGTTCATCTATTTTTGTCAAAAATACGTCAAATCCGCAGCCAAATGATAAAATGGATTTCTATGCGAAATTGGTCTGCCCTAATTGCACGATGAACTCGTTTAAAACGATACAACGATATTTAAAAATTCTTCAAATATTTTACTGTTTGCATGTCTCCCATGAGTGTATAATATCTTTAGATTGTAAGAATCATTCGATTTTCTAAGTGGATAACCTTGATCGTCCTGCTCGTGGCGCGAAGATGATCTAATTTTTTATTTGCAACAGGAGAGAAGTTCGAGGCTTCTCCGAGCAGAAAATTAGCCCGAGCAGATTTTATCGATGCAGCAAAGGATTTTCTCGCGTACATGATAAATACCGACCGCGCATGTAATTCGATGGGAGCGGCGATGCACGTTTTCTCGCGTTGAACACGCTGTATCGCATACGCGCGTGACGCGACACAAGTATCCCCGCGTGAAACGGGTCTTATTGACTCCGCCAGAGAGATAGTTAATACGTCTATCGAGCAAGCTGGCACGCTTCCGCGGGTCTTTGGCCGCTAATGAAATTCGAGGAAACGCGTTTTCACGCGTCGTTCAGAATGCAGCTGGAGCCCGGCGTGTACACACTGCACGGTACGATGGGCCTCCGCTCGCGGATTTAATGAAGATAAAACGCTCTCTATTCGCAGGCTCTCGTTAATTGCGTATCGTCGCCAAAAGGCCGGCGATTCCTTTCGGTCGGGAGCGACTCGTTCCTCGTTTCTAGTTTCTCCGCGCGGGCTCGCGCCGATAAATCAGGAGCCGGTCACGATCCAATACCGAACAATTAAATCGAACGCAGAATTAAATTGTAAACTGCTCGGAAATCGAGTAGCGAGGCGTGGCGGGCTTTGGCCGCGGTGCTCTTTGAAAATCGGTCGCCGGGCCGGCGAGACAGATTCGTGGCTAAACAAGCCGAGAGCCTGCGAGATCCGTTTCCACGCTTCTCCGCTCGATCGCCGCACACGCACTCTCTCTCCCTCCCCCTTTCTCTCTCTCTATATCTCTCTCTTCCTCTTTCTCTCTGTAAAATCGGCTCGAGAGGGCACTGCTCGCGCCGCGGCACCGTAAAATCGAGCAATTAGCGTCTGTAAAGCCGTTTGTACAGCTCCGAACGGAACGCAACGCCGCGGCCGTGCCGCGATGCTATTGATCGTGACGAATGCGGAATGAACGGCAGCCCTCGCGGAGGAAGTCGTCGATCATCGAACTTATTTCCCGATACGGACGGAATAATATTTCAGCGGCTTCTCGATCTACCGATCAACCACCGTTGCACGCACGCAGAGGGAAATAAGGAGAAGCCCCTCGTGTCACGGCAACAGAAAGAAATCGTTTTACTCCGAGAATTAACATATGGAAAATTGAATTATTGTTATCGGCGTACATACGCCGGAAGATTGTACGAGTTCCAATCGGAGCTTATTATGGTTTCATTCGTCTATCGGGATGGCTACGATCGCCCGGGGACTACGCTGATTGGTACGTACACCGTGGGCTTGATGTTCTTCTACGCTCTTTTATTTCTTGTTGCGTGCGGTTTTCTTGTCTAGCTATTTATATGTTTGTTCTGCGGATTTGGTTCGGATCACTGGCTTCGTCCAGTTGTCTGCTCGTTCATTCGTGTCACTTGTTGGTTATTCGATTTTGATTTAAAGTGAATACAGTTTTTGCTGGCGACTGTTATTTTCGATGCAGCATGACAGCTTCGTTTATACGTATACTGTTAAGTAATGAGACCCTATTCTTGGATAGGGTATCCGGAGATAGAGGATGTGACACATCCACTGCATAATTTACTGCTCAACCCCTTGCCGTACGATTTATTTCCGAAGAAACGTGCGTGTGCAGGCAATTTAATTTAACGCAACTCCACGCGGACAGTTATCGCAGAATAAAACTAATATATTTCTGTTTCCATTGAATACTTTTGTATAGTATTTCAATTTCACCATTTCATTCGTGATAGAACACGTTAATACGGTAATATTGTATGAAATTTTTATTATATAAGAATTGGGAAACATTCATTTAAGTTACAATGGCATCGAAACAAAAAGTCTGAACGTAATCGAAATTTAGACTACAGACAAAATTTACAAACTATTTAAGTCCCTTTTGAATATTGTTTATTCTCTAATAATTAATTATAACTGTAGAAGAAAAGACAAGAGAATGCGTAAATATGATAATAATCAGAAGAAATTTATACAGTTTTGAAACATTTAAACATGCGTCGAGCGTTGCCCGTTGAATTTAAGTTTGTCAGTGAAAATGTTTGCATTCGAGACACGTCATTTCCACTTAACGGGGTTAATTAAATATCGTTTCGAGGAAGGCTGGTTTTATTATTCT
Organism: Megalopta genalis; assembly: GCF_051020955.1. NCBI lineage: Eukaryota > Metazoa > Arthropoda > Insecta > Hymenoptera > Halictidae > Megalopta > Megalopta genalis. The sequence continues at coordinate 13,161,901 of NC_135015.1, read as the reverse complement.
CGCAACCTCTCATTATTTCACAATCTCTGTGAAACATTCGATTCCTTTTACTCGCAACAACAAGCAACAGAAAAATGAGAATTATTCTTGGATCCCATAAAGAGCTCTTACCGTGACGAAAGGTGCGCTCGATTTCCAGGAGATTTTTGGCAGCACGTGCACTAAGAAAGGGAAAGGGGGGAGACGAGGGTGGACTCGGTGACGCGTCAGCCGACGCGAATTCGCGCACGGGGTGCGAACGAGGTAAACGAGAAAGAAACGGGATACACCGCAAACACGGGGCTTCTCGCCGCAGACTTAAGGTCGGAGCGAGTTGGGGCGGCGTGGTATCGGAGCACGCGACCTCACCTATATGCACCTACATGCGCCTATATGCACTTATGTGCACCGAGCGAGCCAGCTTGCGTGCGCCTCCGGGCGCAGCCCTCTTCCTCTTCCAGCCTGCAACTCGACTTGGTTGCACTCCGTGCTGCATAGCCGCACCCGACTCTAATTTTCAAATCTGATTCTCTGTCTCGGAAATAATCTGGATGCGATGCACTATGCGTTTTCTATCTTCCGTAACATCTTTTCGCTTTTGCGCAGAACGAAGACTGCACAGAATAGATTGCAAATTAGCCTTCGTAGCATGGTCACATTGAGCTTCGATGATCCGAACTAGTCAGGACAATAGAGAACTTTGGATAATAGGAGACACATTCTACGAGTCAAGTGTTGCTGTTAAGAATATTATCAAGTGCAGTTATGTATACAATTAAAAATTTTTAACAGTTGGACAGGGAAAATAGGCACTGCTTTGGCGATTCAAAGAATTTTGCGCTGAAGAAGCGATTGTTATCTCGATTATCCAATTGGTACAATGTTGGGATAAATCCTCACAGATTTTAAAAAGAATAGTGTTGCGTATCGACCTCCTTCGATTGAACTATTTATACAAAAAGTTTTTTTTTCATAATTTTGTTATTTTCAATTTTAATAGGATTTGATACATTTTTATGATTTAGTTGATGTGAAGCTTGTTCTGATAACAGAGGTGTGGATGATGGAGTTTCCACTGTCACAAAGATTTCTCCCTCTTTTATTGCCAACATTGTTGCCATCATTCCATGTTAAGGCAAGAGTTTCGTAGAACTATGGGCAATTCAATTGTTCGAATACAATTTTCGTTACAGTAAATGAATTATACGATCGCTGAACATTTTTGTCTATATTTTAGAATTTAAATGTAACGTTTTACAACTATTACGATCCTATGACGATTCTGTATAAGTCCTTTATAACTTCTGCATAATTGTGGCATAACTTTTAATATTACTGACGAATCTAGACGAATCTATGAAAATAAATTCTAAATTCTAGACCGTTAAAAGAATGCCCCGCCCATCTCCGCCGTTGCATACAAATGATCTTTTCGTTTCACCGGCGACAATACGCTGAATAATGGAAGCGACTAGCTTTCATCCTCGCGTCGAAACGCAAGCATTTGCCGACCCGGCACTGCCGTCTGCGTGGAAACGCTGCATTTATACGAGAGAGGCCGATCGCGAGGCACTTCGAGGCCATCGATGACTTCGAGGAGCCACCCCCTATCCCCACATCCGCCGGAAATAAACCATTCCGAAGCCGATCTCCTGTCTCCCGTTGCACCCGCACGTGGTCTTTCGTCTTCCTCGATGATCCCGACGAAGGATTCTATTTTTACGAAGAGCTCTGCCCCCCTGCCCCCCCTTTCGTCTTCTTCGCGCTGAACTTAGCCGTTCGATATTCGCCTGGAATATCCTCGGAATGAAAAATCCCGAGAAAAAGAGAGAAAATGGAGGCAGAGGCGGAATGAAACTGAACGGCGGAAATTTGTCAGCCGGATCGGCTCGGATAAAAGGAGCACGCGGAGAAACAGTTTACAAGGATGATATTTTTCCGAGACGTCTCGACGGTGGCAATACGTTTCCCCGGGCCGTAATTTACGTTCGATTTACGAGGTATACGCGACCGTGTTACACGTCACTGTGTGGGTGCAGTCGGCACCGTGTGATATTTCACCGATGATCCAGAAAATCGCGTTGTAAATCGATACTAGAACATCCGTTTCGCGAGTTTATTGCTTGCATGATTTTCCTTTGCTTCGGTTTTATGAACGATGGCGGTTTTAGCGTGCATGTACCTGCGATAAAATAATTTCGCGCAGCTGGACGGCTGCAATCTCAACCTATGGGATACGCTCGCGACGACCGTACGTCCTTTATTTAAGGCGCCAGCCCTTTATCGTTAAACCTACCATCGCCGGCCAAATGACCGGTCTCGCATTCTTTACTTTTAAATTGTTGAAATTATGGAGATCTTTCCTTAAGGAACGATCGAATCAATTTCTCTATCCAAGCATGCGTTACAAGCATGGCGGAAGGTTTAAATGAATACAGTCTTTCCATCGTAATAAAACAACATACGTTAGTTAACTTTTAGGGCTCGGTAGATTTAGTATTGTCACACTGTTCAGTCCGTTCAATTTATTTCTTTTTTGAATGTTATCATTTTATCTATTCCTTTGCGAATGATTTCATTTTGTTCTTTCTCTTGCAAGTGCAAATGGCAACGAATTATTTGGCAAAGATTCGTATTATTAAACGTTGAGTCACCAATGAAAAGATCGAACAATACAAAATAATAAATATTATTATATCAAATAAATATTGTTATTATAAAATATGACGAATCTTGCCGACACAGATATATGTTGAATTTTCAAAATCACCTACTATTACGAGCATTGTTATCAGCGAACAGTATATCAAATGCAATCAACATGGACTGGATGCAGCTTCATATTTTTCAAACAGAAACCTGATCTCTTAAAAGAGTTCAATCTTGTGAAAACTATAAGAACTTCAAATTCTGTTCCGTTGTTTATTTTCTGCAGGAAAATACGGTGACCGTAGGTCTAGGGGTCGATCGGCCATAAAACACAAGCAACGTCTTCTTCGTTTCTCGGCCGGCCGCGGCCGGGTAGGTAATATCAAACGAGGCGGCCTTGTACGGATTCTGTTACTAATATGCCCCGGCACCGCAGGAACCCCTGCGCTGCATATTATCCGATACCAATAATGCGACTAATCGAGTTAGCCCTGCCACCCTTAAGCTGATATGCAGCTTTATACGAGCTCGAGCCCGTAACGATTGCAACGCGATGCGCCGCGGCCGAACACGATAGCCCACAAATTCTCCGGCTGACAACCCGGGGGCCCGCAGCTTCTTCCGCTAGAATCCACATAAACCACGGCCGGTCATTGGCAGGTACTAGTTGCGAGCGATAACGCTCGCCAAGAGCACGCCTGAGACCGGGAAATAATGCGAGAAGACACGAGAGAGCCGCACCGCGCCGCGCCGCGTTTCGAGCGGATTCTACGCTCGGTTTTACCGTCTCGAGGTGGTATCGCAAAAAAATCACGATCCTCGGACGAAGAACCGAGGACGCGGCAGCTGCGCCGCGCTGCTAGACGCATGGTAATTCTCATTGAACGGGTAATTACATTAATTGTCGGCTTTCGAGCAAACAAATTGCGGCTTTAAAACCCGCCGTTTGCCGAGACCGGACCGAAAAACGCCGACGAAGATCCTCCGGAAGATCCGACTTCGGGGTCCCAGCTGCTCCGAAATGCCGCTGGGAACACTGCACCGAGGCGAGCACGAAACAAACCTGCCTCGAACAAACCTCGAGATTACATACCGCGCCAGCAGAATGTTTATGCAGACAACGATTTTCCGCGACAATTCGTACGCATCGACTGCAAATTTTGCGTTCGTTCTTCAGTTTCTTGCAGCACCGATCTCTGAGATCCTCTTGCTAACCCTTCTGTTCATTTGATACTAAGAATGGCCGGATTCTACTCGATTCTGAGAGAATCGATCGTTTCGATTTTTGTAGAATCGACTGTTTTGCCGATTATTTTGAGAGTCGATTCTCTTTTAACGAAAAATCGAATCGACGTTTGTTTATTCACGTTTCCTCAACTACTTACTATTATCCTATCTTTTATATGGTGCTTGGTTTGTGGTTTGATTCATGTATATTTTCTGATCTATTTATATCTGTTTTATTATGAAACCAAGTAATTCTCCTTCTATTATCTGTTCAAAATACTTCTTCTCACGTTTTATCATTCGTCATCTGATTCTGCAAGTATTTCTTGCTGTACATTCTTGCTAACTAATCGATATGAATATCGATTAACAATTTTCCTTCAATTTTGTATATTAAAGAATTTTCAACTTTTAGTTAAAGAAAAGTATTATATTTTTTAGAATTTTCTGCTTATAATTTTTTATTTCTCGGTCTCTACAAATAAAACGGAAATCCGGATGTAAAAACTAAATAAACCAAATTATACATAACAAACCCAGCTAATCTTTTTCGTTTATGATATGTATTGTAATTTCATCGGAACTGTTTATCTTACGCCGATTTCTCTTATATTGTTCAAGTGGTATTACTCCTGACAATTTTGGCCCTCGATTCTTTGATACTTTCTAGAAATAATCAATACTAGTATATCGATGTTTTATTAGAATCGATTGTTAGGTATCGGTTCTTTTTACCGAAATCGTCCATCCCTATTTGATACTAAATCTCGAAAAGAAAAAGGAAAACCGTACGCGGGAATTCTCGCATCGTAGCCGATCGAGAAATAACCTCTACAATAGCAATGCCAGAATTTCGAATTCCGCACACGATTTCTAAGGAGCCGAAGTCGAAAAGAACCGCGCCTCAATTCAATTTCTTCTGCGAGCACGTCTCGCTTACCAGCATCGATGTCTCTTGTTATACTAGACTCCAGCCCCGTGTCCATTTATATGCAAATGCGCAAACTGGTGGAAAAAAAGTGTGCGTATCAGCATTATCAATTTAAGTTTACAGCAATGGAAGCTCGGGATCGGCGAAAGGGATTTTATTGGCGTTCCGTATGGCAGCGGAACGTTTATCGCCGAGGATCAAATCATCGAAGCCGTCGATGAACAATGGCCCCGTCGTCGGTTTTATTTCCGCTGGAGGGTCGAGGCGGGCGTTCACGAGGGCCGGTACGCGCACACGGAATTCGGCTATTAAGCCAAAACCCCGAACGGCCTATAAAATTCGTCTGGTCTCGCGTTGTCTGCGAGCGTGCATTAAAAACGCTTGCGGTTATAGTCTTATGTGCTCGGGCGCAGGTGTCCCAGGGTGTAGGCCGAGAGAGGCCGAGAGAGCTCGGCGAGAGAGCAGCGAGCAGCAGGCAAGTTGCGGGTCTGCAGCCTATCCGGAGACCCGAACGATCAACGGGAGGAGGATTTACTTTGCGAACGTCCGTTGCATCGCGTCGAAATTATAGTTATCCGCGTTGAACAAAGTTTCGTTCTCGGTGTAGCGCGATGGAAAAATTCATCCTGCTCCCTCTCGCTCGTTCTCCCCTGGTTTCTCTCCACTTTCTCTCTCGCTTCTCTCTTACGGTTCCCCCGTTCCTCTCCCTCTCCCCCGCTCGTTCACCCGTTCGCGCTGGCAGAGGCGCGAGCGCACCTCTTCGACGCTTTACGATCTCTAATTATAACGATTACGCGGATCTTTTACGGGGCGAACTTTTGTTCCTGTTGGCTGGATGTCCTGCTTCTGGGAAAGATGGCAGAAAGAGCGAGAGGCGAGGGGACACGCGGCCGATGGATTCCGCCAATCGCCGCTCGAATCCCGATTCCTGCGGCCACGTAGCCGCATCTCGCATCGGGATCCAGTCTCTCAGGGCGGCGCACGATTCGGCAGCCCCCCAGCAATATATATTCAAAACGATCCTCGCTCTCCCTTCCACGATCCTCGATCCCTTCCAATCCCTCCCGCCTGCTGCCAGGGTCCATCTTGGATCGGAGCTATCGGTCTATCCACGGCCCACGACCGTTCACCGATCTTCCTCTATTTCAATCTCTGTCCCAGCTACCATCGTCTACCCGGATCTAAGATCGCGAGAGACTTCACCCCGATCGCGATCCGATCCCATTTAGTAGATCTATACCTAGGATGCAGCAGCGTTCCGCAGCTTTGTCGGACGCGCGCTTAGCCTCCGTCGAAACGAGAGTGAACGGTGCAAGAACGAAATAGAAAATAATGCATCGGCGCGTCTCTCGACCCCGCTCGTCGAATCTAGACGGAGTTAATAGCGACGCGAAACGAGATGCATCGTCGAGAGAGGATCATCCCCCTGGGCAAAAGTGCGTTACGAGGTATTACCGGGATTGCAGTTCGCTTCCGAGGAAGATAATGCCTCGGTCAGTCAGTCAGTCAGTCAGTCACGGAAGATTTATATTTATTTGTTGTTCGGTATCGGCAGCAGGGTCTCTAGCCCGGCCGAGAGAACGAGCCCGGGCTCCGGCTCGTTTTCGTCGATACGATAATCTTCTTCGCGGTCCGAAAGGGAAGCCGTTTAGCGGACGCTAATAATAATAATAATGGTAACAAAAGGTGAACGGCTCGCCGTTTGCGCGCAGCGCTCGCAGAAAACGCGCGAGCCCGGAGATGAGATGAACAGACGGCACCACGAAGCAGAGGCAGAAGCAGAGGCAGCGGGGCTCGGAAGACTTCTCACGGTTTCGATCGAAAAGGAAAACCACGATGGGATCCGGGGAATGAAAGAGGTTCCGAGAACCGGGCAGAAGACCCCAGACGAATAAATGATACATAATCGGGGCGAACGATCGCGAACAAGTCCGATCGCTTTGAAATTCCGAATGCTGTGTCTAAGGAACGAGCATTCAGCTGCCGCGCGTATCCCTCGGGCTACGCGATGTAAAACGCTCCGACGATATATTCCAAGTCGACTACAGACTACACTCCACTCGATATAGCTATACCAATGTCGGCCGAGGTACCGTGCTACCATCATTCTCGATCGGCTACACACTTTTTTCACGGTGCTGCATCGCACGGCACCGCGAACCGCAGCGCCGCACTTTCTGCGCAAAATTGTTCGCCGATTCGTGCCGAGTAGCCACCAAACCTGCGCTACAATAAACTTATCGGTCATGCTTCGAGCAACCAAGGAGTTTGGAAATATTCTTTGATGGGGGGTGCGACACCTTTGATCATTGAAGATTAATTTAGAGAAGACGATTTTACTTATTTTTGCTATTGCTATGTATTTTTGCGAGCGATGTGTAGAAGATCATTTTAATTCCAGGCTTTCTTTTATATCCTTCCGAAGTGTTACATTTTCGCAGACTTGTTTCGTGAATTAATTTTTTTCTTTTCTCTTTTGTTGTATTGGAAAGCATTTTTAGGGGGATGGATACGGTTAACATTTCTCGGAGATTTCCTGCAGGATTTATTAATAACTTCTGAATGCATCTTTCAGCGACTAATTGTTTTGCATTAATATTTTCTGGATGCTTGTCAAGGTCATTGATATGGAGGTTTTCTGTGGTTTAATTTGTTGAACATTTCTTGTGGGAATCAGAGTCCAAATCGAACTCGACTACTTGGTGTTTTTACATTGCATTGCAAATCTTCATTGCAGAGTATTTCTATCTATATACGGTTGAAGCATTTTGTAAGGCGTTTTAGTAAAACAACAGATATTACAGACTCTAGTCGTCCGACAAATAAAACGGACATGTTCTTCTCTAAAGATCTACATAGTTAAAGATCCCCGCAGATCGTGGATCGTCGGCAATTTCAAGTACGTGTTCGATAAACGTTTGGGACTTTTACATCGTTTCTTCAACAACTTAATAACCAAACCCTCCATTTTACAGCTATTGAGATTGTGAAGAAGGTTCTGGGCACAATTGCTGGGTATACTTAAATATTCAGACACGTAACGCACGAAAATTGTCCAACATTTCGATAACGCGCAAGCTTGTTACATTTAAAATGTAACAATGTATGTTTTGCATAATCGCGCAACATATAGGTTTGAAAACTGTATTAATAGTCATGCTTAGTCATGCTAGCTCCGTACACGTAAAAACAGATATAACTGAACGATCCTTAAGAAGTCTAAAACCATCGTTGCAGCATATCGTACAACAATAATTTCACAAACCTTTACAAGGAATAATATTTTCTTTCGTGTAACTTCTATTTCGTTTTCCCTTACGCTACCTAGTTTCCCTTGTCCTGAAGGGTTTTCTCCCGCGAATAATTGGACGAGTGAAACGAAACGGAACAATCGTTTTAACATAAACGTAATGCTCGGTTGTTCGAACGAACGCGAAGATCATCGTTTCTGAAATCACCGAAGCCCGATCGATCTTGTTCGATAAAAACGCGCAGCCACAGGAAAAACGACATAAATGATAAACAGGATTGTTGAAATGCACATACTGTTAGTTGCGACACACCAATCGCGTCATCTATATAGCGTAATTAGGTGAGACGAAGCAACACCGTGAGAGACCTTTGTACGAAGGAACGGTTTGATCTTGAAGGCAGAAGCGAGTGTTCGTTTCGCTTGAAATTACAACAAGGATGAACGCCCACGCGATCGTCGTCGGCGTTCCCGTCCGAGGGGTTGAACTCGAGAGCCATCTTGGACCGCAGGCTGGCTGTGCAGGGAAAAAGTTATCTACGGAATCCGCCCGGATCGGCTAATATTCGTAATTCACACAGGTCGCGGTAGCAAAGACTCTCGGCTTAGCAACTCTGGCCGTGCAACTCTCTGGCAACTAAATCCCGGGGGGCAATTACGCGGCGCGCCATTATCGGCGCGCGAGCGAGCGAACGAACGAACGAGCGGAGCCGTTTCCTCGCTCGCTTGTGCTCGTGGAGCCGAGCCGAGCCGAGCCGAACCGATAGCCGGTAGCAGCCGGCAGCAATAGCAGCTCGCGGTTACGTTTTTCGAGTTACGAGTAGGTTACGACTGCATTCCGTAACGCGACGTGCACCGGCCAATCCGCGTAAGAAACTGGCGACGCGTCCTAGCCCCGTCCGCTGATAATGCCGATACACTCTGCGCTGGCGGAGTGGCGGAGTAGAAGAGTGGCGGAGTAGCAAGAGTGGCCGAGCCACTACAAAGAAGTCTCTTTCGAGTTATGGGAGCCCGTTAGAAGCATTCTGCAGATAGCGTCCGCGAACCGAGCGGAGAACGTGCCGAGCGTGTCCGTGTGGTACGCCGCACAGCTCCGGCTCGCACGGTATGTACCAACCCGTCGAGACACACCGGTACATAAAGCGACGCGGAGAGGAGAGCCCAGGAGAACGGAGGAGGATGCACGGTAAGTACATAGGATGAGACGTTTATATACCCCGGACGATGTCTATAACGCCTCGAGTTACGAGACGCCTTTACGAGCGAATGCAACTCGCGCCAGACGTCAAGAGCCGAACCCCCGTTCCGAAGTTTGATGGCGCGACACGGGCCCCGAGCATAACCTCCGAAATATCTCCCCCCTCTCCTACCTTTCCCTCATTCGTTCTGGAACATCGGCCGCCACCCTCCTTCGCTTCCACTTCCCCCGCCCTTTCCACCATTTTTTTTTTGCTTTCTTCGACCGCGACTGTGCTTTCTACGAGAGATTACTTTTATCCACCCCCTTCGGTGCTCCGACCGGTACGCGTCTCCGATTTTGCTTGCACGAAATAATATTTCGCATCGAATATGATCAAGATTAAGAATATATGAAAAATAAGAATATGGAAAATCTGCCGATGGCCTATCCGCAATGGCGGACAGTTTCAGAGATTCGTTTCGAGGGCGTTAATCGGCAACGCCTATCGGACGATTCTCTCGTGTTCTGCTTCTGTTAGCTGTTCTAGTTTTCCTGGATAATAGCTGCACTTTCGTCAAAATAACGGGCCGAACTTTTAACCGTTTAGGCACGACGCGCCACTATAGTGGCTTCCGCGGATGTCATCTCTCTGAACGACGCACCATTATAGTGGCTTATTCTAGTAGCTCACTCGGTCATCGTTTGAATCAAATAATCGTCTTCGTATGCATTGTTTCACACTTCTTTTGTCTTCACATCGATTTGCAATATACAGACTTATCTTAACAATATAACTGTATCTTAACAATATACAGACAGAATATACAGACACTCTGTACAGTACATATCAGACTCTGCCGTCCAGAGAAAAAGCCTCGCGCAGAATTCAGCCGTACCTAAAAGGTTAAACCTTGGTTAACGCGCTATCGTCGGGGAGGGTATTAATACCTTTTCCGCAGACTGGCGCCAATCGTCATTGTCCAGGTATGCCGAAATTCGTGATACAACAATGAGTAGCGGCTACCTGCAGACCCGCCAATAGATGGCTCTGCTCTACCCGCGACTAACCGATCCGCCTCGATTTGTATATACAGGGTGTCCCAAAATTATGGTATTTTTGAGAAATGAGGGATTCCCGAGGTGATTTGAAGCAACTTTTTCCTTCACAAAAATTTTCTCCGAGGCATCGTTAACGAATTATTCATAAAAAGCGAATGACCAATGAGGAGCGAGTTCGCTCGGCGTTTGGCGACCGGGCCAATGAGCGGAACCGAGCTTCGTGCGCTCGTTGACTCGGCGCCAGCCGCGCGCCAACCGAGTTCGCCTCTCATTGGTCACTGTTTTTCGTTAATAATTTGTGGCGGCTACCTCCAGACCCGCCAACAGATGGCTCCTCTTCCAGCAAGTAATCGATGCGCCTCAATTTGTATATAACAGACGTCCTTCTTATCGATATTTCAACGTCTAAGGCTAGGGCCCGCTAGGATAGCCACAACTAATGAGTCCTCCAGCGGGCCCCGGACGAAATGTATTCCCTCTCCTTAACATCGTCACGTCTTCAAGCGCCAAAAATCTAATAAACGGAATGTTTCCATTGGACTCTTATTCTTTCGCGTAGAATCAACCCCTCCTTAGTTGTACTACGAATTCCGGCCCATCCCTGTATATTCGAAATAATCCCCCTTCGAAAGCCTAAAAATCCTCGTTATATAAAATATTAAATATTCGTTAAAAAGTGGATCTTTTTCCAGCTCGAAATGTGTCCCACAGATAGTGTGTTAATTCTCGCAATCATCAATTTCGAGAGTTTCGTGACAGCCACGACTGGATCCATAAAAAATTTTATGCATCAATTTTCTTCACGAATTTCGAACCTCGTTTGCGATCGATAGACTGCGGATTTTATGCATTTATGACAAAAACGAACAAAAGGTCCTAATGCACCTACTAAGAAAGCAAGTCACTTTCAATATTACTCCAATTTGTTGCTAATAAGGAAGAAAAGTTCAGCTTCGCATAAAAATCCGCAGTCTAGTGATCAACGTTGAATTTTTTTAATTAAGCTTAATTCGAATACAACGTTCGTATCTCCGGATCAAAATGGACCTCGCCACGCGTTAACGAAGACAGAAATGTAAAAGTTAACAAAAATTGTATCTATTCTGCTTCTTTATACAGCAAAATATGTTCGTGTTTCAACGAAAAAATAATTCAGTTCTCTCCAGGATTAAAGCAGTCGCAGAATAAACTACGATGTCTTAAGGAATAAAAACCTGCGACTTTGTTACCCAATAGCCAACAAGATTAAATGATCATTCGCAGTTATTCTAGTAATCAGACGGATTTCTTGAAACATTTTCGAACGAACTCGATGAAAATAACCCGCATACGATGTGTCAGTCGCTATCAATTCTGGATGGATTTACAGCATGCCCGTGCAACAAAATTTTGCAAACACGCTGGTGATTGTAACTTACAATCATGGCAAGGTAAAATACTGTAAAATCGTTATAGATTTTGTAAATAGATAGATAGATTTCAAACATCCTGTAAATCCATCCAGAATTGATAGCGACTGACACATCGTATGCGGGTTATTTTCATCGAGTTCGTTCGAAAATGTTTCGAGAATTCCTTCCAATTACTAAAACAACTGCGAACGATCGTTTAATCTTGTTGGCGAATTTATATTCGCCGACGAAGAACAGCGCTGTACAATTCGTTACAAAATCGGCATAATATTGAAGGATAAGATCGAACTGCTCGAAAAAAGTGTCAGAAATTCCACGACTGGGAGATCGGAATATCGAACGGTAACAAGGAAACAAAGGGTAGCTTTATGAAGCTTCCGAAAGAATAGCGTGTCAGCGTTGTAAGGTTGAGAGAAGTTTCGTTTCTTCCAGGAAGCGTATTCGAGTCCGTTAGAAAGTTTCCACGATCGTTTCGACGATACATTCGAGAAAAACGTCCACGTGAAAATATGTGACGACCGGCGAACGTTATCGTAGCCGTAATATGCAAACAGGTGGTCCCTAACGAGAAACGTCGACGTATACACATATAAATACCACGTGTATCTCCGGAAACGCGTGCGATCTGTAAGAAAAAATGCAACGTCGCGTCGCGACGAAACGGAGAAAAGAGAGGAAAGAAGAGACGCGGTAGCTGCACAAAGTGGTCGCCGGAGGGGAACGGGGGCTGGCTATTTTTCCAGGCCGAGGAGAATTTCCATCGGTCGCTTCCCGTGGTCGTAATTCCCTCACCACGGTTCCCTGCGAGCGTTTAGCCGGGCCGGGTCTCTCTGTCGGCCATTAAATTAATAATTTGTGGTCGACAACGGCATTGTGAGATCCGATGCAATCGTTATAATATGCAGGATTTTATTATCGGCCCCGATGGCGAATGCTAATTTACTGCTAATTGTATTCCGCGGGCGACAATGATGCCGTTCTGCCGGCAGAATGCAATCTCGAACGCGAAACGACGGACTGCCAACGGCGGACACAATGCGGCCGCCATTCACGGCGTGTACCGTTGCGCGATTGTTGGAATCGTCGTCGACAACCGACAGCCAACAGCCAGCAGCCGACAACTGACAATCTACGACCGACAACCTACAACCATCTCGAACCAAGCAAACGGAACACGCTGATTTCCACCGACAGGCGTGAAAAATCGGCGGGCTCGATTCCAGTCGAGGAAACTATCCCCGAGGCGGTTCCCAGACCGGCAACGAAAAATCGACGGAATCGGTTGCTCGATTGCACAGTTTGTGCAAAATGTGAGAATATTTGACTAATAGAAAGCCCGCGAAACCTCATGCTCGCTCAGCAATTTCCGCTCATTTCTCCGGTCCGGCTGTTTGCATCATTTGCCTGGCCCGTTGCACTTTTATCCCGGGCTTTGCTTATTCATTCTTTCAAACAGATTTTTTCACACGTTCGCTGCCGGCGTTTGCTTTACAAGCAGTCGTCGTAGATACAACGCTTCAGTACAAACGAATCGTCAAATGAAGTATAAACAAAAAATTATTGTTACCGTAATTAGCGGTGACTATGTATCATAATTTGGATAACTGTGACGCAGAATCGCATTATCTCTGCACGAAATGTGCAACCGCCGTCGATACTAAACGCGTGACGAAACCACTCGAGAGAAACTTTTGCACAACCGAGATGTATTGTTCCTGCCGTTAAATTTGTGTCCGAGTTGAATGGCGTGGGTGGGTGGCCCCTATCTTATCGATGGAATTCAAGGAGCAACGGGAACGGAAATTGGAAGGTTCCTTTGGGAAAGCATCGGGAAGAGCTTCGGAAACATACGGTCGGCACGTGCGGCCACCCTCTCTCGCTGGATACTACACGACCCGCAGTGATTCTCATCTTTTCTTCGAGTATCTTATTCAAATACAATAAAATCCAATCGCGTGCTTCCATCTCCTCGCTGGATTCCCTGGGCCCGCTGGGACAGCAGAGTGCATTACTATTCTATCGAATATCGTCCCTCTAATCTACGGTGCTCCTAGGAGGAACGAGCAATCGAAAATACACACCGAAATACAAGCACGAAAATTGATACGTATGCATATCCGAAAAATTAGGCGATGCGACTACTTTCGATCCAGATCGGCTCTAGAGAAAATACTATTCATACAATATATTTTATTATGCAGGGTGTCCCGAAAATGTCTCGCAATCCGGAAATGGGGAGAGTTCTCTTCAGGACATTTGAAGCAACTTTTTCCTTAGCGAAAATGCAATCCGCGGCTTCGTTTACGAGTTATTAACGAAAAACAGTGACCAATGAGAGGCGAGATTGTCACGTGACGGCCGAGCCAATGGGCGGAACTGGGCATCGTGTGCTCGTTGGCTCGGCCGTCTCCCGCCCAGTCCAGCTCGCCTTTTATTGGTCGGCGTTTTTCGTTAATAACTCGTAAACAAAGCAGCAAATTGCATTTTTGCTAAGGAAAAAGTTACTTCGAATGACCTCAGCAACCCCCCACTTTCGGATTGCAAGACATTTTTGGGACATCCTGTAGAATTACCTGTAACTTGTTAATGTAACTGTTATAGAATTGCTGACCTCGCAACTATTACGGAAAATTTTTTCATTTCGCAAGTTAGTGGTTAGCTTTCAACGTTCAGACATTTTAGCTCGAGGAAAAAGCTCGAACATAAGCTACTCTTCAAGTAATACCCCATTTCCGCAAGCGATAAACTTCTTCGCCGGTCGCTCTTACTACCACCGCTGTAACTCTGAAGAAACTGATTGTTGTAGCTTGAAATTATTTTAGTGCATTCTTCGAATGCCAATTAACGGGCATATCAAGTTCGGATTTATATTACTCGGCACCCTTCTTTAGGAAAAATTCACAGTAATCGCCTTATGGTCGAAGCATCTTTCCAGGACCAGCCCGCCGCGGAAAAAGATAAATAAATAAATAAAATGATCGCAGCTGACCAAAGTGATCTGCATTCGAGGGCTAATGAAGCAAGTAAACAACGAGGATTAGGGTTGGAAAGTAAACACGGAGACGGCCGATTGTTACGGGAGGAAAGTAACGGCCCTCTGCCCGGCAACCGTCTTAAGGCCCCCAACCGCGAGGGTCGCTCGATCGATAATCCCGAGGAGATACGAAGGCCTCTCTCGATACACAATGACTATCGATATCGTCACCGTCCATCTGGACCCTACGACCGCGCCGTCCATCGCCGGGGAAAACCGTGTTCGCCGGGCGAAGGGAAACTGCGATCAACTCTTCCTTTTCGGGAAACCTACCCCTAACGGACCGTTCCTTGACTTATAGTCGTTCAATGCTAATTCTCGGGTTTTTTCTTCCTCAGCTTCGGGGCTCGACCTTCCAGGCAACGTTTTTTTGTGCTCGGAAATTTTTTCGCCTCGCCGATCGTAAATTAGAGATTTGTTGCTTTATTGTGCCCACTTTTCGCCTCGAATTTCCGTTACAAGCTACTCCACGTTTCCCCCAAAAAATTACGAGAATAATACTGACGACTGCAGAACACAGGAATCGAATGCTACTTCGAATAATTTTAGTGATTCGTGCGTATCGATATTCTGAAATTCTCTTCATTGTTTCTTTTGAAATTGCGTCCAATGATGTCTCAACTAATCTACTGATGACCGCTGAATGAGAAGGCAGAATATTTCTTTCAGCCTTTGAGAGTATTTCCGACAAGCTTCGCCGAAACAAAGAAAATTCGGCGTATCCGAAGCTCGGTCTCCTTTGATCCTTCGGGAAATCTCCATTTCGTGAAACGTGCATCGATCTTACGTCGAATATTACTCATTTCTGGACGACCTTAAAAAATTGTACGAGTGCAAAGACTCGATTTCTGTAGGAACTGCTGCGACGCAGCTTTGTGGAAATTGACAATCGAGCAATTACCGGGCGTTTCCAGGAAAATCGAGGAGAGTCGCGTCGCGACTTCTTTCAGTCGTCCGGTAAAGCGCTACAAAGCGTCGTCAATACACAAACGGCATAATTAACGAGGAAGGCGTGAAATCGAAGTGGCCGCAGCACCGTGTCCTCGTTCGAAGAGTATTGCACGGGCCGCGCGTAATCCTCATCTGCTCGCGCGAGTATTACGACGCTATCCCATTACGGAAGGCATCGTAGAGTTGGGCGAGTTCGCGGTGTTGGCGATGTTGCATCGCGCGATCGACGGATTTATTAAGGGAAAAGTAGGACGAACGTGAAGCGGGTCCGTTCCTGGCACCGTGGAAACACGATTATTATATCTCGCGCGTTGGAAAATCAATTGACGGTAATAAATATCGATAATGACACACTATCCTGCCGCGCGGGAGCCAGATCCGCGCGGATAATTATTACAAACGCGCCAATAACGTTTACGCGTGCAACGGCGTAACGTTTTACTACCGTTACGGTTGCTGGAACGCAGGATAACTTTCGCTGCATAGAAAATCTGGAACAGCACCGTGTGTCCCGGATGCACCGTGCAACGCTAGTCTCGAGGATTATCCTTTCAGCTGGAAAATCGATCCTCGCTGCGGAAAGAGATCGCGGGATATCGTGCATCGCTTCGTGAACCGATCGCAGGTGCATCTTCTGCAAAGTGATGCCGGTTCGAGGATGCGAGTCAACAGTCTTTCTCTCTCCACTTAAAATCTTGTTGCTTTAAATTCTATCGGACCGAAGGAACAAGATGCACTCAAGAATCTGTGGTCCTTCGTTATTTTAAAAGTAAAATTAAATAGAGACTAGCGATTCTTAGATCGTGTGGCTATCTAAATGTATCTAATAAGCGCAGTAGAAATCGAGTCGTTCACGCGAAAACGAATATTCCAGAACGCACGTCCATAATCATAATACAAAAATCATTATACAGACGTCGTAATGATACAAATTTACTATTGCAATTTATGGATACAATTTTACTATTACAATTTATCGATACAATTTTACTATTCCAATTTATCGATACAATTTTACTGTTGCAATTTATCGATACAATTTTACTATTGTAATTTATCGATACAATTTTACTATTGCAATTTATCGATACAATTTTACTATTGCAATTTATCGATACAATTTTACTATTGCAATTTATCGATACAATTCTACTATTGCAATTTATGGATACAATTTTACTATTGCAATTTATGGATACAATTTTACTATTGCAATTTATGGATACAATTTTACTATTGCAATTTATGAATACAATTTTACTACTGCAATTGATGGATACAATTTTACTACTGCAATTGATGGATACAATTTTACTATTACAATTTATCGATACAATTTTACTATTACAATTTACGATCTCCATTTGCCATCCTTGAACCTGACAGAAATCTTAATTGAGTAGAAAGATTTATTTCTACAAAACGCCCCTGTTGTCCAATTCCGAATGGACAGCTAGAGAAATAGGAAAGCCAAGAGATAATAAATACGACTGTCAGATCCAAGGTAACGTGCATTGTGACGGGGAAATGAAAATTTGCAGAAAGAAATAGAGAGGGAGGAGGGGGGAAGGAAAAGCTTTAAGATTTTTGAGAAGAAAGGTTGTCACAGTTGCCATTTCCTACGTCACGCAACAAGAAATGGTGGAGGAGCTTTATGTCGCTACCTGAGCCGTTGTTGCAACGTCGACGAGGATCCGAATAAAATCGTTGCGCCGTCAGAGGAAAAACGATAACGCAGCCGGGTCCGGCCAAAGTTATAAAGTCATCAGGCTGACCCGACTGGCGACAGGGCAGCCGCTTTCTACGGAATTATTCCTATTGTTTGAACGGGGTGGGAGGGGGGAGAGAGGAAGAAGCGAACCGGATGGACACGACTCTCGGCTTCGGGGAATACCGATCGTCCGAGATAATGTTAAAAGGTCCGCTTCTTGGCTCCCTTTAAATTCCTCCGTCGTCAGGGCGTTTCCCTTTATTCCCGGGGAAATCTGACAGGACGAAATTGTCTGGATCTGCAATCGGTCATATTTTTCGGATAATCGGACAGTAGGCGGAACCGTCTCCCTTATTGTGTTCGGAGGACGCTGGAGAGCGCCAGGCTCGACAGTTAATTGCACTTTTCTAGGCGAGTCCGAACGAGAGAGGGGAACGCTCGCAAAAAGAACAGGCTACCGTTAAGCGGAATTACAATTTGGCCAATCGGCGCTCCTTTTTCATCGGCATTCCCGCGAGAGATCGGCCCCGATCAAAACGGCCCCGAGAAAACAATCGCGCTCTCCGGACCCCGGGTATTTAGGTTAGGGGCCTAACGCGATGTCCGATCGGCTGCCACGGAGAGCAGGCCGTCCGAGAACATTAATAGTCACGGAATAGAAGCCTTGGCTCGGATCGTAAAAATATAATTGCGCCGATTGCAACAACGTTACCCCGGCACCGCCGCGGATAATGATACGTGAATGGGCGAGTTACCGCGAATCTCGCTCTCTCTTTCTTTCTCTCTCTTGCGAGAGAGAGAGAGAGAGAGAGAGAGAGAGACAGCCCGACCTCTCCTGGCATCTCGTGCGTCTCGAGTCCACACTCCATACGTCCCGCGAGTTGCGAGTCGATTTCAAACCGGCGAAGCACGCAGCTCCGCCGTGCAGCGCAAAGTGCATCGGCTGCACAAAACGCCGTTTCGCTCGATCGGACCATGGGCCGATCATGATCGACGTCGCGAGACAGCTATTGTGTGCCATTCAATCTATTGGACAATGTTATTCGGTCGCGGCGCGATCGTCCATCGTCCATCATTTTCAAACGACGACTTTTCTTTTCCGCAAATACTTGGAAGCATGATACGATATATTTAGAAGCCATATACTAATATCTGAATATTAGATACATTTTGTTGACATACAACTTTTAAATAGAACCGTCATAAGGTATACCACGAGAAGCTCTTTTTCTGTGTCACCGGATGGTATCGCGTTTTATTTCTTGACGACGAAAAGTTGATGTTTGTCGCAAGAAGATCGTAACCAAATAACCTCTTCGGTATCATAATGTTATTGGAGGTAAACTTATTGGATACGCATAAGTATGGAACAAAGTTACATTTAAATAAAAAATTAGTTTCGCTCATTCTCCGCACATTCGCGATGTTTTCGAGGCCGAGAATTCCTTCAAACGCTGAGAACATTTTCCTCGGTGAACTAGATCCTACATCAAATATTTAAATAATGGGAGGTATAAGCGATATGCCCTGATATTTTCCTTTCCATTTAAACCGTCGAAGTTCCCACGAGAGGGCACAAGATAACAATCGAGTTCGGCCCAGTTTCCGCGCATGGATCGAGACCCCGGCGCAGAAGGACGGCGTTTCTGGGAGAGCCCGAAGTGGCGTCGAGATTTCACCGATGGCGGAGACGGAATCGTCTGTTGGCACCGGTTCATCAAACAGGCACAAAATTAAATGAAACGACTCTCTTTCCGTTTCTCGCGCGGTTCCACGAACCGGCCAGGTAAAGAAGTCGACGACCTGACCGACCTGGAGGAGGCCGGTGTACCGAGAAGCCGGAGGATGAAGGCTCGGACGATGAAGAGAAGACAGAAAGAGAGAGAGAGAAAAAGAGAGAGAGAGCGACAGAGAAAGGGGGAGGGAGAGAGAGTAGAAGAAGAGAATCGCATAAGCGAGAGAGAGGGAGAGAGACTCGTCGAAGACGGATAGACAGATGGAGCGGAGGGAGAGAGACGGAGCAAAAGGCGCGAGTAAAGTTGAAGAGTCAACAAGAGGGTTCGTGGTCGGTCGTGGCACGTCTCCGGCCTCACGGTGTTTGCACGAGTTCGACGGTGAAACCCGTTTCGCCTTTTTCCTCCGCGCCTTCTTCGTCGTCGAGCATGCACGACGGACCCGGAGTCCGCGGAGAGTCCATCGGGCCCCGGAGTTTACTTAGGACCGCGCGATACACAAGATGGCTCAAATTAAATATCCCAACCCGAGGCCCGAGGGAGCGAACGCCCGAAAATATGCACGATTTCCCTTTTCGAGTCCGCCGCGGCACGGAATCGGCCGAATCCGATCAAACTGTCCTATCTCCTCGCCGAATCGACCTCTAAATAAATTACGCTCGAAAATCTTTTCCTTCGACGTGACATTGGATTAGACGACTCTGAAGTCTCCCGACGTTTTTCCGAGTCCTACATCGTCTTTAGATAAGAATCGCTCAGAGGCAAAAGTAATTGACGCAGACGAATCGATCATAGACTCGAGGATGAATGTTTCTGTCGAGTCTTGGATGGACCCTTGAATAGACTCGACAACATCGACTAATTTATTATAACTAGACTGGAGAACTTTATGCAAGATAAAAATTGTCTACCTCGATTGCAGTAAACTGAAGAAAAATAGTAGTCTGTTTTCTTTCTTTATACGTTCAATAGGTTGAAAAACGATGTAACAGCATTCTTAAAAGTCTTACAATCTTTTCATTGTTTTGTGTTCCAGCTACACATATTTCTCATAAATGCATCAAATCCGCAGTCTAATTATAACAAACAGCGAAATCAACGTTCGAGTGTAGTAGTAACTGGTAAATGGACGAAAATGAGAGTGCGCCGTGTGTCAGACCGTCGAGAATATCTCTTCGGACAAATGCATATTGCTGCGCTTGCAGCGCCTTCTTGGATTTTTTAAGGCCTGCTTAGAAATAGAAATTCCTTGGAGAATCGGACTGTACAAGCGATTTTGAAGTTTCAGCACGCAAGGACTGTCTTATAAATCTAGAAGTCGATGCAACAGTGTCCAAAGAATAGACGTACAGAACAGTTTCCAGATGCTTGTACGGAAGAACATATGTCAAAGAATGAAAATACTGTGACGAGATACTCGATGAAAGAGACATTAAGAACGATAAAACTGTAAAACGCTGAAATAATACAAGTCGCCCAAGCAAGAAGCATCGGAGAACGAAAGGAAGACATCCATCGTGCTTATTCGCAGCTAACGAATTTTCCAGGACGAAAGTGGCGACAGCCGACAAAAAGGGCCAAGAGAGAATAATGTAAGCGTAAAAATAGCAACGAGAAACAGCAGTTTTGTGAAAACTCGTCCGCGTGAAATCAGTTTAACCATGGAAGGTCGGCTGCTGCTGGGGCGTCTACGTTTACAGACGATGCGCGCAGGCTCCGACAGAGGCGAATCGGTAGGCTCGTGCCGGGCCCATTACCTGCATGGGGTCTCTTTTCCAGCTCCGAGGACCCTGGCGACCACCTTGGCGGCAGTAGCCACCTTATAAGTCTCGCCTAATGGTCCCTCGTACCTTTCCCTCGGCGGCGGAGGACGGGGCGCGATAGCCAATTGGGTGCTAACCTTAGAAAGTCCCACTTGACTCGCTCGAGACAACAAACAACCCGACCGACCGACCGATTCGGACGGCTCCTTCCGAAAATCTGATCTACGACGTGGTTCTCCACCTTTCACACACTCCCGTGCGGGGTCCCATCGGCACAGGTGCTGTTCTCCGGCTTTGTTACGCTCGTTTCGTGGCGCACGAGCATGCCTAACAGATAGCGGACGCAGAAGCGTGCTGTAATTCCGGTTTAAAGACTCGCGAAACGAAACCTCTCGAGGCGCGACGACCGCAGAAACGAATTTTCCCGTTACTCTCTAGCTTCGAGGACGATCTCGCGATTTAACGGCGATAATAGGGTTGCGAACGTTGATTTTTACCGAAGCCAGATAGCGGAGAAGCGGAGATAGCAGGATTACCTAAGTGTTCAAACAGTTACGTCAACACGCATTAAATAATTATCAGTTCCCAAGTTGCACAGCCCGCTCGAGGGTGAACGTTCCTCTTCTGCGGACAGCTGGATACGGGCGGATTTCGTGCGAAACTTCGTCCGGGAGACGCGTCGGACGATCCGGACGCAGCAGGTTTTCCACAATCGAACGTTATTACGAAAGGTCACCTCTGGGCTAAGCCCGCGAGAACCTCATGCTAATAGATCCAGTTATGCATCGAATTATAGATACGTGTAATCGTCTGATGCGTCATTGGCGACGCTTCCCGCGTTAATAGTCGCCGCGCGGCAATCGACGCCGCTCCAATTCGAGTCCAAGGAACCTCCGTTATTGACCATACGGACAGCCGTGCTCATTTTCAGCGGCACCATCGTCGTCGATTTGTACGCGTCGCAATATCACGCGCGGCATTTGACTAAGAAATTCACCGATAACCTCATTTTCCAGGAGCGCTATCGGTCGTCGCGAATAATTAATAGGTACGTCGGAAACGTGAACCACCGGCGACGCTATACGACTGAAAACAAAGCTAAAAAAATTCCTCATCGATTCCGCGTTTAACAAATAATCCTCGCGGACCGTTCACTTTCATATCGGTTGCTTTATGGACACCTGTCAACCGTCGTCGACGTTCTATCGATTAAAATTCCAAAAATATAGCCAACCGGTAGATAATGGTGTGGCGAGAGAGAAAACCGAGGGAAACAATGGCAATTACGCTGACGGAACACTGGCAGGCTATAGAAAATACAAATGCTGGCACGTGTAAAGTGTCGTGTTCCAAGTATCGGCTGCCATTACCGTTTCCCCGCGGACATCGAAACGAGAATCGACCAAGGGGGCCGCGTGCGTCGTCGTCACCTCGCTTCGATTCGCTCGATTCCGCGTTGCAATCGCGTTGCAATCGCGTTTCGGCGCGTCGGCGTCCGCGTCGCATCGTGATCTCGCCGGCGAGCCGCGCCGCGCATAAATAAAAGCAGGCGTGACCGCGCCGCGAGCGCAGACCAATCGCGATTCAGTCCGGTCCTCCGCGCCTCGTTTTTTTCGCTTTATTTCATTCAGCCTGCCACCCCCTCCACGACCCTCTCCACTGCCTGCCCGCACTGATTCCCCACCATCGTGGCCTTTTGCCCGCGCGCTGAATCGCGATCACGCGCGTTGCCGCCGCAGCCAGGAATGCATGCGCACCAAGCCCGATCCTGGCCCGAGACGATGCGCTCCGATGAACGAACCCGAGCTCGAAACGTTCACGCCATCGCGGCGTGCCAGACGATAACAATCGCCCACACTCGAAGCCCGAGCCCAGGACCGGTTAGGAAAATCCTGCTACATTTCCCGATTAACGTCGATTCGACGTGATCGCTCCGCCCTCTTCGGTGCTCTCAGGTTTAGAGTTCTCGGGTTTAGAGTTCGGAGTTTGCATAGATTTCGTTCGTTAATTGGGAAGGGAACTTGATTACCACTTTGCTCTCGAAACTAGTTCATCTCTTGTATACATATCTTTTTTTTTATTTAGAAGAGCCTTATATGATCTTTTTTATTTCGTGAATTGTAAAATGTGAATTGTAATCGATTCGTATATATCTGGTTATCTTTTAGCAACTTATTACTAAACAGCGAATTTTATGCATCTACGGGAAAAATGAGTACATCAAATTCTGTTTTTACACCGTATATAAGTTCAATTTTCTTTTTACGCGATTACCTTCGATTTGACACTGTTAACGAAATTATTCGATTGAAATTTTTAGGACAATTATTTCCATTAACCATTAATTGTCTAGATATATTTAGGAGAGTACATGTGTTTTTGTCAACAAACGTTAGAGCGACAATCCAAAAAGTTTGCTCTCCATTTTTTTGCGCTAAATACATATTTAATCAAGAAATATATCACATTTTCGAGAGTACAATGTGTCATTGAGTTTGCATGTGTTTAAACATATATAGCTAAAAAGCGATAATGTTAAGAAACTAATGAGGTGCACATGATATACTAATGCATATGCGATGAATACTGCACAGAACTAGAAAAAGTCACGATCATTAGAATTTCTTGAAAAAAGTTGCAAATAGACACTGTTGAGGAAACTGAAACGTAACTGTATAGGTATCTACACTGTACATTTGTTATCGATCCAGGTTAAACTAGCAACTAACGTTTAAAAAATCGCATTTGGCATGTAGATTCGAGATTGAGGTATGTACAATGAAGATTTGAGTCGTCCACAAGCACTCTAATAGTGTAGAAAAAGAGGTTACTGCAAATGAATTTCAACAAAATTCACTCGTTCGATTTTTGAATATGTTGCAAATTCTGAAGCAGGATTTGTCAATTTTAAACAGAGATGTTCTATTGACAGTGCTATTGAGCAAAAGAGACCATTTGCAGGGCAACGAAATTGCAAAGTGATTTTGCTTCGTTCCAATAAATTGTTGTCAACAAATAAAAAGATACATAATTTAATAATACTGAAAATTGTTCCCGTAAAAGCAACCTGTGCCTGACACTGATAAAATAACAGATATACCCGATTATACTTGATTACGCTTGGACGTAAAACCATCGCGGTGAATTTGATATTTTTCTCAGCAGGGCAAAAGCTATGAAGAAAGATCTACGAAGCATGAAAACGCGCCGAACCGTCCAGGAATACGATAAAGAATGCGATGCAATTGCGACATCGAAACGAGATTAATAAAACAAGATTGTAGGAACAAATGAAAGCTACGATTCGTGTCTAAATTAAGAAAGAGATTGGCGTTTAATGTCGCGATTCGAGTTCAAGGGTCCGCTCTGTACGTTAACGGCATCGTATCGAAGCGATTTCGATCGGTGGCAGAGTACATGGATATGCAATGCACCGCCGTGTGTCATCGACAGGCGATACAGAACATGAAACAGGAGTACGCGCAAAATGCTCGTGAAACTCGATCCCGGCGTTAACCGGCCTTCCGTTTTAAGCGTTGCCTTATCGACAGGCGCCATAATGAGTTTTAAGAATGTGCAGCGTGTTTCGCCGAGCGCGACACACGCGTCGACGACGCGCTAATTCGATAGAGAAGAGAAGTGAAGCGTGGAACGGGGACGAAAAGAGTGAGAATGATTTGCGAAGTAACGTCGGGCTGCGAGAAAATTCCGCGGCGACGATGACGATGACGACGACGACGACGACGACGACGACGACGACGATGACGAAGAGAAAGAAGCGTTCCTTGGACTCGTTCTCGGATGCAACCGCGAAATAAAAAAGGCGAGAAGGTGGACGAGAGAAGAAAGGAGATTGGTGTTTGCAATTTTGGACCGAGCCCTCTTCGACGGGACCATGGGCCGGGCCCGGGCAGGATATTACCTTCGAAATCTAATTATGAGATTTTTATAGGGCTATCGTAAAACGGCCGAATAATAGTTCGCAACTCCTCGAGAGCCGACTAGGCCGCAACCTCCGCCAAGATAATGGGGAATAGCACGAGCAGACCCCCGAAAAAGAAACAGTGGAGCACTCGAAGCCGCGCGCTTCGACACTGTCAAGGGCGTTCTTCTCTGAGCCGGCACGGCTCAGACTCCTAATCAAACCCCCTATCCGATGTAATTAGACGGTTCCTCGGGAGGAATGGTAATTAGAGAACCTCGGCCAACACCTCGGCTATATTGGTCAATTATACTGCTTACACGTCCCGAATTATCATACGTCTATGCAACTTAATAGCCGGAGAACTCGATAATAGGTAAATCTTCGCCTAATATCGTTTCGCATTCGCGACGCATCGTCCCGCGTTATTGGGGCAATCGTTTCACCCCCTGTGCAAATCACCGAACTGTACAAATAATTGTAACGGTTCTATGTTTACCGAAGACTGTAAAGTCTCTGCACACAATTTCATTGTCGGACTATAAATCGCCGTAACCGTGTTGAAACGCAGTAGGTAGGGGCTACATTCGGACTACTTCTACGATATTCTCACTTACGCGGGATGATGCCCAATCCAGGAATTCAAAACATTCTGAATTTTCGAGGTTATGTAGTGTGTATGTAGATATGTATTACGCATATTTTTTTCTCTCGCGTAAATTCATTTTAAGGGGTGGAAATTAACCACCAAATACTCGGCCGTTCTTTCTTCAAAGAAAAGTGAATTCTTTTAACCAAATCTATCATGTTGTATACAACTTGTTAATCGTTTAAACTATTGGTAAAAGTTATAAACATATAAACGATGTTTTACGAACACTACGCGGTAGATATTGACAAAAGAAATATCTTTCGTTTGAACGCATCTTTTCTATCTTGTACAGCTTGCGAATCGGAGCAAAGAAATAAAAAATAG
Organism: Megalopta genalis; assembly: GCF_051020955.1. NCBI lineage: Eukaryota > Metazoa > Arthropoda > Insecta > Hymenoptera > Halictidae > Megalopta > Megalopta genalis. The sequence continues at coordinate 13,136,124 of NC_135015.1, read as the reverse complement.
CCGAATATTTGGAGGTTAATTTCCACCCCTTAAAGCGAATATACGCAAAACATATTGCGTAGTACATATCTACATATAAATTGCGTGCGTACTATATACACAGGATTTTTGGAATTTCCGGGTTGGAGATCATCCGTTGTTAGAAAGACCGTAATAAAAATATGCTAAGAATTAAATTGTTTCTTTCGGGATCATCGGAGCACTGTTAGGCCACGTTACGTCAGAAATCGGGGGAAAGCTGGAGGACACGTTCGTCAATCGAAGAAATCATGGTAAGAAACGCCACCCTCGTTGCGGGGTGGCGCTCGATGCACTGCCCGGACAATGCACACGTTTTACCTGGTCCCGGCGTAACGAGACATGACGTCACGACATGGCGTCTGCAGGTGAAACAGCGAGGCCAGCAGCGCAAGTGAGCGCACTCGCTAGCCGATCCGATTGGCCGAAAGGGGAATCCCCGCCCTTGCGCCGCGCTCTGCACATCGTTTCTCCGACGTTCGACCCGTTCTTAACCCCTCTTTGCCCCCCCTTTGCCACATCTCCTCCCCGTGGTCCTTCTATCCATCTCTATCGTTAGGCCGTTTATCACTCTGCCTTTCTTTCCTCTTTTTCGCAAACTCGCTGCCCCGAACTCGCCTCCGTTTTTCTCTCTTTCTCTCTATCGTCGCGTCCTCTCGGACTGTGCACCGTCGCACGGTTGGCTGATCAGGGGACGCTAATCAAACGACATGTCGACAGAATGCAGTTGCACATTATTTCGAATAAATGGAACCGATATCCCGCGACGCTTTATCAAAATATAAAATACGATCCAGGAGTTTTTGTATCTTTTTCACCAGACCGAATCGACATCCACCGACTTATCTAATCGCGTCTTCGTCCGTTATTTAATCTCCACTAGCTGGTGTCTTCTATATCCTTCCGCGATAAACATTTCAACGCAGTTACCAAAAATTAGATCAATAAATCAGTCGTCCGCGGTACAGACGCGCGACGTCTCTCGACAAAAATTACAGAGCAGTCTCTGTGTAGTATTTTAGAAAAAATCTTTATAGAAAGAACCACTTCAAGTTACTGATGTAACTCAAAGAAAATGAACAGAGAGGACCGAGATCAAAGCGACGATCGTTCGTGCCAAGAACAACATTTCGATTTCTATGGACGATTAGACGGAAAAACGGCGAGATAAGTATTCGATTTGAACGAACGAGAGGACTGGTCTATTTCTATGTAAAACAACCTCGACAGGAATCGTATCGAAGGAGTCGTAAAATGGAGCTGACCTCTCTTGTCCTGGTTAAAAAGGAAACTATTGGTCTAAAGACATAGATCGTAATTATCGAAAGGTTTTAAACTGTTTCTTGCTAACAGAAATTTCATCTATGTTATTAAATGGTGCAGGTTCGTGTTCCGATTGAAAGAAACACTATCGAGCCAAGACCTAGACTATAGTCATTAATAGTTTTAAATACTATTTCTTGCTAACAGGAATTTAACAGAAGAATTTCGTCTATGTTATTAAATGAAGCAGAGCCTCTCTTGTCCTGATTGAAAAGGAAACTATCGATCCAAGGCGTAGATCGCAATAATCAAAAGTTTTTACAGTAATTATTGGTAGCAGGAATTTGATAGAATTCACTTTGGTCCTAAAACGAGGCTGGCGCTCTCTTGTCCTGATTAAAAAGGAAACTATCGATCCAAGGCGTTGATCGCAATAATCAAAAGTTTTTACAGTAATTATTGGTAGCAGGAATTTGATAGAATTCACTTTGGCCATAAAACGAGGCAGGCACTCTCTTGTCCTGATTAAAAAGGAAACTATCGATCCAAGGCGTTGATCGCAATAATCAAAAGTTTTTACAGTAATTATTGGTAGCAGGAATTTGATAGAATTCACTTTGGTCCTAAAACGAGGCAGGCGCTCTCTTGTCCTGATTAAAAAGGAAAACTGTCGATCCAAGGCGTAGATCGCAATAATCAAAAGTTTTTACAGTAATTATTGGTAGCAGGAATTTGATAGAATTCACTTTGGCCATAAAACGAGGCAGGCGCTCTCTTGTCCTGATTAAGAAGGAAAACTGTCGATGCAAAACCTACATCGTGATAATTAAAAGGTTCTAAATTATTTCAAGATAACACAAATTTGATAGAAGAACTTCAACTGTATCATAAAATGGAACAAAACCTCTGTTATCCTGATTAAAAATGAAACTATCGATCGGACACCTAGATCATAATAATCGGAAGGTTTCAAACTATTTGTTGGAATTCAACCGAAGGCTCGGAAAATAGTGGACCCTCTCGCAGCGCCAAGAGCAATCTCTCATTTCGTTTTGCTACTTTCACATCATCCCCATAAGCCGCGCGTGCAAATACTCGAGATCGTAGAGTAGCAGGGAGAAGAGGCGAGGAGAGGAGAGAGCTCGTGTCTACACCTCTCTCGTGGGACCTCGGGTGCACCCCTCCGTTTGTCATGCCGAGGATCCTCCCGGACGACACCCTCGTTAACCCGCTCTTATCGGCGCTGTTTACGCTGCTATTATCGCTACGGAGACCGCCGACTTTTTCCTTTTCGCTCGCGCGAGGCTGCGAGGATCGCCGCGCGAAACACCGAGGCGTTACGTAAAATTTGTTAAATATACCGGGCCTCCCGTGGAAACGGGCTGTCGCGTATCGATGCGTATTTTTAGAACGGACATATCGAGGCAAGGATCGAAAGCGCGACGCTTCCTGGATCCCGGCCGAATGATCTATTAGCGGGGAATAGGCGGCGAGGGACAAGCTACGGGTTATTATTATTCGGAAGTTCTGTCAGAGCCATTGGAGGCTCATAGGAGATCACAGGAAATCGTGAATCATGGGAAAAGCCATAGTAGTGGACAGTGTCGCTACTCGGCCTGATGGCTAAGATCGAAGTGTAATATCTGTTCTTATCAGTTTAACATCTGATACGCTGTCCATAGGGCGGTCAGAATATTAATCTGCGAGTCGACTCGGCATTGCAGTAGCGGACAGTTACCTGTTTTGGTCCTGGAGATCAAAATTCAGGCGACACATCGACGATGCTGCAGAATTAAAAGCGCAAGGAAGCCATGCAGAATTTTAAGAAGCGTAAAGCGCATGCAAAATTAATGGAGAATAGCTTCGATATCAAATACCCGCAGAAATATTTGCGCTTTGATCGAACTGAAAAATTCGACGAAATGTAAAAACTATAAGAAAGAGGTATCCTGAATGCTGGTCCGCCTTCGAGAATAATTAGTTTAAAAGGGAGCGAATAATGGGGAATCGGAATAATCGGAAAAAGAGCATAAACAGTTTAAAAGGGGACAGAACTGAGACGCTGTGATGTTTAATATTAACTTCGAAATTATTTGTAAAATGAAACACGAGACCAGGCCGAGGTCAAGATGTGTTTTTCCATGCGAGTACATACACGCATGCACGAATCGATTCGCAGAAATTGCAATCGATAAAAATCCCGTTTCCTGTAACAAGGGTTCTTTCAGGTGTTCCTGAGAAGATAAGGATCTTTTTACGATTCTGCATGTGTTGAGGGACCAAGAAGGACATAAATCCGGCACGTTTTATTCCCGTTCTCGTACAGGGTCAGCATAATTACAAGAGGCTGTTTGCAGCCGCGCGCTTCGGAGAAGGTTATTCGGCTCGCTCGATACAAGCGATCGTTTTCATCGGAACCGGCTTATCGATCAACACCTCGGGGATCGCAATGCAAACACGCGGCGCATTTTGCATATTTTTCGGATGACGTCAGCAGCCGAGTGAAAAATAAGAATACACCCAATCGCGATAACGGCCTTCTGTTTGTCGCTAATAGAATCCTGACGTCGCGAGTGTTCACGAATATTGCTGACGTCACGCGATCGACACAACATTTGTATCGAACGGCCGGCGTGTTCTCGCGGATCGCAAGACTCGCATCATTTTCTTTTGTCGTCGACGTACGAAATTCGCAGCCAGACTTTCCGATCTTGCTGACCGGTGGCACGACTACTGCCATTACAAGGAACAACACGAGAGTTAATGCCGCTGGAACGGGGATGGCTGTGAGACGGGCCAACGCTGTCGTCAAAGGGTGTCGTTCAAGACTAAATCGACCGCGGACAAACGTGCCAACAACAACACCGCTAATTCTGCTGGGAGAACGACCGGTGTCTTTTTATTCGGTGTAACTTTATACCGCGATACCATCTACCAAGGATATCGTTATTCTCGGCCGCTGCGATCTAGGATCCACGGAAAATCATCGTCCTCGATTAATCTCTCGGCGAAAAAACATTCTTCCAATATCGATGAATATCGAACGTTTATTAGATCGAGTCATAAATAATATTTATTTTGTTTGCTTTTTTTATTTACTTTTTTATTTTTATTTTATTCATTTCGAACTCTTTATCTATTTAATGTTAGCACAACGTCGTTTATCCCGGTGACTCATAATAGGTAGATACGAACAATGGATTAGACTTAGTTGCATCGGAAATTATTTATGACCCATCCTAATCCCAAACCTCATCCTGCTCATCGGGATTTAGTGCGTTCGACCCTTCTTATAGAATATTTCAACTCGTTCACAACAACGACACAGTTATATTTGCAATCAATGTTATATTATGTTTATAACATATGATGTTTAAAACGAATCTTCGCAAAAGTATTACACCTAATTTAGGTACCTATTCTCTGTCATCCAGAATAAGGTATGTTTTTGTTCTTTTAGTATATAGTTATCTATCTAGTTATTATATATTATCTCTTTATATGCACGGCTAATAAGCCATTTTTTTTGCAATACGTAACTAAAAGCTAATATTAATATAATACAGAATCTGCGAATCAGCGATTTCGGTGAAAAAATAGGTGAATTCGGTGAAAAATAAAACTTTTAAAATAGGTCTATAAAATAGGTTTATTATATATTTATTATATATTAAAATAGGTTTATCCGTATATATGAATCGAGTAAAGTTAAAATGAAATATCTCGATCCTCTTCGAACGTATTATTGCTCCTGAAAATTTATGAACCATTCTAACACAATATATGCTAATAACATATCTATAGCAATTTTTCGGTTGCGCTAAAGAACACAGTGTACACGGCGCCTGTAACTGTACATTGTTTACAACGACATTCGTGGAATTAATTGGTTATGGAATGTCGCGGTTCGAAAAACTTGCCGGCTAACAGGAGAAATTTTTATTCGAGACCTCTGGGACAGGATCGCGATATAAACAAGCCGAATGTGACTTTTATATCAAGAACTGTTAGGCACGTGCATAAAACTCGCGGAGCAAGATACATGGAATAAAAACGGCGTGTTCCAACGAGGCGATGGGGAACACGGTGTTTGTAAACTCTGCCGCCCTTCTGGCGTGCCGCAGCATTTCTATCTCAAGTGACAGCGAAAATGTGTAAACAGGACACATCGTTGATCTATTCACGCGCAATTTTATCGATCCACCGCGCAGTTTTTAGCAAAATCGAAATCCTATCGCATTTACCATTTCCAATCTTCCATGCTGTTCCGTTTCATTTTGTAATTGACGTCAATTTGTATTATTTATTTATTTGTATTATTATTTATTAGCTTCGCCATTTTTGTTTGTTCAACAGAGCACTAGAACATCTTTTAGCAGAACATCATTTTTTGACCAAAGACTTAAACGCTTAAACACTAAGTCAACACTGCCCTTTAAAACCTCAGCCTATTCAACGAAATTTAGCGTGACAGACCCTTTTTAGAGGACACTTCAAATTGTTTCAAACGAGTTTACATAAGCTGTTCACCGAAATCGCTGATTCGCAGATTCTGTATTATATTAATATTAGCTTTTAGTTACGTAATGCAAAAAAATGGCTCATTAGCCGTACATATAAATAAACGAAATTAATTAAATTAAGTGAAAGAAGCTACTGATCCATATCAAATATGTTAACCGCAGCTATCGAATTTCCAACAATGGTGCCACATATGAATAAATTAATCACGTTTGGCAGCAACGGTTCGATTAAAAAGATTGTTCCTGTTCAAAATCATTCCGCACTAATGCCGCGGTTATTTCGATTAGGATTATATTTCGTGTTCCTTGTCGTAGTAAACAACACGGTGGCCTCGAACACGTGTTTGTAAACAAGTTCCGTGCTCGAATCAATCGATATCAAGCACAGACGGCAGTTTCTATCCTTATTCCATTATTCTTATTTGAAAAGAATCAGCCGCTTCGAATGTTCCAATCACTATTTTAGTTCTTTGTACGATCTTTTTCGAACAAGATAAAAAAGATGTTACGAAACATATATAGTTAGACCGCGGATCTTTGCGCAAACGATAAATTGTTCGCATCGATTACAAGAAACAATAATCATACGAAACTTTCCTCGTATCAATATTCTCACAGAGTCGAAACCCACGTGTTGACGTTCTTAGACTCCCTTAATTTAATTTTTAGTCTCCCTTAATTCATAGACTCCCTCAATTTTTTTACATTAACGAACCGATCAACTGATCAACTGAATTTTGTTGCGAATGCATAAAATCCGTAAACTATTAGGTGGACCGGAGAGTTATGTCGTTTGTTTACATTAAATTCAAGCAGACAAATATGCGCAGAAACGACATTACTTTCTGGCCCCCCTAATACTTACAATCTTATCAGCTAAACCGCGATATAGCTACATGCTCGCGGAAAATATAGGAACGATTGTATGAAAAATTACTCACCAGGGGGCTATCAGGCGTATGTCGGTGATGGGCGATGGGCATATTGGCCATTGCCACCCCTCCGCCGGGGTTGGCCATGTCCTGGTATTCATCGCTCATTTCCATCGCGTAGGATGGCAACGGTTCTTTGTTCTTCACCCGAATTTTGGCAGATTTACCGCGATCGCGGTCGCCACGACACGAGAGACACCCCCGCAGCCGAACACGCTGCCAAAACGCTCGCGTACGATCGCGACCGTTGAGCAAACCTAGAAACCTAGAGGAGGTCGCAGAGAGAGGTAGAGGGTGCTGAAGGAACGGCGCGAACAACAATGCCTCGGCGTTCGTCACCGTCCAACGATCCACTTGCCGGCCTTCTCCGCGCACAAGCCGCGGAAACCGAAGCGGCACCGGGAACGCCGCCGAATTCGGAACGTCAAGATGATCCAAAGTCGGCTCGATCGGTAAACTAGTAGCCTCGACGCTGGTGAAATATGCCGATCCGGGGGCAACCACTATCCCGATTGCCGGCTACGCGTGGCCATGTTTGTACGCTGGTTTCTCGTAGGATCACCGATTCACTGATCCTTTATCGGATCGCTGGTCCGCGCGCAGACGAGACACACGCGGCGGTTCGGTAGCTGACATAAGCCTGTCGGCTGGATCGTATTGACTGGTGCACAATGTACGACAAGCCGCGGAACAACACAGAATAGACAAATGAAAAATACGAAAGAAGACGTCCGTGGGAGAGGCAGTGAAGCGCGCACGCGTGTATTCCGCACGATGGTAAAGCGCGCACACCGCGATTCCGAGAGGGACTGATTCTTGAGGGAGGAAGAAAGGAAAAGAAGGCTGCTAGGTAAGCTGGCAGGGAAGAAGGCTGGCAGCCAGGAAGGCTGGCAGGCCGGAAGGCTGGCAGGCAGGACAGAAGGACGGATGATCGGCGGGAGTAGGGGCAGGGATGAGACGAGTCTCGTTGCTCGTTCCTCGTTGCTCGAGGCCGAGCCGAGAAGGGCAGCGAGAGGGATCCGCGAGGGGAGTGGCGCCAACGAGTGGAGGAAACACAGGGCCGAGAAAGTGTGTTGTCGACGTGAATCCACCCGGCTCCCTGGCCTTTTATGCGGTCGCCTCGATCGACATTGCTGCGTTCGTCACTGACCGGAGTGCATAGCTCGCGTTATCGAACCGGGAACAGACCGATGGTAAACAACGTTGGAACGACTGAAGACGGAGCTGACGCGCGCACACTCGCGTCCTCTTGCGATCTGAGGCTCGGAAGCTCGAGCCTGTTCGCGATCCCCTCTCCCAACCGCGCGATTCGATAGAGCCTCGCAGCCGGACAGGACGAGAACAAGGAGGCAGGCGGGAGCGCCGGTAGGCGTGGATCCGGCACGCCAACGCCGTTGCACGCCGTGCCGCGCCGCGTATCAGCCGTGCTGGGCGGCCACCGCTGATCACGCCCTCCGCGACACCACCCTCCGCCTATTCCCTCTTCCTTCATCTCGCTCGCGGCCCGATCAGCTTTCTCCTTCAACCTCTGCGTTACCCCTCGCGCGGCTAGGTCTCTCTCTTGCGCGCACCCTACCGGATAACGACCCCCGTGCGCGCCCGGTTGGGACCGGAGATTTTCGATGCGTTCTCGCGCGGGATTTCCCTCGACCCGTGTACCTGCTTCCGTTTCGACTTGGCATATATACCACCGATACCCTGCCTCCAAGTCGTGCGTGCACGATGGTACATCTAGCGACGAAACGCGCTGCGGCTCTCTTTAATCAATTAGCCTGCCGATTCCGCGATCGATTATACAACGGCGAGATCGACCGATTACGCTGATCCGTGCCCCGATGTCTCGGTCCGTTCGGTTTTTCGGGGGTTAACACGGTCGCTAGCTTTCAGGTAGATCGGTCGAGGGACCCGGGAAAATTCCAGGTCGTATACCTCGACGACTCGGCGGCACTGATGCGCTGATCGAGCATTCGCGGAACGAATTTAGCGATCCTCCTAATTACTCCGTTTTCGCTTATGGCCGAGCATTCCGTGCATCGCGTTCTCCAGCAATTTTATTTTACGCGTTTTGCAATGTTTATGTATGTTTTCTTCGGTGGTTTCCCTTTGTGCGTTTCTAATTGGTTCGTTCCGTATAATAAATAAATGGCCGAAGAGATCGCGATTTCCCTTTGTCGTGTTTTCATTGCCGTGTCGTGTTCCATCGGAAGGATATGGTGGCATAAGGTCGCCGGTAATTGAGCATGATTGCCGCGATCGCTCGCCGCGATACCGCGTTACGAAAGATTCTTCTTTGAGATCGTCACGACACCTCCCTTCACCCTCCGCAAGATTTCTCGATAAAAATTGCTCGCCTCGGCGCCAAACGAACGCCTGCCACGGCGACAGAAAAACGGCTTTACGAGCGAAACCTGCAAGTCGTCGTATCTGCGTCTTCCATTTTTTGGTACCATTAAGCATCGAGCAGGTAAAAAAATCTTTCGACGTTTCCCTTTGTTCGACGCTTCCTTCGAATCGACCGTCTCCGCGAATTGCCCCAACGTTCTCTTAAATACATAGGATGATCATCTTGAAAAATATCGCAAAAATTGAGTGAAATAGTTCGAGGCACATTGTTCGAATCTGTGAGATCTAAATGTCCAAACAAAGTTGGACATTTCGGAGAAGTTCGAATAAGAAAGTCGGAGACAAGGATGCCATCGCAGGTAAACATCCATTACAGCGAATAGAGTGAAATTGCTTTTACGAATTCTTTTCCAAAGAACGAGGCGCCACGAGTACCTACGCAAAATTACGCAGCCTATACAACGATAATGGCAAGCATTTCGAGCATCGTCTACCTCCATTTTAGCCGACGCCTCGCGAGGGGAAGTCGGCGGGGTCGCAGGGGTGGAGGAGGCGAGCGCGCCTACTGGCAAATGGTATTAAACCACAGGTTTCGGCGCCCGTTCGGTTCTGTTGGCGAGCATGGGCAGTTAACACTCCAACGGCTGTTTGATCCCGTCAGTAATAAGACTCATCCCGGTCGGTTTCGCTAGATACAACCATTCCTCTTGCCTCGTGTTCTTCCTCCTCTCGTTCGGTCCTAGCCTCGCGATCGTTCCAACGTGCCCGATCCAATTTCCCAGGAACAATTTCGCGATAAACCGCGCAGATTCCAGGGAACCACGGCACAGATGACGCTTCCGCTTCTTTCAATTTGAATACGGGGACAGAGCGGTCTCGTACTTTGCACGGCGCATCTTGCGCATTCAATGATTTTAGATACGACCGCGCTTCTATTAAATTTTATTTCCACTTGCATAACTCGATTTTCACAGTTCCTCTTACTTTTACGTTATTCGAACGAGCAATAAACTCATTATTATACGTTCCGCGCGCTTCGAGTCACGTATTGGCCATTCCGCGGTGACGCCATCTTTGTGGCCGCCGAAGACATTCCGCGGTGCTTGGGCAGGCTGCAGAAAAACCTGGAAACCGCTCGTAAAGGCGCCGGAGGAACGTGGAAAATGAAGAAAAGGTGTAATTGAGACGGAAACGGTGTCGTTTCGTCGATATACGAACAACGATCCAACCGATCCGAACTCGCGCAACCCTCTCGACCCGGTCTCTCTCTCTCTCTCTCTCTCTTTCTCACTCGCTCTCTAGATCGCTCTCGTTTCTTCTCTGCCCCTTCGGTTCGCGTTTCTTGTTTTTCTGCGGCAGAGGCAGAGGTCCGCGCAGCTTCTCTCCACTTCCAGTTTCGCCTCGTCCTCCCGCTTGCATCTGCATGCGCTCCACGTCACATATACAGGCAAGATGGCGCGTACGGTGCTCGTAGTACAAATTGCAGGTAATTGCAGCCCGCGGAGAGGGCTCTCCTCCTCCTCCTCCACCACCTTCTCCTCCTCGTCTCGCAAGGGCCGGCCGAAGTCGGGACCGTGTGAAACTGCGAATTTTATGATTTACAAACGTGATCCTTTATAAGGGTATATGGATCTACGCGGCGAACGAGCCGAGCCGCTGTTAAGATCCGCCCATCGGTGACCTCGCGGACCAACCGCGAGATAATTGTACGCCACGGAGGATGCACGATTTACTCCTGCGATTTACGATTTCGCTCGCTTCGACCGGCCGGGGAAATATCGACCGGGACCAAGGAAACGTGGCCGTTTACCCCGAGCCTGCCTCGCTTGATCACCCGCTTGATCATCCAAAGCAATTTCTATCGAAGCGATGGCTCGAGCCACAAGTCCTGACGTTTACAAGGTATTTCGATGGAAAGTTCTTCTCGCGACCTCCGATCAGTGTTCTCTCGTCGATCTAAATTCTGCAGTGCAAATGTTCCAAGGGAAATTCGCCTCGAACTGCGGATCTGTATGATTCGTGGACTGAAATGCTTCGAGTAATTTTCCGAGGACCGTTGCTCGGTCGTCTACAGCTTTTATTATTGGAACGTTGACGTCTCGTTGTTACCTGTAGGACAGCTGCTTCGACAGAAGCAGATATTAAGACATTCGCCGAGCCGTTCGGTCGTTTGCACGCCAAGTGGAAACTGATCGGCGAATTTCCGACACGGCGGGTAGTCATTGTCCGTTACGACGTTTCTCGGAAGATCACCAGACCTGCCCACTATTCTTCGATGGCCTTCGATTTTACCTTGTCCATGCCATTTTGAACCGTTACGATTACCAAAATTTTATAGGCTGTCCGAAGAAGTGCCATCAGGGTCTACGTGTTCGAGAGAGAGTCGGAAAGAAAGAGATTACAAATAATTTATAACTTCACGCTTTAAATAATTGCCCTGTTAAGCCCGTGCCTTACAATTTATTTTCAAGGAAACCTAATGTTTGCAGGCAGATTAATTTGACGCGACTCTATGCGAGAAGTTATCACGAAATGAAACGAAAATATTTCTGTTTTTATTCGACATATTTATATAGTTAATGTCGACACTGTTTCATTTTTAGTAGAACAGATTAACAAAGTAATGCCGATATTAGTAAATGAAAATTGGGAAATATCCTTTTGCAAGTTGCAATGAAATTAAGAAAGAAATTCTTAACATAATTGAAGCGATCGTGAACGAAATTCTTAAACTATTTAAATTCCTTTCTAATATTGTTTATTTTCTAATAATTCACTGTAACCATAATTGCACACTTAACAGACAAGAGAATGTGTAAATTTCACAATAATTTCATTTTAACAGTCAGAAGAAAATACGATTTTTGCGGGCGGGTCTCGTCATTTCCACTGAAAGGTTTAAGTTGGTTTTCAAACTCAACAGATAAACTATTCAACAAACTAAGATTAGACGAATCAACGACGTTTGGTATCGCAAGATCGAGAACGTTAACTCGAAACCGCGAAAGATCCTCGCAAATGGAGCCGAGATATTCATCGAAGGCTCGAAGATCAAATCGATATCTACAATGTACGGAATGAAGCGGCATTTAACAAGATCTACAAGCTACTTGCAACACACGTTATCCGACGTCTACTGGCCTCCATTTGCAAGCGTTTTCGCATCCGTACAATCGGTCGTTGAACGGCCGCGTTAAGTATTCTCGCAGCGTGCGACTCGCCGGCTCTCCCCGGTCGACTTAATTATTGCAATATCGCTAATGCTTCCTCGATATTTTTTCTTTTCTGTACGTGGCTCACGTTGTTATCAATTTCGCATAGAACGCTCGTAATTATGCCGGGGCCTCGAGAACCGGCGGCGCATGTGACGGCATGTACGTGGTCGCCGGGCACGGTGGCCGCGCCGGGCACACGTGTTTCCTGTCTGTCCGCCCGTATGGCAAGAGCTGTAATCGAGGAGTTGTCATAGGAAAACAAAAGTAGACGTGAGGGTACCGACGTTCGTCGTATTACGGTATCCCAAGCACATTAGACCTGGGCCAGGCTCCTGCCATGCCCCGGCCGGACCCTCGCAGATTAACCCAAGTTTCGGAAAATTAATCTCTCAGCCTTGGGACACAGTGGTTTTCAAGCAGTCGCTCGTAGATGCGCGGCCATTATCGATTTTACATTATCTTGATCTCTAGATCTTTTAAAAATTAATCACACCCGGGGAATTTTCCGGGCTTAAGCTTGGCGGCTTTGAGGTTGCTCGAAGCTCGTTGATATTCGATTGGCAGCTGTCGTCGAGGTAATGTTCAGGAAAATCGTGTCGAGACAGACAATCGAAGAGAAACTTCGGGCGCACAATAATTTCACTCGAATCGTCCCTCAGCCTGGGACAACTTGGAAGGAGGAGATAAGATTATTCGAACGTTGCGGCTCGTTTTTGTAGTTGTTGACAATCGGCGACTATGAAAACGAACCGCGAGGCTCGAACAATCGTATCTCCACTTCCCAAGTTGCCCGTTTTCGTTTCCAAGCTGAGTGACGATTTCAGCGATTTTTCGAAGATTTCTCGTGCTTCGAACGATTCTCTTACGCTTTCGTTTATTAACCTCTTAACGCACAGTTTTTTCTTTAAAAACCGGCCAAAAGAAATCAATTTTTATGTACTGCGCTTTTGTTCCATGGAAAAAGGCTATATTTTATTCTTGAATAAATAAGTGTTATAGCTTACAATCCCATGTAAATGATAAATATCAATAGAACGATTTTTTTTCTTTGCTTTCACAAAGCAAGGTTATTTTCAATTCTCGATTACATTCGAGTGTGAAAAATTATAGCAGCATAAAATACAATGCCGCTCGAATTATCTCGAGTGTGCACAGTTTGGCCTGTTTAGCGCGCCCGAATTAACTCGAGCGTACAAGTTAAGGGGTTAAGTCCGGATTAGTTTGTCCTGCGATCGCCAGACCTTCGCGAATCAATCGCGTCTTTCACAACGATTTCGCGGTTCTAACGAACGACTCTAGCGAACCGATCGATGATGTCCCCAATTACCGGCACGCATGTCTCGCTTGTTTAAACAACTTTCGAAACATCTTCCAGTACGTACGTCGCATCAACGAGCTAGAAAATGTGCGCACCGTCTGTGGCCGCGGAAACAAAATGGAGGCGACGCGGGACGTGGAAGCTGAACAGCGATCGAGACAAAGAAGAAATTTCGAGAAATTCGAGCCGAAGTCACGGACCCGGCTGTAACACGATTTGTTTCGCAGTAGCGATCGGGGGGGCGTGGAGCGAGATCGGCGAGTGTCGAAGACACGGCTCGGGTTCGCGCCGGGTTCTACATATGTAGTCGAGGAACGTTCGAGCGGAGGAAGGATGTTTGTGAAGCCGCGCCTCGGGACATTCTCTCGTTTCTTGGCACCTTCGATTGACAATTCTCAGGCCTCCGCTTAGCCACGGGGCCCATCTATTTGCTCTTGGTTGCTTCGTTCCACCTTTGGAAATCGTGCTCGACACTGCTCGTGTGCCTAGCAGTCTTCACGAACCCCACCCTCTCTCTCTCTCTTCCTCCGCAATCTCCCATTTTCTTTGGCTCGTTCGCTCCTGCGAGCTGTCGTCGCTACATAGACGCGCCAACACCGAGAAAACCGGCGCACAAGGATGTGCCGAGAACGCGAGTTAACTATTACCGGGCCCCCCTCGCGCTTTTATAGCCCATCTGGGTGGCGTGCATACCGCCGCCATCTTGTTAGCCACGATTAAATATTGATGCAAGAACGGATATCCAGACTGGAAAGGTTCTCTGTTCGCGGAATCGGTCCGCGGGAATCTGGGACGGCGACGTCCAATTGCCGCGAGTCGCCTCGCACCGTTCCGCCGCGGCTTTTTCGACCACTATGAATCACTATGGATCACAGAGAGCGTATTTTCGTTTTACAAGCCGTGCCGCGCGCTACGCCGTTCAAGGACCGCCGCGATTCGACCTGCTCTCGCGGCCCGCTTCGAGAAATCGCGGTTCCGTACGGTGAACGCTGCCAGCCATTAGAATAATGCAAATGATTTCGGTTTATTATACCTTCCGAGGCGGCGCGCCGCAGCCGATTCCGTTTCTCGACGAGAGCCCGCTTCTCTTCTCGGAACTCGATCGATTCGAGTCGAACGGCCGCGGCCGCTTCCCCCGGTTTTTCTATTTCTGCCCGCCTTTGGAACGCCTTTTTCCTGCTGCAACGGCAACAGAGATTCGCGATCTGATCCAATACTCGACGCCGCCTGGACCAGTCCTGACCTGTCCGAACCTGTCCGAACGCGTCCTCCGATTTTCGAATCTACCACCCTTATCGAAAATATTAGATCCAGCCATAAGTAACTTCCGATGCAGCTAGGTACAAGGCATGAGTTTTTGCTCATCAAAAAGCAAAAAGAAATAAATAAACGAAAAACAAAATAAATGTCTGAGAAAGAAACGAAAGTTATTTATAGCCAGTCCTAATAGAAGTATGTTTACTAGGTCGTATCAGGAGTTTTTTCCTCTTGGGACAGCGAAAAATCATGAGCGAATTACGTACACATTTTTGGCACTCGACGTTGTACGAGTTTCATGAACACAGTCTCTTATATTCCGCGATTTAAATATTTGAAGAACGTTTATTAGACCGCGCATTATTTGCATTTATGATAGAAATGAGAACATTAAATTCCAAACAGTGAAAATGTCTCGATCAGCTCATTAAAATTATTAAGGGAAAAATAAATGCGTTGCTTTTATATCTCGCAATTAATACAGACAATTTTCAGCCTGCGTAAAAATCTGCAGTCCGGCTATTATCTCTCAATAAAATCGCGTAAAGAATTCTATGAATAAAAACGTGTTCGTCTGCTTCTTGAATGCCATCGCACCCTCTACGGTCGTCCCAATTCTTTAAATCGTTAAATTGTAAACTCTAACCATCTTGTTCCTAGTCTTTAATCCTGGCTTCTAACTTAAGTCTATAAATTCTTTTAAAATTTCGCTTCTTTGTCTTAAACAACAATGAGTATTTCCCCATAAGATCGCCAAATAAATGAATACATAAATAAATAAGAAACACCACTGCTTTGCTATTGGAATTGTATCAACGCCATTTATGATGTCTGCTAGTTGCCAAAGTCGCGCATTCGCGTCACGATATTGACAGCTCTTCCCTGGATAAAACAAGTCTAGTAGGAAGAGTTAGAGAAACGAGAATGACTGGATTAGAAAGATGAGAGGACAGCACGGTTGACTCAACGATCAGGAACATTTCCAAACAACCTGATGTAGGCAGGGGATATCAAAAGATAATCGAAGAGGTTCGCAGCGGCGCGTACGGGCGCAGACGCGTCCGATACAAAACCGATTCTCTCCTTCCCGCTAATTTGGTGCCCGCCGGTGCGTGTCCATTATTGTGCAAATCGACGAGCAGATTGTGGCAAAAGGTTGACAATGGGGCCGATGCTTGCGTATAGTCTCCGCGGTCCCCACGGGGTGTTCAACCACCCCATCGTTAGCGTGCCGAATCAACCGGAAATTCCAGCTTTCGTTGCTTCCGTATTCACTGGCGAAGAGAGACAGAGAGAGAGAGAGAGAGAGAGAGAGAGAGAGAGAGAGAGAGTAAGAGAGAGAGAAAGATAGATAGATAGAGAGAGTGAGAGAGAGAGAGAAAGATAGATAGATAGAGAGAGTGAGAGAGAGAGAGAAAGATAGATAGATAGAGAGAGTGAGAGAGAGAGAGAAAGATAGATAGAGAGAGTGAGAGAGAGAGAGAAAGATAGATAGATAGAGAGAGTGAGAGAGAGAGAGAAAGATAGATAGATAGAGAGAGTGAGAGAGAGAGAGAAAGATAGATAGATAGAGAGAGTGAGAGAGAGAGAGAGAGAGAGAGAGAGAGAGAGAGGCAGCGAACAGTTGTCGATCGATCGGGAATAGCCGAGACCGAGCAACTTGCGTCCGAGGAATTAGCCAAGGTGAGATAATGCGTCTCTCTCCTCTCTGTTTCGCACGATTGTCATGAAAATGGTAGTTCATCCCGGGGCAGAAACCTGCGGCGATGGGGAGACGCGTTGCCTCTTCCCCGTTTCCAGATAATTAGAGATCGACGCGTGTGAAGCGATGGCCGAAGACGTCGCGGCACCTGGACCGTCTATGCAAATCCTTCCGTGTTCCCCTTTTAGGCTTCTCCGGGCACCTTGGCTCGCTCGAATCCTGTAATCCTTTGCCATTGACGCAGAGAATGCTGGCCGAGCGCGCGAGCGATTGTCAGCGATAAAATTAAGCGACGCGGCTACATTGTCGGCGAGAACGAAATCTTAGGGTGGGTCCCGGACGATCGTTGCGAAGTTCATCGACTAGCCAACCGATGATTGAATTCGTCGGACGACGTCGAGGAAACAACGGCCCTATTAATAACGAGGCATGCGGCGCTTAGGCACGTGATTGAATACGTGGAAGGGAGTTACGGAGGCGTTCGTCAGTCATTCGAGCGTTACGGGATTCCTCGACGACGTTATCGCGATCTACAACGTTTCCTGCGAGAGGCAACGGGCTCCCGGGGTGCAATTAAGTGGAGACTATTGGATGGCTAGCATAGGCGGTTGCATTTTAGTTGCGTTGCTTTGATACGCTTTGATGAACGTAGTAATGTTGTTTACAGTTAATTGTGCGGGCCGGTCGGAGCGAACAAGTTGTCTGAATGTTGGAAATCGATAAGATTACGGAACGATGGAGAGACGATGCGCACGGATTCAGGCGGATATATGCATGTAGGTTATACACGCTCGGTTACGCTCGGCTCTTAACGATTATGCGGACATCGTAATGAATTTAAACTAATTTTCAACGTGAATAGCAAAAAAATTCGTTCTGTTTTCTTCTTTTTAAATGATATATGTATATGCTATTATATGTATGCTATTACAAATTAAACTAATTTCTTTTATAAACATAGGTTTTCTGGCTTTATTGCTTGTTAAAAAGATTTGTAATATTAAGCTTAATAAATTACTGTAAATTGCAATACTCATTTATTATATATATTTATATAATAAATATATATATATATATATATATATATATATATATATATATATATATATATAGATTATATATTATTATATATTATCATTTATTATATATTATACATTGAAATCATTACGCAATTATATGCGCTATACGTATGCCACAGCCTAAAAACATTAATTCTGGTCAAATTAGAGCATAATAAATTAAATCAAAAGCGTAGACCTGTTCAGCAGTATATACTGCATTGATATCATGTTAAAAAAAAAAAGAAAAACAAATTGCAACATTGTGAAGCATAATTAATAATAATGATTCATTCTGTTGAAAACGGGACAACAACGCCATTCTTTGGGCCAAATTAGTACACGTTAGATGCACCACACACTTTCGCGCATGAACAAACATGTTGTAACGCGCTGATGAGCAAACATTTAAATATGCATTTCTGCACTGCGTTTTGTTCGGATCCATTTCCATTACCCTGGAACCCGATGCTTTCAATTGTCTTGTACCTCGGGCGGGATCGTTTTAATCCGCAAAGAGGAGGATCAAGACGAAGGGGAGGATTCGGGACGGGGGCGTTTGCGAGCGAGACGGAGAAAGATTGCCCCGAAACGAGACAACCGTGAGTAGATCGCTTTCGGGATCATTAATTATCCTAGCAAGTGCGAGAATGAGAGGGACAGCGCCCGACCACCGGGGGTTCGACGGAGAAACGTTTAGGGTTGGAACGGCAAGGGGATGCTGGACGTCGAGGGGCGGTAAGGAGAGCAAAGGAGACGGCGAATGTCGCCACTGCAAACCGAAATTACCGTCGAAGATTAATGATCCCGCGCTTTATTACAGGTATTTATAGCCGTGCTCTAAAATCCTCGCGCGCAGTTAACCTTTCGTTAATAGGAACGATACCACGGCGCCCCGGTGCCATCGGAACTTTCGGAAAATTCGTGCTGCCCCGGGCTGTTCATTAACCATTCCTTATCTAATAAAACTTCCAACGACCGTCGTCGAGTGCCCTGGCGCCTTCCGAACTGCGAGCCGCTCCCTTTATCGCGTTACCGCTTCTTGGAAGGAAAACGTTAACCCTCCGCCGGCGAAGTGGCGAACCACGTGGAATTTGTCGGACCGATGAAAATTCGCCCGTGTTTATTCGACGGTAAATTCGATGGTGCTTGTTTTGGCCGCTGGCCGAATTAACTAAGAGAATGCCAGCGCTTTGCTGTGTCGAGAAAATGTTGCGGTTAGTCCTGACGATAGTCGAGGGTTGCGACGATCGATCAAATCTCTCTGTGGTCTATCAAACGAGCAACGCTTGGCGACTTCGCGACTCTTTCGTGAACTGGAAATTAATATCCCAGCAGGAAAAATGCTGGCGTTACAGATTTTCCTGAGAGAGGTCTCTCGCGTCGAAGCATCCCGGACGATAATTTGGAGAATATGGCAGCCTAGCGTGGAAACGTTCGCCTCGCGACTTGGTCGGAAAAGCTTCGATGCGACGGTGCGAGCGACGATATTTCATGCGGCGGAGCGTGGTCGTCGGTGCTCATCGCGCATTAATTAAGTTTAGTCGGAGCGTTCGCTTTTGCACGAGTCGAAAAGAAGCCTGATAAAGCGAGGGAAGAAAGAGAGATAGAGTGAGAGTGCGAGAGGGAGAAATGAAGAGCGAGAGAGAGAGAGAGAGAGAGAGAGAGAGAGAGAGAGAGAGTAAAGAGCGAGAGACAACGTACACACGTGCATTCGTTCCTTAAATAAATCGCTTCGAGTGACGGATTGGGGAAGAAGATTAACGAGCGCCGGTGTGTCGTTCGATTCGATACGTCGAATTAACGCGGGACAGGAACGAGGCTCTCGGTATCGGTTATTAATGACTGGAGCCTCTGCCAATGTAAACCTCGCGGCCGCGCTCACGTTTCGTACACGCTTGTGGCACTGAAAAGCTTCGATTAATCGCGCGGCTGATAAATGCCCGCGATCCACGCGAATGGATCGCATTATACCCGGCTGAATTGCGGTTAATTATCGTCAACTGGCCGGCGCGGAAACGTTCGGGAATTAAAAGAGTAACCTAACGACACGACCATGCGGCCCCGCTTCCTACTCCGCGCCGCGCCGGTTACATAAGCGCTCACCTAAACCGGACGACCCGTGTATTTTTAATGTTCGCTCACCGTGACTTTTGTTTTACCGGTCGGTCTTGCGAAATTAAACGAATTCCTGACAGGACCCTGTTCTCTCCTGCGCGTCCCACGCGCGTCCCGCTCCTGCACGACCTCCTGAACGACGAGGGGTTGAAAAAAAAAACAATCGTCGCCCTCTTTTCCTGAGCGACAGGTTCGCCAATATCTACCCCAAACCTAATATAGTTAACAATGCCCTTCGCCGCCCTTTGCATCGCTACCTGCGGACCTTGTCACCCGCTTAACTTCGATGATGCATCCCCCACAGACGCCGCATTCCATTCGGTTTGCAGCTGATCTTTCCGAGTGGCAGAGAACCACGATCTTCTAAGAAGTGGGGATCGGTCGATGGACAAGTTAAAATCCCTTCCAGCTTTTTGTTTCGAGCTCCTACTCGAAACGACGAGCTTCGATGAGTTCTCAATTTTTGTTTTATTACGAAGGCCTAGCATTGGCCTTCGTAGCAATTCAAATAAACTATTCGAATAAATTAGCAAATAAATTAAGCAGACTATCCAAATTGATTAGCGGACGAAAGTTATGGACTTTCTGATTATTATATTACTGATTATTATTATTATTATTATTATATTATTCTGATTATTATTATTATTATTATATTATTCTGATTACTATTATTATTATTATTATTATATAGATACTATGACTTTTCGTACCGAACGTGTTAAATGACGCACAGCATGTACGTAGCAAATTGCCATTGTCGTAAAGAAAAACTGAGCAGATTTCTTGTTATAAAAATATTGGCTTAAAAAAGCAGGCAAAGTTGGTTTTACCTGAGAACTAGCAACACCTCCTACTCACTATTTTTACGAGGGATTTTGTAGCTTGTTGACTTTCTAACGGTACAGCTGTAAATCTGTCCACAGGCCTCACATTTAATCGCCAATTTTCGGAAGTTCTGGCGACACCGAAGTGACTCCGGTCCTCCAACCGATTTTCTTCGACCTTCCCCTTAATAAGGGTGGCGTCCGAACAATTTATGCGGGCGGTAGGAAAATTCCGTGACGGTGGCGCTGGGGTGGGGATGAAAATGAGAAGGAGGATGGGAAACCGAGCTGCGAGTATCCGAAGGCAATACCGTGGCAGCGTCGAGATCGTTAATCTTGCAGATGGTAGGTTGGCGGAGGCGTTTTCCACGTGTATCGAACAC
Organism: Megalopta genalis; assembly: GCF_051020955.1. Lineage (NCBI taxonomy): Eukaryota > Metazoa > Arthropoda > Insecta > Hymenoptera > Halictidae > Megalopta > Megalopta genalis. The sequence goes on along the minus strand of NC_135015.1, from coordinate 13,115,167 downwards.
CTACGGGTACACTTGTAGATGCCGAAGTGGCATTAGCACACCCCTGCCATGAGTCGGTGGTTGCCACCCTCCATTTCGAGCCCAGCAAATATTCGCAATATCTTTTCCGTGAATTTCTGAATATTTACCGTGAAAAGTTCGATATAAGTTGTTTATAATTTTCAGCTTATCTGAAATCGATTCCGCTTAATTATCGGTACCTATAATTGCACAGTGGAAAATTTATTACTGATATAAACTGCACCAATTGCATTTAGTCAGCACTTATAATAGGATAGAAATTTAAATTGCGCATAGATATGGCTAGATGATTCGAATGAAGTATTAATATTTATTGTAGCATTGATATATACATATATAGATGAGGAAATTGTCTCGACTTCTCTGTGAGAAGGCTTGATGTGCAACATTCGTGATGTATATACTATAGCCATCTAGCGGAAAATAAGGTTTGCTGTTTAGCCATCTATTCCCCGATCTCACACTTGCAAATACCAAATACTTGTCCTGATTTTAATAAAAAAAATAATACCCTTCTGTAATATAAAATAAATCGTTTTTTAGCATCCAGAAGCGGTGCCGCTATTTGGCTAGTAGTTTCAGCGTTTTGCTAATTAGTAATTGGCGTCATACGGATCCTGAACAGAGCTTCCAGATTTCACCACAAGCGGAGCCATCGTTTCGCTAGCAATTTCAACCTTTTGCCATACACTAATTGGCGCTGCACGGACCTTGAGAAGCTTCCTGATTTAACCACAAGAGGCGCTTCTATATTATCGATAATAGAGAAATCTGTATCCGTCGGTTGCGCAGTGCAATAGCGACATCTAACAGCAGTTGAGTAAACTGGTTGCTCAAATGATCATGTTCCCTTCGTATATCCAGAAACTACGAGAAAGAGATGCGCGTAGAAGAACAGGAGGGGAATCGCCAAGAATATACAGCAGTGCCTCGCGACAGCAAGCCAAGCGGGGGCAACCGGCTTCGAATTACGAAGCAGGTAGAGAAATCTGATTGGTTGATGCTTCACAGCTAAACAGTGCTGCCCTCGAAGTTCTAGACAAAGAGAGAAAGTGCGAGCGAGCAAGAGAGTACGATATCAACACCACCACAAGCGAAACGAGCCACACCGACGACCAATGTAGCTTGGCTGACTTTACCGTGCTTGCAGTCTCGCTCTTTTCGCGCATCCGCATGCCTGGTGCTCCATCTGAAACACGTGGCGCGATATTCGACTTGTACTTTTCGCCCCGTAGGATTCACGACTATTTATTTATTATGATTATATATATTATATTAAATTATCTATTTATTATTATTTATTTAAATATGTATTTGCGAACGTCTTGAAACGGCGATCATTTCTACAATTATTAAAATTTTCGAAAACCCGTCAGCTACATTTTATGTAATGGTTTCTACTTTATGGTTTGTAAGAATCGTATAAAATTGCGGAATTATTCGTTGCTTTCGCTTTTGCTGATCGTCTCAGTTAACACGTTCATCGCCCGGCTGAGTTTCTCGCGGGGCCCAGATCCAGATGGAGCGCCAAGCATATGGATGCGCGAAAAGAGCGAGAACGCAAACACGATAAAGCGAGATGGCCTAGGTTTCTCGCTGTGTGGACACTCTACATAGAGCCCGCTGGTTTCGTGCTGTCCCTTTCGATCATCTCCCGTTCTCTTTCTGAAGTAACTGCGCGGGCCTGGATGCGCAGTAAAATGGTGGGGATGAAACGGCTTACTTTCGGGAGGTAGAATTGCTTACTACGGCAAGATATGACTGCAACGGATACGGAAAGACGCAGATACCATAGACAGAGGGGAACGATTGAGTATACCAGGGGCTCGCTTGCGACAGTTACAGTAAAATATTTGATCTGCATTGTTTAATCGCAGCTAGTTTCACGGTGAATATCCTACATCTTTTTAATGTCTCGCACCTTATTCCTGATTTAGCGTTGCATTTGCTTCTCGAATACAGCGTCGATATTTCATGCACATGTCACAAATATGTCTTGCGCGGATGTTATGATTCGTGAATGAAGTGCTTACCTATTTTTGCAAACACAGAACTTTGAACGAACCAACCGAACGTGAGTGAAAAAAATTGTAAAATTCATTGCTCGTTATTGTTCGGGATATGAGTGAGTTGTTGTCACAACAACTGTGACCGAAGAAAACTGTCGTGTACACAAAATCACAAAGACACTTCGTCTTCGTGAAAAGAACAGTTTTCCCGATTAAATATACTCTAGCTGATAGATACACTACGCTCGAGGTGGGTTAGGGATGTCTATGCCAACAGAAACTTTTATGCATTAAATTATAGAAACTGAAGACAAATGAGGCCCATTTTATTTCTCAAATAAGAGAGAAACTTTGCTAATTTTTTTCACGTGCTGACGCTGCGATATTTCAACAGCCATTAATTGAAACTGTTCTAGATGCCCAATATCAAATTACAAAGCTCAGATGGAGAGGTTTTCGAAGTTGATGTTGACATTGCAAAATGCTCGGTCACCATAAAGACCATGTTGGAAGATCTTGGCATGGATGATGAAGAGGAAGAAGTTGTTCCCTTGCCAAACGTTAATTCTGCTATTCTGAAGAAAGTACTTCAGTGGGCAAGCTACCACAAGGATGATCCACCGCCACACGAAGATGAAGAAACCAAAGAAAAACGCACAGATGATATAAGTTCTTGGGATGCAGACTTTTTAAAGGTAAAAACCTTGAAATTACTGTATTTATTTTGTATATTTTGTATGGCTGGGTACTTAGCGAACCGATTTACTTATAGGTGGATCAAGGAACCCTTTTTGAATTAATCTTGGCAGCTAATTATCTTGATATTAAAGGGCTTTTAGATGTAACATGCAAAACAGTTGCTAACATGATAAAGGGAAAAACACCAGATGAAATTCGAAAGACATTTAATATTAAAAATGATTTTAGTGCAACAGAGGAGGAGCAAGTGCGCAAAGAGAACGAATGGTGTGAGGAAAAGTAGATCAGCATTCGAAAGCATTGGACATTTTGATTTACTACAGAATTCCGTCTTAATACTCGAAAATTTCTGAGCTAATGCACCAATTGTATTATTTGAAGAGAGGTTTCTTAATAATTACCTAATTTTCAATTATTACACCAAATAGTCGCTACTTAATGTTGAAAAATTATGTTGATGTGTATATGGTTTATTTATCCTAAATCTTTGCATAACGTTTAATAATACCATTCACTATGCATAGTAAAAGTTACAAGAACATAAATTAATCTTATCGTATCATTGTTACATTTACTTAGTACCATAGATATATTTAGTACCATAGACAGCCAAATTTTGTTTCATCTCTTTAGAATATACGTCTCAAATTTTTTCATGGAGATTTAATTTTCTATTTTCTTTTTTATCGAATATATTGGTGTAATTGTATGTTTTAAACAAAATTGTACACTGAATAGTCGTATTAAAATATAACGAAAATGTCAGTTTTATTAATAAACATTTTTCTATGTTCAGGATTGTCAAAACTTTTAAACAAACAACTCGAAATGAATTCGCTATATCTAGTAATTCTAATACTTATTTTTTCGATTGTTTTATATCTTTCACTGCACCAAATACCAAATTTTTATTTGATAAAAGTGAAATGCATTACAATATTTTCTGAATAAACAATTGTTTGTGTGAATGGAACAAAGTTTACTTTTGCGCATATTTGATTCACGCTACATCTCGAACATATAAAGTCTAAATTATTTTTCATGAAGCAATTGAAATTTCTTTTGAATTAATATTATCTTTACTTATATGGAAAAATATTGTTCTGTATAACAAATGAATTTTATGTAAAGGTTTAGCCAATAAATAATAATAAATGTGAAATGAAAATGTTCAAACATAACCTTTATTTCAACCGCAGAGTGTAGAGAATGTTGTGCAGATGTCAAGTATTAAAACAGTTCTGGATTCAAATATAAATATAAATGGGAAAGAAAAAGAATAGTTTGTTTTTTAAAGAACCGACATCTCGTAATATTTGGCAATGGCTAATTATGAAACACACGGTGAATAAATCGATCGAAACTTAAAAATTCTAATACAGTGACAAAATTGACCTTTGACTTGACAAGCAATTTTTACAGATGCTGTTCAAGAAAATGATTTTCCTGGTTGCAATACGTCATCGAATGTCATGGAAAAGTTGCATGACATTTGCAATTGGGCTGAAATCGAAAATGTAGCGATAGAATATCACGACTTAGACAATACCATCTGCATAACTTATAAAGAACTTCTTGCTACAAAAATCATGCTCTCTGATTTTTTACAGTGCATAAAGGGTTTCGAATTTGTCGGTATAAATTTTGATGTTCCTGAATATTGTGTGGTTTCTCTAATACTTGGGTAAGAGGTTCAATTAGATAAAATATGATCACGGAAAATATATTCTTCAATCAGTTTTTTTGTAGGATTTTAAGTAGCAAACACAGCTTTGTAAATGTACCGTTCAATGCGACAGAATTCATAAAGTTAAAAAAAACATTGCGGTTACGCTATTTGTTTTGCAAAGATATAATTGAAGGAGATATTTTAAGAGAATTTACAATTCAAAATAAATGCATTTACTTGATAAAATTGAGAAACCAAAACCAAGATAAGTTGCACAACAATGGAAGCCATTATGCATATGCTATTACTACTTCTGGTTCAACTGGTGAACCCAAAGTTGTTAAAGTACTTCATGCTTCCATAATTCTTAATATTCTAGACTTAAGCACAAGGTTGAGCATTCGGAAGTACGATAAAATTGCTCAATTGACAAGTTTCACGTTTGATCCGAGCATAGTTGAAATTTTTCTGGCTCTGTCGTCAGCTGCAACATTGTTTATGATCTCGAAGGCACTGAAAAATAATACTAATAGGTAAATATGACTAATGAAAATACGGAACGTGTTTCTACGAACACGAATCTGTATGAAAAAGTCATTATTTAAGTTAAAAATCAAAATTGTTTCGTAACATTTTATATGCGATTAAGTTTAAATAAGCGATCTGATCATTGTTCGCCATTTCTACTTATTGCACGTGCAGATTTCCGATTTATTTTGTAAATACCTGCACATTTTCATTTCCGCAAAAAATATCTTATTTTCAGGCTCTTGGAGGAAGTTCATTCTAACAATATTTCGATACTGCAAATGACCCCTTCACTCTTTTTAAACAACTGGACAACTGAAAGATTAAAAGCCACTATTCTTAGTGATAACTCGTCCCTTAGAATTCTTCTTTTAGGTGGAGAACCTTTCCCGAAATTAGACTTACTTCTTGAAGCGATACATCCTTGTAACAATACAAGAATCTATAATATTTATGGCATCACTGAGTTGTCTTGTTGGGCCAGTATTAATGAAGTTACAATTAAGAATAGACAAACTGATGTACAGTGCTTAGGTGAAGCATTGTCACACGTTATATTCCAAGTTAGAAATGAAGAAGGAGAAGTGATAACAAATGGTACAGGCTTCCTTTATATAGGTAGTTATCATGTATTACGTTTTGATAATAGAAAGTTGTTAATGCATGAGATATGACTAAATTTTATATATTTGCATGTAGGCAGTAATAGCAGGATTTGTGTAATAGATGACGAAAAGATTGAAGAGTTGAAACTACCAGTATTTCGTGAGAGTGGTGATATTGTCTCTGTAAGCATCATAAACTATTAGATATTTCATGTTATTAAAAACAATCCTGTTCCAGATCGATGAAGATGGTAAAATATTTTATAAAGGAAGAAACAATAGCATCGTTAAACGATTTGGAAATAAGATCAATTTGGCAGACCTTGAAAAATTTGCATTGCAAGTCAGTTTTGTTAAAAATTGTCACGCAATGTGGGATGAGAGCTATCACAAGTTATATTTATGTGTATCCACCAAGGAAAAAATAACGAATTGTGACAATATGGATAGAGTTATGATGGAACACTTACAAAAGTTATCTTCCTTGTATAGACCAGACAAAATATTCTTTTTAGATCAATTTGAATTTACTGTAAGTGGAAAAGTCTCCATAAATTTTTTAAAAAGGTACATAGAGGAACAGGCGATAAATACAACTGTAAATAGTATCAGCATCCAAAATGCCGAAGACATTTTTAAGTCTATTTGGGAGAATAATTTAAAGTATGAGAACAGTGGATTTATAAAATTAGGTGGCACGTCCATAATGGCGTTGCAAATATCGAATGCTATATCCAAAGAAGTAAACAGAGAATTTCCTGAATTAATTGGCATGCTTTTAAACGATGCTAGCATCGTTGAATGCATCAATTATATAAAGGGCATTCTATCGATCAATCCCAGTAATTCGGTAAACTATTCAATTCGATACATGTCTGATAGCAACCAGATAATATCTATAATTCATACTACAGTGCAAGATGAAGCATCATCACATCAAGATACAAAAAATCGTGATTCTAAATCAATGATTATGGAAAATCAAATTTGTTCATATCAGTGGCATAAATGCAGAGGACAACTAAATTCGTACACTACAACTGAGAATGAAAGATCTAAAACACTATACAATGCAGTGACGAGAATTGAGATATTAAAAACGTGTGATTTACGCAAATGCATAGATGCATCAACAACTATCTTTCATTATTCGAAGCAAGTATAAATTAAAGCAACAATAGTAGATTTTTTGAAGTTTTAACTATCTAATTTTTTATTTAGTGGAAAAAACTATGCAACAGTTGGTTCACATTCCGGATTGATAGCTACTATTTTATTAGAAGTGAAAAATTCTTTTCCTACATTCGTGGTACAATTACCTAACAGAATCGAAGCATCGGTTTTAATCCTAGATAATTTCAGGGGTATAGTGGGTAAGTTCTTTATTCTAATTGTTCATTTCTTGCCTAGATTATTAATTCCTTGTTCTCCAGGATGTCATGACGGCAACATATACTGTTTAGACTTGAAAACAGGAGACGTTTTTTGGAAATACCAAACGGGAGATGTCGTCAAATGTTCAGCAATATTTTGCGAAGAACGAAAAAACATATTTGTTGGTTCTTACGACTGTTTTATATACTGTCTCTCTGCAAAGGTATATAAATCAATCTTCTCCGAATTATATTTTTGAAATCTGACTAAAAGGAAATCGGTTCAGGATGGATCTGAAATTTGGAAATGCAATACTGGAAATGGGAGTATCAGTGCTTCTGGTTGCTTACACTTACCATCAAACAGCGTGCTGTTCGGAACTTTAGATGGTTCTTGTTTGGCACTGGAACAGTCATCGGGTGAAGTTATTTGGAAATACAAATTAACAGATCCTATCTTTGTTTCACCAGTAACGTTAAACACCGGGCTTGCCTTATTTTGTTCTGTAACAGGAATGTTAACATGTTTTGACATCAACGTCAATGCTAAGGTAATATTGTGTTAAAAGTTCGCTTACAAGACAAGATCCCCATCCCAGAAATGTTGAAAATTATGAAATTTTAAGAATACGTAAAAGACAACTTTTTCTGGCTGGGGACCTTGACTTACAAGACAATAATTTTACTCAATTGAATTTTGTTTCATAAATGTTAGATGTGGCAGCACAAAATAAACGGCAATGTGTTCTCATACATAGTGAAGCACAATGATATGCTCACAGGACACGAAAACATTATTCTAGCTAGTCAGAATAAGAACGTGTACTATTTGGAGTCACCAAATAAGTTTAAGACTGAACCTATTTTGAAATGTACATTGCATCTTGAGTCATCAGTTTTCGCTACTCCCTGGTGCGAGGATGACATTTTGTTTATGGCGTGTACAGATGGCACATTATATATTTATAACTTTGTGACAAACAGATTAACAAAAACGGAGAAGCTTCCCGGTGAAGTCTTTTCATCGCCTGTTGTTGATAATGGCATGGTGGTAGTTGGATGCCGAGACAATAATATTTATGTGCTGAAACTCATACACAACTGAACATGTCCTGTTTGATAGGAATACAAATCATTGAAATTAATACAATACCGTTTATTCTTTTTCTGACGACCGTCACATTACAGTTACGTGAGTAACACTTTAGGTAAAGGTAAAGGTGGAACACGTGGCCGTCTTCCAATGAATTCGTACGTGACACGAATCATTGTGAATCAGTGCGCTTATAGTTTTTTTTTCAAGCAAGAATGCAAGCGAATTAAAAGTTCTGAGGAACAGCCAATCGCTCGGTAATAAAACATCCACGCATACATTTAATGCACACGCATAGCGGTTCTAAAAGCAACATATGCATGTCGTGTATAGTTGCCCTCTCGATTCATGTCCTCTCAATTGATAATGATCATAAATACTGGACAAGGAAATTGTCTGGCCCTCAAGCTCACATAAAATAACAACGTTTCAACGATTCCCTCTTCTCTATATTCTCATTCTTCTAATACTTGAGAACGAGAAAGAATATACATATATATCTATTTAATTTATATATTTATATGCTTGGCCGCTCTTTCAATCCTTTTTTTCCCCTCTTAATATTTCAATATAGATTCTCTCCTGTAATTATATTTCAGTTACAGGCAATTGTTCTTTACGAGAGATTCGGCTTATTGTATGCATATGTTTTCGGTTTGCATTCCTGTGAAATACACGTGGGTGTCTCGAGTCTCAAACGATACCGGAACTAAATGTGCAGGAGTATGATATAGTTTTCTACGACTAAAACAGGGACGCCGCCGCGCTATTTTCGACGTCCGGGTGCAAATTTACCGGTTTTCTTAATAATTCGTCTTGTACCACAATGTTTTACAACAATTTCGATGAACGATTCTATCTATACTCTTTTGTTCGACAGTTAAAACATGAGATAAATATCCGTGATGTGGTGACAATCGTTGCTACGAAACGCACTGGTGATGGTAAATACATGGAGAACACACGAGTCGTCCTGTAACATTTATTTCGTTCCCCGTTCAGAATGTATCGAAAATACTCAAATCACAAACGGTACAAGTTTCATTGTCAACCCTATTTCGGAATATGTCGTGTCTGTGTGTATTCCAGAGAGAGGGGGGGAAGGGGGGAGAGAAAAGAAAACTGTGTAATTAAAGGATAGTATGTAGAATGGTATTTAGACAAACTTAAAAAGATAAATGTTCGAATATTCCGTTCTGCCCTTGGTAGTAGTTCTCCGCGAAAGAGAACCTAGAATTATTAGGCGTGAGTCCTATCGGCGGATCGTATCCGCCTCGAGACTCGATTAAACACCGACGCGGTCGGTAAGATTACGCATTAAATTACGTTGCTCACTCTTGTTTTGTTTCTTTCTCTTTCGTTAAATTCAGGATGAACTAGTTTCGAGAATGACCAGCTGCGCTAGCTGTCGTACGGTTACTGGTCCTCGTCGCCTAGGTCTTGTTTCACTTTTTTGAAGTCGAACTCCTCGCCGGTCGCTCGCTTGAATATATCGAGGACGTCTAAACAGGTGGTCTCGAAGTGCGTTGTGGCGTCGTAACTCGTCGATATAAAGATCTGACTATTCAGACCGTCGTCGGTCGGCTCCATGTATTCGGATACTGATATGAACTTTTGCCTGATAGGGCCGAGCAAATCGAGGCCGGGTTTGATCTCGGCTTCCGGATTCTTCGTCTCGACCGTGGTCGACACCATGGCTATGAACCATCCTTTCGCAGCCACTTGATGAGTATGCGACACCAGAGACACATAGATGTCGGAGTTGCGGTTGACCTGCGAAAGAATGTTCATATTAATCTCCGGCATTGTTACTCAAATGCTCTGTAATGTCCTGGAAAACGCTACGGTAGAGGGAAGACTTAAAAGTCTGCCTACTTGTTTTTGAGGAATAATAATTTGCGTCGACAAAGCATCTCCTGTGCCTGGTATCGGGTGATCTAAGAGACAAATGCATCTTATGACCTGACCCACTTTCTTCACGCGCTCAGGTACATACGTCGGGTCACAAAAGACTTGTTTGCACTGAGCAACCTCGTCTCCGGATCGTACACCGACGACCTACAAAAGAAAACTCGATAATTAGCGTTCAATTTCACCATACACATCAGTTGACTTGTAAAAATTGTTCGCTGGCGCTCACCTTTCCGTCTTTGACGACGATTTCGTCGATCGGTTTGTCCAACATGTACGTTCCACCATAAATGGCGCTAAGTCGGGCGAAGCCTTGAGGAAGCTCGCCCAGACCGTACATGGGATACAGATACGGTGATTTTCCATAACGCGCTAAACTATCGCTGTACAATTTAATTCTTCTTATAGTAGTAATTGCACGTTGGCCTATATACTCGTCGTCCCTGTAACCGAGAGGCCATCTTATTAGTAAAATGACAAAACATTTTCAATTCTCATACAGTCTATAGTTTCTCGAACTATTTAATCTATACTATATTTTAATATCGCTGAAATTATATTCCCATGTGTGTGTGAAAGACGATCTCGATGGTCGTTTGTGTACCTATAAAGCGCTAGCGCGTGTCCCGTGAAGTCCTGAGTATTTTTGTCGAGGTTGAATTTGTTGTACAAAGCGCTCATGTTATTGCTGAACGGGTCGAAGCCGTCCCAAGAATCGGGCTTATCCTCCTGCATGTTCTGCACCCATATGAGGAAGCTACGGAACCGCCTCTTTTCGAACAGGCCCATAAGGTCACTGGACAACGCCTCCTGCTGGTCGATCGGCACCTTCGAAATCTTCCCGGACTTATAGACGTACGAACCCTCGACGCATTTGAACTCCAAGTAACGTGTCACACCGGTGTGAATTAGTAGCTTCACCAGCAACCCGTTCGCCATCAGGAACTTGGGAATTAAATCAACGTTCCAGTCGCGGCCACGACCGTAGCTCTCATCCGGCGTAGGGGCCTTGAATTTCCTAGATAACATAACAAACGAAAATGATCGATAACAGCTTCCTGTTGAAATTCTCTGCTATGCAATTTACCATAATTTAAAACATGCCGATATACCACTTTTAACATCTGGCCTTTCGAGGTTACTCGAAAATGTTAATTTATTCCGTACAATAATAATAGCACTTTTCCGTACCTATTTTGAACATGGGCAATTTTAAAAAGATTTTTTCTTTATAAGAAAATTCAATTTTAAGAATTTGTTATCAACCACAAAAATTATACAAATGCTTTTATCACGACACGATTTTACAGATATTTAAAAACAAAATCATTTTCAGCAAGATAATCATAATCGTGCACATAAAATTGTAAAATATATCTCGGGATCAGTTAACAAGTTGAGAATCCCTGCTCTATCGCGCGATCCTCATATCACAGCTACACCGAAAGCATAACAATGTAATCCTGTCGCAAAAATTGTTATCATTACGTCGACTACTTAGGGTTTGTTAACAGTTTCAAATTCAAGCATACGTTGCGTTTCAGCGTACTATATGCTTACATTGAGCGGGAGAGGTTCTCATCGATTTCCATCGACTGAACTGTTTAATCGGATAAAAATATTCCGCTGCAAAATTGCAAGACCGCGAATACACATTTTCTCTCTCTCTCTTCCTCTCGTGTAGCTTGAAGGAAAGATAAGCATTTCGGCGGTGTAATTGTACAAATTGACAAATTTGATTATTGATGGATTTTCCCTTTACTTTCACGTTGTTTCAGAACGGTCATTGCATCGAATTATACGGTGAGTGCAACGCAGACCAAGGCAACGGTTCCAACGGACGGATAGTTTAGATGTGTTACAATTTATCGAGCACAGCCGGACACTTGACGACTGTCTCTCTTCAATGAACCAGAAGTGTAATCGCGCGGACGCGTTATCGCATTTATTTTTTCATCCCGGTGTATTCCACGCGAACGGAAGATTTCTCTGACCTTCTTTCTTTTTTTTATCTTTATCAAATTTGAGGCTTAATAGCCCTCGCTCTTTTGCGCGATATAGTTCCCGATAAGAGTCCACTAATTAATTTGTATAACGAGATGGCGATGACCATCTTTAAATAGAAATTTTTGCCCGTCAGAGAGCGACTGTGCAGCAAAAGAAGGATTCCTATAATTCCGAATCTAGCTAGATACGCGAACATATGTTCAATTTCATGGATCGAGGATGGCATACAAGTAACGGTACGCTGGCCACTCTGTTACTTAATATTTTCTGTTCATAATTCTTCGAGCGTAAACCAATGTGATTCCGTGTTCCGCTATACGTCATAGTTTGCCGCATACACCAATAAAAGTAGGAGACGATCAAAAAAGAAAAGCGTTCTTATCGTGACGACGAGAGGTGGCGAACCAATAGGCTTGTTTGTCTGGCGGTTCTAACATTGAATGGTTCGATGGATTAGTATTTCATCGCAGAGAGAGAGAGAGAGAGAGAGAGAGAGAGAGAGAGAGAGAGAGAGAGAAGGAGAGGGGAAGAACAATGCTGGAATGGGAGGACAGGAGTCAGAGTCGAACATAGAAAAAGTGTTTTTAAAGAGAAAACAATGCAACTTTTTGCTGTATCTGGAAGAATGTTACAGTCGCCGATCTTGTCAGGTTCGATCGGGAGCGAGCTGTTTCCTCATCGAACATTAACTGCGATTTCGACACGGTCCCTCTAATTATTTCACGGAAGAAAACAAGAATGTCTCCGTTTACCGCAACGCAGTAAATGAAGATATAAAAATATTCTCAGCAACGCTAAATAAAAAAATTAAAACATTGAAAGCGATTTCTTTATGCAGTTCGTTACAACTTATAGAACACTTAATTGCGTGTGGATGAATTTTCGAAGAATCGATTAAGATTCCTCTGGACAAATCGATGGGTGGGAGGAGCGCGGAGTTCGCAATGAAATCGTCAAAAGTTTGATCGCGTTCGTGGAAAGAGAATCCTGTTCACTTCGAAATGGCTGTAAGCAAAAGTTACTCGGTCAAAGGGTAGTAGCATCTCTGCATCGAGGGGCTTTTCGAAGTCGTTGACAATCAATATTTGGAGCACCGTCTCAGCCGGAGTTGACTGAAATTTCGTGAAACTCGATGCGTCCGGTGCGCAAGAAATGTTGGTCGTTTTGAAAGAGAAGTCGGTGACCGGTTGTTGCAGAAATTGTGCGCGATTTGACGTGGAATGGCTCGCGTTTCGCGGGGCGGGCCCCTCCCCCAGGTTCGTATCGAGTGGCATTCTAGCCAACCTTCTGGAATCGTTTGGAGAAAGGGATGTGTGGATGGGCTGGATGGGATGCAGCCGCACGGCAACGACGCATTATCGCGGGTGACGGTATACGTCACGGTTCGGCCGACGGACACGCTCGACGGAGAAACTCGGGTTGCGAGCGGCGAACGACGCGCGATCGTGTCCCCGCGAGAGAAAAGCGGCCGAGAAGGGAAAAAATCAATATTTAAGACGAGTCATCGTTTGTCGACGATCGCAGGGGATAACGCTGACTGGGTATGCCGGCGCGATCTCAACGCGATTCGACCTTAGCACGGCACCTGGCACGGCCGTCGGGGACGAGGCGTCGATTTCCGACGGGACTTACGCGAACAAATCCTCCAGCGGCGTAATGGAGGCTGACTCGCCGCCGTAGTACTTGTTGCGATCTACGTGGAGCACCTTCTTCCCGCTGACCGACAGCATACCGGAGAGTATGCACTCTTTGAGCCCGGTGCCCAGCACGATCGCGTCGTATTCTTCATTCATGTTGTTGGACAGAAGCGAACTACACAACCACTGAACCAAACGCACGCGAAACTAGCCGCGAACACGTCCTTTTCCTTCTCGCCTCTCGGGAACACGGGATCGGTAATCGGAACACGAAAACGCTGAAGCACACGGACCACGCGACTGCCAACTCGCACGACTATTATGCCGGAACGGAAGACCTCGTTCTTTCGCTGACTGCCGATGACGGAGCTGCCGATGGAACGATAGTGGTGCTGCTACCGCTGGTGGAGCTACTGCCGCATCCGACTCTCCCTAGGCTCTCACGATTCCCCACCTACCGACCAGTTCAAATATCTCTCGGCGACGGGTTTACGTATCTCTCTCAGGAGATTTCCTGATCTCGAATTTCCACGACCTCGTTGGACCCTGTTATCAACGATTTGTAATATCGCAAGGCGTTTCGATGCGCGTTCAAGTCCTTTATGAATCGCATTGTTCGAACGAGAATAGGAGAAAAATTGATTTCTTACCGACTAGAGAGCTCCTTGTGGTAGAAGTAAGGCAAAGATGACTCTGAAGTTTGTTAATGCCAGAACCAGCATAAAATTTTGCAGTCTACTAATAATGATGTCATTCTTGCTAAGAGCGGAAACAGAGTGTGTCGCAAAGTAGCTGAAAAAAGATACTGAAATGAAAATCGAGCGAACATAGGAAACAAAACGCGGGAGAACTAATAAACGAATAACGCAATTAATTGCTGGTTCTCACGATTGCGCGGGGAAAAGTTCAATTCTGTGCTCTGAGAATTTGCAGATTCATTCTTCGCACGTTTCTTTGCGTGATTTAAAATTTAAACCACCGTAATTGCACCTTGTTAACCGTAGACATAATCACGGAATGATATTCGAAAACAGAGAGCGCGTCATCTAGGGACTTTTCGTCGCTACAGTTGGCTAACACCTCGGTGTTACTGAGTACACTAGATGCGAAACTTCTATCGGGCATTTGAAAAATCGTGACTTCAAATTTGGTAACCTTGACCAACTATATACACGCAACGTTGACGTTTTCTTGGAAAAGGGGAAAGAAAAGGTTGCATGGGAGAAATTAGAAACGTCGTAGAACTTGGTAAAATTTGAAATGTGATATAGTATAAAATAATATTTAAAATATATATATATAATAACACATATAATAACATATATATTATACATATATATTATGCATATATATTATATATAATAACATATATGTATATATATATATACGTGTAATTTGATGAGTTCAATATCGTATAATATTTAACAAATCGTTCTTATTCCGTAACTGAATATTCTTATAAATTCCGAACGAATTTGAAATTCAAATACAGTGGGCAAACTTCGCGCATGCGCATCAGAGGTGCGCAACTTTTACACAGGATGCCTCTGATTTTTGCTAAGAGTAAACCCCGGAATAGTTTTCTAAAATAACTGCGACTCTCTGCACAGACAATGGAATTATTTACGGATACATGCGTGCTCGTAACTCGTGCTCGAAATGCGGGGAAATTTCGCCTCCGTTTGCTCGCGTCTATGGACGAGAACGTCGCCGACAGATGGCGTCCGAGTCCGACTCGTCACTACGGTTGGTGTTGGTGGTCCGGCCGATACGAATTGTCAGTACGTGCACGGCGATAAGCTGACACGGTTTGGAGTCGGGGATCGCAGCTGGTCCTTGGTCGAGTCTGCGAGGAGCCTCGGCGCGGGCTCCTCGAAGCGATTACGCTTCGTCCGGATCCGCAGGCGGGTAGTATCGTGACGTGTCGCGATAATGTGCGGTGGTAAGACCAGTTTCCCGAGAGGAATGCACTGAGTGGACACTCTCGGAGCTCCGTTATTTTCCCTGTCAAAGGGAGACACGCGAAAGTTACCGGTGAGATTTTTCGTGTTCGGTCGGTCGGTCGGTCGGTCGGCGGCGCGCACACACACACACATACACGTACCGCTCTCGCGGTTTTCCCCACGAGGGAAACTGTACTCGCCTGCAATTGTTCGAGAGGGGCGAGAGCGCATCCGAGACGCTCTTCAGAGTTCGAAGACACCGTGGGGGATAACACCGCCACCCCTCGTGCCTTCTCGACCATTACCAAGGCCACGTGGACCACGTTGGGAGCCTGGACAAAATGTGAGTGTCGTATATATTTCTTGAATCGTGCGCACAGCACTGGAACTTCTTCTCTTCCGTAAGAGAAGAGAAAGGAAAAGCGATTTATAAATGCTTTCTATATTCAACCCCTCGCCACGTTGTAAAACTTCGGAGCTAAATGTTTGTTGTTTACTTTCTTCGCGTCTTTATCTTCAGCAGAATTTATCGTATCATGTTGATCTTCCATTATCTCTTCGCAACAAGGGAATTTCTTGATTCCGTAGACTGTGCAGCAGCTTGTATATCTTCCGATTGTTCTCTACACGTTGATCAGATTTGAAAGAACAGGATTATAAAAGGGGTTGGTAAATACGTACGTGTGCAGTGAAATATATGCGTGCCTTTCGAAACGGAAAGTAGAAGCTGTCTTTATCGACGTAGAAGGGTAGAAACGTAATTTACGGGGTCCAAAGTGTGCTCGTTTTTTGAAGAGGGGGGAACAACAGCTTCTTTACCGACGTGGATGGGAAAGGAGTAATTTACAGGGTCAAACGTCGGCGGAAAGTTTAACCCGTTTAATCAACGAGGACGAGTGAACTCGTCGTTCGCGTTCGCTCGAAACACAACTGGCGAGCTTCTAGATTTTTTAACGTATTATTTACACGGCCAACAATTCTTACACTTCGTGCTGTAATCTTATCCCTTCGCGGGTGTTCGTAATTGAGAACTCGCCCGGTCAACAGGTTATCAGTAAAATATGGAGCGCATTAAGACCGAGATAAAAATCTGTACGTGCAATGGGGCTAAGCACAAAGATTCGGTTGATTGATATCGGGGAACACGCAAAATGGGGTGCTGGATTTTTCATGCGTTGGAATCGAGTGGCCAAGTCCTGTTGGCGTGATTTGAAAGTACATAATTTCCTGGGGACATTGTACTGCCACACTTATTTTATTATTTATATATATAAATAATAAAATAAGTTAAGTAATAAATAATAAATAATATATATATATATATATCATACAATATAATATATATATCATACTATTCTATCAGTTTTTCTGTTTTTGATACAAATCGTGTAACATACTGTAATGTTAAAAAAGCGTAAGGTTTTTTTTTCGGTTCGTCAAATAGAGCAATTATTATTATTATTATTTATCGGCATTAATTTGTCGTTTTTAATTCACTCGCTGCAAGAACAAACTTATTCTCGATTGCAATTTTTGCAAATCGACGCCGGGAAATTCACACGTGCATGAAAATGCCAAGGTCCAAAAGTCGTTCGAAGAGAAACTTCATTTTTTTTTTCTTACCGTTTTGTTCCCGTTTGAACTGCTCGCAGAGTAGCCATATCGCGCAAGCAACACGTTGATTATCTCCGGCGTTTATATCCTCCGTCAGAGTGCAACCAGTGCAAATTCCGGCTACGGTACCTCTGCACTTTGTTCTATGAGCACCGAATCAGATGCAAATTGCAATCTGCTCGGGAATCAAGGAGTTTGCCACGAGTATCGTTTCTTTTTCACTTGGCACCACGGTGTCGAACGGTGAACGTGGAACTTCTACGGTACCCGCGTGTCTTGGAATTCTGATTGATCTCAGCGATCGTAGTTCTGTTCACCGTGCTGCTCGCAGGACGCTCGTGTTTCACTGTCAAATCTATTCATTTATGCGTAACAGAACACAGGACGCGTCCTCGGCTGGCAATAACTTGTCGGTGGAAAAACAACGCTTGCATTTAGCGAATTCAGATAATTGGTTTTTCTACGGTATTCAAATTAGTTTTCCTCCGATCGCATCGAGCAAAATCTTACGGACATTCCGCGAATCGTGTGCTAAACGTTCTTCCTTTTCAGACTATCTCGTTACCGTTTCGCTACAACAGTTCCACGCTTCCGCATTTAAATGAGACTTTCTCGTCATAATTAAGCGGCAGCGGCGAAACGCTACGTTTACGTATTTGGCCGCTCCTTGAACAATTGCTTGATCATTTTATCAGCCTGTTTAATCCTTTGCATTCGACGCGATAAACATTGTCACACATTTACGCGAATATATTAGGGGGGCCGGAAAGTTATGTCGTTTGTTTACATTAAATTCGAACAGATCAATCTTTAACTAGTTCTTATTTTCAATCAATAATGTAATCACCCTCGTTATCAACAACCTTTTTTCGTTTAGTATGCAAATTTTTCGTATGCAAAAATTAGTATGCAAAAAAAAGGAATACTGACACGCGCAGAAACGACATTACTTTCCGGTCCCCCTAATATTTACACGTATTCATTGCAATTTGTATATTACTAAAATCATTTATATTTACAAAAGGAACTGTTAAAAATATTTTCACAGAATGTTGCGTATCGCACGAAACTGGTGCAATTAATTTGGATTTTGGGGTTCAATCAGCTTCGAGTGCGAAGGGATAAACGAAAATCCTGTGTTTGAAGTTAATTATTCAAAGGAGGGGACCTGACGTATTCCCTTCGAGAATATTCAGAATTTAATTAGAATAAGAAAGTTGCACAAATCACATTCTCCACCGATTGGCGAGATTCGTTTCCTTACGGCGAAATGCTCCTTACAAGGTTTGGTTCTCGTTATGGCGGAGAAATTTGCATTCGACTATGTTTACAATCAATTTCACCAAGGAAATTTTGAACGGTGGTAGTACGTTACTCGAACGAGTTTCAAGTATCTGTGCTTATACGATGTTCGCTGAAGTTTGCGATTACTTTTTGAATTGCACTAATTACCAGGTTACCACTGTGAATCGATTTGTTCGAGATCAACCGAGAATGCATCGCGCATAGTCTGCAAAGGTTTCGATTATAAAGATTAACGCCTAGAAAGACTGGCAATGGTCCAGAGCGGAATGCCATAAGTGCAGACGAGTGCAACGACGATTACGTATGTTAGAAACGTACTTCTCTAATTCAATTTCGAGTTACCGCCAATTAACAGCAAAGTGGTGCGGCACGGATCGAGTTGGTATTTCTGCCGATCCAGAGGTTCACGCTCGATCGAATTCGGATCGTTCGCGAGCGTGGCCAGCGAGGTCGAAGGTTACCGGCCCGGAATGGGTCTTGTCTCTCGTTTTATTCGGCCGTTTCCTCGAGCGCGGTCGCGTCGCGTCGCGTCGCGTCTCGTCGGTCTCGGGTCCGCGACCATGAAACCGGTTAGGTTCGCCGCGGCGATCGGGCCTCGTAGACTCTCCTAGACTCGGAGCACGGGCACGAGGTAAGAGAGAAAAAGGAGCGTAGATTCTCGGAGAGCGATGCCTGTCCCTGCACGTCGTCCAGAAGGCCGTCCGCGAGCCTGTGCGTTCGTTAAATTGCATAAGCCTAACGAGCGACGCGCATCGAGCGGCGGTGCTTCGACGAGTCAAGTTCACGCGGCACGCGATAGATCGCTGTTAAAGCGCTTCGATCTTGAACTTTTCTTTCCATCGCGGGAACGCACGGCCGGGCACCGACGAGCTCGGATAAACTCGCTGCGAAAAATTCCTCGCGCGACAGGAATTGTAATCCGTTTCCCTCGGACCGCGCCGCGGCCGCTGAGCTCGTTACTTACAAACGAACTTCGAAACGCTCAAAAATTGCGGGCACAGCTGCTCGACGGAACTTCTCGTGTAGCAGCGAAACAAAGAGAGAAAAAAAACAGCCGCGACGAAGAGGGCTGTAAAGCTGGGAAGCGAGCTTTCCCGACGTTGGCCGCTCGGGGGACGTCGGAAGTTTAGCTTCTAGATACTTCGCGTTGTTTATTTTCCATCCAACTTTTCAATGTTCGGAGATTACACGCACGAACACGGCCGGAAGTTTCGATAATGGAGGTTTAGAACGAAGCCGATGGACAGGCTCTCTGAAAGGGGATGACGAGCCAGGTAGGGTCCGGAAACTATACTTTAAGCCCTTTCGACCTGCGCTTCGGATTCATGCTTTTCCTTTATCCGGTCTCTTGTAAGAACGGGGATGATTCTTGACGAAGATTTCGAACGAAGATTTCATCGGTATCCGACCGTTGAAGAAAATACGGTCGTGTAATAGACATAAGTCTTCTTTTCTTCTAGGATTTCACCGCAAAATGAATCACCTAATTATACCGCAACAGCGAAATAAATCTTAAACAGTCTGCAAATTTTCATGCATTCATGGTACGCGCAGATTTCTGAGAATGCAAGGAATTGCACAAATCAGCGAGACCTAGTAGCATTCGTTCTATAATTTCACGATAAGAAATCTTTCGGTTGACGCGGAAAATGTTCCTCTGATTCTGGTTTTGATAAAGTAACGTACGAACGCTGGAATTCGCGTGAAGATCCGCAATCTAAGTCATAATGCCGTGCGGTTGACATCGTTTGGCACAGTTTCTTCAGATTCAAATCCAATGATTTTGCGTTATTCAAAGTACAGTACAGATTGTACACAAAAGTGGATGATTTGGGAAAAGAAGATACGATTATTCGAGCCTTGCTCGTATTGCTTCTATAGTTACCGATCGTCGACAACTATAAAAACAAGCTGCATGCCTTGAATAATAGTACTTCCCCTTCCCAAATCATCCATTTGAGGATCAATTAGGGAGAATTTACGGCATTTAAACTGTTCTAGTCGCGAACAAATTTGTGAATAGGGACAAAAATTCGATGATTAGAATTTCAGCGAGTCGTCAGCTAATTCGAAATAATTAACCCTGGTTTCCGAAGTCGGCAAAGCGAGACAAACGGAAAAGTGTTGCCAAAGAAGAGACCGCCGCGATACTTGACGAACGAACGCGATTTTCGGCATAGCTTTTCGGCAAACCATAAAAGTTTGCTAAGAATAGATGGTTGCTCTTGGCGCAATCAAATATTCCCGCGTATTCGGGTCAAGCCGATAAAACAAGCGGACCTTAGAATCGAGGTTCCCGGCAGACTCCACGAGCTCCTGAAATTTTTAAGAGCAGTCGACACGGTATCGGGCCGAGACGTGTTGCCGGGCGATTGGCAACGCAAAGTTTCGCAGCGTCAGCCCGAGCGGAATGATTGCAAGCCGCGGTAATGGCTCGTTATCGCCGCGAGGAGACAACCCTCCCGATTAGGGCCGTCGATATTCGCACGACCCACTTCCATCCCTCAGCCTTCCTTCCTACCCTTGATATTGTCCGTTTACATTAGAACTTGGGATTTACGTCGGCCCGATGTCTGTTATCGATCACGAACGGAATCCTCGGCTCGCCCCGCGTCTCCACGTGACTTGACCGAGCTTTTCACGGCCCGAGGGTGGCGATTTATTTCGCTCATTCGATGCCTAAACACCTGGCCTTCGTCGGAGCTTCTAACGCTATGCTTCTAAATTTCTCTTCTATAAACGGTGTTCAAGAATTTCCGCTGCACAGTAGAATTTCGACTATCAGAACGTCTGACCGGTATCACATGTAAATATCTGTATCTAAAGCAATCCATTAGCAACCCTATTTGGTGCAAAATTCAGATAGGATTTAATGTAGCACCGAATCTAAGTAATTGTTCCGCTATCCAAAGATATGGTTGGATAATCGGCGTTCTACTGTGGAGAAGACTTAATTTTGATTCATTTATGTAAATATCTGAATCTAAAACATTCCATTAGCAACACTATTTGCTGCAAAAATCAGATAGGATTTAATGTAGCACCGAATCTAAGTAATTATTCTGCTATCGAAAGATATGGTTGGATAATCGACGTTCTACTGTGGAAAACACTATCTTGATTCATTTATATAAATATCTAAATCTAAAGCAATCCATTAGCAGCCCTATTTGCTGCAAAAATCAGATAGGATTTAATGTAGCACCGAATCTAAGTAATTGTTCTGCTATCCAAAGATATGGTTGGATAATCGGCGTTCTACTGTGGAGAAGACTTAATTTTGATTCATTTATGTAAATATCTGAATCTAAAACATTCCATTAGCAACACTATTTGCTGCAAAAATCAGATAGGATTTAATGTAGCACCGAATCTAAGTAATTATTCTGCTATCGAAAGATATGGTTGGATAATCGACGTTCTACTGTGGAAAACACTATCTTGATTCATTTATATAAATATCTAAATCTAAAGCAATCCATTAGCAGCCCTATTTGGTGCAAAAATCAGATAGGATTTAATGTAGCACCGAATCTAAGTAATTGTTCTGCTATCCAAAGATATGGTTGGATAATCGACGTTCTACTGTGGAAAACACTATCTTGATTCATTTATATAAATATCTAAATCTAAAGCAATCCATTAGCAACACTATTTGCTGCAAAAATCAGATAGGATTTAATGTAGCACCGAATCTAAGTAATTATTCTGCTATCCAAAGATATGGTTGGATAATCGACGTTCTATTTTAGACTTAATTTTTATAATATAATCTAAATAATTAAAGTCTAATGTAGACTTAATCTTGACTCATTTACACAATAAATCGTGTTGCACATTGCCTTAAATTAATTTTATGTCAAACGTATTCTCTAGTGTCCATCGAACTTTCGAAGTCGCAGCTACTAGATTGTTTGAATATTTCTCCTGTCTCTTCTCCCTTTTAGTTTGAAGTAACGCTAAAAAATTGGTCCCCCGATTTCAAGGGGGATTTTCATTTTCATTTGACGCATTTCCCAATCGCGGTACAAACTGCGAAGCAACAAGTATAATACTTTGCGCGACGTAACGTAACTATCTTGAGATTACAAAGAAAATTATTAAATAGTTTGCGATACCCTGTAGACGTACAGGTGTTTGCTGACGAGCTTCCGGAAGGTAAAGGGTTCAGCTAACGATAAGGATAAAGAAGAGCACAAGGAACGCAAAGCGTTCGAGAGAATGATGATTCGGATGATAGTCAGTACGATAAAAAGTCATTGCGATACTTATCGAGACTACGATAAAAAGGTTTTCATTGGCAACTCATTATATCCGTAACGTTTACAATGTGTACACCGGATTAACGTAAAGTATCTTTCCTTGGCTGCGATTGGCGCGCAATAAATAGAAGTAAATGTATACGTGAGAAACGTGGCAAAGTTCACGTTGGCAATAAACATGTTTAGCGGAATATAAAAGTTGTAGCGTTCAGATGTGGGAATCTTGTCAAGTTATTTGTTGTGCTCTTCTTGAACCGTCTGTTGTCTTGTTTCGTCATCAAGTGCATAGCACTTCGACGCTTCACTGTTTGAGTGCAATAAACGTCTAGCGCTATGATAACGTGGCAAACTCGTTACGAATATTTCCACCATAATCTACTAAATATGGGTATTTATCCAGTTACGTTGAATGGAAATAAAATGTATCGCTTCCGTTGTCAATATTTGGCATCTACACAGATCGCAGACGATACTTTTCTGTCTCGTGCAGGAATTTATTAACGTTATTTTTATCGATCTTTCGTACGCATCTATCTCTATCAAGTTAATATTATAATCAGTACAGGTGGTAATATTTTAATTTTCGAAAACCTGACGAAAGTTAGAAAATAATTTTCAATCAAAATTTTGAAAGTTGTCTTCTAAACCCTTCAGTAAAAATACTGTCACGTTATAATTCGATGACCACCTTGATAAAAATAGTGTTATATTTATTAATAAGTTATAGTGTTATAATTATTAATAAGTTATAGTGTTATATTTATTAATAAGTTATAGTGTTATAATTATTAATAAGTTATAGTGTTATATTTATTAATAAGTTATAGTGTTATTTTTATTAATAAGGTTTCGGGGTTAGTGAGACAATCGAATGTCGCAGTGACAAGAAACAAAATTAGGGGTTTTAGTGATCCAGTTTCTAATTTTAGAAATTGTTCAACGATAGTTTATTTTCGACTATCTCTAAAATACAACAGAATGATCGCTAAATCGATTCAAAACTGACACGTTTACGGAAACATTGAACACCGCGAAGTTCCGAGCGTTCCAGGGATTTTATTCGGAATTTTTCCACTTGGATCGGCAGGATCTCGATTCTACCGGCCTAGCGGTTGGTTTTCGAACGTCTATCATGGTCCCAAAGTAAACACGATTAGCGTAATCTTACCGGTCCTCCTTCAACCGATAATATTTGCCCAGTGTGTACATGGTTGCGTCCTATCTATGCGGACGACCGCAATGTATTCGCGGAGACGATTGTTTGATGTCGCTTTTCACCTCGTTTCCATGCGATCGACAATCCTCGGACGTATATACACGTCGCACGCCCCTTCGGCGGGCGTACCGCGCCACGACCACGACGTTGATTCGGATCGTTTAATCCACTTCGGCCTAATTAGCCCGACAACGCGTTGTTAGTTGCCGGTCGTCCTCCCGAAAACGCCGGCTAATCGATTAACCTGTCGTTTCTACTAATGGCACCGAGGTTATTGGACTTTCCGACGAGTGGCTTGCCGGCTAGAAAATTCCGGGCCACTTCAACATGATTTCTTTAGTAATAAAGCAGATATAATTTAAGCAGGAATCGGAAAAGAAAGCGGCTCGAGGTAGATAAGACTTCGCGGGCCAATTAGGGGCTGAGTTGGGCAAATCTTATTTTAAAGAATAAATTCTTTTGTGAAGATTCGTCGTTGGCTCAGGGTTTCACCGATTATGTGACAAACATTCATTTGCATGAATAAACTCGGTTACACCGAAAATTACAGAACAGATAGAATAAAATTACTCTAGTCGACACTGAAGCGCAACATCGTCACAAACATGCCGAACAATATTGTTCAAACTTCGGTCAGATCGTGTTTCTAATTAACCGAAATCGTCGGCAAAGGGAATCGGATATTAATTGATTTTTCTATCGGGCTACAAGCGAAGTTTTTGCCCGAGGAACACGAACAAAGGTTGTCGAAGACAAAAGTTGTGGAATATTCAACAGTATTGACATTCGATTCGAGGACCTCGGCGTATGGATTGTGAATGTTTGATAAGAAGTGCTCGGAAAGCAATTTGATCAAGCATGTTCGTGAGTCATATAAAATGTACGCTAAACTGCAATATCGTGAGCCAAAGGTGCAACGAAGTTCTTCATAGAGAAAGAAACTTGGATGACAGTAAAACACACTCACACACACTGATTTGGAATCACTGTTCTGTCAGTGATGGCATTGTAGACTGTCTGCCAGTCCCGACAATGGCAGTATAGACGCTTCATCAACGGTACGAATCGAATATTATTTGCGATTACGTTATCGAAAAGATTTCACTAACGAATGAGAAATTTCCAGTTGCATGATTGCTGAAATGTTACGAGTTCGATCACAAATTCGAAATAATTGAGCAGTTTAAAACAAAAGTGGTGTGCAAGTCAATTTTCTGCTAGGTTGATTTAACGTTATTAAATCATATTTAATTCAATACTTTATTCCATTCCTCTTTATTAATTTAAGTTGAAGCTTGGAAGTGGATTACAAGAGTACAATTTTTTATATTATTGCATTTAACATAATATTCAATTCATTCTTCATTATCCACGAATCATTTTTTCCCACTCTATACAGCGTTTCTGCTTTGAACGGTTCAATTAATGGAACGAATAAATGAATCTGGAAGCTCGGGCTTGTTAATCGATTAGTTCCAACAATTTTTCGCAGAATGATCACAAATTCTCCGACTAATTGATCAAGTGATAATTAGTAGGTCAATAATAGATTAGTAATGATTAGTAAGAAATTCATGAATCGATGTGTTCCCTCAATTTTGAATAGGATGATCATAAATTCTTCAATTCAATTGCAAGATGCAGGAAGCAAATAGCTTTCTCTCTTAATGATTTTAATGAGCTGAAAATAATGCATTAATGGTGCTAATAATACGTAAAATCTGAAGTCAGTTTATACAATCGTGTGCACAAATATAGAGTCAAAGTAACTTTTTGCATCGTTACTGTTATATCTGATATTTCTATTTTCTATTATTTCCGATATAGAAATATATTTCTTAAATTTTTGTTTAAATATCAGTAAAAATCGTAGAAGATACTTCGGGTCTATAATCATTCGCACCGCTGTAATAATAGACGCACTTGTGAAACGACGAGCTCCTAAAATTTTAAATGACAGCGACAGCTCGATAGATCGATGGTTAATTTCGAATAGGGGATTTGTTGGGAAACTACGTCTTACGAGTTGTAATACTTTGGTAAACTCCAGGGATAGGATTCGCCGGACGAAACGGCTATAGCCTGATCCCGTTGGGGCGGCTATTGGATTATTCGGTAACGTGATTAGCGCTTCGCAATATTTTATAAAATTTCCGGAAGCACTGTCGACGCTTTTAATCCGCCGGTTTCTGCGGTGTCCACTGGCTCGCGAAAAGCTTTCTCCTTCTTCCTCCCTCCCTCCTTGTCCTGTTGTCCCCCTCCGCGTCTGTTTGCAATCTTATTAATAGCGTATCTGTGTCGGGCAAGTGCAAGTGCACCCAGGATCGCGGGACCGTTCGGCTGGAAATGCATTATGCGTTGCTTTCTTGCATATCGTGTTCGATGCGTCGCATCGCTCCACGACTTGCCTTTCCTCGACTCACTCGACAGTTGCCCCAACACATTCGTTCGAAACGGAAATTATACCTCCATCAATTCTCCACTAATTCATGAAGTACAAGACAGTGCTCGAGGTATAAAAAAAGGTTGATTGTGTAGCGGACAGAGCACTGACACTGGCTCCTCAGATTATTTATGCTTCCACGTGCTATAAAACCCAGAGGTTCGACTGACCATAACAAAGTTCGGAGTCACACTGTTCAGCAGGAAGTTCTTCTGTTTCGTGTCAAATTGAAAGTCTCAGGAATTCATTCTTTGCTCTAATCGTGCTAGATTCGACGTGAAGATACCAAACCGAATTTTTATGAATTCCTTTCAAAATAACATTCTATTTCTTCCTTATCAATATTAGATTAGTCGATACAACGTTGATATACGATAGATAGAATTTTCCTCATTCTCCTAGGAAATTGTTAACGATGAAAAAGTGCAAAAGTAGCTTTTAAAGAAATTGTAGGACAAGGGATTAACAGTAGTGCGGTAAAAACTAACAGATTTAAACTTTTTAATACAGAGTGGTCCACCAAGATCTGCCACCTAAATTACTCGAAAACCGTTTCGTCGATATAATTAATTCTTTTTTATCGAGATCTCAAGGTAACTTCGAATTTTTTAATCATAATGTGTAAAATTTAACTCTGCTATTGGAAAGAGTATGTAAAATTAAGACTATAAGACAGTATATGGGTCCAAAAGATTCTCGATAAGAAAGCAATATAGAAAAAAATTCATCAGGATTGAAACATTTTTCTACAGAAGAAATGGTTTGCGAGTAATTTAGGTGGACCACCCTGTATATATTACAATGATCGAGATTGTAAAGTCGCTTCTGCGAGCAAATACTGGATCTGTTTGTTATAAAAATTGTACAATAAACGTGGTTTTGTTATCTTTGAAAAGCACACATAATAGTTACATTTGTTCTAATAAGAAAATTCAGTTTTTAAAATCTGAAGTGAGACATTTTTTTGTCGGGATTACGGGAGACGTTTTCTTAGAGTAGAACGTTTTCCCACGCCTCTCGCAGATGACCCGAGGTTGTTGTCTCCGGAAAGGAGAAACGCCGATCTCTTGGCGATCTCGCCTGGATTTTCCGACACGCGGCTGCATCGCAAAAAACGAGGGAAACGCTGCAAGAACGCGGCACTCGCGTCCATCGGAAGTGCATCTCGAGGCTCGAAGCTGCGTTCACGCGACATAAATAATCGTTTTATTTATCGTGCGCCCAATCGGATTTTCCACGCGATAGCAAGGCGGTTCGCGAGAACCTCCTGCGATGGTGCAGCGTTTCTCAGAAAAGTCGGTAAAACTCGAGCGATGCTTTCGTTTTCGATCTGCTGGCATTTTCTTTGTTTGTCCGCGTCGGCGTTGTACTCCAAATTTCAGATGATTTTTCGTTTATTTTTCTGTAATGAAGAACAGCAACCGTGGCAAAGGAAGCTTTTGTAGCTGTCTGTTTACAGGGAGAATGGAAAAACACGCTAGCGGAAGAAACGTTAATTTTAAGCTCATAATGGACGTTGTCTGCGAAGACCAAAGTAGAAATATTGATTAGAAAATGTTTGATTGGGATGACGACGTCTTGTTTCTTAGATGTCGCAATTTCTTACATTTTTATCAACGCCATGCACGCAATTTACATTGCCAAACTGTGGCTTTTGTGCATTCTCGACGGAAATGAGATAATGTAATGCGGCACAATAGACAGATTACACGAATTCAACTTTTTAAGAAAGATAACATTTTACTTTTAGGGAAAACGAAGAATTTTCTGTATGTCTATAGTTTCGTGCAATTGATGTGGACAATTTTTAATTATGCATAAAAATCCACAGTCTAAGCATTACATTGAACCTCTTATTTTACATTACATTAACCCTCTTTTCCTTAATTCTCACAGCTACATTCACGTTTTCTTAATAACTCCTATAATTTCGTTCATACTTCTTCTGTTCCATTGTATAATATTTCATTTTATTTTATATTATTCGCTGCGTTACTATTCAGCGAACACGACAAGAAACTTTTGTTCCCACATTCGTTATTCAATACGAATTGTTGGAAGCTCATAGATCTTGCCTTTTTGCTGATTTACGAAGTAAGTCGTTTCTATCATCTCTGACAAGTCTTGGCGATCCTGAAAATTTTTTAGCAGCCAATCTCTATTGCGACCTCTGCTCTCCTTCGGTCTTCGTTGGCCACCACCTTGCGACTCCCTCGAACCACCCTAATTCTCTTGGCCGTGTTCTTCCACCCTTGTCAAACTTGGCCATTTTTACTGATCTCTGGCATCGTTGGCCGCCTCGGCCACTTTTTCCGGCCTTCCTAACCGCTCCAATTTCCTCGGCGAATAAGTTCCTTCCTTCAGTCACGTTTCGCCGGCCACCCTGACGTTCTCGATCATCCTCGGCCAGTTTGTGCGTTCCTAGTTGGATCCTAGAACCGGAGCACTCCACGATCTCAGATCAGCCAGCTGGATCCAGTTGACCGGCTAGTCAAGGGGTTGTCTCAATCCAGAAGTTTCAAACGGTCCATTCCGTCGCGGCTTCTTGAAGCAGAGGCTTTGGAGAGTGTGTACCTAGAACGATGCTCTGGGATCTCAAGGACCAACCAAGTTCTAGCGATACTTTTTAATATCGGCAAACTCTTGAGCGTGCGGATGAACAATCCAAATTTTTATTGGTTCTCTGACTTTTCAAAGGGGACAGTTTAAGTATTCCAGTGATTCGAGTCCGAAACAGAAGAGCTGGTTATGTATGATATTAGTAGTTATACATTAGTACATTAGTAATTATAGTATAGCTATATGATATTAGTAGTTTAAAAAGAAATCCTTTGCGTCTTCTCAAAGAAGAAGGCGTCGTCTTTGCACTTCGGCGGCCAGATTCGCGTATGGATGACCCCGCGAAAATATCAGTGATAAAAATCGATTCAGCACAGTTTTTTGAAAAATGTATCATAATTATATCGTTAACAAAATTTAAGCTATTTATGTTATTGATAAAGTATATCATAGTTGCACCATTGAAAAAATGTATCATAATTACACTTTAATCTTTGATTTCCAAAAATTAATATTTATGCTAGTCCATTATAATTTCTTATTTTCATTAAGATTCGCAACAGGTAAGAATGTTGAAAAAGTAATTGATGTCATATTAGGTCATTTAACATAAAATGCATAGACTTTGCAGTAAGATTATAAAGTATACATTTCATACTTAATGACTTAACATAATTTTGCTTTGAAGTTCCAATATAATTGAGCAAAATTCTTGAATTTTATGAAACTCTTGAGATTTTTGGCGCGGCTGTCAAAGTGCTAAAACGAGGCTTGCGAGTCTCGAAAATCGAAGAAGTTTAAGCGACATTCTGGTCTTCCCAAAAATGACAGTTTAGGCCCTAGACGATTTTTTGGAAGTAGTAGACCCTAGTTGGGAGGCACAATAGCTTCTTTCACATTGTTCCTCAACTTCGAAACAAAAATGAACAACTTGGGAAGAGGTAAGATAAAACGAGCCGTAAGGCTTAAAGGCGTAAAGGCTCTCCCCAAATCGTGCACTTTCGTTCCCAAGCTGAGGGACAATGTAAGAGAAATTACTGTAGATCCTCGATCTCAAGTGCCCCGAATCGCATCGCGGAGCTAATTCGTTCGCGTGTTCTGCTCACAGATGTGCCAGCATGTCCGAAGCCGGGGCGCAGGAAGCAGCGAGCGGGGAGATAGACCGGCAGGCGTCGGTTTACGTGTTCCCGGGACCGGGTCGTCCACAATTTGCGAGCAATTCGCAGGCCGCGAGCATTGGGCCCGTCCCCGACGGCACGGCGGTCCCCGGAATCGTCGGGACAACCATCGGTGCGTTCGCGAGAGGCGACGAGGAGGACGCGGCCTCGAAGATCAGGAGACGACCTCGTCCGATGACCCACGCAAGGTCTGCCAGCCATGGCGGAATGCTTGCGGAGAGCCTGACAGGCTCAGGGCTCCAGGGGAACGCGGGATCCTATTTAGGACCTCTGTCCGCTGTCGGTGCCACGAGACCCTCGGCCCTCAAGAAGCCAGGACACCAAAGGGCCTTCAGTCAAGGTCAGGTGGTCGACGTTCAAGGACACGCGGTCACCGGGCACAGCAGGGTAGGATCCAGGACGGATTTCATCCTCCCGCCTGGCCACAGGGAAGAGCCAAGGCCACCTACGGCTGGAAAGACACCCTCTTGTCGAGGTCACTCGCGGCAAGCGTCCAGGTAAGACCTTTTTTATTGTCGTCGGGTTCACGGCTTGCTAGCCTTTCGAACTGCTTGTTTATTTTCACGTCAATTTCATCTATAGATAGCTTACCTACACTCTTGCGCTTGCGAACTTGTACAATTAAACAATTATGAAACCTTGCACACGAGTAGAGTAAATTATGCTTAATGTAACTCTATTTTCGTTTGGTGCTGATGTGTGGTTTGAGAACAGCCGTTGAAAATATTATAGTACAATAGTTTTCGTGAAACGTTTCAAGAGCGACGAATGATATTTAAAAAAAGTTGCGACAAAGATCTTGTCGTTTCATTGTGTCTGCAATATTTTATTAATTTCTTCTTTTGACCTCATGCTTTTATTAATTTGTCTCTACTCTTATTTCATTTATTTTATATTATTTTCACTCTTTCTCCATGCTCTTTGTTTCTAAAATAAATGCAGTTTCATAGCATGGTGAACACACGGATTGATCCCTTGCGCTGCAATATCGTGTCAGATTCTGGTTATACATAGATTTGAAAGCAAGTGGTAGACGAGTGTTTTGAACCTTGTCCACAGATCAGAGTCGATATACACGATAAGACGTAGCGCGGAGCCACCTTGGTGGAGAAAACTTTGGTCGCGATGCTGTGGCCCCTTGCCAGAGGAACCTCGTCTCAGGACCATAGTGCCGAACCACTTGGTACCTCCCAAGACCCCACGGAGTCAGCACCCCAATGGGAAACGGGTGGACAATAGGTAAAAAAAGAACGATCATTAATGACGAAAAGACTCCGCTTTTCGCCATTTTCTTCCATCCGAATTAAAATGTAATGATTTACGATATGTTGTCAAGGACAATCATATCAGAAGATTAGATGCATCGAACTGTTTTATCACGAAATAATACTCTTTGATGTCACGTTTTGTATTACACGATGATATTATGGAACAGAAATAGATTTCGGAGTTTCTGAAGTGGCCGCGTTGAATCACTAATAAATCAATTCAGTTCTGAATGGAATTCTGAATTGAGTTCTGAATCGAGTCGTTAATTGAATTCCCAATTGAGTTCTGAATGGAATTCTGAATCGAGTCATTATTTGAATCTTCAATTGAGTTTTGAATGGAATTCTGAATTGAGTCCTGAATCGAGTCGTTAATTGAATCCTCAATTGAGTTCTGAATTAAGTCCTCAATTGAGAGTTCTGAATGGAATTCTGAATTGAGTCCTGAATCGCGTCGTTAATTGAATCCTCAATTGAGTTCTGAATTAAGTTCTCAATTGAGTTCTGAATAGAATTCTGAATTGAGAGAATCCTGAATCGAGAGAGAGAGAGAGAGAGAGAGAGAGAGAGAGAGAGAGAGAGAGTCATTATTCGAATCCTCAATTGAGTTCTGAATGGAATTCTGAATCGAGTCATTATTTGAATCCTCAATTGAGTTTTGAATTGGGTTATGAAGTGAGTTCTGAATCGAGTCCTGATTTACATATTGAATTGCGTATTCAATCGAATCCTAAATTGAGTTTTGAATACATTTCTGAATCGAATCGCAATTGAATGCTGAATTGAGTCCCAAAATGGGTCCCGCATCGTGTCCAAAACTGAGTTCTGACTTGAATGCTGTATTGAGTCCTGGATCGGTCGGTCTGCTTTCAGAGTACGCACAACGAAGTACACTGTGCTGAGCTTCCTACCTCGCAACCTTCTCGAGCAATTTCACCGCGTGGCCAATCTGTATTTTATATTTATCGTTCTGCTTAATTGGGTGCCAGCCATAAACGCCTTCGGCAAGGAGGTCGCCATGATACCCGTGGTCTTCGTGCTGGGCGTGACGGCGCTGAAAGACTACTTCGAAGACCGGCGAAGACTCGCCAGCGATCGTCGCGTCAATAATTTCACCTGTCGCGTCTACGTCGGGTAAGTGGAAATCATCTTGCACTATTCATTCGTAGAACCACACCATAACTTAGCCGTCTAACATCTTGCGGTTCGACCATAGCTAGTACGGTGATCATTGATGTTTGAAACTGTTCGAGTTTCTGAAGTCGAATGAACTTGCTATGAATAGCGGTAGGACCTCCGGTAAAAGAACCGTATCTCGGTTGATTATGAACATTTTTCAACGAAAAAATTAGGAGAGTCTTATGAAAGTATACTCTTCTCAACGCAAAAAGAACGATCGCGAAAGGTCTACGAGTTTTCTAAAGAAAAATCGTACAAGATCAGCCGTTCTTCTGACGACGATCCCATAGGACTTACGGTGGATCGAACGGACCCGTAAGAAACAACCATATCTTTATCAGCGATTGATATTTCCCATCGAAGAAATTAGGACAATAGCGAGAAGGTATGCCGTTTCGAACACGAAAAG
This sequence comes from Megalopta genalis, assembly GCF_051020955.1. NCBI lineage: Eukaryota > Metazoa > Arthropoda > Insecta > Hymenoptera > Halictidae > Megalopta > Megalopta genalis. Next base: position 13,082,239 of record NC_135015.1, on the reverse strand, counting down.
TACGATCGCAAAATGTCTAGAAATTCTTCTAAGAAAAATCGTCAGAGATCGTCCGTTCTTCTTACGACGAGCTCGCAGAAGTTGCGGTAGATCCGAGGAGGATCGTCGATCGCGATCCGATCCAGCCAGGCTCCCGAAGCGTAAAAGTCCGGGAAATCGTGCGGAACGGCGGTAAACCGGTGCGGGCTATCGAGCACACCGTGTGGTTAGGTTTTCTAAAGAGCTGTTACGTTGAACGCTCGCCTTCGGTATTTCTAGCCGCGCTCGGTGACTTCAAAGAGCCGATCGCGGTCCGATTCCTTCGATCGACGCGTCGCGTTTTTAGTTCTCCCGGTTCTGTTTTGGCTCGCGGGCCGGGAGGCTGGCGTTCGTGGAAAGGCAAACGCGGGTGTTTCGGGCTGTGACGACGACGACGGCCAAAGACAACGTCTCCTATTTTCGGTTCCGGACGTTTCGGGATCCCCGTCGACGCTCGTTCGATCCGCGGAATTCGATGGATCGGCTTCGATCGGTTGGCATGTAGGTCGAGGCACGCCGGCGAACGCTCGATCCGACGTGGAAAAGAAAGTGTTCTCTCCCTATCCTTTCGCGGAAGCGAACTAGCCGTTGTTCATGCCTTGCACTTTAATTTCGACAACTGCGTCGTCGAATCGGCTATCTGCTCTTTTAGTTATCTCTTTCGGCGCGGTTGCAAGTTTTACCGGTTACTCATATCCGTTAGTATCGCCGGCCTCTGCAAAAATTAATAGAATTTCGTACGTAGTATTTTTCGTAGTAAAATGCGAACTTTCTGCAGCAGGAATCAAATACGAATGCATTTGCTCTCCTCGCACGTTCAATAAATGGAGGAACATTTTTCAATTTTTAATCAGTTTCTTCTGTTAGGTAATCGACTTGAACAGTTTTATCGCAATTGCATAATCCGCGGTTTATTGAGTCTTATTCTTGAGAACTGTCCGGGCAACTTACGGTCGGTTTAATTGTCTCAAACGCTTTCCAAAAGCGGCCAACGTGCACCTTCGCTCTTTATTCGGAAACGGGCCTATTCGTTCCGGAGGACGCGCCGCGAACCATGAAATTTCCCGAGAGTTCTTGAGCAACCGTATGTAATTGCTGGGAACCCGTGGAAAAATACAAACCGCCCGGAGCGGTATAGCAACGCCTTGAATAAGTTTCTGCGAGGCTCAATAAGATTGACAAATAAGGATCGTCGTGCAACGATGGGATCGCGTTTACGCGATCGCGGCGGCGATGACGAAAGCGGGAGCGGTTCGAGAGATACAGCCTGTGACCTCTCAGACGCTGAGAGCATAGGACCTCGAAATTCAAGAATTTTTAGCGGCTCAAACGATCTCCCGATGACAACTTGAAGGAAGCTTTTGCATTCTTTTGGCATCCGAGAGTTTGTTATGTCTCGGAAAGTTTCTGCAGTTTTAAAGGTGAATCCTCCAAATTGGCAAGAGTATGACCCGGCAGTGCATCGAATGATAAGCGGAACGTCATTTGAAGCTGTATTTTGCACTTGTATTTTTCGAACTTAAGTCAAATTGACGCAAAACGGGAAGATGGACAATTAACCCTTTGTGGACAATGATTTTCCGAAGTGCTGTGAGCACGAGGATTTTTTGAAGTGCTAATAAAACAACGAGATTAAGCGATGAACATTCTGCTCTTTATCTACGCTGATGATCAAATATACAGGGTTGTTCACCTAAACCGTTTCCATCTGAATATCTCCTTCGATAGCGATGTTACAACGAATTTTCTTTACAAAAAAATCGACCAGCATCGAGGAACGAATACGATGCAAGAGGTTTTTGTTCAAGGTCACTGTTTTCGGAGTTCTCGAGATCATCGACGTTGATTTGCATATAAGAGCACACTTCTATAAGTCACTTTTTGAATCGTATTCGTCTCTTGACACCAGTTAAATTCCATGGAATACAATTTTTTGTAATATCGCTATTGGGGGAGAGATTTATAGGGAAACGTTTATGTGGACCACTCTATGTCCGAATTTACCCTCGAAGAGTTAAATACGTCGGTTCCATTGAAGATGGGGATCAGTGTCAAGACGGGGACAGGATTAAACCAATAAATAATGAATAGCAGGACGTGTGCTGCTTTTTCGAGAGTAATGAGATATGTGTGGAATCGACGGAGCGGACGGGCGAGAATGAAAATGGAAATATCTTTCCACGTTTCTGCCGACGACCGCGACGTCTCGAGCGGAAGCAGAGAGCGCGAGAAACAGAGAGGAAGAGAGAGCGAGAGGGACAGGAAGAGAGAGCTAGAGAGAGAAGAAGAGAGACAAGAAGAGAGAGAGAGAGAGGGAGAGAGACAGGAAGAGAGAGCTAGAGAGACAAGAAGAGAGAGAGAGGGAGAGGGAGAGAGACAGGAAGAGAGAGCTAGAGAGAGAGAGAGAGAGGGAGGAGACAGGAAGAGATAGCTAGAGAGAGAAAAAGAGAGGGAGAGAGACAGGAAGAGAGAGCTAGAGAGAGAGGAAGAGAGACAAGAAGAGAGAGAAAGAGAGGAAGAGAGGAAGGAAGAGAGAGCGAGGGAGAGAGAGATGGAGAGAAAGATGGAGAGAAAGAGATAGAGCAGGCTGAGAAAGAAGGGAGAGGAGAGGCCGGGTGTGCATTGTATCGGTTAGCGACGATTGGACTGCGCGTTATTTATAATGCAACTCAATTCCGCGGGGTTGACCGCGGGCGATCGATGCGCCACGATTCCAGCACGCGGGAGACAGCCGTTTGAAAAATAATACTCGTCCCGACCTTGCCCTTCGACGCCACGCCAACTTCCTTTCAATTTGCTCGATGAAAGTGCCAGATCTTTCCGCGAACGAGCCCGCCGCGTTCGCGGAATTAATAATCCCTGACTTATTAACCCGTTAACCGATTTGCTCGACGCGGACACTGCCACTTGATTCTCGCGCTGCTTTATTTGTTTCGACAGTTTATTTCTAAAGATAGTCGTCGGCTCCTCCGACTATCGTACTGGGAAAATTACTATAATACTTGTGGCTACATACATACTTCCGGGAACTTAGAGGAAGAGGAAAATTTCTTATCTTGCTAACCAACAGACTTTTTATGATCAAAACAGGATTATCTACTTTCCTCATTATTTATTCCACAGCTACGCTGATTAGAACTCTGGTAACTAGTTTTAGCTACTTATTTTTGAGTATCAGAAATAAGAGGAAAATTTATTTCGCTGACCAACACATTTCTCGTTGCAACAAGATTAATTCCTAGTTTTATCATTTATGCCACAGCCACAGTGATTAAGATTGGGATATGTACTTAGTTCTAAAATAGTATTCAGAATAAGAGAAATATTTCTTTGCCTGATTATAGAGAATATTTTATGCTGCAAACAACATTGCTATCTTGACATATCATTTATTCTGCAGCTACAGTGATTAGAATTGGGGAGTGTCTAGATTTAAATACTTAGTTTTGCGTACTTAAATAAAGGAAAATTATGTTCGCCGACCAGAGGATTTCTTACGTTGAAAACGAGATAAACCGCTCGCTTTATCATTTAGTCCACAGTTAGAACGATGAGAACTTTATTACCTGGTTTCGAGCATCAAGAATTAGAACATTTCTTTGCCAAACTAGAGGAGGATTTCTTGCGTTGAAAACAAGATTAAATCCTTGCCTTATCGTCTGTTCCACGGATACGATGATTAGAACCTCTTTGTCTTTCGGAGGAAAAGAAAACGTCTATTTATTGATTGTATCTTCTCCAATAGTTGAACATCGATAACAGAAGACCAGAGAGAGAGAAAATAATAAATTGTGCGGAAAAAATGTTCGCCGCGAGACCGACCGACCCGTTGTTGCGGTTAAATGTTGATACAGTTTCCTTCGTATTTCAACGTTTCCGCACGTAAACGTACGCAAGAACTGGCTTTAATTGCGAGCCGCGCGTACGCATACGTGCCGTCGATTCAATTAAAAAAGTGAAGCGAGCAATGAAGTGCGCGTTGATGATCGCGAACAATCGCCAAGTTTCTGCCGGTTGTTTGAACGGCCTCGAGGTGTCTCGAACAGAGACACCTTGAAAACGAAGACTGACGTAATTCAGGACATAGAGGTTTACAATCGGAATAATAACAACCTAAAGCGATCCCGATGCCCCGATAAACAAAAACATGATGTAATCAACGCCACCCCAGACATTACGCTACAGTCGGCTGTGACAATCGCGGAGCATGCATGGAAGCAAGCGCTAATCTTGTTGGTTGCGAGCTATAAATTAAATCGTTCGGTTAATACTGTTCCGTTCTTGATCTCTCTCGATCGATCGGCAGCTATTTCTCGACCTTTCGCGTCCGTTCGCTCGACGGTTGCTTTTTCCCCGGGGTTTTTTTCTCCCGCTGCTCGCAAGACAGCTCATTATGCCACGTATCTTTCGAATAATTAACGATTGCTTTAATAATTAACGCCGATTGCTGTACCGACGATATATGGGTCGCACGGTTTTCTTTTTGTCCAGATATGGAAATTCGTATTCGTACGGACGTTGTTCGATCGAATCAATTTTACCGGGACGCGCGGACATCTCGAGCGTCGAAGAGGAAATTCCTGGCATACGCGTTTCAATTTCGCTTAACAAGGTTACTACGACGCGTAGGATATTTTCTAGCCGATAATCGGATTTCACCGTCTTCGATACGCGATCGTATCCATCCTCGACTTCGCCGTGCAAATTCGTCGGCTTTATTCGAAGCGACTCGCGGCAGCAGCAGCGCGCAATACCGCGTGACGAATTAATTGCATTGATAGGGCTTCATTGCACGCACAGTTTTGTAAATACAGGCATCGGTAGCCCGTGTGCCGTAACGCGAAGCTTCTTACGGCGATTAGAGTGTGTACGCCGAGATTCAGCGCCAACGATACCCTCGCGCACCGATTAAATTTAATATCGCGACGTGATCGCTGGCTCTCCTTCGCCGCGTCCCGACCCGAAGAGCTTCTAAAAAGCTTCGCGGTCCGCGTCGCAGCAAGAATTTTCCAGCGAGGAGCACACTCCCGTGGGAAATCGTGGCGCAAATGTGCGGCGACCTTCGCGAGCCACGCCTCCGACTAATTTCTGCTTCGGCATCTTTTTTTACTTTTCCGCGCGTTTTGTGCATCGCTCACGGAATCGGGCGAAACCCGTTCCCGAATACATCCGCGCGCGTCACAACTCGCAGAAAAAGAACGGCGCGCAATGCCACGCGGACCATGAGAAACGCTGTACAACGTGTTCTGACCCCGCGAAACTCGATCGCCGAATAAAAAAACGTCCGTTCGGCGGATCCTCTTTCTCGAATTCGCGAAGCGGCGCCGGACTGTATCGCCTTTTCAAGACGATGCATGATCGCCGCCGGCGATACGATCATGCGGCATAATTTAAAAGTTTCGAAAAGGCACGTGCGCGCGCGCGCGCCACGCGGGAGAAAGAATGGCTCGCGAGGAACGCGAGCGAATAAACTAGGTCTCGCGCGATGAATTCCTGGAAAACGTTTGTCAAACAACGTTGCACGATGCACGATGCAGTTTTATTGCGGCACCCCCTTCGGTTACGTGGCAGATGGCGACGCGATCGAGGGACGCGTTCACGGTTGTCCGCAGATCGAGAGATATCCGCGATTCATCGATCCTCGAGCCGCGCGATGCTACGATCTGCTCGTTCGCGACCGTGATAGACAAATCCATAATGCGAGCACAACGATAGCAAACGACAGGCAGTGGAACAGTGACGACATCTTTGTTTTCAATGAACTTCGTTGTCGTACGACGCGGTCTTTATTTTAAATTCCTTTCGGGGCGGTCGAGGGCTTAGGTCATTTGCTGCCTTCGATCATTGGACGAGGATTCTATGCATTTATATGAGAATTGAGCCGGCGAATTTCGAAACGACAATAGCGGCGCATTGTTACGTTATTAACAATTTATCGGAATCGGGAAACGAGCGACAAACATTTTTATTTAGTTCTTGGTTGCCGCGATCAATACAGGATATTATTATTGTGCCATACGATTCACTTCATAGTTATGCAAAAACGTATTATTTTCAAGATTCAGAACATTATTCGGACATGTTAACCAAACGTTCTGTTTCGTTTCTGTTTCATTTTACAATTATTGAAATTAAAAAAGAGAGAAGTACTTTTATAGCAAAAAAAATAAATATCTTGAGAAGTTCACATTTGAATACAATCTGTGTAAAACTATAGTAAATTCGATCTTGTCATTTTTTTTCAGGATAGTTTTATCAGGATATTTATTTTTCTCAGTACAAATAATTTCGTATAAACATTAAAAAATCACCACTTTTCATAACGGTAAAGTGACTTACGCCACTTTCAAAATAAACGGCTCATATAGCAGCATTTATATTGACCACCGGAATTGTTCCGAGGGAATTGTTTTTCCTAAAACAAACATTGACTCTTCTCTTTTGTTTCCCTTCTGGTTAAGTTCGTTTGTATACCGTTTTATAATAAAAATTCTGCTTCGTATTATCAGCGGTATTGTTATCTTTTCACAGCTAATTCGCAAAATCCCTGTGTACTTGAATTTTAAGGTTAATGGACTTACACCGATTCGCTTGCGAGCCGTTCGCATTACAGTTACTTGTCTCTAAAGAGGAATAAAATCGCTGCTCGCGGCGTTCCGTGAACGCGGTGTTAAGGACTAGTCGCGAAGGCTCGAAGAAGTGGAACGGCTCGGGAGAATCTCAGCGAGTAGAGGAAGGTCGTTCGGCGTTTAGGAGAGCAGGGGCCTGGAAACTTCCGGCGGGATCGGTTCGATCGACGATATCGGCGACGACCGTTAATCGAATCTCGTTAACGAAGGCAGGCGTGCCGAACGTCGGCGGCGGTTTCTCGTTTCGGAGCTGGCGATTCGAGGGACCTCTCATTCTTCCGAGTTGTTGGTCGCGCGACCTTTACCCAGTTATTTGCCCGCGGTTGCGCACACGCGTGCACGCGCGCACGCACGCGCTGACCTTGTTCGGGCCGCCGCTTAATTTCGTTCACCGACGAGATCCGATGATTCTCCCGACCAACCCGCTCGCAATGTCAAGAACGGACGGACCTTCGCCACGAATTCCAGCGGCCGATTAATCCGTGTCGACCGTTTTGCAAGCCCGAGGCTGTGTTCGTTTGCCGGCCCGTTTTTTGACCCTTGAAAATCGTCGGACGAAACGATCGTTCTATGGTTCAATCGACGTCCATTAGCAATGACCGAGCCTATGGTACCATTTTTTCGTTCTGTCGTCTTCAACTCGACGTTATTGCTGGATTGCTCGAACTTTCGAAGTTTCTATTGGTTCGGTGGATGGTCCGACATCGAACATCTTAGAGCACCGTGCCTTAAAGGCGAAACTGAATTTATAATATTTAGTCTTTTTGCCATTTTTGTTATCACGCGTGCTTGATCTAAGAGATACAGTAAATTCTCCCCAATTGACGCTCGGATTGTGCACAAAAATGGACAATTTGGAAAGAGGAGATACGATTGTTCGAGCCTTGCGGCACGTTTTTATAGTTGTTGCCAATCGGTAACTAGAAAATATTTAACTATAACTATTATACGATAATCGTATCTTCTCTTCCCAAATTGTCCAGTTTCGTTTTCAAACTGACCGTCAATTAGGGAGAATTTATTGTATGCTCAATCATCACCTTTCAAAAAGTCTTTATACCTTCAACAATTTTAGAACGAAGAATGTGGAACCGGCCATTTTAACCGACATGGTAGATTAACGGTTAAGAGGGTTGACCGTTTTTTTTTAACCTGTCAGCTGTGGACGACGAATATATACGTCACGAAGAAATGATTATCTTTGTGTTACAATAAATATATTGGTCTTACCGTGCGAAGTAACCTTTCTGTCGAAGATTCTCATAAATGTCAGACATTTTAGAAGAACTTTCGAAGATCTTTCCGGGGGTAATCGCTTGATAGGTAAATATGTGCGAAGGTCTGAAAGATTGATCTACACAGACGGTCAAGAGGTAAAACGATCTGTGAGATAAAGAGTGGTTAGGTTTTTATAGGTCAAAGGTTTTAAAATGCTGTACACTTGTTTGGCTATTCGATTACACCGTCATCCATAAACTACACACTTTTCTCCTTTTGTTTTCCTCCTTGCCTTTACTCCTGCATCCGGAACCATAACCTTCAGACTGCGGATCATTTTCACATCTATACAGTTGACGATGTGTACGACTGAACTGCGGATTCTTATGGAAAATAAAAATTGTTCGCACCGATCACGAGATTCAGGAACTGTGTAGCCAAGACCTACTTCTTCTCTTGACAGTTTCGATGAATTGAGAATAGTGCAATAGTATTTTCACATTCCATGAACGTCTTTATATCGCGTTGCATTCGACTCAGTTAACTTTTCGGAACATGTTTTCGACGACGCTTCTTCTAGACTTAGAAATCGTTCCGTTGTTCCCAGCGCGTAACAGCGATTGTATCTCATTTAATTGCCGAAAACCGAGTACTCGAGCGCGAGATTTAAATAGCCCGGGTCAAAATCACCCAGCCACCGGCAATCCGAGGGTCAACGAAGCTCAAGTAAGCACTTCGTGGCACTCGACAATTTACAAATTCCGACAATCAATACTGAAAGAACGGTGACGAGAAACCGCGACTAGTTTTGATTCGATTACATAAATCACAAGGATACGTTTATTGAGATTTCAATTGGCATTCATTGCGGCACGCGTACAAATGAGTCAATCCACCGGATCAATTCCCCAAGAATTTCAGTCTGCAGCAACGACGGAGCCGGAAGGGTTCGCGGAGGATCGAGCATCAAAAACTGTGTTCACACGAACGCTGGATCGCGATGATCGCGGCTGGTATCGCGATCGAATCTCCGCTGGATTGTAACAAGATCGCGTCGCCTCGTTTTCCGAAATGCCTGCGGCTCGATCGAAATTCAAAACGTTCGGGCAATGGCTGCGATGCCAGCGATGGGAACGATGCGTGTCTCCAGCGTGTCCTTAGGTCCGCGTGAATTCGCGACCGCGTCCGCGGCGGTCGTTAATCGCGCGTGCTGCTTTCGAGCTGTGCATCGCGATCGAAATAACGGAGCGCGACGTTCCTTTTTCCTCGAGGAAGAAGGAAAGAGAGAGAAAGAACAAGAGAGAGAGAGAGAGAGAGAGAGAAAGAGAGAGAGGGGGGAGAAAGAAGAGGACAACGGGTTCCTGGAGGAAGGGTTCGCGGTCCGGCTCGCGATTTTCCCTCGACCTCCTTTCCTCTGCACTCCTCGAAAACGCTACTCAGTCAGCCCCGTTAGCTTCCTTCCTTTCAACGTCGGCCAGCCGTCTCCGACAGCGAACGGGATTCACCCTGAAATCGCAGCAGAGCCGCGTGGAATCTACCTGCCTCGTCTCGTCAGCGAATTCCAAGGTTCAAGGTCGCGATAACCTTGAACGCCATGGCGTGTGAAGTCACACTGGGCGAGGCCTCCTTTATCAACGGCATTGCGCCAGATTCGTCGAACACGATAATTTTAAGGGAACATCGAAATCGCATTCATTATTTCTCATCAGTTCAAGGAAATATCTTGTCGTTATAGTCATTCGTCAAACGATTGCGTCAATTACATTGTTTTTCTCTGAATGTGCCCATTGTTTGCCGTCCTGTCGCGGCTGCGATAAGTTGTTCGCGCACAGATTCTGCCATTCTTATCGAAAAATACCGTAGAATTTCTAGTAGATTCAACTGTGCCTCTTCAATCGTTGCACCTTTTCCGGGTATCTGCCGCGGTATGTCTTCTAGTATGCTTATTCAAGTCGCCATTACGCAACGTAACGTGTCTTTCTTACGAAAACGTTGGCGTCTGCGATATTTAGAAGACCAGAAAGATATGTCCCGGTTGCATTTCTAATGCTTTGCACATTCCTGGGTTCGATCTTGTTGCATGGACAAACTTCGCAAATAAGTTCCTATATATTGATGTGTCCTGCAATTGATGGGCTCGGCGGCAAACGGACACATGCCATAATTTTATAATTTTATGGGAGAATATTGACATTGATCGTGATTTTCATAGAAAATGCGTTAGGAAACGCGATAAAATAAACATATTCTAAATGATCTATGAAATAGCTAGTAAGATTACTATTAAATTGTTTTTGCTACAAAATACCTTTTTTATTATTACAATTTTGATCGAATATTGCTAACGTCACCGAGATTTTATACAGGGTGTCCCAAAAATGTCTCGCAGTCCGAAAGTAGGGGATTCCTGAGGTCATTTGAAGCAACTTTTTCCTTAGCGAAAATGCAATCCGCGGCTTCGTTTACGAGTTATTAACGAAAAGCCGTGACCAATCAGAGGCGAGATCATTTGGCGCGAGACGGCCGAGCCAATGAGCGGAACTGGACTCCGTGCACTCGTTGGCTGGGCCGAGCTCGCCTCTTATTGGTCACGGTTTTTCGTTAATAACTCGTAAACGAAGCCTCGGAGAAAATTTTCGCAAAGGAAGAAGTTGCTTCAAATGACCTCGGGAACCTTCCATTTCCGGATTGCGAGACATTTTCGGGACACCCTGTATAATGCAATCCGGTGACAAGCGAATGATTTGACAACAATCGATTATGGAATTAATTGAACACTCAGCTAAACTAATAAAACCGAAGAAACAAATTTTTTTTAACACTGTTTCCTACCGAGCGCCCTAAATTGCAAGATGAAAACATCTATAGTGCCCCGTTTCCACTGTAACGAGGACCCCAATCTTGTGGGGCTCGAATTAGGCTTGATCAGGGACGATTTCGAAGACGACTCTACCCGACTGGTATTATTGCGCTTAGCGCACAGAGAGAGAGAGGATAGTGTACGGAGCTCGCGTTCGTCAGAGGAGACGCTGGGAAGCGGAATAAAGCGGCGCGCGGAGCGGCGCGGAGGAAGGCATGGCAATAAAACCGGTTGCCGTGTCCCTCGAGCCGTTTTCCTCGTTTCTTTCCTGAATACGACGAACCGAGAGAGCCGGTACTGTGCGACAATGAAACCCATCGTTCGAGCGTGGCTCGTTCCAGCTTGCTCTCCATTCTTTGAACCGTCGCGTCGCATCGACGCGGAGGCGTGGCCGCACTCAATTAATAAAACATTCGATAGCGCGGCCGAACACAGAACGGAATAATTCCGCTATTCTTTCCCATTAATCTCGCGGGCCCTAATCAAATTCGCTGCCGCTCCTCCGAAACGTTCGAATAGATTTTCAAGCAATCACCGAGCTTTCGAAATGAACTCGGAAAATGCGACGACTGGCGTTCGTCTCTGCCGAATTGTTAAACGAAGGTAACTGTGCTTTCCACTATTGACAAAGCAATGATCTAGTCGGTACGATTTACCTATTTATCCTATGTGCAACAGTTAGCTTTGCCGGGATCCGAGTCGTAGAATTCGACGGAAAAAAATGTCGCGGGAACGGCGCACCATGGCGAACGTTTCAATCGACGGGAACAGAGTCTCCGAATCAATTAAAAAAGAGAATCTTGTCCCCCGAGAGTGTAACACCAACAGCGAATCAAATCGAGATTGGATTTTGCAGCGCGCAGAGGTCTATCCGGTGGCCGATAAAAAGTCCGCATTAGATTGCGGTTCCTTCCTGCGCCGGAACTGAAACGCGAATGAAATACGAGGGAGCCTCCGTTTGGCGAAATTTCGCCGGAGCGGTGATCTAGACGAAGAAAATCGAAGGATAATTTCATCGGCGATCCCTCGCGCAGAGCCTCGGATACCCGGGCCTCGAAAGCGACCGTCAGCGGGAATGTCGTTTGATCGATTTTATCGGAGCCGGGTAAACATTTTATCGTCGAGATTATGAATGCGATCGACGTAAAAAGCGGCCGTGGTCTCTCAATTACCCAATTTCAGGGCCGATCGCATCTCTATCTCGCCGATAAAGGCGCGCCGATGCACGCGACGGTACATGTATCCCGATAGAAGCGAGCCTCGTTCGATGCGCGTGTCTCTAGACCGAGCACGAGACCGCGATACGCCCACGCGATTCTTATTGTTAGTGCTCGATGGAAACTGGAGCCTACGCGAGGCGCGAAATCTCAAGGAGGAAACTATTGTTCCGCTATTTTTATCATCGACACCGATGCACACACAGTCGCCGCGCACCGACGCCGGCCGATTTTCTCCCGAGAACTCGCCGCAATGATTTATCGATCCAGGTAAATCGCTCGCCTCGCGGATGTGCTTCCAGTATCGATCATACGCCGTTTCCCAAGGCGGACATTACGGTCGGTCTAGCCTAACCGATCATAATCGCTCTATGATACTATCTCGTTAATTACAATCAATCCGGCGTTGTGACCCGTTCTAAGACCGTACTTGGCATCGGGAGTCGTAAACACTTCATGGTTTTACATATTTAACCCTTAACTACTGCACCTATTACGACTTACGTAACCGCTATTAACGGTCTCATAAGCCGCTGATGTTTATAGCGTCGTTATTGGCATAAAATTGTTCTTACTCTCGCGCGTCGATCGTAAAGAGGCCGAAGTTCGATTCGGTGGAAGCAAATGTATTAAAAACGTTTCTTTCCCGACATTTCTTCTCGCAATTACGTATACGAATTACGAATAAATAGTGGTGTCTTTCGCACGGACCGGCAATAGCGGTCACGGTTTCATTCGGATAACCGAGCCGAGAACGATCATTTCTATGAACAAGTTTTCGTTTACGATCATTAGCCGTTTCCCGAGCGAAGTCTAATTGCTCCAATTTTATTTATTGCGACTGTCGAGCGACGTGTGTTGACAGAGACTTAATCTTACAGTGGTCAATTTTATAATTCCGCAATCAAGATAACGTCGATGCTGTCGACATAATTGCGCTCGTACTAATTGGACTTCGACTGTCGCAAATCTTGTAGCCTAACACCGCACAATGGACCGTAACGACGACAACCCTTGAAAATATTACTCGTTCGTTCTTTTCTTTTTCCTTTTGCCAGGCAATTCGAGCTTTCTGTTTGAGCCAAGATTAGCGGGAACGTGCGAATCTGTTTCGAAAGGAAACGATGGGAGAGAAAATGGAGTGGTATTTCACGTTTCCGTCGAAGTTCACGGCGGCCCATGTTAGCGAGAATGTGCGAAACTGTTCGGAAAGGGACTGATGGGGGCAGGGCGGGATAGCATTTCTCGTCTGAAACGAAGTTCGCGGTGGTGTTAAACAGCCGGTGACGTCACCGATTACATCAGTTCGAGCGTGGAATCGGTATTGTGTCATGCTTGTCCTCGTGTGTTGCGGACATTCGGCCGGCTTTAGAATAAATTCGCCAATAACGGGGAACGTTTCCAGGGAATGTTTTCGTTCGAAGAACCGAGATTCGGGCCGTGCCCGAATTATTTTCAGACTCGTTCGTTATTCGATGTATCGCGGCGTGGCCTGTGCACACAGGGCACGGTATCGAATCGATACCATCGGCCAATCGATGCCTCGATAAACGAGGAATCGCCGTGAGAAAGTAAATCGAAAAGGCGACTGTAATTTTCTGGCGCGCCTCGTGCACGGAAAAAATTCTGCACCGAGCTTCTGGGCCGACCTGCTGTTGCATAGAAATGCGTTCGTGCATTCGTTTCTTATCTGTTTACCCTAGTTTCGCTTCGCACTTGGTTCTCCTTCTAATTGTCGAACCGTGCTTTGCGCTTACACGATTCCGCGTGAGCCGTGCGTTGTCCATACCTCGGGCATAATAACTGGTCGGCGATCGAATAGATCTAACAGAAATGTTGTATTATTTTCGATTATTTTCAGAATATTTTCAACGTTGCGTTACGAACTATTTCTTTATTGCCGATAGAATGAACATCGACTGTATCGCGAACAATTACAATTATCTGTTCGACATTGTCCGCAACGACTTGTTGCCATTTATCAGGCAATTCAAGAACGATGAGTCGATAGCGTCGCACGCGATGTTAATATTTATCGTTGCAAATGACCCTATATGCTTTAGAAATGTGAGCGAGCCGGTAAGTGCGCGAGGATTCAGCCTTCGTCAATAAAAAATTTCGGGAATATTCCGTCGCGGAGCTCGGTCGATCGCGCTTTATCGGATGAACAACCGTTACCGGCGGAAATAAAACTCTACTGGATTCAGATGTTCCTCGAAGTAGGTCCGTAATGACCGTAATGTTCCAGACACATCCGCGGATTCGACGCGAAGACATTAAATAGAGCTTGGCGAACTTGCCCGTCCGTTACTTGCCGTTTCTACTTGTTGCGTCGACGGTTTTTCGTCGGCGATTCGTTCGGAAACGCGGTTCCGTATCGGCGCGATGCTAATATTAATTTTACGAGCGCGATGCTACAGCGGGCGAATTGCTCCGTGGAAAATTAGTCGGACAAAGTAGAACGAATTCTCACGAGCACGGGCGATTAGTAGAGACGGTCGTAAATGGTCGGACAGGCTGTTCCTTTGGGGAAAAAACGATTTAATTAACGCTCAAGTGGACCAGCGGACTCACGGTTGTGCTAAAAAACGTTGATACTTTTTTAACGATCGTCGTCGCGGCTGCTCGATGATTCGGATAAATTCGCATTACCGAAAATTACGGTTGCCGTTTATGTTCCGTAATTGATTAGCTGCGACAGACGCACGCCCGCGCCATCGTTATTCTAATTGTCCGGCGCGTTAGCCGGCGGGCATCGATACGATTTTAATGATAGCGCGCGCAATTAAGATGAATTACTGTTGTTATTGTTTCTGATAGCGGGACACCCTGTATAGCCAGCGACAGCGTCACAGAATACGCACGTGGAGAGCGTCCAATCAATAACGAGCGGTTCTTTCCTCGGGCAGTACCTTCGAAAACAATGTTCGCGGGGGAATATCGTTAGCCTCGACGCTTATCTTCGCCGATTAACGATTGCCCGACCGAGTTCTGCCACCGCGGCGTATCTGTTCGCGATTCCTTGTCGATACATGCCGTTCTTACCAATAAATTACCGGGAAAACAAATTGAGAATTATCGGTGCGTCGAGGAACGTTCGTTCAATCACAGGCTGCAACGAAATTTTGAACAGCAGTGTCTCGAGTAGGGGAACCTTCCGGCTTTATGGCATTATCACAGACAACAGTGCTCCAGAATCGAATCCGTGCAACATATGAGCCGTTTATTTTGAAAGTGGCATAAGTCACTTTTTCAAAAAAAATCGAGTTAATGGTAACACTAATTACAATTGAACGGTATCTTTTCATTTAAAAAAGAAAGTGACTTATGCCACTTTCAAAATAAACGGCTCATATTGCGTATGTGCTCACTCGATTTGCACATCAAATGCCTTATTATCACCATAATTACTTTATTTTGTTACACTGTCCTATTCATGAACACGTCATTTAAACAACGTCTTAGCGGAAAGATTAACGCTTATTACACTCGCGCGAGCGTTTGCGCGGTGAAATTCGGTTAGGTAACGAGATCGGACGCTTGTAGCACGAACGTCACGGTGGTAGTACGCGTTACAACTTCATCGCCTCGTGTAACGATTCTTTAAATTACGGGTTGCGTGAAAAATTACTTGGCGGAAGAATTATCGGTGCTCGGCCTTCTTTATACAGCGTTTATGCATTCGTAAACGATTACGTTATCGCAAAAAAATGTACAGTTTGTACGTAGGAGGGACTCTGTCTGGTCAAGGCACATTTTTGAATTTTTTACGCACGGTGCAATAATATTTAAAATTTAAAAATTCGTTCGGTTGATAAATGTTAAAATTGGCGGCATTTGTCGAATTTCAAGAAAATCGTCCGATGAAATGAAGAGAACGCGTACAAATTTGTAATTACTACGAGTTTTGTTACTGCAGGTACTACAACAAAAGAAACAGTTTGATTATCGCTTTTTTTCCTATTGATTTTTCAATATTACGAGATTAAAAGAATATGAAAAATAAACAGTTCTAATACGAGCTGTAGGCATAGGTATGCCGAGTGTGCATCTAAATTATAAAAGAAATTGGTTAAGTAGATTTTGAGATGTCATGGTCACCGTTTTGAAAAAGAAAGCTTCCGGAAAAAAACACAAATTAACACAACTTTGTTAATTTCTAGAATTCCGACGTAAGGTTTCGTTGGCCTATTTTTGCACCTGTATTCTTCAACCTACATTCCTCAAAAAGGTATAATACAAAAAATCGAGTTTTTCAAAGGTCCACACTAGAACAACCGCTCGAAGTATAATAGAACTAATTCTGGTTTTCTGGACTCGATGCGTTCGTCGTAAACGAGGCGATTATCTGAATTTCCATGATAGCGTTATCGGTGCCTATTGGTTATTGTTCTTCAAATTTTTGTCGGCGAATGACCGACGGGAATCGTTAGCGATGCGACGAAACTAATGCACGGTGTTCGACGTATGACCGTCGCAATTGGTGCAACACGCTACGGTAAAAACAACGTTTCATTATCTAATGGGCGTTATCGGCGCGAAAGCCGCGTCGCATAAAAATTCCATAAGTTGCATAAACGAATTCCTAAGGTTACGCCCGTCCCGTTACCGTCACCGCGACCGATTTATCAGTAATTCGCTATCGTGGAAATTCGAGACCTACCTGCCAGACTTCCCAGTTCCGCGAACGGAACTAACCACGTTTCTAGGTAAAACGATTCCATTCGACAGAAAACGATACCGCACGCTGCAGACTTTCTGGGGGGGGGGGGCAGGCGCGAAGCAGTGAAAGCTTTCGAAGAATTCATAACTAACGAACCTTTGTGATAGGTTCTTTCACGGAGTATGTAAATGGAGTCCGATCCTTCTAAATAATAGTCTTGGAACGATCATGTTTGCCGAAATGACTTGTTAACTTTTTGTGTATTTTTAGTGTACTTTTAGTGCTATTGTTCATTAGTTCGATCACGAGTAGAATACTGTTGCATTGTATGAGTGGGTTACAGTCATGGTGGCGCAAGTCACATTTTTCTCATCGTTAGAAACAAGGATCGTTATTGTTTATTAACGCGTGTTCCCTGGCCCAATCTATTGTTAAGTTAATTTAGAGCTAAGTTAACTTACCGTAACTTTAGAATTTATTTCACTTGCCTTTTTAACATTTTGGCATCTATAGATTGTATTTTAAAACGCAAGTCGAAGTTGGTGTCCCATTCATATGGTGTCCATATCACAGACAACAGTGCTCCAGAATCGAATCCGTGCAACATATGAGCCGTTTATTTTGAAAGTGGCATAAGTCACTTTTTCAAAAAAAATCGAGTTAATGGTAACACTAATTACAATTGAACGGTATCTTTTCATTTAAAAAAGAAAGTGACTTATGCCACTTTCAAAATAAACGGCTCATATTGCGTATGTGCTCACTCGATTTGCACATCAAATGCCTTATTATCACCATAATTACTTTATTTTGTTACACTGTCCTATTCATGAACACGCCATTGTTCCGTTCAACGCAATCAATAGATGAATGGGACAAAATGCACTTTTCAAAACGTAGGAGAATCTCATCGACGCTATGTATTCTTGTAGTAAAAGAACTTAACTTTCGAGCGTTTCGAACTAGAACTGGATAAGCCGTTTTTTATCTTTTCTGTTATCTTGTTTTAAACAAAAATGTCTCATTCCTGGCAGTTCTCGCTTAGAGCAGCCGCAAAATTGAAGGCACGAGTTCACGCGAAAATGCTACAAATTCGAATATTACCGAAAACATTGGAATTTCCGGAATCTACCACAGATTTGAAGATTCAAATTTTACAACGACCTCCTGATATCGATAATCGATAGAGCGTAACACATGCCTAGACGAGGCAAATTTCAATAGCTCGAAGTTATTGCTACCTGCGAAGTTTCTCGTCGAAACCATCGGCCGCAATACCGTAACTCAGGTAACTCGGCTCACAATGGCCGAGGGACAGAAAAATAGAAAGCTTGGTGAACAGACTTCGCAGACCATCCTTGTTTAATGCCTCGATATATTCGAAGGAAAATCGTTCGCACCTCCCACGGTTTCCCATCGACGCTCTTGACTATTTCCGACCTAAGGCGTAAATCTCACGAAAATAGTCAAGATCCTCTTCTGGGATCGAAGCGGTTACGCGTCGGGGCCGCTCGTGATATCTCTAAAACAGACTCGAATTCTGTTTGGGAATCGCACGTACGAAATTACAGTCGCCCGACAGTCTGGAATGCGACCGAATCGATTCGCTCGCGACGAATGGGACGGGACGAAGTTTCGCTTCGCTTTTCCGTTTCGCGAATTATCCGAGCTCCGTGCTCTGGCATCCTACTCTGCAATCATGCAAAATTCAATCAATTAGTCCTCGATCGTCCCACGATTGATTCTTATGCGCAACTTCGTTCGAATCCGTTATTCGGAACAGATGAGTTGCCTTTTATTCGTTATCGTTGTTCGGTGACATTTCATTTTCTACGCAATTCTGTTATTCCAGTTTCATTCGTCGCTTTGTTTAACTGGCTTACGAAGATCATTTTGTATTGTAATACGGTCGAGTCCGGTTATCGCGTCTCACCGCTTTATAATTCATACGTAGGCTCATCTCGCAATTAGAATAAGTCGACCGATTAGATAAGGAACCGGTAACATGATCTTCGTTCTCATGGCGATGCGTGGGTACGCTTATGCTCGTCACTGTGTGCACGAATTTCTTTATTCCTTTCCATGAATAAAAATACGATTGTTCGAATACATCGTACCCGGTTTTTGTTGATGATTTTTTGTTAATTTTTGCTTGTAACGACGTAACATCGCTGTATTATTTAACAAACTGAACGTTACCGTGGTAACTATCCCGCGGTAAATTTACCTTGTTAGTTTCGCTCGCATTAATTATTGACCTCGATATCGTTAGAATATTCGGGATCGGTATTCGGCATTCAACGTGCTAATCTCGCGCACACTTGTCAGTTCCAACAAAGGAATCCTGATCGATTGACTATTGTCTCGATTTGACACCGCGAGACGAATGAAGATGAACGACGGGTCGTCTAGCTGCGTAACGTCATCCTCCGCCGCGTCGTCCTCGGAATTGACGCGAGTCTCAAGGCCGGCGTCCGATAGATTAGAAATTGGTTTTTCGCGTGGGTCAGAAGCGTGTCGGGTCAATTTCTTCGTCCCTGTTGGAGACGTAGGAACGCATTCGCACGGTGTCGTTCGTTGAAGGTGTAATGGTCGGGGACACGCGGGTCAAACGGGCCACGGTTCAACGATCCCTATCTCGCTGGTGAAAAATTGCGTAACGTTGACCTCTTGGATAATGTCTGGGTCGAGTTTGATCACCCTCCGTTTATACATCGATCTGTACGTGCGTATGCTGGCCGGAGCATAGAAACGGTGTCGCGTCACTGGAGTCGAAAGAGGCCTTGAAACAGCATCAACGCGTTCGTCTGTGCAAGGTGGTGTCGCGTCGCAACAGGGGCGGTTCTACGGGGTGGTTTACGCAACTCGGGGCCGTCGTAACGTTTCTTTTCCTGGCGCAATTACATCGCGGAGAACAAATGTTACGAAACGAGTGACGGAAGCCGAGCGTTCGCAAGGACTTCGAAGAAGCATTCTCCAAGATAACTGTTGGGGTGACGAATGCCAGATACACCGCGCGTGCCACGTGGGCGACGGAATCGTGAATAGACCGAAACCGTTTCGATTTGCATTTTCCTTATCCCCGAGGTCGCGTGACGCGCCTCCTCTTCTACGGCAACGATAGCCAGCATTGTTATTACATGCTCAAGGATGAACAGTTAACGGTGCACAAAGGAGCCTGCGATTTTTTCGCTCCTGTCGCTCGAAGCGAATGGTCGCGCGATCCTTGATCATTGTACCTGAAGAAATATTACCTGAACGCATCGACGACTCTGTAATCTTCGAGAACTCGGAAATCGGCAGTTTCGAAATGAATCTCGTTACAGTAGATCCTCGGTTATCAGGAACGATTTGTAAGCAACGCTATTTATTGTAAAAACCAGTATAAATTCAATCAAGTTTACGTTCTTATGATCGGTTCGGATAATCGAGGATAGCTACGAAAATCATAACATAAAATGTGTAACAAGAAATAAGAAGGAAAAAGCAGCAAGAGCAAAAAATATAGATGATATGGTTTATTATTTTAGTAACAAAAATCGCAGATGAGCATGCAACTAGGATAGCAGTCAACATTTTACAGTAAAATCTAATAATTGCAAGAAAGAATAAGCTCGTATTAGGAGACATTTTCATTCTTCCCTATACTTGCGTAGGTGTTCGGTTTTATACCATGCTATAGTCTCCCTTTTGTCCCGCGTGAGGTGATTTAGTAAACATGTAATATTCACGCTTCGGCATGATATAAAAAACTAGGCAATACCTTGAAATACAGTTTAAGGGCTATAGAATCTAATGACGTGCTTGCCATTGTTAATATTAAACATGGAAGTTAAAAAAAGACGGATGAAACGCCGGTAAAATATCGAACTACGTCGTCGTAAATTTTTCAAACACTTTAACTTAAAAAAGAAACAACATGCGCACGGCATTACAGTTGATTACAAAGTTGCTGCAGATTAGATATAATTCAGTCATAAATAACAATGTATGCACCATTTTAAAACACGGAAATGGTTTTAATTACTTATTCTTACTTCGAACAAAGGAAACAAAACTACGAACATTTTGAACATATAAATTATTCATATCGTTGAGTAATATTACGCTCGGTCCGATGTCACACGATGTGTCATTCGCTGCTCTTGTCTTAGAAAAACGATGTTTGTTCCAAATGTTTTCACATGCATTATACAGGATGTCCCAAAAATGTCTCACAAACCAAAAGTGGCGGGTTCCTCAGGCCATTTGAAGCAACTTTTTCCTTTGCGTAAATTTTCTCCGAGGCTTCATTTACGAGTTATTAACGAAAAACAATGACCAATGAGAGGCGAGCTCAGCTGGCGCGAGGCGACCGAGCCAATGAGCGGAACTGGGCTTCGTGCGCTGGTTGGCTGGGCCGCCTCGCGTCAGCCGTACTCGATTCTTATTGGTCACTGTTTTTCGTTAATAACTCGTTAACGGTGCCCCGGAGAACATTTTTGTAAAGGAAGAAGTTGCTTCAAATGATCCGAGGAACCCGCCATTTCCGGATTGCGAGACATTTTTGGGGCACCCCGTAGAATAGCAGAAATTTAGAATAGATGCAGTCTCTGCGCGAAGTCGCTCATAAAGCCCCGTATTCCAAAGCTCCGATGTCGTCGCTTCGCCGTCCCTTTGTCGGACTTCCCAGTAATACCGAGTAACGAAGTCATCTAGATAGCTTTGACGTCACCAGTCAGTGGTAACAGCCTGTATCTGATCAGCCCCGGAAACGTGAATCGAATCGAATCGAAGCGTTCGCGTAGGTGGACAGGGAAGCGATCGTCCTCCCTCAGAATGCAGAAAGCATTCCCGAACAATTTCAGGTTCTTTTGTCGCGCGGCAATTTCCCGTCGTCCGCTGGAACGTTCTTTCGATAGGTTCGCCGAAAGGGATCGAGATCGAGCACGAGATGCTTCGAGCAGGCCTCGTCGGGGTTCGATAATGCAACTGTCGGGCGGGGGAAAAATGCTGGGCAGATGATGCCCGATACGATGCAGCCCCGCGATCGACAACCTCGTGACACGCTGCGAGAACCGTTTTCGAGGAGATGCCTCGCGCAGCCACGATGCACCGGCGAGAAACGCGCATCATAATTGCATCCACGAATTATAGGGACGGGAATCGAACGGAAATTTCGTTATCTTGTTAAGGGTTGCGACCGAGCGCAGACAATCGGACGCGACGCGATTGTTTACAACGAAGCGTTCGGTTCGAGTTTAGTACAATGGGCCAATTGTACAATTAATTCGATCGGAGGAGTCCTGCAGCGAATTCGAAAAATATTGCTGCAACCTTGGCTTTCGTTAGGCCTCCGTCGAATCTAATCTAGCAATTCGTCGCAGTTTTTACAAGCGACGCGCGTTACGGGCGTGTGAAATTGGTGGTTTGGTTATCGGTGACGTCAGCGACTTTCCAGTTACAGATAGCAAGGTATGCATAGCATAGTTTGTACATCTCATGGTATCGACGATAAAATTTAATAAATATACTGTGCCGACCAAAAGAGTCGCGTGTGTACCCGAGCAAAATATACCGAACCTGATCGACGCAGTTTGATAAACTCCCGGAAAGAAATTAGAAAAATTTCGTAAAACCCGATACAGTATCGGGTAAGTAAGTATAGTAATCTCTATTTCTATTCCTATTTCTTCTTCCTTCTCTCTCTCTCTCTCTCTCTCTCTCTCTTAAATATTTCAAATTACAGTAATGTCTCCCTAATTGACGCTCATATTGTCCACAAAAATCGGCAATTTTGGAAGATGATCCTTGCGAATTCCATCCTTGCAACTCGTTTTTATAGTTGCCGATTTACAACAGTTATAAAAACGAGCTACAAGGCTCGAACAATCGTAGCTTCTCTTCCCAAATTGTCCATTTTTGTGGACAATCTGAGCGTCAGTTACGGAGACATTACTGTAATTTGAAAATAATAATTAATATTTGAAATATATTTGCACTCGGAGCTATTTCAACTGTAAATCTAGAATAATTTTTCTGGCTTATAGTACTTTTATTTTATACGACAAAGTGCATTTTATGCATATGAAATTGACTCTTGTGACTCACTTAACAATTATTTAAATCTAAATTTTGTTAATATAAAAATTATCTTAGAACGTGATATAACAAATTTTAATGGCGCCTCAGAGTCACCACTCGAGTGCAAACGGTTAAGAAGGAGAAGAAGAAATATATATATATATATAAGAATAGAAATAGAGATTTATCACAAATATTAAGAAAACATTTTCTCAAGCGTAGCCGACACGGATATATCTGAGATGGTTGAGCGAAATCGGAGCGATTTCATGGAGGAAAAACCGTAGCACTTATTCTTCTTCTGCGTAGAAATAAGAGATGAAGCATAATACATAGAATTGCTGCATATGCATTCGAGATCGGTGGCTTAGGATGGCTACGTCGATGATACAGTTCGCTTGATTGCAGGGAAGACGACAGGTATGCAAAGGTGGCGTGGAAAGACGTGAAGGTCGGCGACCTGGTTCACCTATCGAACAACGAACTGGTGCCGGCCGACGTGTTGCTTTTGCGGAGCAGCGATCCTCAGGGCTTAGCATACATCGATAGCTGCAACCTCGACGGCGAGACCAACCTGAAGCAGCGACAGGTGGTCAGGGGATTCGTCGATCTCCAGGACACGTTCCAGCCGGCCAAATTCCGCTCGGTGATCGAGGTCGATCAGCCGAGCACTAGGATCTATAGGTAACGCGCAATCGTCACGAGCTAAGCTCCTTTCCACGTCGACGGGCGAGACGTTGACAAAGAGAACCTTTCAGGTTTCACGGAGCCGTGGTTCACCCGAACGGCGGCAGAGTACCTGTTTCTACGGAAAACCTTTTACTCAGGGAGTGTTTGCTGAAAAACACCGACTTCGTGGAGGGCATAGTGATTTACGCCGGCCACGAGACCAAGGCGATGCTGAACAATGGCGGGCCGAGGTACAAGGTATGTCGGGACTGCATAATTGCCGAGACACCGGCGAAACCCGTCGAATTACAGGGATTCTGAAATAACGGAAACGTGCTCGGAGAAAAGCCGTGCATCGCGTTCTTTAAATTAACGCGAAAGTGAAACTACTTTGTTTCGCCTTAAAGGAACGCGTCGATTGAAAGAGTTCTACAACGAAACTGCTATTTTCCCAGCGTTCCAGGCTGGAAAAACAGATGAACAGGGACGTGATCTGGTGCGTGGTGATCCTGCTGCTCCTGTGCGTGATGGGCGCGATCGGCTGCCGATTATGGTTGTCCGGCTACTCGGGATTATCGTTCGTCCCGTTCATCCCGGTCCTCCAGGACCCCGGCTACGAGAGCATGCTGACGTTCTGGACGTTCGTGATAATCATGCAGGTGATGATCCCGTTGAGCCTGTACGTGACGATTGAGATGGCGAAAGTGGGCCAGGTGTACCACATCGGGCATGACGCGGCGTTGTACGACACGGAGACGGATCGTCCCGCCGAATGCCGGGCGCTCAACATCACGGAGGAATTGGGTCAGGTGAGGGCGGATTGATCGGGCTGGCACGCGCTATATGGATCGAGTAGCGATCCTTTATTTCATAGTTTACCGTCGTGGACGAGAAGACGGCCGATTCGAGGAGACGGCCGCACGCTTCGCCGTAATCCGCGAGCACGAGAACCGAATCCTTGTCCCCGTTGTTCGCGCGTTACTCGTTAACGGAGGATTTTTCCAAGATTCTTATAAATAATCTCGATAGATCGTGGATTCTTAGAAATTTATAGTAACTTCTTGGAACTTGTATTAGCTATAATATTAGCTACTTTTCCAAGTTTTGCGTCAGCGGAGGATTTTTCCAAGATCCTTATAAATAATCTCGATAGATCGTGGATTCTTAGAAATTTATATTAATTTCTTGGAACTTGTATTAGCTATAATATTAGCTTCGTTTTCAAGTTTTGCGAATAGACACTTAGCCCTTTGCACTCGAGACTATTTCAACTTCAAAATGAAGATATTTATTTGAATCTTATAGTATTTCCATTTGGTATGATTGTTTTTATTTCATACATATGAAATTGAACGTGTATATTATTGTCTATTATTTGACAATTTTTCGAACACAGACAAATTTAATAATATCAAAATTCTTTTCAAAATAGTGTAGCAATTTTTAGCGTCACCTTAGGGTCGCCACTCGAGTGCAAAGAGTTAAAAGTATTCTACAGATTCGGAGAATCACTAGACGATGATTGAAATTGATTGTACGGTTTATTTCTTTAAATTTGTGGTAAATTTGATTAAAAGACGGTTTGTAAACGTAGATAAAGGATCGGGTCAACAATGTGTGACAAACTCTGAAATTGACGAACGACAGATAAGGGATTTTTCTACAATGCACAGTTGATTGAACCAACTAATCTTGATAAAACTAGAATCTATTACAATCGCTTGACCAATGTGCATTGCCTTTCGATAACGACGAGATCGCATTTCTCGAGATATTGCATGATTTTTATCGCGATATAATCCTAACTAAATAGAAATAACAACAGTTACAATATAGTTACAATAACAGCACCTTGCCGCTTTCAATAATCGTTAAATGAAAAATCAGAAATCATTTTGTCGAGTTTGGTTTTGTCAAACGCTAGCAGCAGGGCTTTGAATGAACCTTTAGTCGAATAATTCGAGACAAATAGTGCATCGGAAACGAATGGTCCCGGCAGGTTCAGTACGTGTTCTCGGACAAGACTGGGACGCTGACGGAGAACAAAATGCTGTTCAGACGTTGCGCGGTGGGTGGCCAGGACTATTCTCACACAGGTGAGGGCGAGAATTTGATGCCCTCCTCCAGACTGAAGGAGGATCTGCTGATCAGCACGTTCCGACACAATCTGCAGGAGCTGCTGGTCGTGCTGGCCATATGCAACACCGTTGTGGTAAACTCGCAACCTCACTACGACACCATGAACTCGAGCGGGGTGATCGAAGAGCCGCAGAAGAACGGCGACGAGACAGGAAGGTTCGTACAGGGGGTGTCCCTTCATTCGGATCGATTCGCGTACGAATCGATTACTCACACGAACCCCTCCGCCTTTCAGGTACACGAGAATGATAGAGGCTAGGAGTTTGACCCCTTCGCCTGTCATTCCGTTGGCCACGTTCTCGCACCCGGCCAACAACATCGAGGACAACGTGTCCTCCATATCCTCCATGGTCGAGATGGAGTCTGTCCTGAACCACTCCACCAAGCCCTTCAGTAAAGTACCAAGGTATTTTCTAATCCTCTTTCGTAAATAAATAAATTCACCATCGCGAGGAATCGAGCGAGAACAGCTTTATCTCGACGATCTAGAGCAAGCAAGTTTAAACATTTATTCGAAGCTGTGGCTGTGGCTTTCGACTGGTCGTTGAAAATAATCGTACGTTGAGGGAATAAATGATATCGAAGAATGGCAAGAAGATGCCATTCGAGTTCCTAGAGACTGCGAGGACGTTCAAGTCTAATCAAAATTATAGACGCATAATAGTCACAGGGAGCCAAAGCGGAAATGGATTCGAAGCTGCGCGCTGGTAGATATCGTTAAAAATCTACACCTTGAGAGGACATATGACATCAAAGAATGGTAAAAATTTGTCGTTCGTGTTTCTAAAAGCTTCGAGAGTCTAAACAGAACTGCAGATACATACTAGTCGCAAAGTAAAAGATTTTTCTTCATAAGAAAGATCATGACAGTTTAGCCCAGGCAAGTTGAAAAATTGATTTCAAGCAACAAACTAATAAATATCGTTAGAGACAATCGTACATTGAGAAACCAAACAACATCGAATAAAACTAAATATTCATTGCACATATTCGATACTAAGCAGAAAATACTAAGCTAGCTTCTAAAATGAGGCTATTGTCCCTAGAGCAGGGGTGTGTCAAACTCAAAAGCTAACTTGGGCCAAATAAACAATGCTTAACTTTAGGTGCGCCGCAAAAAAGAAATCAATGTTCATAGAAACAAATATTTTTATTTTGACTAGTACATTGTAATAAACATATATAAAGTTAAATTATTGTTTACGTCCTGATACTTGACATCGCTTCTCTGATACTATCTTTCCTATTTCGGGAGAGATTTTATTGGCCGAGACTACTTTCAAAATTTCTAATTCACATTTCTATTTTATTTTTACTTTGCGTTGGATATATTGACTGGGCCGCAAAAACGTTCATCTCGGGCCCCGAGTTTGACACCCCTGCCCTAGAGCATCTTTCTTCGTTATTAGGAGTTAATTAGTGGTTCCGACGGTTGCAGGCCGAAATTCCTGAACGTGACGTCCATACCGAGCCTGGGAATGGGACTGCTGGGACGAAAACTGTCGCCGAACGGCGCCCAGAAGAGGCGCAGCCCGCTCAGTCCCGTTATCGACGCTGCCAGGAAGAACGGAGACGAATTGCTACCCGCTGCTGCGATCTACGAAGCGGAAAGCCCGGATGAGCTCGCGCTGGTGAACGCGGCCCGCGCGTACAACGTGAAACTGTTAAAACGCACGGCGCGCAGCGCGATCGTGTGCCTGCCGGATAAATCTATCCTCACTTTCGAAATACTTCACGTAAGCTCGTCATGGACTGCCGCACTTATGCTGCTTGCTCCTGCCGAGCGTCACTTTCTCCGAAGATTACGCTGTCCGACGAATTTGTACCTTTCTTTCACGCTGCCGTGACCAAATGATGATGCTCGTGTATCCCCGCCGGCACGAGCTGCTGAGAAATTCCGTGGCCGTTGCGGATTGCCGTAATTCATTTAGACTCCATCTCTGACAAGTCCATTCTCTTCCCCTCGTTTCAACTATTCCAAAATGAATCGGAGCATTAGAAGTCAGCATCAGTCAGTTTATTTCTAATCTTTTATGACCGATGCAGATAGCAATGAAAAATGAATTAGAATGCCAGGAGTTAGCAGCATTCACACTACGACGATATTCAGTATTATTATACTGATAGCCAACGCGTCTTGCAGGTGCTGCCTTTCGACTCGAACAGAAAGTGCATGTCGATCCTCGTGCGACATCCGCTGACGAACGAGCTGATACTGTACTGCAAAGGCGCGGACACCACGATCTTCTCGTCGCTGACTCCTCAGGAGGAGAGTTCCGCTACCACGTTGAAGATTCGTCAGCACTTGCAGTCGTACGCGCGGCAAGGTCTCCGAACTTTGGTGATGGCGAAAAAATCTCTGACTGCGCAGGAATACGAGACCTGGCGGCAAGCGCATACCGAGGCTGAGCTGGCGATGGAGAACCGTGAGCATCGTATCAAGGACTCTTACGCCGTCCTTGAGTCGCACCTGACGTTGCTGGGGGCGACCGGGATCGAGGACAAGCTGCAGGCCGGAGTGCCGGAAACTATGGCCAATCTGGTGGCCGCAGGAATTGTGGTTTGGGTTCTCACAGGTATCTACACAATCTTGAGAGATTTTTAAGGTCTCCGTGTAGCTAACGGATCGTTTCTGTCGGAAGGGGACAAGCCGGAGACTGCGGTGAACATTGCATATTCGGCGCGGCTTTTCTCGCCGGCGATGCAGTTGCTATGGCTGCAGGCGCGATCCAAGACGGTCGCTGAGACTTTGATACGTGGCTACCTCGAGTCTGCTAAAAGGGACAGCATGATTCGCGGGAATGACTGGCGAGACATCAGGGAGAACGTGATATTAAACCGAGACGTTGCTGAGAACGATGCGCACAGGATAGACAGTCCCTGGCCGAAACAACGGGCACTGGTCGTCGATGGGAAAACTCTGACTGTCATCTTGGACCCACGGTCAGGATTGATCGGATCGTTTCTCGAATTGACGAAGATGTGTACCAGCGTGTTGGCTTGCCGAGCGACGCCTCTGCAGAAGGTACATTTGAATAGCTTCGGTATTGTACAGCTTGTCCGTGACACGGAACTGAAACGTCTTGTCGCATTCCAGGCATACATAGTGCGAATTGTGAAGGAACAGCTGGGAATGAGAACCCTGGCGATAGGGGACGGTGCGAACGACGTTAGTATGATACAAACCGCGGACGTGGGAGTCGGTATCTCGGGAAACGAAGGTACACAAGCCGTCATGGCCGCAGACTTCGCCATCTCACGATTCTCGATGCTTAGCAGGCTTCTACTGTTGCACGGGCACTGGTGTTACGATCGCCTGTCCAGGATGATTTTGTACTTTTTCCACAAAAACGCCACCTTCGTCTTCCTTGTGTTCTGGTTCCAGGTATAACATACTGCACGCATATTTTGTAGTAGCATAGACTGAACGTGCGAAGTTGATATTTGTGGGAGGAGTCAGCGAAAATGGGCGGAGCTAATCGAAGGGGCTTGCCGCGAGAAATTAATGAGAATCGGTGGAAGGAGCTAGGGAAAGTAGATATGCCGCATTAAGTCGATTTATCACGAGAAACTAAAGATAGTTTGTGAAAGGACTTGAGCAGACTTGAGAGTACCGACTGCGGGAGACCAATGAAAATTCGTGGGAGGAGCTAGGATGAATAGGTGTAGCAAACTAGAAGGAGTTATCGCGAGAGAGTAAAGGTACTAAGTATGAGCTAGGAAAATGGGAAAAGTAAAGTGAGGAGACTTATCGCGAGAGGTCAGTGAAGATCAGTGGGAGGGGCTAGAAGAAAGTTGTGAGCTCTGACTCCGCCCTGTTCCGCCCATTTCCTCTTTGTTATTCGCGCCGCGAACGATAACTTTGCTCAGTAGAACAATTGATTGTTTTTCGCAGCTGTATTGCGGCTTCACCGGATCAGTGATGGTGGACCAGATTTACCTAATGCTGTACAACCTGATGTTCACGTCGATGCCACCCCTTGCGTTGGGCGTGTACGACCGAATTGCCTCGCCAGCTGTTCTAATGGCAATGCCTCCACTGTACAAAAGAGGACGTCTCGGACTGGTCTACCAGTCGTACTCGTTTTGGCTAACGATCGCCGATGCTTTGTATCAAAGTATCGTTATCTTTTTCATAAATCACTCCGTTAGTATATAGTCTTGTCATCCTCCAAGAGCCTCGAGGCCATCGAGAAGATCTCTAACTAGTGTTTGGTTCGATTCAGGTGTACTATGACACGGCTATAGACATATGGGAATTCGGAACCACCGTGATGTCGTGCTGCATCGTCGTCATGCTTGCCCACGTTGCCATAGAGACGCGATCATGGGTAATTCAACGTTTCTTCATTTTTTTTTTTTCAAATTGATCTTGTAACTAGACAGCTCACCGTATGATTTTCCAGACTGTAATCCACGTGCTAGCTATACTGGGATCCATGGGTGTGTTCTTTGGATTCTGCTTGATTTACAATGTGGTGTGCGTGAACTGCATGGGCCTACTTTGCTCATATTGGGTGATGGAGATGGCTGTCATGAGGCATACGTACTGGCTCACGTTGATGCTCACCTGTGTTCTGGCATTGCTACCAAGGTACGTTGCCGTTTCTACGCACTGAAAGGCAGACCATCAAAATTCCATGCATAATCGTTGCCGTTGTTCTCTCTCTCTCTCTCTCTTTGCCCAGGCTACTGTACAAAACCATAAAGTCGACCGTATCGCCGGACTTCGCGCAAAACGCCACGTTCAAGGCGCCGTTGAAAGCCGGAAGCCATCGACAGCGGATCGCCGAGAGGAGCGGGAATAATTTCATCGCC
Source organism: Megalopta genalis (assembly GCF_051020955.1). Lineage (NCBI taxonomy): Eukaryota > Metazoa > Arthropoda > Insecta > Hymenoptera > Halictidae > Megalopta > Megalopta genalis. The sequence goes on along the minus strand of NC_135015.1, from coordinate 13,051,945 downwards.
GGCTGGTCTCGCTCGACCCAACACGCCACGATCAGGTACCCGTTAATTGCATTCATAGGAACCACGAATCGTTGGAGGCTAAACAACCGTTCTGGTCACACGTCGGCTGACTCCGTTTCCCGTGTTTTAGGACCGGAAGCAAAGACGATGCGTTGACGACCATCGTTGCATGACACACCCTGAAACGTCCGACAAGACTGTCAGCGCTTGGTAGCAGATCAACCGATGCTTTCGAGCTCGTCGCTACGGCCGAGACCTTGAGCAGAGGAACGGCGTCCATCGCCGTGTTTCAACCGTGTACTGTTCCTAAGGTTCGAAGAAGTATTGCTAGGAGGTTTACGTTAATTTTAGTGTGCATTCTCGGTTCGAACGGGAACCAGTTTCGCCGGATCGGGAGCATGTCGTTCGATTGATATAATGTCGTCGTTTACCGTCGATCGGTGCCGATTAGTGTCTTTTTAGTTGAATCGAGTGGCTTTACATTTCCGACTACTGTTGTTCGTTGCATTTGATGGCTGTGACTTTTAGGGACCAAGACTGTTTAGTCCGTTAGCAATATATCGTTGTGCATCGACGGTTCCAGTGCGAGCTCCATGCGGGACTTGTTCGAGACGCGGGTTGCATATCGAATTAAGTAGAATGTAATTCAGGTCGTAAGTGTCCTCTTAGGAGTAAGAAAACAGGAAGTGTACACTGTAAAAGCGTGATATATATCTGGAGGCAGCGGTGCGAGGAGGTGGCAAACCTTGCAGCGATGCAAATCACGGATGCGGCATGAAAGGAACACAACTCCTGCAACTTCCCTCTGAAGTTCCGTGGATTTTTGGGAAGAAAAGGACTGTCGTGGTCTCGACTGCCTTAACTAAGAGAATTCTAGACTGCAGATAGAGAACCATGAAAATTTTGCAATGGAAACAGGGGATCAAATGTTAAAGTGCCTAAAACTACGGAACATTTGGGTCTTGCAAAGGTTTGAATCTTACATAAATTTCAGTCCCCAAAAAAGTTCAAATTCCCACGATTATCTGAACTCTATGAACAGTGAAAGGGAAAGTGGCATTAGTGAATAGACTTCCTCCCCGACACGAAAAATGTAACAGCCTTGATCGTCTCGTAATTATTTAAGCCCTACGAACGATGTAAGAAAGAATGACAATAGTGGATCAAATTCCAAAGTGCCTAGGATCATAAGAAATTACGGTTTCGCCAAAATTCGATTTTTGCAAATCTTTTCGGTCCCAAAAATTGCAAGGAACTACGTCACACGAAAGTTCCTGGAATCCACAGGTATAATAAAGGGCCTTATGATAGAGCCTTTGATTCACGGTTCGCTAGGTTTGCCACCTGACTATACATCACCGCCTCCGAGCATGTGTACGTTGTCTCGTACGATGTTAACGTTGTACAAATATAGTATATTTACGCTGTATACGCGAGCTGGTGTTACACGGAACACCTCTCACGCTCGTGACTGTATTATTACCGTAATTTCGGTGACGTACGTGTATAAGCGCGTATCTGCCAGCATAGAGGTTCTATTATACATGTGTATATTCCGCAATTATCGACGACACGTTGCACGTGTTGACATAGTATTTTGATATACGATTGACAGCAACTGCGTGTATTGTAGCGACGATAGTAAACCAAGTGTTCTCTAAAGTGTTTCTGCGTCTTTCTTCTGCGAGACCTACACTTCTGTAAACGCCCACGCCTCTCGATCGTGGCTGCGCCCGCCACTTTTATTTCTGTCGGCCGCGTGACTCCGGCTAAAAAGTTTGATTAGCGTATCTCTCGACCCTCGCGATTTCGTACCAGTCGTAAAAGCCTCTTCGCTTCGCGCCAGCTTAGATATTCGCGGTGTAAATTTTACGCTAACCGCGTACCCGCGCGATCTCATCTTGCCCCGAGCAGGATTACAGGCATACACACATAATCGTTTCGATAGCCACGGGTGTAGACGACCTTTGCATAAACAAACTTCGTTTAATGATTTGTAAACACGCGAGAGATAGCGAACCAGAGCGCAAGAAATTAGACGAGGCGATAGAACAACAAACACCGGGCGCTTTGCTTAATCCGCCTCCGTGTTTCACGGTGAACGTCTACGGTGATTCGAATTTTGTTTGGACAAGAACACCTTGTTTCATCTGGTGTGCTTCTGACGCAACTCGTTTACCGAAATCACACGTCACGATCTCCCAAGACTGACCCTCCTCCGACGACGATCACCGATATTGCTTTCTCCGGGATAGTCAATCGGCGAAAGTGTTCTGCTTTTAGCGCGTTTTGCTGCAACTGCAAGTTGACCGGGTCGCAAAAAGACGATATCGTGCGAGAAATGTGCACAGACCGCAGACCAGAATCTAGATCCAATGATATATTAGAATAAGCGATATTCAACCATGAACTTTAGGGGCTGCTGGCATCCCTCCAATAAGACAATTCCATGTCATTAAAAAATGACAAATTTACAGAGCCTGTAATCTAGATGCAATGATATTAGGATAAGCGATATTCGACCATTAACTACAAAGGCTACTCGTTTAAATAAGGCTGGCCCACGCAATTGAAAAAAGTGCCATTAAAATCCCCCTCAATTCCAAGCGTCGAAATGAAACGAAATTGACCAGTGACTGCATTGTCCCTGCGTCATGCATGCATTTCTAAAGTAGAATAGCGTGACAGGGGATGAATATTCATTGCGGCTCAAACTATAGGATTCTGCATCTTGTAATCTAGATGCAATGATATTAGGATAAGCGATATTCGACCATTAACTTTAAAGGCTACTCGTTTAAATAAGACTGGTCCACGCAATTGAAAAAAGTGCCATTAAAATCCCCCTCAATTCCAAGCGTCGAAATGAAACGAAATTGACCAGTGACTGCATTGTCCCTGCGTCATGCATGCATTTCTAAAGTAGAATAGCGTGACAGGGGATGAATATTCATTGCGGCTCAAACTATACGATTCTGCATCTTGTAATCTAGATGCAACGATATTAGGATAAGCGATATTCGACCATTAACTTTAAAAGCTACTCGTTTAAATAAGACTGGTCCACGCCATTGAAAAAAGTGCCATTAAAAATCCCCCTCAATTCCAAGCGTCGAAATGAAACGAAATTGAGCAATGACTGCATTGTCCCTGCGTCATGCATGCATTTCTAAAGTAGAATAGCGTGACAGGGGATGAATATTCATTGCGGCTCAAACTATACGATTCTGCATCCTGTAATCTAGATGCAATGATATTAGGATAAGCGATATTCGACCATTAACTACAAAGGCTACTCGTTTAAATAAGACTGGTCCACGCCATTGAAAAAAGTGCCATTAAAAATCCCCCTCAATTCCAAGCGTCGAAATGAAACGAAATTGAGCAATGACTGCATTGTCCCTGCGTCATGCATGCATTTGTAAAGTAGAATAGCGTGACAGGGGATGAATATTCACTGCAGCTCAAACTATACGATTCTGCATCGGCTCGATCGCTGCGAACGTTTCGGACAAGGTGTTTACATCTATTCGAAAGAGTTCTACCCCTTGAAGTTTCTTTGCACCCCTGATTCAGCCGCGAGGATGCGAAGAGGGTTGAGCATCGCTGAGCTGCAGTGCTTATACCTTGTCGATTTAGGCTACCTTTGAGAACCACTGTCCGATGCGGAAACGGGATGGGTGGGGATGGGATCGAAAGGCGGGGGGAGCACCGGGGGGGGGGGGGGATCTTTTGGCGTGCTGCGACAACGGTTCTGTTCTCTCAGTGCATGCTCGGTACTCGCTCGGCGGAAGACAGCGCAGCTGCGGGTTCGCGCGGACTCTTTGTCCACGGTTTGCTCGTGAATCGTGCACGCTGCCCGAGGGACTCGAGAGTGGCCGGACTGTGGCCGGAGCGTGCTCGTACGGTTCTGTGAAACAAAGTCCCCGAGGCCAGCCGAGGATCTGAGAGGACTCGTTCCGGGCCTCGGTGTGTTTGCCTTTGTCACGCGGTCTGGATTCGAAGCCTGCCGTTCCAGCACGCCTTGCGACGGTCGCTGCCCGTTTTTAGGAGGTTTTCAGAAACTTCTCGCAGCTCCGGACTCGTCTGATCGATAGGGCTCTCGCGATCTCAGCATCGCGGGCTCACCTGATCGAAGCGGACAGGTAAAGGGTGGCCGTGCGCGTCGATGCACTCGAGGCTTTAGCGATTAGCGATGGGTCTCGGTACCGGGTGTCCTTGCAGTCGCGATGCAAACTTGAAAATTCGATGACACGGTGCGGCGGCTCGGGGTGAACGATTCGCGCGATGCAATGGTTCGCGGAAAGTGATTCGATCGAGTTTGTATTTCGACTTTGAATCTCGTTCGATCGCGACGCTAGGTTTATGGAGTGCCGACAACAGCTGTTTTGTACTGTTTCATGAGAATTACGAGCATACGTTTATTCGGATTATTGGCGATTTTTATTATAGTATACCTATTATTTTTATTATAGTATACGCCCAATGAGACGTGTTTATTGAATTAATCTCCCGGAATTTCAATGATCGTAAATGAAAAAAATTTGCTTGATGCGTTCCGTAAATCTGATGCTCGAAACAGTTACTGCACATTGTGCAATTTCGATATTTCAAGTTGCATGTAGTTCGTTGAATGAAAACAGATTTGTAGAACCGGCTCCGATAGCCTTATCTGTCTTCATGTTTTCAAATTTTCGCGAACCGTTTTCACCTGATTGTAATTCTATATTTGATCGTGCAAGAGCTTGTTGCTTAAAAATATCGCAATCTTATCTGGTGCACGGAAGCTTATTCTTAATCAAGAATAAGAGGAATCGCCGCATACGCGACATACACGCTAAACGAGCCAATTCCCCTGCCGCTGCTTATGTTTATTAACATACGATTTCACGAAGACTTACGTTTTCACAAAGAACAGCACTGTGCCCGACTGCTAGGACTCCGGTTACAAACAAGGAGGCTTTTCTAGGTGTTTCGTGACATTTCACCTCTTCAAGGATGCCGGCACACGTGTGTACACATTGTTCGGGGCTCGATGTTCCCACAGCCGACGTTACTTTACTTAGTATCGATATTAGTAGGACGTGGATATTCGAGATAAAAATTGGGTATTTATTTATACAATCAATACTCGATGAAAGATTATTGGTATTCAAATCGTTGTAACTTCGTGAAAAGAATTGCATTGTTTGAAAAGGTTGCGTCACTCCGAAGAGTAATATTTTTATCCTGAATTAATATAGTCTGCAATCCGTGTTTCTCTTTTGATAATTTTGATTAATGCATTCGAAACGTCGTTTATAATATTTATATATAATATTTTTATCCTGACTTAATAGTGTCTGCAATCCGTGTTTTTCTTTTGATAATTTTGATTAATGCATTCGAAACGCGTCGTTTATAATATTTATATATAATATTTTTATCCTGAATTAATATAGTCTGCAATCCGTGTTTTTCTTTTGATAATTTTGATTAATGCATTCGAAACGTCGTTTATGCAATATTATTCAGTCTATTGACATTTTAATTGCCACGTGAGCAGCCGTAAAATTTTTTATAGAATTAACGTATTTTATCTAATCAAATTTCTTTTATTACAATAAATGATAATTATAAAAATTAATAAATAATAATTATAATTATATTAAAAATATATTATTAATAATATATTAATTATATATTAATATATATATAATTATATAATATAATACATAAAAAATATATTAATTTTATAATATTGTTACCTTCCGCGAATATTGTTGTTCGTTTCTTTTATTAAATTTCTTTTATTACAATAAATAATTATAAAAATTAATAAATAATAATAATTATTATATTAATAATATATTAATTATATATTAATATATATATATAATTATATAATATAATATATAAAAAATATATTAATCTTATAATATTGTTACCTTCCGCGAATATTATTGTTCGTGAAAGTTCATCCTTGAAGAGGTCGAGTAGGGAGGCTGGGCCAGGGGTAGTTTAAAAAATTGACGAAGTGCCTGGAGGGATCTGGTTCGATTTCAATTTTCAAAGTTAGATAATTGGCTGTTTGAGAGCGCTGCCGGCGCTTTCTCCTCCTGCCTGATGCTGATTTCCCCCGACGATGACTATAACGCGCACACGTGCTCGCTATGATTGCATTAGCCGGGGGCCTCCCTCGAAGTCACCGTCAGACTCCACGGAACTATATCCGTTGTTTCACGCGTCGGACGCATGACTGCGCCGGCATGACGCAAAGTTATTCGACCGATTGCCCGCGAGATGACAATCCACGCCGGCAAATACGATTTCACAGGTTTTTACTACTTCGCGGAAACCTTTCGAATGGTCGCACTGTCGAAGACAGCGAGAAAGTGGATTTTCAATCTGCTAAATCGTGAAACGTGCCAAGTCTCGATCGCTGAGATCTAGCACTCGAAATTACACGTTAGCTGCTCGATTTATTTTCCTTGGATATGTTCGCAATATTAGACGACACTTTGAAATCATTTTTGCTGTGCAGCTTGGCAATCTCGAGCTGTACAGGGTGTCCCCGAAATCACGGTACATGCGGCCGAGTGCTGACGTATTTTTGTTTGAGATATCATTTTTTTAACGTTATTTTTACCGATTTTTTGTATGTATTTATTTTTATCAAATTAATTTTCTAGTCTTTATAGGAGAAGTTGAAGAGTTTTGAAAAATAGTGATTAAATGTAAAGAACAATTTTAAAAAGTGTCCTCTCACCCCTCTGGTAAAAATAGTGTTGAATTAAAATTACAAGAATTGCCTTTTTAACTGCTCCGGTAAAAATAGTATCGTTGCATAATTTTCGAGAAAAATTAGTTCAGTAATCCGTCAAGTTTGCGTGCTACGGTTCAGAAGAGTGGAATCAGTAGGTCATGATCAGACACGTTAGCCTATTGCTATTTTTTAGCACGCGTATCCGTCGAATTTTCGAGCTCCTTTTTCTAAAAAAAAAGGAAGCCTTAAACAAAGAAATATCATTCTTTCCTTCAATATCTCTCTCCACATAAACAAGTTCAGTGATAAAGATATAGTCTTTGATCGTAAATGCAAAATTCTACGAGCTATAAAAAGTTCGTGCTACTCTATTGCCTGACAGATTAAAACTAAATGAACGATTTGTTCGTTCTGAAAGATCAATTCTCTTCGGCGAGCGCAAACAGTGACTCAACGACGATGATCCGGTTGACGGAAGAGTTAAGTTCGACGAAATGATGTGAAATACGTTTACTTTGAAATGATCCGACGGCACTGTTGGTTTATTCAATGGTCGTAAATCTTGCGTACTAGCGTACGATAAGCCGATCCGTGTGCAGAATCGTGAAAGACACAGTTTAGCCGCGTGAACCGCGGTAAATCGTATCGGTCGTGTAAGGCCATCCGAGATCTTATCGCATACTCGAACTGCAGGGAAGAGCAAAAGTCTCTATACGGTGCATTCGAGCTCGGTGTACGACTTGGTAAGCGCGGCGAAACATGGCCTAAGATTCGAGCCTTCTCCCGACTCTAGTCGCGTAACGATTTACATATCTGCAGTGTAATCTTGGTTGACTGCACTCGAACTTGTGCAATTGTAGAAAATACAGTGTATTAGAAAACACGGGGCTTCCATTCGAAGCAGCTAGAATCAGCTGACCCGTTGACGGAATCGTGGCTGAAAAATAAAATGTATGGATTCGCGAAACATAACATTTTTACGATTTTATTTGTCGCTCTTGTTCGAGATACGTACGCCGCTTTGGCTGCTTTTTTGTCGTCAATAATTCCAACGAAAGAAGGAAATCTTTTATTTACTATATTACATGTAAATGGCAACAAACAAAATTCATGTTTATTATTTTATTATAAAATATATATATTATATTATTATATATATATTATTATAAAATATATGTTTATTATTTTATTTACGATTTCATTTGTTGCTCTCGCTCGATATATGTACGTCACTTTGGCTGCTTTTTTGTCGTCAATAATTCCTACAAAAGAAGGAAATCTTTTATTTACTATATTATATGTAAATGACCACAAACAAAATCCATGTTTATTGCTAAATCAACCGACCTGTAATGATGATTTGCGTGCATTGACTCATAAGAGTGAAAAGATAGAATTCACTTGGATTTTGTAAAGTTTTCATTATGAGACTTGTTTCAGTAATATAATTTATTCAATCATTTTCCACGAAGAAGTCTCCAAAGTTTGTAGTATCGTAAAATAAAAAATCGGTTATTTTGACCGTGGTAGGTTTAGTGTTAATAGATTTTATTTACGATTTCATTTGTCGCTCTCGCTCGCTACGTATTTCCCACTTTGGCTGCGTTGATTATTGCTTCTTTGTCGTCAATAATTCCAGCGAAAGAAAGAAAATCCATGTTTAATAGATATTGTTCGAAATCTCGATGAGCCTGGCACGATGTTACAATGCGAGTGGTCGAGTCATTAATTTACGACTTTTGTGATTACAAATCGAACGGAAGAAGATTCCAATGAATGAGGCATCGCGTCTTTCACCGTAGGAATTGTTAATTGGGAGAACAATGCAAAGCCATTGAAAGCCATCGCCGACCAACGAACGGTCGACTCGTGTTCTACGGTTAACAGGTTAATGGTATAGCAAAGTTAGCGTTGCACAACAAGCCGTCCGCGAATAGTGCGTTAACAGATGCGCGACGTCGGGAATGTGGAGTAGGCCGGTAACGATAAGAGGTCGCGATAAGGATCCGTAGACAAGGTTACGAATCGGATTTGCTTTCGCGATTACGCTCGAACGTGCCGCGATCGAGAACACGCCTAAGTTCAGAACAGACCTAAGACACATTTATTGCAAATCTGGCCACCGCGAAGATGGCGCAGATATGTTTCCTCGCCAGATCTGGCATACACAAGAAATTTAGTACCTACCCCCCGATGGAACACCTACGAGGGGTCCGAACGTGGGTAAATCGCCGCCTTCGCTCATCGTTCATTAGGCTGGGTACGGAAGACCCAGTCTTAACTCCGCGTCCGTGTAAGGAGTTTTGTGGTTTGCTTTGCCCCCAAAGTGCCACACGACAGCAATTGTACAGCGTGTCAGGCTAGGGGGCAAGACCTAAGACACACCGTGGTTCGAATATACCAGCCCGCGGAATATAGAACGAAAATGAGTCATTGCACCGGGAACGGAAACGAATGACAAAGCCTCGGCCGTTTGCCATCGTTTCCTAGCAGGCGCGGGACATAGTACGCGACGCTCATTCACTATCAACTTCTCCCGACTATCGAGACTCTGTCCTCGAAAAGTCTCTAAGTCGGCTTGGATTCTTCGAAGTTTGCTCGGCTCGTGTAACAGGATGTAACGGCGAAAGTTTCGTCGGTAACCGCACTTCTGATCCTTTGGGAAAACCTGAGTTCGGTCATTTTTAACAGATGATTTCAGAGCGTCTTTGTGCCCAGCGTGACTCTGTCGTTCTAATCTTGGAAGTCGCGCGTTATTATTAATAGCACCGTTAATTTTTATATGCGTTTAGAAGCTTATCGGGACAACAGCGTTTCGTTATCGCTATTTATTGTCGTTATTTCACTTCGGTATTTCGGAAACAATGAACGCGTTAAGCAATAGCAATTCGAAGGATAAATATTGCGATCAGCTGTTCCGTTATTGTTCTATCAGCTCTCCTCATAATTAATTCATGAGAAAGAAATGTCGGTTGAATAGATCAGGATCCACGACAGCCATTCTTCGTTTCTTTAACGGAATCACATATTTTCTTCGAGATTCGGTGATCGCTGACAGCGACAAAATATTAACCATAATTACATCTTGACTGCGGTTTTACAGTGGCCAACAGAAGTGTTCGTGCACTTTTTAAAACGCAACAACTATTTTAAAACTGAACTAAATGACTCGAATTTTTTTAGATGATAGAGAAGCGAGTCAACTCTTTTTTTTAAATTTAATTTCAATATATAATTTTTAATTCTTTTTTTTAAATATATGTAAAATGAAAATTGTCTCCACGAATTGCAAGAAATAGAACGTTCTTCCTTTACTTAATAATTCTAATAGATCAACAATAACTCATAGACACTACGAAATTCTTCGAATATCTTCACTCTTCCAAACAGCGACCGCTTAATTAAACATCAACGCTTAAAAATCCGCGGTCCAATCACGTGTTTCCATTCGTTGAACACTACAATAGTGTGAAAGAAAGCTAGTTCTCGAGTCACCAAAAGCCCCCACACAATAAACCAGATTCTATCTCGAACCATCTCTCCAGGCGTCTCTCTCTCTGCTGTAATCGTGTCACGACTTCCTCGGACCATAGATAAACCAATGTAAACATCAGCAATAAAATACCAGCGCGACTCTTCCACAAAGTCGATGAATCACGTAATTTTTAATCGCCGCCGTGGTCGCCGGCACTCTTGTCGTTGCAGATCCACCTGTGGAGTAGTGGCTCGAGACGGAAACGGACGAGTGGTTCGCGCGAACAAGCCTCCAGCAAGAAAAAAAGACAAAGAGAGAGAGAGAGAGGACAGAACGAGCACGTTTGTGAATTATCATATCGAGCGGCCAGATGGAAAACAGCGATGGCAATTCATCCGTGTGGAAACGGAAGCTAGCGCGAGCCGTTAATTAGGGTCCAGTGGCGTGGTAACGTCTGTGTCACGGTTCGCAGCGAAGACCGTGGGCCGCAAGGTCGTGATTACTCATCAAAATATTTTGACCCGCTCCATTGATCGAGGATCGCGACTCGATATCGGCAGCTCCTCGAAGGTCGCGAGCCAAAGTCGCGTTCGTCCCAGTCGTCGCAGGATCGAGGCGGCGAACGGTTCGTTGCGCAATCATCGGTCCGCGTGCAAAGAACTTGTGCCTCGAGGATGACCTTGGCGCTGTTGGCCTCGTTGCTGCTGCCTGTGCGTGTCTCGTCCAGAGAGAAGTGCTCGCTGATAAGGCCGAGCTTGGATTAATTAGTGTCTGGCCGCGATCGCGCGCTCCGGAGCCGAGATCGGTGCTCGGAGTCGAGTGGAACGCCGAGTCCTGGAGCCGAGCAGCCGTCGAAGGGGATGCGGCAGACGACCGGGAACAGATGACTCCTGCGAGGAGCGTTGCTGACGGGATCTGAGGCCGACCAGCCAGAGCAGACAGCCGAGCCAGATTTCGTCGTTCCACGAGCGGTTACTCGTCCCAGCAACGAGAGATGACGGTCACTTACACCGCCGAAGTCGCTACCTGCAAAGGTCTCGGTTGCTTTCTAAAATTACTCCTAAGGTAAGCGGTTTCGGGTTTGGCTCGCAAGGAAGGTCGCGACGGAACACCTGCGCGACCTCTCGCTGCGATCGCCGGCTTCTCTTTAGATCCTTCCGGATCGCCGAACTCTTTCTCTTCGATTTTTCTCTGCTAATCCGGGGAGAACTTTCGACTGTAGAACGGCACGGTTCAATCGTCATTGGACTGCGGAACTTTATGCAACGTTGAAATTATGTAAGTTCATTGCGAGAGATGTAAATTAGATGAAAGTATCTCTTCTTGATTGACAGTCGTAGTTAGTTGAGGATAGTAATTATCGTTTTCTTGAAATTTGTTTGAGTTTTCTCGAAAGAATAGTGTTACAATATCTTTTAATTATGCCAATAACTTTCTAGTTTGGTACTTGACCTATTCGTTTTTGTCACAAATGCATAAAATTCTCAGTCTAATTTATCATGGTGAACTGAAATTTTTAGGTATTAAGGGGAGAGGGACTCTGCGCATACAATTTTGATCCTGAATTTTTATTAGTTTTCAGGATATTAATATTAAGCTCTCGATACAATTTAAGTTCTACCTACGCCGTCTTCTTTATTCGTTTATTTTGTAACATTTCTGAAACTAATAAAATTCGGTATTCAGATGGATGATAAATAGGTGAGTTCCTGGTTCCATTCTCTGCGCGCATGCAGTTTTATCGAAGAGACAGGGTTCCATCAATTTCTCTGCGACGCCAGCAGACACAGTTTAATGGCTTTACGGGTCGCTTCTCCATGCCCTTGTGTATCGCTCTGCCAAATTTCATCGGACTGCGAATATCCAGACTTGTTCGGTAGAAGTTTCAAATCAAAGGACGCTCTGCTGACGTCGGCGACCGCCAACCGCGGAAATTTGCACTGGCGTCAGCGGTCATTATAGTTGAATGATATCGGTTACGCTAATGCGAAAGTAAAGCGTGCAGACTGGTTTCGCAAAATAGATACCGAAAACGAGATACGGCGGTTCAGAAAAGTGTTCGTGCACCTTTCGAAACGCGATAACTTTTTCAAAAGTGGATTAATTGACTTAAAATATTTTTAGATGATACAAGGACAATCAATGGCGAAAATACTTTTTCTTAATTTTGCTACTATTTGGAGTGACAACAAAAAATAAACTCACGTTTCTGTAACTTTGTAACATTTAAAAAGACTTGAAGCCATTTAGTTCAGTTCTTAGACAATGTTATACTGTTTTGAAAGATGTACGAACACCTAATAAGGTACAAAAGAGGCAAAAACAAAAGAAAAAAAAGAACAATTACGACTAAACTAGTAAATTCGATCCATTCTTTTTTAGTGAATACGCGATATTCTTGAAGCACAATCGAGTTTCCAGTGATTCGTCCCGAAGCGTCGATAAAGACGTGCAATTTGCTTATGTCACCAGCCCGCAGTCCATTACCGAGTAAATAATAGACTCCCCGGAGCGTTTTCTGAAGGGAATACCGATCTCTCCTGGAAATGCAGCATCGGTGTCCTTCAAACGCCACTTAAACTCACAATCAGCTATGATTAAAACGATACAATGACTATGAACGTTGCAAATTGGTAAATCTGAAATTGAAAATTATCCACGTTTAATTCCACGTGACTCGTTGAAAAAGAACATAGAACGATCTACCTGAGTTCATTTCAGCGGACTCAAAGTCTCCACTTTCACTCTCCGATGCTATCTTTTTTGCATACGTCTTTGCATCTAGAAACGACCGAGAAAGCGAACGGTGATTTTTTTTCTTTTATTGGAGCTGCCATGAAACAGCATCCGAGAATCGCGCATCAAATTTTATGAGATCGATGTTAAATAATTGGAAATCCGTGGAAAAGAATAGCAAACGAAAGTGAAAGTGATGATTTCGCTGATGATTTCACCTAATTAGATCGTTCTCTGATTTTTCTCCACAGTTACTGTAGCGTTATCACCAAGATTTTCACCAGGAAATTTAGCGTTCCTTCAGTTCGAAGAAAGAACACTCATTCCTCCAATGCGTCGCTCTCTTTTAAATCGTCTTTATTAGACTTACCTAGAATAAATTAATTATAATTAATCTTTACTCGTTAATCTTCACTCTCATTTTTATATAAAATTTCTTACTGGCGTGAAAGAACATTGTCCGCGAAATAAATGAATAAATTTCGACCGGCAATGTGACACTCGCTGCAATCCTCTCGCACGATTCCGCGTTCGCCGAGGAATTCCGCCGACATGCTCGCGTCAGCCGCGAGGAATGATAGCCGGGTAAACCGTCGGGTCTCTGTCTCGCGGATTATTAGATCGTATCACGAAATTCCCGGTACTTGTCGTATTAATTGGTCGCGCAATAATTCATCCATAGCTTACGCGATCCCGGCGAACGGCACATGTTTACCAGCTGGAGCCGCGTCGGCGACATTATCGTCGTCGAACGGAGCGGACTCCGTTCCGTCTCGCTGCATGGACAAACTTCCGAGCTCCGTTTCGCCCAACGCAAGAAAACTGTTCGCCTCGGCGACCGAGTTATATCAGCCGTCTGTTTTGAAATCGGTGCCCGGCGCTGTTGAACTTCCGGGTCGGCGACCCCATCTACTATTTGCGATAAGCAAATAAAATAAATAAATAAATATTGCAATCAGCTGTTCGTTATTGTTCTATCAGGTCTCCTCAATTTATAAGGAAGAGTCCTCCTTAATTTATAAGAGAGAAATGTCGGTTGAATAGATCAGGATCCACGACAGCCGTTCTTCGTTTCTTTAACGGAATCACATATTTTCTTCGAGATTCGGTGATCGCTGACAGCGACAAAAAATTAACCATAATTACATCTTGACTACGATTTTACAGTGGCCAACAGAAGTGTTCGTGCACCTTTTAAAACGCAATAACTATTTTGAAACTGAACTAAATGACTCGAATTTTTTTTAGATGATAGAGAAGCGAGTCAACTTCGTTGACCGAGTTATATCAGCCGCGTCTGTTTTGAAATTGGTGCCCGGCGCTGTTGAACTTCCGGGTCGGCGACCCCATCTACTATTTGCGATAAGAAAATAAAATAAATAAATAAATATTGCAATCAGCTGTTCGTTATTGTTCTATCAGGTCTCCTCAATTTATAAGGAAGAGTCCTCCTTAATTTATAAGAGAGAAATGTCGGTTGAATAGATCAGGATCCACGACAGCCGTTCTTCGTTTCTTTAACGGAATCACATATCTTCTTCGAGATTCGGTGATCGCTGACAGCGACAAAAAATTAACCATAATTACATCTTGACTGCGGTTTTACAGTGGCTAACAGAAGTGTTCGTGCACCTTTTCAAACGCAATAACTATTTTAAAACTGAACTAAATGACTCGAATTTTTTTTTTGATGATAGAGAAGCGAGTCAACTTCGTTGACCGAGTTATATCAGCCGCGTCTGTTTTGAAATTGGTGCCCGGCGCTGTTGAACTTCCGGGTCGGCGACCCCATCTATTATTTGCTTCGACCGCTCGTCGACCGGCTCGAAATTGCACGGGCGTTCCTTCTCGGAAGACGCTCCGAGTCGTTTCTTTTTCGCGATCGCGACGGAAGTCCGAGTTCGAGCGCTCGATCTGCTCGGAACTTGACCGTTCTCGGTCGTCCCCATCCTGATCGATCGTTGTTCACTCCGACGATCCTCCGTATTATTCACTTACGTTCATTGGAGAATGCAACCGATGGCTATCTATCGCGATCCAACTCGCGTTCGCTTAATGGACCCTTGTCGGCAATTTCACGCTTATAAATACCCCTGATTATGCGTCACGCTTGAAAGTGCGGGGTAATTCGGTGGTTCGTGTGCGCCTATACGAGATCTTTCGCATAAGTCCCGGGAAAGTTTGCGATCGCCGTTCGAATCGAGATAGAATTCGCGTCGGTGTAAAGACTTGGTAAAAAGAAACGCGCGTTCGCAGTCCGTCGCACGTTATAAATAAATAAAAATAAACTGTTTCTTTTAATAATTTCGATAAGTTGAATGTAGCGTGATAAAATGATTAAATTCTCCTTAGGCCTTCGCAATTTTCCAGTTCAGCCACTGATTATTGCCATAAATGCAAATATAATTCGCAGTCCGGTTATTACAATTCAATGACCTGATCTTATTAAGAACGTCGCTTATGTTAATTGAGCTAGTAGTCGTATCAACAATATTTATACTGTCAGAAATTTGATCGTTAATGTCGCTCGCTCCGCAAGCGTTCAGTACGCTTCGCCTTGGCCGATCGCGAAACTCGATCTCAACGTTTATCCAGAAACCAGTTCAAAGATCATTTTTGTGCATTTTAGTCGCGAGCCGCGTCGCGCGATATTTCCAGCACTTAGCAGCCTCGCGTTCGCGTTACAGCTTCTCCGACCTGTTAAAAGCGAGCTCACTCGCGCGCACCGATGCCGCGGCGTCAGACTCGCGGATTAGCGCTACTAAATGTTTAATGATGGCCATAAATACGGCAACGAGGCCGTTGCAATTGGCCTAGAGCCGCGGATCGATTCGCGCTACTTCCACGCTTCGTGGACCCGGTGTCCATAAAACGCGAACCATTGAATCGGGATTCCGTCGAGTTCGCGGACGCGGGGGGCTCGGGAGATTCGATTTGGTCTGGCGGACGTCGACCGTCGCGTATTCAAGGACCGTTCGAACACGAAATATCCAACCCGAAATACTCGTTCGCGCGCACGAGGATAATTCCGTTGAGACGGAAGTCTCGTGACTCGCTCTGGAATGATTCCAATGCGGTTCGCGGTTACGCAGTCTCGCGTAATGTCCTTTGGACGCGTCGTTCAGCTGTCTGTCATTTTTCTTGGACCGTGGCGGTCGCGAGACCTCGGCCAAGAAGGAAATAATTAGAGATGCTTAGGCGAGACTCAGACCGAATCGCTTTCCGTCGAATATCGCGCGCGTGAGATCATGTCGTTCAGCGATACGGATTCTTGCGGATTATCTTGCGGTGGTACAGACTCCCTTGTTGACCCATCCTCTTGCTGGATGGTTCGATAACAGGGTGTATTGGAGATATTAACGGATGTTTAACGAACGAGTTCATTCATTTATTTTTTATTTATTTATTTTTTATTTAATTAATTTATTAATTTATTTATTTAATTTATATATTTATTCATTTATTTATTTATGTATTTATTTACTTATTTATTCATTTATTTATTTACTTATTTATTCATTTATTTATTTATTATTATCGGGTGTAAGCCCTTTGGTACATAAAGTTACTTACACGTCATAGGTGTGCTATTGTAATCGTATCGATTTTTTTTAATCTAACCGTAAGTTTAAGCTTTATATCACCTTAAACTTTATATTATTAACGGGTGTAAGCCCTTTGGTACATAAAGTTACTTTATACCATAAATCATGGTAGGTGATATAAAGTCATAGGTGTCATAAGTGTGATATGAAGTTTAAGGTGATATAAAGCTTGAACTTACGGTTAGAGTCAGATAAATCGATACGATTACAACATTTACTTACATTTATAAAAATCTCATCGATACGGTTTTTTTCTCCGTAGCGTCGCGACTTGGCCACGCCCTTCGCCGTATGCCCGCATCCTCTGCACGTAGCGCGACCAATCGCGAGCCAAAGAACAATTGATCCTGCTTCCAAACGGCTTGTTTTGCCACCCGTACTTGTGGAGAACTGTGTCCTCCGCGTCGCACCGAGCAAACTTTATACTCTTCTTGTTCCTTAGACCGTATGAAACGCAGGTTGTAGAGTAGTTTGCAGGTATGAAATATTTATTCGGTTCACTCTTGCTGCGCGAATCGATGGGACACGAAGAAAATCTATCGAATTAGAACGACCGCCGTGCACTCGAGTTTGTTCGCGAAAGATGGGACCGAAGGGTTTCCTCGGCCGTTTCTATAAATACCGGATGCAATAACGATATTTGGCACCGAAGCCGCGCGAGATTAAGAAAGTGTTTGTTAATAGTTTGTCTGGTGGTTTATGCAACGTTGTAGGTTTTCGCAGCCGAACGATTTACGATCGCGACGACTTATCGTGACACGAGTGGATCTCCGTGATTGATTGCCTAAGCGTTAAATAACAGTGTCGTGTTTGTCGTCGAGGCAGAGAAACAGCACGTATCTGTGAGTAACACTCGGCGGTCCGTTTTTATCTGTGATCGATATAATACCATACAGAGAGATGAAGAGAGAAAGAGCGGAAGAGAGCGAGAGAGAGAGAGAGAGAGAGAGCTGATTAAAACGATCGGAGGAATACACCGCGATTGTTACGTACTTTTTTCCGTTCTGTTCCAATTTTAGATGGCGCGCGAGCATATACAAGCTCGTCTGGCTAGACCTGGCCCTGTTCCTCTTTATCTACTACTCGCTGTCGACCATCTATCGGTTGTTGCTCGACGAGGGCCAGAAGAAGATCTTCGAGGCGGTGGTGGCCTACTGCAACGAGTACAGCGACCTGATACCGCTGTCGTTCGTCCTTGGCTTCTACGTTAGCATCGTCATGACTAGATGGTGGAATCAATACATGGTGATACCGTGGCCAGATTCGATCGCGGTCTTCGTGTCGGCGACTATTCACGGGAACGACGAGAGAGGTCGATTGATGCGGCGAACTATCGTCAGGTACGGCCTGATAACGCTATCGACGCCGGCACAATGGCCGAACAGGCTCGCGGAGACGCCCGCCTCGCTCCCATATGCCGCAATCATACGGCTGCATTTCGCGCGGAAGCAAATCTATCCCCATTATTCGCGTCACATTGTTCTACGGTATCGAAGGACCGCGGAACTTCGATCGAAAGCTCGTCGATCTTCGAGCTGCCGCAACTTTTCGGGACAAAACGGTACAATACTCGCTTCGCTTTAAAGAGCAGAGTCGCTGCTTTCGCGACTATGAATTGTTGCCCTCCGGAGACTGACTGACATTCGTGAATGGAGTCGAGATCAGGAAGGTGTTAAAATGTCAACGAAAACTTCGCAGGTCCTAAAATACATGGAGAGAAGTTTTCGTTGAATTTTCACTTCACTTCTCATCTTCACTTTGATATCTTCTAGCTTCTCAGAAATTACTGCAACACCTGGCAAAACAGTATTCGAACACCTTTTAAAACGCGATAACTTTTTTCAGACTGGTCTAAATGACTTGAATTTTTTCTAATGTTAAAGGGACTTTCATCGTTCATAATTGTTTGTAATATCGTCGACCGATTTCAATGAAATTTTCACTATGCGTACAAATTACCTAAGATCTATAAAACGCATTTTATAAATTTTCGTTCCAGTCTCAGATGAAAAATTTAAAAAAATGAGAGTTTCTAATCCCTTTTTGTCACTCGAATTTATAGCAAAATTAAAACGAAGTATTGTAGTCATTGCGCGGATCGAATGATTAAAAACTGGATCGTTTAACATTTAAGAGAAATTCCGGTAGAAAAAACCCAGTTTTAAAAAAGTTACTGCTTTTTAATGTGTGTTCGAATACTTTTTGCCAGGGGTAGTATAGCTCGTGCCGGCACTAGAGCATGAATTTCCCCGAAGATCCGCAATCTATCGAGCGGTTGTTCGCAAGCATCCTTGAGGAGTCGGGGATAGGTCGGCGACTGGCTGGCGTCTAGCTTAAAGCTCGAAGAAATCTAAACAAGCGTTCTCGAGCTAATGGATCGAATAAAGGAGTCTCACTGGGAGCTTCTCACATCTCGCGTGCTTTCCAATTAGACGCGTCTCAATCTTGCGTTTCAGATACGTGTGCGTGTGTTTGACACTGGTGCTGGCGATGGTCTCGCCGCGCGTGAAAAAGCGATTCCCGACGCTGGAGCACTTCGTGGACACGGGTCTGTTGCTGGAGAACGAGCTGGTGATCTTCCAGAGCCTGAACGATAAATTCCCGAAGCCGAGCAAGCACTGGCTGCCGATCGTATGGGCGTCGAGCATCGTGACTCGCGCGAGGAAAGAGGGCCGGATCCGCGACGATTTCGCCGTCAAGACGCTGATAGACGAGCTGAACAAGTTTCGCGGTCTCTGCGGCAGCCTGATGCACTACGACACCATCAGCGTACCGTTGGTTTACACGCAGGTAGGCGTTAGCCGCAGACCCCGACGCGATTTATTTTCCCTCCGGTTCCCTTATCCGACGATTTTACCCGAGACAGAGAAATGCAGGCGTTTCTCTGACGCAGGTGGTGACCTTGGCGGTGTACACGTACTTTCTCACGAGCGTGATGGGCCGGCAATGGGTGCAGAACTCTAAAACTTCGACCATCGATCTCTATTTCCCGGTGTTCACCACTCTGCAGTTCTTTTTCTACATGGGCTGGCTCAAGGTCGCCGAGACCCTGATCAACCCGTTCGGCGAGGACGACGACGACTTCGAAGTCAACTGGATCATCGACAGGAATCTGCAAGTGAGTCGTTTTACAGCGGTGTCGAATTGGCATCCGTTCGTTACGCATTTCCCTGCGGTGGCAATTTAGCTGCAACAGGCTTCATCCCTAGGTGTACAATTTCATCCACGGGTGATCACAGTTAGAATTTAACTGGAATACATTTTTATGTGTCAACGAATCCCTACGGTTTGCCCATTTATTTAGTGGCTGCTTTTGGAACTGTATTTTTGGTACGGTTCTTTTGGGAGGGCACTTTTGAAAGGGTTCATTTTAGAGAGTATTTTTGGAACGGTGTTGTTAGAACGGTGCTTTCTGAAGGGTATTTTTGAAAAAATACTTTTGGAAGGGTACTCTTCGAAAGGTACTCTTAAAATGGTACTTTTGGAAAGATACTCTTAGAAGGGTACTTCTGGAAAGGTACTCTTAAAATGGTACTTTTGGAAATATGCACTTAAATAGTACTTCTGGAAAGGTACTCTCAAAAAGGTACTTTTGGAAATATATTCTCTAAAATAGTACTTTTGGAAAGGTACTCTTAAAATTGTACTTTTGGAAAGGTACTCTTAAAATTGTACTTTTGGAAAGGTGCTCTTAAAATTGTACTTTTGGAAAGGTACTCTTAGAAGGGTGCTTTTGGAAAAATACTCTTAAAATGGTACATTTTGAAAGACACTCTTAGAAGGGTATTTTTGGAAAGGTACTCTTAAATGGGTACTTTTGGAAAGTTACTCTTAAAAGGATACATCTGGAAAAATACTCTTAAAAATAGTAATTTTGAAAATGTACTCTTATAAGAATTTGGAAAGACACTGTTAAAATGGTACTTTTGGAAAGGTGCTCTTAGGAGGGTACTTTTGGAAATACACTCTTAAAATGGTACTTTTGGGAAGATACTCTTAGTAGAGTATTCTTGGAAGAGTACTTTTAGAGCAGCACTTCTGAAACAATTCCTCCGGAACTGCACTTTTCGAATAGTACTTTGAATCGCGTTTCTTCACGATTGCCGCTTTTCTCGGACGAAAGGTGAGCTACCTGATCGTCGACGAGATGCACCACGATCATCCAGAGCTGATCCGCGATCAGTATTGGGACGATATCTTCCCAACCGAGCTTCCGTACACGGCCGCGGCCCAGGCATTCCGCGAGGAGCATCCGCAGCCTTCGACGGCCGGGATCCAGTTATCAGCGGCGCAACAAGAACTCCAACCGTCTTCTGTCAGGATCGACGAAATGGCAGCGGACTATCAGCAAAAGTTTCGGCCGGAAATGAGCGACGACGCCGCGTCCGGCATACACTTCACGGCGAAGGGAAAAATGTCAAGGTTGGTAGCGGGGCGGCGCCACGCAGCTCCGATTTGCCCGCGCGACGCACACTGTTTCTTTCAAGTTCTGTAATTTTTATCGTTTCGCTAGCTGTATCATTTTTCATTTCCATTTCTCATTTTGTGTTGTACGTAATTAACCGTTCTGTTGATCGAACTCTTTCGTTGCCAGCCTTAGCGTATCGTCGAATGCATTCTTCGAATTCGAAAGAAGTTCCGCTATGAGTAATATGTATATGTATTTATTGACGTAGACGCAAATCGTTCACAATGTATTTCCCGCGATTTCCTTCGACATAATACGCTGGTCTTCATCATTTCTTACGCAATGTAATTACTTTCCTTCTGCTAGATCTCCGTGAGCAGCTTTATCGTAAAGCGCGATCCTCTAGCTTCAATTTCAGCTCGAAGAATATAAAATATTGTCACGGAAAGGCAGAGCCGCTGAGAATGATTATTTCCAGTAATGAATGAGCGTATATTTGTTAAACATGAATTTCGACCAAACATTTCTTTGCCGTGCCTTCATCGAGGGCCATAACACGTGGTAGCAATACGCTCAAACTGTTCCATAAAATTACCAACAGTTGATGATAATAAACGTCAGTTAAACAATCAGTTTAAGACCAACAATATTAAATTTGAGCTGTTGTTTCACAAGCAATTTAATTTCTCGAAAAACATCCTCCCGCGTTATAGACTCGCAGCGAGAGGGTTCGTTAGAAAGAGCATGCATCGATGTAAAAGTGAAACGCATCCGCGGTTGGGATAAGAAACCGATCGACCATTGTTGAAACAATCGTCAGCTAATCGAAATCTCAAAATAATCAACATCTCGCGACACGTTAGCTCTTACCCCAATCGGTCATAGATACCGCATTCAGGAATAAAAACGATAGAACTTGTTAGAGCGAGCACTGTGATCGTAGCTTTATGTCCGCTTACTAAAATTTGTTTCTCGGCTGCATCCGCTTCGGTCTCTTATCCAGGAGCTGTACCGAGAGCGGCAAGATAGCGAGGTAATTCATGTTCGCTTCTGCATGCTCGTATCAAGCCGGACTAGACGTCCAGGCTGGTTTTCGGGACATTTTTCATGGAACAGCGAGTGTGCGTTCGTTTGTAGGAGCGCGAGTCGTGTGAGCAACCGAGACCGCACCTTGAGCGGCGGTTCGACGCCTAGCAACCTGGGTGGCTCTCTCACGAGGGTGAACAGCGTGACCAGCGTGCTGAAGAGGCTCTTCAGCAAGGAGGACAGACCCGATGGTGGGGTGACCAGTGGCACCAAAACTCCGGGAAGAATGGCTGCGTCCAGTTCCGCCGCCTCTTTGCAGAACCGTGCAATCGGTGGGTCCTTTGACACTTTGCAGTTTATAGTTTCCCAAAGAGTTCAAGCTATGGTTTTTAACAAAAGAATTTAAGGAGATATTCTAGTCTAGAACGCGTTTCTATACAGGGTGTTCCACAATTATTTTAACAGCTGGAAATGAGGGGTAGCTGAGGTCATTTGAAGTAACTCTTTCCTTTGCGAAAATGCGATCTGCGGCTTTGTTTACGAGTTATTAACGGAAAACACTGACCAATGAGAGGTGACTGCGCGAAGTTCGAGAGCCTGCAGCACGAGGCTTTGACAGATGGTCGGGAAAGACTCGAGCCGCGTTCGAAGTATTGAACAAATCACGAAGCGAGAACTTTCCGGATTTTTTTTACTACGTAACAATGATATTTTTAAGAAAAACGCTGTTCACCTTTACTTTAGAACGTCTGCAGAATATTTACTTACGTCCTTTAACACGATTTATTATTTATTAAATTAGCTTTGCGAATCATTCGTTGAACTGTGCTTGGACACGGAATTATTGACCTTGACATAACCTTGACATGACCTTGACATGACCTTGACAGTAACCTTGACATATCAAGGTCATGTCAAGGTTAAGTCAAGGTTATCTTAAGGTCATGTCAAGGTTATGTCAAGGTCATGTCAAGGTTATGTCAAGGTCAACATATGAAAATTTTAAGACATGTCAACGTTGTTGATAATATTCTTCATATTTCTCTAACAAACATATCCCTTACGTCCTTTAACACGCTTATTATTTATTAAATTAGCTTTGCGAATCATTCGTTGAAGTGTGCTCGGACACGGAATTATTTAAATCAAAATATCATTTACGTACTTTGTTAATCTTCACTGTACACCTTGCTTAAGAATTTCATATGTTACACACAAGGTGTCATGCACACTAGAAAATTAAAACGGCCGTCACGGTTAAATTACTTACTATTTCGGGTCCGAAAAATTGGTAAATATTCTTCAGACGTTCTAAAGTAAAGGTGAACAGCGTTTTTCTTAAAAATATCCCTGTTACGTAGTAAAAAAAAATCCGGAAAGTTCTCGCTTCGTGATTTGTTCAATACTTCGAACGCGGCTCGAGTCCGTCCAGACCATCTGTCAAAGCCTCGTGCTGCGGGCTCTCGAACTTCGCGCCGTCACCTCTCATTGGTCAGTGTTTTCCGTTAATAACTCGTAAACAAAGCCGCAGATTGCATTTTCGCAATGGAAAAAGGTACTTCAAATGACCTCAGCTACCCCTCATTTTCGGCTGTTAGAATAATCGTGGAGCACCCTGTATATACAGGGTATCCCAAAAGTGACTCGTAATACGAAAATGGGGGGTTCCTGAGGTCATTCGAAGCAACTTTCTCCTTAGCGAAAATACAACCCGCGGCTTTGTTTGCGAGTTATTAACGAAAAACGGTGACCAATGAGGGGCGAGCTTGGCTTTTGTGGGGCAGCCTAGCCAACGAGCGCACAAAGCCCAGTTCGTTGCCCCGGTCGTCTCGCGCCAGCTGATCTCGCCTCTTATAGGTCACTGTTTTTCGTTAATAATTCCTAAACAAAGCCGCGGATTGCATTTGCGCTAAGGAATAAGTTACTTCAAATGACCTAAGGGGTCTCCCATTTCCGGATTGCGAGACATTTTTGGGACACCCTGTATATATTTTTATAAAGGAACTATGCAACTTCTTGCATCGACGTTTTTCACATATATTTGTTACTCTTTCGAGGATGTTTACTCATTTTTACAACGAGTAACAATCAACATTGCTGGGAGTGCAGTATAAAAGAGATGCCCTTATGGTTGCCATGATTTCGGCCGTTCTACTTGTCTGTAACAAAGAGATCAAGAAAGATCCATAATCAGGATGCGTTCATAACGAATTGATTATTTAAAAAATGGCGAATCTCTATATCGTATTCTATAGCTAACGGTTCAAACAGCTACCCTATAACTTCATCAATTTCTCGAATGCAACAATATCCTCTGGTAGAAATATTTTCGAAGGTATACACTTTCGATGAAGTTGCTTCGCTTCGGATAGTTCCTCGAAAAGCAAGTTGTTTTTAAACTTCAGTTTCTAGTGGAAGAACACAGAATATTAAAAATAAAACTGTGAGAAGATAAATATTGGGAAACTATGAACTATGATAGCCGGACTGCGGATGTTTATCGCAAAATAAAAATTGTCTGCATCGATTTCAAGATACAGAAGCTACATAGAGATTTCTTGTTTCACTTAAATATTTTATCGAGCTAAAAGAGTAAAGCAATAGTTTTTTTTTTATTAATTCTTGACTTCATATTTCCACTGTTTCGTATGTCAAGGTTATGCGATCTACTAATTTTTGTCGTAAATGCATAAAATCCGCAGTCTAACGATATCGCATCGTTCGTGATCTAAAGTCTGTTTAAAAATGCTCCGGAACAGTTGGAGGTGGCTCGATGAGGATAGGCGTGATCAAGGAGGAGGCGGACGAGCAGATGACCTTGACTTCGATGAAGTCGGACAAGAGACCCCACGTGCAGAGTATATTCGCAGCTGGACCACCGCCACCCAGTGCTCCGATGTCCGTGCCCGGTTCCGAGCACTCCAGAAACGGGGAGATATTCTCTTGCAGTGCTCCTGTGACCGGCTTAGCAGGAAGTAACGGGGATGGGAATGGTGGCGTCATTGATGGGAGGTACGCGGCAAGATCAAGGTTAACAGCCAGGCGAACATGTGGTTATCTGCTCGTCGCATTTCCATATTAAATCGTTTCCTCGAACGACTTTCTTCGGAGAAAACCGCGCTTGGAGTCGCCGAGGCAGAGAACCTCGAGTCGCTCATTAAATACGGATCTCTTTTATCATCGTATCATATCGATCTATCGGGCAGATAACAGTCTCATGCAGGATTTCATTCTGAACATCGTGTCTCCGTGGTTCTTGTAGTTGCGTTAGGGACTGCTAGATCAAACAGACCGTTCACATTTGAGCTTCTAAGAATGTTACATTGAAGGTACAACTTGCCAATGCGACGATTGCCAACTATCAACAATCGGTTAACTATTTTTAAAATTAGTTGCTACGTTAGTTAACTATCGTCATGTAGATACCACGCTGCTCGACTTTCATCACGACAAAGTCATGAACTAGTAATAGTCATGCGGACTATTCAAATGAGTTAATGAACGAGGAATCCAAGTGATCATCTAACGAGAACAAAGTCGAGGAAAAGTTGGGTAGCGTGGCCGGTTACTGTGGAATGAGCAATTGCTGTGCCTTTGTTTTCGTATAATTAACTTTAACATAATTAACTTTATATTTACCGAATGAGATATATTAAATTTTGTTATACAAAAATGAAGAAAATGAAGAAAATGAAAGGATACAAAATTTGATACGTCTCATTCGATAAATATAAAGTTAATTATGGCAGAAAACAAACTAAAAACACAGCAATACAGTAAATTGTCCGTAATTGACGCTTAGCTTGGAGACAAAAATGGACAATTTGGGAAGAGGAGGAACGATTAATCGAGCCCTGCGGCTCATGTTTATAATTGTTAACACTTGGTAACTGTAAAAAACGAGCCTCGACGACAAGGCTCGAATAATCATATCTTCACCCTCCAAATTCTCCATTTTCGTTTCCAAGCTAAGCGTCAATTACGGAGAATTTACAGTAACCGGCTCCACTGGATTCGATAGGGACGATAGGTTCCAAGCGTTTTAGCTTTACAGCACGCCACGAGATTTTCGAAAAAAGCCAAGTACAAATCGTGGAACCGCAAAACCGAGCGGACGTTAGTAATTGAGGACCCCAAGCGATCAGCCAACAATAGCAAAGTCGCGGAAAACTAGATAGGGACCAGTTTCGAGCGTTCTATCTTCGAAGTATCTCGTCCAAACCTTCATGTTACAGAGCACAATAGTTTCGAGATGTTTGTTTTTCGCCAGATAGTTTTCGAGAAGCCAAGTGAAATTCGTGGAATTGCAGGGCAGAGCGGACGTCGCAGTCGGCGCGATCCAGCGTGGCCTTCGACACAGGAGTGAGCTTCGCTGGCAGCGGGGTCGCGGACGATATGATCAGCACCCGAAGTTCTTCTTGCACCAGCGTCAACTCGGACGACGAGTTCACGAAGCTGAAGACGGAAAGAAAGAAGCAGAGGCGGGACAGGGTGGTCCGGAGGCTGGCCAGGAGCACCAGCGGCCATACTAATCTGCTCGGGGACCAATCTCGAAGCGTGTTGGACACGGAGCAGCTGTTGCTGTCGGAATTGGTGAACACTTCGCGATTGTCGATGTCGGCGAGCGACAGAGACGAGAAGGTCGACACCGACCGGCTTTAACAGTCCTACCGGTGGCTCTTCTTCGAGGTTTGACTCTCGCCCGGAACCCAGCTGCGGGGCCTGAAACGGTGATATTTATTTAGCAGACTATCGACCGGTCGCACGGTCGAGCGAAAGTAAAACAGAACCTTGACGTCGGAACAAACGATTGTTAGTGTACATACGAACTTTTTACTAGAATGCTCGGCGAATACACGAACCAGAGATAAATCGACGACGGTCGACAATGGTCGAAGCTTCGCCGAAGAAGCTTCGACGCGTTTCGTCGACCGAAAAATGACGCTGCATTCGTCGGTGGGAATTGTGGATCAAGAAACGGGGCGATGCGAATCGCGCGAGCCCGCCCTTGGTATCAGATTTTTACACGCATAGACAGTCTTTTTTACACTTTGGTAAAGTCGGGGATCGTTGTTCCCCGTGCAACGGTTTCCCGAGTAAGTGTTCCGGAAATTATTGCACGCGCTGTTCGAAGACCGCGCTCGCGTATCGCGCGGCGATCGTCGTCGCAGCGGCATACTCTTGTAAATATGTACCGGTATACCTATCACACGAAACTCTACGTATCTCTAGAATGACAATAATTGCGCGAACATTGTCACCGAACGTCGACCTGCGTGAATCCAGTTTTATACATCGACGCGTACGATCGGCAAGCGTAGCTATTTCCGGGCTGCGGATTTCCTGTATCCATCGCGACGACGGATAGTCGAGGCTTTTGGAAATAAAGGGATTGCCAAGATTTAAGAACTTCGACGTATTATTATCAAAAATGTTCTATTCTACTCTGGTTTCCTGCGACGGGGATCCGCAGTTCGTTAGAATCGAAATTCGGGAGCCGCCTTCCCGATTAGAGGCCTACGTTCCTCGTCGTTCGCATTCGATCGGTGCAGAGAATGTGAATGACGTAGCTGTAGGGAGTAGCGTAATTTCTTCGTAATAGCAGTAGACTTTTTCCTCACTCGCCCCCGTCGTCCCCGTCCCCGAGATATCTCGTGCGAGCGAGAACCGCGCGAAGCTTACATCGAATTTGCAACCGCTGAAAAGTATATGAACAGTGCCTGCCTCGTGCCTATCTGTTGTCCAGCTGAGAAATCGGCATTTCGATGTTACTTTGATCGTGGGACAGCCTCGCTTAACGGTATAATTGCGCTCTCCGTTCGTTCTACAGCAACGCGTTTCCGTGCACGCACATTCCAAGAATCGTGAAATGATTTATGGTCGGTGACGAAATCGAGAAAACGATCGCATCCGTTGCGAGAGTCCAAGGAACGTGTCTCGCGACGCTCGGTATCGGGATCGATCGACGAAGGTCGCGAGGATTCCGAAACGATCGGCAGACCGTCCCGAGCACTGTGCCACCTAACATAATCGACACTCGTTACCTTTGTGCGAGGACGGTTCGCCATTCGTTTCGGGATTACATTCCAGAGAGAGTGAATGGATCCTACGTTGCTCATGGTTCAGCGATTCGTTCAACAGTATTATAGTAGCGAAACGCTTGTTCGGAATGTCGCAGAAAAATGTTGATTTCGACTAAATAAAGGAGAGTGTCAGTTACAGAAATTCTGGTGCAGTTGAAGATGTTCAGTGTCGCGCACGAAAGCGTCTGCAAAAGCCGTGAAAGTGGTTTTTTAAAAGACAAATTATCGTTTGTTTTTGCTGTCAGGTTAACCTTTTTATCTTTATTTTATTTTATACCGTTACCTTTTTAGCTTCGCGGCTTTTCTAGTACTTTCTTGTGAGCATTGTTTATTACACCCTACATTCTTGTCCTATAATAATAATAATAATAATAATAATAATAATAATAATAATAATAATAATAATAATAATAATAATAATAATAATAATAATAATAATAATAATAATAATAATAATAATAATAATAATAATAATAATAATAATAATAATAATAATAATAATAATAATAATAATAATAATAATAATAATAATAATAATAATAATAACAATAATAATAACAAGTAGAGAAGGATATTGTCTTTACTGAATATAACAAGATAATGGAAATATGAAAATAAAGCTGAACGATGTTATATATATTACGTAATATATTGCTTCAAGACACAGCCATCTCACGAATCCCCAATATTTTCCACTTATTCCAGCACGACCCGTAGTAATTACAGTTCAGAGTAATTGGTTCTCCTAATCTACTGGGAAAAATCGCGTTTCGTACCGAGGAAGCGATCAATTATAGTTCTAAATACAAAAACTCGTTATGCAAAATTTTCGACCTATTGTTCTCATATTTGATCTTCTGAAAAACGCCTATTACGCTTCATTATTCTCATTCGAATACGAGCTAACGACTTCGATTCCCACGATCAATCAACCGTGAACTGATTTTAATTAATTAATGGTTACGTCGTTCGCGATTATCTTTCTCGAATTTACGTTGTTATTTCTATCAGTTGAAAGCATGCTAGAGGAACACACGAAACCTCAACCGTATCTCCGATACGGTTCTCTCGTAATCTATATTCGAAAATTACCTGTCGCGGCAGCCCGAATACGTATTTTAAACGTTCCCGCGGCGGGAAGCGAGTTCGCGGAGTCGATCGGGACGATTCGGACCTGCGCGTTGCGCGGCAATAGTGGGAGTCGTTTCGTGCGGTCTCGGTGTTCTCCGGCGGGGTTCGAGCGTGTTCGTGCGGGCTCGGCGGGCTCGGCTGGCAGGGCAGGCGTCGACGTCGTTCGGGGTGGGGGTAGTCGCCGTCGTCAGTGGGTAGCCGTCGGCGAGAGGTGGCGGTGGTTTTGTACGGTGAAGAAAAGAGGGGTTAAGTGAGCCGTGCCGGGCCGTAGAAGCGAGCTAGCGGTGGCGCGGCCCGTGCTCGTGCCATAGGGCCTCTGCCAGACAGTAGTGCGTTCGTTTACAAGATGGCAGACGGTCCGTCCGCGGAAGACGCGGCCACCGACCTCGGGGACGGTGATTCTCGTTTAACCAGGGACCGACACAAACGTCAGGACGGCCAGTCGGCGACGATGTTCTCGGGCATGGGTCAGGACACCGCGAGACGCATCCACGAAGACGTTCCGTTGCTCGAGAGCCATCATCATCATCATCGTCAGCATCATCCGCACCAGCATCGTCCTCCCCGTCGCAATTGTCACGCGTACGCTCCCCGTCGTCATCCGACCAACAACAACAATAACAGCTCGAGTACAAACAACAACAATCGTTGCGAGAACGGGGAGCACGTCGAGGCGGTGCTGGACGTGAGCGAGCGCGTTAGTAAAATCGAGAGTGTTCAAAGTGGTGCGGATACGACGACGCGCGTTCTGCTGTTCGCGTCACCGATGCGCGAGGATTACGAGGAAGACGAGGAGGAAGAGGAGGAGGAAGAAGACGACGATGAAGAGGAAGAGGAGGAAGAGGACGAAGATAGATCGTTGGACGGGGACAGTGTTTCGAAGAAGTGTCGCGCGAGTGTTCGTGTCGACGCGGCGAAGAAGAAGCCGACGAGCACGAAGAGCAAGACCAAGACGAAGAAAACCGAGGGGAGCTGTAATAGCAATCACAATAACGGTGGCAGTGGTGCTGGTGCTGAGGGTGGCGCGTCGCGCGGTGACAATGCCGCCTCCTCTTCGGCCGACGGTCGGCGCCCGAGGTCCATGTTCCTCGACGACGACGACGAGGACGACGAGGAGGATACGTCCAGGAAGTTGACTCGCCTGAGCAAAGACAACAAGCACGGCAAACCGCAGCAGCAACAACAACAACAACAACAACAGCAAAAAGTCTTGCGGGCCGAACACGGAGACCTGGACGCCGCTCGTAACACGGACAGGATCGCTAGTGATGCTAGTGGTGATGGTGGTGGTAGTAGTGGTAGTAGTGATGGTGCTGCTGCCGCTGCCGCTGTTTCTGCTTCTGCTTCTGGTGCAGCGGCTGGTGTTACAGCGAACGGCATGGCCGCGGTCGCCAGGCATCATCAGGGCAGCCCTTTCAAGGGACAGGTTAGGACCGCCGAGGACACCCTGGTCGGACCCTACGGCAAGAAACGGTGCGCCGATCGATACGACAGCTCCGAGAGTTCCGACAGGTGAGCGAGACCGAAATATATATATATATATATATCCGTGCATGCTCTCGCTTCCGTCTAAATCCCAAACCACACCGTCGGCTCGGTTCGAGCTCTGTGCATGCTCCGCGGTGGTTCGCGGAACGCCTCGAGAAGGCGAACAGGAGCCGGAGCAGGGCCAGAAGGTGGAACACAGGACACCTCTAGCCGCTGGCTCCGACTAGGCTCCCGCTGCGCGAACTATTCGAACGGGGAATCCTAAATGCAGATTGAACAGAGGCCGAGGTATTTGAATTTTTCGAGCGCTAGGATTCGAAATGGAGTTCGGGTTGCGCGAGTAGCTCGAGCGCGGAAGGGTTTAAATATTTAAATTTTCGGAGCACCAGCCTTGACCCGCGACGAGGCGCCGAGGATATTGTTCTCGGCGGAACGGTTTCGAAACCTTGTCCATTACAGCGTAGACTTGTCCACTATTTGTTGAATAGAATATAAACTCTTGCGTTATAGTTGGGGCCTAGAGGCTTTATCGTTGAGAGGAATCATAGTTATCTCTAACAACGAGAGCAGTTCAATTAATTAGTTCATTCGAATTTCGAAAATTCGTCGGGTCTTCCTCTTTCTTCCAACGCCACGTTACGTTCTACGTTTAAAAAATCAGCTACAGAGTGCATTTAGTCGTCGCGAGTTCCATTCTCGCGGTGATCGACTTTGAAAACTCGTAAAACACACGTGCTGTCGAATAGGCGAACAGTCTGTTCATGACTCACCGTTTTCACTTCTTGCGTATATACTAATGCATGCGCGTTCGGCGTACTTTCATATACAATTTTCTCAAAAACAAAGCCTCGAACGACGAACGTTTATTCCACGATTTTTTCAATTCGTTTTCTCGCGTAGAAACGCCACTATTTCGAATCGCGAATACTTAGCGAAAGATTCGGTTGCATATAAATTCGAAATGAGATGCAATTGCCTTTGTCGGTTTTTTTGGGGGGGTGGGGGGGACGAAACAAGCACAACCCCGTGGGAGCGAGTTTGATTTTTCGCCAGTGCATTTCGGCCGGGCTCGCCGGGAGGAGCCACCTGTGTCGAACGGAGGAAAGTCGCTGGTCGAAAATTGATTCGGACCCGTTCGGGATTTTGGGAAAACCGAGGGGAGGAACCGCGAGGATTTTTTTCGATCCGAGCGAGACACGACGGAGCATCGTAATTAGCGCGAAGGAAGGCGCGTTCGACGCAGGCCAGGGGTCGTTGTACCGCGGTTACGAGACCGGCAACCGTGGCTGCGTTCGATCTGTGTGCGCGGCGTGTTTATAGGTTCGTAGATGCTGCCAACTCGCTCCGTTTCCCTTCGGCCCCCTCTCTCTTTCTCTCTTTCTCCCTTTCTCTCTGTCTCTCCCTCTGTCTCGCTTTGCCTCCTCTTTCACGTGACCCTCGTGCTTCCACTCCCCCTCTCTCCCCCTCCCCATGTCTCTCTCTTTCTCTCTCTCTCTTTCTCTCTCTCTCTTTCTCTCTCTCTCTTCTCTCCTCGTTCCCTCCGTCTGGCCCTCGCCCTACGCGAACTTATCACGCTAGACCCAGCATTCGTTCTTCGAACCTTCTCTGTAGCATTTTATTTACAGTCTATATTGCTCTTAACTCAGGCTTGCTATAAAATATCCTTTTATTCGCAGTGCTCTAGAGCAGCTTTTCTGTTCTTTGCAGTGGTAGCCTCGGGAAGTTTTTATTTTAGACCCGTCCTGTGAACTAAAATCCACTCGAAATTTAATACAATTTTCCTAGCGTATCGCAAAACAATTACTAACGCGTAACTTCTCCTATTTTCTGTCAGCTATTGAATTTTACAGTAGTCTTAAATTGTCTTTCACTTATTCAGTAGTCTTTCTTTTATTCACCGTACATATTTAGACTCGACTGTTTCTCATTTTCGTACAGCAGTCCGTCTTTTGTTTACTCTATTTAGGTCCGACCTGTGTTACATCCACACAGCAGCAACATTTCTTCTGTT
This sequence comes from Megalopta genalis, assembly GCF_051020955.1. NCBI lineage: Eukaryota > Metazoa > Arthropoda > Insecta > Hymenoptera > Halictidae > Megalopta > Megalopta genalis. The sequence continues at coordinate 13,019,237 of NC_135015.1, read as the reverse complement.
TCATTTCTTCTATATTTAGTTTCAAGCCGCTATTCATTCGCACAATAATATTTCTTCTATTTACTGTATTTTTTCGTTGTACAGTAGCCTTGAATTGTACGCCGAAACATATCTTAGGAAACGTTCGAAGCCGTAGAGAAACCGTTGAAGAAACCCGCTGCGATATTCAGTAGTGCGAAGACCAGAATGCTGTTGCTACTTTTTGTAATTTTCTGTATTAACACGTTCCGTGCCGAGCTTTTTTTACTCGAATCTTCATACTTTGATATTTTACTAAAACTTGATGTATTACGTGCAATTATTAATTCTCGTACACATAACAACGTAACAAAAACTTATCAACGCCCATTCTTGCGGTGGAAATTGATTCTTCGGTTCTAAATTTCTTGTAAACAATTTGTTCAGTTCACTAAGTAAACATGCAAGCGTGTACCATCGATGGTACACGTGGCACGGAACGTGTTAACCGTTTGCGTATCACGAGCCACTTTTGCGCTCTTCAGATTTTGTGTCGAGAAAAGCCAGGGCATTTGGCCGAAACAGACGACTTACGGCGCACCCGAAATTTGTCGAAACGTGCTCGGTCTTTCAGACGCATGTATACGTCGCGTGTCGCATCGCTGTCAGTAATCCAATTTGCATTTTATTGTTACGTATTCTAAATTAACACGTTGAATGCCACGCCGGTTTTACAGAAATTCTCCGTGGCGCCATGATGAATTTTCTTTTATGTGATACATATAATGTTGAAATATCATCTGCAATAGATAAGTCACAGTGTATAACCATGTTTGACATGTTAATTGCGACAGGGGTCACTGTTTGAATTGACGATGGTAATAATACCAAATTTTAGATATCGACATTTGTTTTAAATTACATATATTTCTATCAATTTAGGCGCGCCGGTCACCGGTGGCCCTCACGGCGTCGCCGCCAAGTTAAGTGCCGGTCACCGGTGACCCCCATGGCATTCAGCGTGTTAATTATTTTATGTTTTACGGCTTTTTTCGACACATAATTGAAGGAGCGCTATTGCGCTCTTCGGCTTTTTTCAACACATAATGGAAGGAGCGCTACTGCGCTCTTCGGCTTTTTTCGACACATAATCGAAGGAGCGCTATTGCGCTCTTCGGCGCTTTTCGATCCTGTTTTTTCAGAACCATCTGGTAGGTAAACGGTTAAATTGTGAATTTCTGTATTAAATACGTGTTCGTTCGGGTCCCTCCAAAAATTCGAATCTGCATAAAGTTTCCTAGTCCAGCAATATCCAGCGCCAACACCATGAATAAGCGCCGATAACAGCGACACCGGGCCGTTATCTCTTATCACAGTTTTTTTTCGAAGATAGAAAGTGCTGGATCGACCTTCTTCGTCCCGAATCTACGGTATCCGATAGAAAAAAAGATTCTTTTCACGTTTCGGAAATCGTGTGTGTTCCAGGATTAGGCAACGCGTGCCCGTTTCGCATTTTGCACAGTCTTCGAGCGGAACTCCGCGCTTGACGATATTGTTATCGGTGCCGATTTTCTCGGAAACGATACAACAGGTGCATAATCTTGCGTGGAACGCATTAAAACCCGTTCGAAACATCTCTCAAAGGGCGCGGGATGCAGACTAGAGCTGTTATTGAACTTGCCCCGAGCGACTTTGGATATTCTCTGTGTACACACGTCGCTGAACAGGACTCTGCTAACGCGTCTGTTTATTGCATACCGTTTCTATTTCCTCACGTTTCCACCGTTTGCGGTGCCCGCTTCCCAGGAAGCATCGACAACAAATGCCGCTGTGTGGATCACAGTCTGACATCCTTTATTCCGCCCTAACAAAATATTTTCATTCGGCGTTCGTTCTTGTTGAAATGTTAGCCTCGAACAAAAATTAATCTATAGTTTACTTAGTACTAAGATACTAAGATATACAGCGAAATTCGGCGGATTGAAATGATTCGAAGGTGAAAGCAAAATATCTGTGTCTAACAGATTTTTAGATCCTGCCAATGAGAGTCGATTTACGCGTTCGCCAAAGGAACGATTCGTAAAACGATCGGAAAGAGGCGATTTTACGTCGGTTTCTAAAACAAGAATGAATTTCGGTGAAAATCGTAATACGCGTCCAGAGAAGTTTCGATAAATTCTGAATGAAATCATTGCGACGATCTCGATGATATTGGGTTCCTTGAATCTTCAGGTAGGCAATCTTTCGAAAAAGATCGTCACTACGAGATGCGAAAGTGCACGTTACATATGCCGTGGGCATAGCAAGCGACAAGTATGAATGCACAATGGCCGTTATCTATTGATCGACGTTCATTCATTTGTGTGAAAGAAATCGGAGAAGCTGACTGTTGAAATTTTAGCCTCGAACAAAAATTAATCTATAGTTTACTTAGTACTAAGATACTAAGATATCGGTTTACATTTTCGCCGGTTCCGTCAGCGGGCAACGACGGTGATGTAAACTGAATATAATAGATACCGCGATACATCATCACCGGTACCATTAGATACACATCGTGCCCTGACTGTTTGGGGATCCCAGCGTCACGTATACAATGTGAAACGCGACAAATAAACGTCTCTGATTGGTGGATAAGACGAACCCAAAAAGGGTATAAAAGAAGCGTTCTTTCTTACCGGACTCTCAGTAGAGTTTGGTAGCTCGATCGTTTTCGCCCATATACCTTCTCTCAATAAAGGAATAAAATAAAGTCTTTTTAACACTTTATCGCGACCGCTAGCCTATTTATCGGCTTTTCGATTGCCAATGTTTATCGATCGCTAGCCTATTAATCGGCTTTTCGATTGCCAATGTTTATCGATCGCTAGCCTATTAATCGGCTTTTCGATTGCCAATGCTTATCGACCGATAGCCTATTAATCGACTTTTAGCTATCGACGGTTTTCGCTTCTTTACTGTTTTGTTAGTAGCTGACCTCCTGTATGCTGACCTCCCCATATCCTTATGAATTATAATTATAATAATAATTATTATTTATTATTATTTTTAAAGGAATAAGCACAACACAATGAATAGCGAAAATTTAGCCGGTACTGGGAGCAAATGCGCGCGCGACTAAGCCAGTCCTTACTGAGTGGCAGCCTCAACCACGACCGGACGATAAAGTGTTAAGAAAAGAATTAGAATCATATTCATTTTCATTCCATAATCCCAACAGTTTTGAACAATCTGTGTTATCGGTGTTATTGGTAGAAACAATGAAACCAGATTTTGCTTACGCGTCTATTTATTGCTATTCGTTTCTGCTTGATGTGGAATATCATCAACAAGTGACGCTGTGGGTCGTGGTTAAATATTTTTATTCGGCGTTACTTCGTCTGAGAGAGAAGTATGTCTATCATTTATATATTTATATTGTATATAAATTATATATGATATATTATGAAAAATATAATAGTTTATGAAATAGAAATTATACAAAAGAAAATATTATCGTTTATAAAGGTTGCTAAGAATGATTATTGTACAATATGTTATTGCGACGATTCTTTCTTAGGCTTCCTAGTGATTGCTCAGTTATAACTGTTTTTGTGTGTAAGAAGTTGGCATGATTAATATTTCTGCCAATAAAATTTTGACAGTGTTTTTAAAGAGTTTCACAGTGTTGTTAAAGGATCTGGAAGCTCTATGAATAAATCCCGGAGGGCTGAGACTACGTGTGAGATAATATTTTCATAATGTACTCTGAAAAATATGTTGCAAGAAAGTAATACCGAGGCGTTTAACACGATTAATTGTGGTTAGTAAAGTAACATTCATAGTATAATTATAAACTAGGTTATTTTTCTTGGCACCAGAGTAGCATGCTCTATTGTTTTCCCTGAATGGATTACAAAGGTTTCGTCTCCCATGCTCTACCTTTACATTTTCCTTCCGTCACAGACGTGGACAATTTATCGCGCATATTTAGAAACCAGAGCTTCTAGATTTTCAATTTATTGTGATTGGTATTAACCCTTAAATGCACCGTGTTGCCATTTGGCAACATACAGAAGAATATTTTGTTTTGTAGCCGATTGGCTATATACGATAATTTTGTAATAAAAAACTATTTTCCTAAAGATATAATTTTTTTCTTCGCTTTTTTCCCTTAATACACACTCATTTTTTAAATGAAGTTTGATAAGTAGAAATTGAAAACAAAAAATCATGCATTTAAGGGTTAACGACGCTCCCGGAATAAGCTCGTGGGCGTTCGTGATTTGTTAAGGGGGCTCGACAGCCATAAAGAAGGTGAAATCTCGAGCAAACATCGGACGTTTAGCTCGGTCGGCTGGGAAGTCAAGAGTGGACGTTCTCCGCACGATAACGGCCGATATCTCGAGAGTTCAGCGTGTCAGCGAGTGGCGGTTGACCTCGGGTGTCGATACGGTTCGTTATGGATTAGTTTTGTTTACATTTCCAGTAGCAACGAAAAATCTCGCGGTCCTGTCGACCGTGAATCCAGGTTTCTTATCGGCTTCTCTTGCGAGCCTTGACTTTCTTCTCATGCTTTTTCGTCGGTCGTTACTCATTGGAGCGTGCACGTTCCAACGATGATCACCGTTGATCGTGATCCGTACGCTCTATGACAGCAATAACAGTATGAATCAATTATTCACTGCTGCTAATCGCTTCAGTGATTCCGTTAGATTTTTTTTTTATAACTCAATTCATACTTTTAAGAATTCAGCTTTACGCGCCGTACGATTTTCACTTATCTTCGGATACCTTTGTTGCCCCCTGTTCGATTGTTATTCTATTTTCGGATTGTATAACATACGGTTCATCCCGTTAAACGAATAAATATTATTATTATTTGATTGTTATTCTATTTTCGTATTGTATAACATAGGGTTCATCCCGTTAAACGAATAAATATTATTATTATTTGATTGTTATTCTATTTTCGTATTGTGTAATATAGGGTTCATCTCGTTAAACGAATAAATATTATTATTATTATTTTAATGTTATTTTATTTTCGTATTGTGTAACATAGGGTTCATCCCGTTAAACGAATATTATTATTATATAATATATATATTATTATTATATAATATAATATATTATATAATCCCGTTAAACGAATATTATTATTATATTACGATTCAGGTTGGGAGTATAGGAAAGTTCGGATATTTGAATAGTACCAAAATTCGTATCAAAATGAGACTTGATATCCGAACCGATCCGACAACTTGAAAAACCAAGCAACTCGAAAGAAGTCGAACGGCGCGGAAGGAAACGAATAGATTGAATATAACTATACCTGTTTCGAGCAGCTCGTAACGATCAAGCCGAACGTCTTGAACGATTTGTGCAAGTAGATTATATATTTCCATATTGTACAGGATAGGTACATCCTTATTGCAGTTTGCAGAGCTTCGGCGAGATCGTAAAATCTTCCGAAAGCTGTTAAACTGTAGAGTTTACAATCTCCGCTATACCGGAATTAATAATTTAAGATGTTAGCGATGATTAGGCACTTGAATTTATTTCAAGAGTTTATAATTTGAGCCCATCTGTTCATTCGAACCGCTCGGTTTCGTTCTCGTATCGGTTCGACCGTTCGAACCAAACATGTTAAACTCGGTTCGCTATTTCCGAACATTTCGACGCCTCTAACTCGAACTCGATGGAGCAAAAGAACAGTTTCGTAGGCTGCCGGATCGAACAGGTGAACGTCAGGTTGTAGTTCGAGTCTACCGTCTCGCACCTTTCGAAGTTTTCTCGGGGCCGAACGCGGTCAGGCCCGATGCAAAGGAGGCTCGACAATAAAAGTTTAGTACCCTAACGGTTCTCCTCTGTGGTACACTAAGCCCAGCCGTTTCCTAGGTGAACCGTCACCCGCTAACCGCATTATGGTCCTTCCGTGCTCGGCGACCGGCAACGTTCGCCGAACCGGTCGCCTAACTTCCGTTCGCCACCTGCCATCCCGAAGGCGCTCCGAGCTTTTCGTATTTTGTCTAGCCGGTCCCCTCCATCGCGGTTTGCGTGCTCGCGAGCAGGAAGTGGGCAGGGACCACGGGGCCCGAGCACGATTTATATCGAAATGTAATTAGATCGAGCTCGAGGGGTGCTGGACCCGGTCCCGGTCCCAGTCCCGGTCTCGCAATGCTTCCAGTCACGGCTCGCGGACGGACCTTTTGCTTTTCTGATCCGCGTCTCGAATGTCCCATGTTCGCATTGCTTTCTTCCTCCTTCTCCTCTTTTCTTCGTCGATACTACCTTCGAGCTGCCTTTGTTCACGAGGACCGAGCGTTTTAACTCGGTTTCTCTCTTGCTTCGCAAACGATGGTATCGACAAAAAACAATAGAAATAGTTGCATTTCCTCTTTGATAATCGAGCTATCTTTGCAGTTAACGTTTTCTCCGAAGATGTGTTGTTCTCGAGTTATTTATACTTAAGTTTTCAAACGAATATTGTACATATGTTATCTGTACGGTTACGTGCAAACTTAAAATCAAAATATTTCAAAAACGAAAGCCCTTTCTGAGTTTTTTGATATTGAGTATATACTGTAAATTTAACTCATTCACGTTTCGAAAGACATTTATAGAATGTTTTACCGTTGTTGGATAACAATCTTCAGACGCTGCAGCAATTTTGACACTAAGTTTATTAGGTACTGATACAACATACGTGTTACTTGCGACAAATATTACGAGAACATCCGTTGAAAATCGGAATAAATGTCTTATTGTTACTTTTACAAACTAACATGAAACAGCTGCTTTTAGTTCTCCGTGAACCCTTTTTACAAGACATTTCAATTCGTCAGCAATCGTATCGATGTGTTAGTCAAGTTAGTCAACAAATAATTAGTAATGCAGCCATCCTTCCAAAATTTAAGCCTTTATGATATAATAATTCAAGCCTTTATAAAACTGATTATATAATTTATCGATTCTCTGTCATTCATATAAGACACATTTTCCTTTCGTTATTGCAAAAATGAGTGTTTGCTCGCATATATGAATAAATTTAGATTAAAGTTGCGCGATTACCAGGCAATGAGTGACGCCTGTCTATCGACCGGAATTTCTCGTAATGCAGCTCGGACGGATAAACCGGAAATACAGCCTCAATCCTCGGTTTTCCGTCCCCTTTATCTCGATCTATTTCTTTCCTGTGCCATCTATTCTCGTTTCACCGGTGCGCCGCCACGGAATCAGCTGATTATTCAACATCCCGCGAGTGATTAATAACGGATCGTTCCACGAGTTATATCGCTATTTCCCCTTTCGATCAGAGGTTTTGCTCGCAGACGATTGAAGTCGCTTGCGAATAGATCGCGATAAAGGTCAGTCGGTTTTCTATCCTCCGTCACTTCTTTTTGCTTGTTCGCTCGGCTCTTTCACACTCTTTCGCGAGCAAAATCGACTTCGAGCTCCGTCTCTTTGCGAATCGACTTTCCCCGAACTTTTACTGGTTTGGGTCACGTCCGAGAAAATCCAAAAACTATGCCGAAACGACAGAAGTCGCTGCGCTCTGCACTCCGTTTTTTCGAACGGAATGTTAGTTACAACGCTCCATAAATTGTTTCGGGCTCGATCGGTCGCGTGTAATTTACAAGGCGCTCGGAACGCAGCGAGGATCGCGTGCACGGTCCTCCTGGTGCAGGTTTTCTGACGCAGGTCTTCTGGTAATATTTTCATGGCTGCATCAGGGAATCGACTCCCGCCGCGGCCGAGCTTGGCCGCGTGTTTTTCGTGTTGTAATCGTAACCCGGCCTCTCTCTGGTACGGTTCACTTCGTTTTCTGTGGGCCGTGGACCGTTCGGAGGCGTGTTATCGCGGCTCGAATGCGTTCGAGATAACAGAAGTGAAGAAGAGAGACAGAGAGAGACGGAGAGTCGAATTCGACTCGGAGACAGATTCCCTATCCTCGATAAGTTCCTTCGAGACGAAGGCATCGGTTGTCCCTAAATCAGATTTTTGGGATACATTTCGTAACATATTTGATATTTGATATTTATTCATTTACCGGTAGAGATTCGTTTGGATAACAAACAACAGATTACAAGTTATCGGTTAACGATAGGAGTCAGGAAGACGGTGCACCCGACGCTCGAAACATGCTGGGGTAGAAAATTTATTTGTTCTGTAAACGAGGTGCATCCTTTGTTATGTAATAGTAGCGAGTAAACGAGTTTGAGTGTACAATAACGATAATAAGAATAATAACGATGGTAATAACAGTAACAGTAATGTCTGGGCTGCGGATGTTTATGCAAAATAAACAGTTCGTGCATCAGTTGTAAGAAATAGGAATTGCGTAAACATTTATTCCAGTATCGAATAATTTTAACGAGTTATAAATAATATAATCGTATTGTTAAATCTTTCTAATAACGTCACTGTTTTGTGTTTGCATAAAAATCACATTTGCATAAAAATGCGTAAAATCCGCAGTTTAGTAATGACAATAAGACGTGAATTAATAGTGATAGCAGAGCGTTTGAATGAAGTAAAGACATTGATGAATAATTAGTTTAAACAGTTGTAATGGTCGTATAGTGTACGATGGCGCTTTTGTGAAAGAAGGAAGAGAATATCTAAGAATAGAAAAAAATCCAGTTGTTTGCAGAACATGTTAATGTTCCTAAAAATCCTGTTGAAGCTGTTATTGTCGCCGTATAATGTGGTATGATTCTCTTGTTGTAAAATAGCATGCTGTCTGATGGATGTTCGAGATGAGATAACATAAAAACGGTTTAGTAATAGCGGGCGAGAGATTCATTGATGACTTTAAACGGGTAAAGTATGGTGTGTTTGGCGAAATGAAGTTTAAATTTGAGCATATAGGATAGTCATAATTATGGTCATCAAATGCCATTGGACAATCCATGCGGAACACTATCTGCTTACACAGGTAGGATTGATACCATGTCTAGTATTTAGACATTTTTAAAAATCGTGATATCGTACTGATAAAAAGTCAAGTACATGTAAGGAGAAGTAAGGAGAAGTTAAGTGAGATTGTAACTTCTAAGTCACGTACTTCGTTGACAGTGAAGAGAGTAATACGATTTAGCAAGTTGGAGAACAATTGAACGCATATTTTCCAGGTGAAATGCATAACAGAGCATTTAGATATGTCAAGAAATAATCTATTTGAACACACTAATATTCAAGGTTGCTGATAATAGTATAAGAATAGTGTTATGAGAAGAGTTAATTAGAATGAAAGAACTTACGATCATCGGCAAATAATAGAAAGGAACAGTAATTAAAGCACTCTGAGATATCATTATAAATAATAAGACTAACAGAGGACCCAAGTGAGATCCTTGGAGGATGACAGATGACTCATTGACTGATTTTAGAAAATATTTCGGGACATCTTGCGACTATTCGATGTCTTAGGATCATCGGCAAATAATAAGAAGAAACAGTAATTAAAGCACTCTGAAATATCATTTATAAATAATATAACTAACAAAGGACCCAAGTGAGATCCTTGGAGGACGACAGATGACTGATTGACTGATTTTAAAAAATATTTCGTTACATCTTCCGATTATTCGATGTCATTTCTTGTTTGGAGCGGACAGTGCCCGATGAGGAGCACACCTGACACGCGATCGATGCTTAAACACTGACGAGCCACGAGGAAGACCGCGAAGCGTCCGATCAGATGTCGCGGTTGATAAGCTGCCACGACTATACTTCGATTGCAGCGAGCGAACGCGTGCAATTAAGTCACTTCTATTATTGGACCAGCGCCGACGAAACCTTTTACGCTCGTTGCGGCGAGAGTTGCGTTCGCCGGTCAGCTGGGTTCCCTCGGACGTTATTCCAGTTCTCCAAGGCTTCGGTGATAGAGCACGTTACTCGGTCTCGGCTGCGTTCGTTTGTCTTCGATATAGGTCGTTAGAGTGCCTCGAGTAGGCGTGGCTTCGGTGCTCCGAATTCCTCCGGAACCGGAGCACTGCACCACGAAGCTATCTCTGCCCACGTCCATCTCGGAGCATTTTATAATATTTTACAGTTTATATATCTCGTAACAAAAGATTCTTTCTCCTATGCAGATTGCTGTAATTTCAATTAGAGTGCTTTCAGAAAGCGTGGCTTTGTTGCTCCGAATTTCGACGTATAGTTTACAGTAGTATTTCACAGGATAATCTCATTGTACTTGTTCGCTTTTTTAGCATATTTTAATCTCTTGCGTCCCTGAATTTCATAGAAAAATACTTTATTGCTTTCTCTCAATTTAAAGTGCCTTTAGGGGGCGTGGCTTAGTGGCTCCAATTCCTTCAGAGGAATTACAGCATCGCATAATCATCTGCATTTCTAAATTTCGTGACAGAAGACTATGTCGCTAAGTCTTCATTTTAAAGTACATTTAGTAGGCGTGACCTAGTAGATCTGAATTTTGATAGAGTTAGAATTGTATCTTACAAAGCAATCTTTCTCCCAGTTCATTTTAGAGCATCTCGTAATCATACTAGTTCGTGTATTTCATAACGGAAGACCATATCGCACTCTATTCATTTATGGAGCCGTTAGTAGGCGTGGCTTAGTGACTCCGTGCTCCTCAGCAGTCAGAGCCGTGTCCCACGGGGCAATACGCGACGTAGACATTGTCGTCCCTCCACGTCGGTCTTAATTGAGTCACTACTTCTTCCTCTCTCTTTCTTTCTCTCATCCTCTCTCTCTTTTTTTACTCTCTTTCTCCTCCTTTCTCTCTCTTCCTCTCACTCTTTTCCACTCTCTTTCTCCCTCTCTTTCTCTCTCTTCCTCTCACTCTTTTCCACTCTCTTTCTCCCTCTCTTTCTCTCTCTTTTTCTCTTTTCTTTCTCTCTCTCTCTCTCTCTCTCTCTCGGTCCGTGTCTCTCCTTGGCCACAGTTTATTTTTTCCCGGTCGAGCCCGCTGTTCCACGGGACAGAGCCGAAGCGGGGGCGATCGCGATTCTCGACTCGCCCGACTCGATTCGGCTCGACGCGAATCGCATGGTCGTGGCCGTGGCCGTGAAAGTGAAATTCGTGAATGAAACGTGCGGAACAGCCGGCGCAAACCGAGGCGAAGGTAAAGGTTGCCGGTTTCGGCCGGTTTACGAGCCTCGCGCCGCTTCTCCACCGGCCTGCCCGAATATCCTCGACACCTTGAACCAGAGTCATGCGTTCATGACCGCTTCTTTCCCCTTCTTACGCAGCTTCGGTTAATTCTGACGTAACTTTGCTGGTTACCCGATTCGACGCGTGATTTTCCGCCGAAAAAAGTAACGACACACGAATTATTACACGCTTTTAGAAAGTCAAAGCGTTTGCAATGTTAGAGAATATATAGTTTTCTTGCATTCCAGATTTTTTATATCCAGTTTATTATATAAAATTGTATTTCATTGTATTTATAATTTGTCTTTCTCACTCATTTATTATTAGACTGTGGATCTTCGTGCATTTACTGGATCAAACTGGCTGGGTGTGATAGAAAACAGTAAATGCAGAGGATAAATGTAACAATCCTGTTAAATCATTTTCAACCGATTAAAGATGTTAAGAACGAATGGTCAACTTTTATTCGACTTCTGCTTGTTCCAATCGACGTAGAGAATTTTTATTTTGCATAAAGATCCGCGGTCTACTTGCTACCATTACTCTGATCTCTTCTACGTTCTTCCAATTTTTTTATAATTATATTCGTGTGATTTTCTTTTACGTCGTCTGTGCTACAAAGAGTAATTCCGCATGTGTATGCATAAATAAACACCGTTTCCTCCATTATTCCAGTGTGAACAATCTAGATTTCTGACGACAGTGTTCTCAGTCCATTGAAATATCTTTGTCCTCGAAGTGTTAAACAAGCTGCAGGTACAAACCACGTTTAAAAATCCCTGTAATTCTAGCCAATTTCCTTATCCCCCGTAGAAATTATTGCTTATCCCGGAAACAATGGATACCCGAAGTTCAAGCCCACACTCTCCTTCGTTTAGAACTTTTCTGCGGCGACGGAAAAGTGAAAGCCTAGCCAGCAGGTCTCGATAAACTATGCCTAGGAGTGCGCGTGGGTTGAGCGGAAGGTCGCTGGTCTTTTCTAACCTTTGACTCTCGCCTAGAACAATGCCGCGTTAATTCGCGTCGCGGATTATCCGGAAGATCGCGGCGATCTCGACTATCGCGAGGCGTCAGCCGTTCGGGAACACGTTCGGCCGGCCGCGATTATGTTTTCCCGTGGCAACGATTGTCGTTCGGATAGCTTTCGGAAAGAAGGCGCGTGCAGTTTCTCGGCGTATTGCCTCCGGATCTCGCGCGTGGGCGGATCGGGCTAGAAGAAAAAAAAACGCCGCATTGTGCGCTCGGCATAAAGTGTGCCGGTTAACGAGAAGGTGGCCGCGGAGGCGGCGTGCCGGCAGAGGAGAGGAGAGTAGAGGAGAGGAAAGGGTTTCCCATGAGCGTTGCCGCAAAAACGCTGCACGAACGATGTCGCAACTGCAGTTAGAAAGCTCAGGGCCCGACTGCCGGCTCGCGGCTCCTACCCGAGTGCTTGTATTAATATAAATTGCATCGTATTCCCGTTCGTATTCGCCGCGCCGCTAGATGCATTACACCGTTTCCCGGTCGTAACGCGAGGGTTGCTAAACGCTCGGCCAAAGAGAGACCGAGAAAGAGGGACGGCTGCTCCTTTTTGCTTGTGTATTGACAAATAGCAAGCAAACCCGCTTGCGCCTTTCCGCGCAAATTTATGGAGCTGTTAACTTAATGTTCCACCGACGCACCCACGACACATCGACGTGTCGGGACTTTGAAAAAACCAGCCGCGGCCGTGTGCTATCTCTCGCCGGGAATCTCGTCCCTGCTTCTCAATTTATCGTACTGATCCTCAAAATCTGTCGTGCACGCTTCATGCTTTTCGCATCGAATCGATTGCTCCGTTTTTCTGCGAGTACGTTCGAACGTGTTGCAGGCTCCTGGAGCCAGTTACTGTGTGGTAGCCAATCGCTGTGTCTTTCATTTATGGTCAAGCATAATTAAGTTTATATTTATCGAATAAGACGTATCGAATCTTTTCACTTAAATTCATTTAATTATTTATTTGTTAGAATTGAACGTGTAAAAGACGGAAGTTCTTAAGATATCACAGTAATTATTTCAGTTTTTTGGTACTGAATTCGCGAGATTTGAAGCCTGTGAAGAAGCTCGAGAAAATACTGAGCGAACGGAGATCAATATTCAGTAAAATAAATCGCTTTTGGTAGCATGTCGCAATGTTAACCCTTTGCACTCGAAGTCATTTTAACTCTAAATCCAAGATAGCTTCTTCTGACCTGCGCTGTTTCTATTTTATACGACTTAGCGCAGTTTATGCACATAAAATCGAATCTTGTAACTTATAGAGCAGCTATCCTTGTAACAGTCTTTTCGATATAAACAATCATGATAATGTAAAAATTATTTTGTGCAAAGGGTTAATTGTATTGTTAAAACGTATTGAGATTACGGAAAAACGAAGCAGTGATTGTTTATTTGAAGTTTTGCTTTTAGTTATGAAATTTTGTTAAAGCAGTCGCCTCTAATGTGAACTTTTGGATAACGCATAACTACATCAAATCTTTTTTATAGAATATAAGATTTACGAAAGTACGTTAAGTATTAAATCTTAATAATCTTAAATCTCATAATCCACGGAGGGAGCACAGTATTCGGGAAGACAGCACAGTAGCATAGGTCCTACACGAGCCCACGATGTTGTTTTGCCAAAAGTTTCACCAGTTTCACGCGATTAGTATCGCAACGAAAGTATGCAGATTTCAACGAAACGCGTCTGCCCAGGGAAAAACTGGGCCGCCCCGTCTGCTACGAATCGAAATGTTGAATCGATCTCCGGAGTGACTCGGTGCAGGCTCTCCTTGCAGCTGCAGCAGGACTTGGTTTATTTGTAGTCGGTTTATCTAAACGAGATCGTGCTGCTGCTCTCCAAATACGTTGAACCTCGTGTTCCGACTACAGGTGTTTCGAAGAACTCGCAGCCTTGCTCTCGGCTACGCGTTCCGATCGTGTATTACGGTGGTCAATTAAGTAAAGAGGCTCGTTACCGACACCCGGTTCGTTCTTACTCCGATTTGGCGTGCTCTTGGCAACGAGAGCGAAAGCAGCGACACGCGAAATGCGATCGCCGGCGCGGACTCGACTGTCCGGACCTGGGGAAACGGGGGCAGGACGCGAGCCGATGACGTCCGCCGTACGACAAGTTGCGGTTAATTTCAATGAATCCTTCTAATTAGTTCGGGACAAAAGATCCGCCGTCGGAGGGTGGACGGGACACGTTAATTGGACCGTGGGGTGTGATCCTCCGGGTTTCGGGCAGAAAGGAAGTGCTCGGTTGTGTCCGGGACACCCGTTAGACACCGTGCCCGGAGAACTTGTTGCTCGAATCGAGAGAGGGCCAGGCGAGGCCAGGCCACGAAAAGGGCCGCCAGCTTGCCGCGTATTGATCCAACAACCGGCTACCCGCCTCCGTGCATCGCTGCATTACCGGTGTACCGGGATCCACGGAAACCTAGCGTTTCTCCGACTGAAATGTATCGATAACGTTCATTGCACTCGGGCCGACCGTTCCGTCCTCGAATCTCGCGAATATTCAACTTCGTCGCGTTTCTGTTCTCCCTGCTTTCCTATCCCGACTCGCGCAAACGCTTTCGAAACGAGGCGACTTTTTCAGCTAGTTTTCTCGCGCAAACTTTGCACCATGATTTCGTATTACTTTTAGGGTATGCCGCTGCGCGCGTTTTAGAAAGTACGAGAAATGTTTCGTTGTCCGCGAATATGGCAATTCTCGGAGGCTTACGCGTCGGTGTAGTTGAAACTGCGAGGCTATCGGAGGATTGTATGAAACGCGTTTCACGGTACGACTTTGATTATTCGAATCTTTGTTATTCAAACACGCTGCACGTGCATATGGTTGCATTGTTAACAGAACCGTACACGGTACAGTTTATTATGCAAATCAGACTTTGTTTACTTTGTGGCGAAGACCAGGAACGTTCTGATATCGTGCGACATGTTGTTACATTAACGCTCGATGCACCGGGCCGTTGAAATGGCTTGTTTCCGACTTATTCGTTTGCAGTTGCTGAAATTATAAATTTAATTAATTATGAAGCAATACGGATTAGTCGCGTTTAGAACTCCGGTAGTTTTAGTATTATTGTAATACAGAGAAAAGTACCTACTTTTCTCTCGTTGGTTCAATAGACTTGTTAGCATTATGGTAATTAGGCTGCCAATTTTATGCATTTATGATGAAAATAACACGAGAAATATAAATAGGTTTAAAGAGTCTTTATTAAAGACATTGGAAAGTTTTAATAATGTTCCTTCATCCTTTTCGATTTATTTGAATTATTAAGAAAAGAAATGCATTTCTAGTTAACTTGTTGTTACTTATTATTAAATAGCAAGTTCTTTGTTCCCGTAATAATTTTAATTGATTAAACATGATATGTCAACATTTTTTAATTCTTTTCAGCTTTTTAGTATTCTAAATCGCAACTATTCGATGTTGCCATAAGTGCATAAAATCGACAATCTAATTATTCCTTACATCGTAAGAATATTCAATTTTTCGAACAATTGATGTGCATTTAATGCGATTGAATAGGACTATTGCAGTTCTCTCACTTGATAAGTAATCTTACAGGAAAACTAGCGTATAACTAAAACTAGCGTAACCTTAACTTACATTTTATTTTCCGAAAAAGCGAAATTAGCAATTAATTCAATATACTTAGAAATGAGATATCGAGTTCCAACAAAGGAAACGATGTTTTAGAATGTTCAAGTTATATTCTCAAATTTTCGGGTCTCAATAGTATTGCTAGTTTCTGAGTGACAATTGTTTAAAAAATGTATGACACGAATGCTTCGTACAGGCAGCGCGACAGCGGAGAGTTAAGAAATATGTTCCCAAAAATTGATAAAAAGAATGATAAATGATGCTAAGCGTACCCGGTCACACTTTCGTGCGAAACTTCCGCCGTTCTGGTATTAAAAAAAAAACAATTATCTCTGCTTCATAGAGGCGATTCGATCGATCGCAAATTCGAGAGAGTACCCTCTTCCCGAATTTTCGACACTATCTGTGAGGCTTCCGTAGTATTTTCTCGTGGATGGATCTCGTCCGATTTCCCTGGAAATCGTCGAACGAGGGTTCGCCTCGATGGTCCGTCGAGGGAATCGACCCCGGTAATGGTCCCGGTCGTCGTTGCCAGCTCCGTTCGCTCGACGGCACGTAGCCGTCGCCCGAGATTGCAATTCCGAGACGGGTAATTGCGATTACCGAACTATTACCCGGCGACGCGACTCGTCGTGTTCGACCGGGTCGAGCTTCGTCAGGCGTTCGGCGGTTTATCTCCTCCTCGAGGCGGCGCGGCGCGTTTTCAGGTTTTATCTCCGCGAAGTGGACACGGGACCACTGTTCCGTTCCTTTTGCTCGTTCCCGGAAGCTCCTCTCAGCCGCTGTATTCGATTAACCTTTCCTCCGTCGGCCGTTTCGCGGATACTTTACAACGTTTCCGCGCGGAGGAAAATGCGATGGGCCTGGCGGCGGTTCGCAGCGAGCGTTAGATTCCTCGCCGTTCGCGAATTCTCGAAAAGGAGACGCGAGCCTAAACTTCTGAGACAAGCGTTGACCCCTTGACTTCACGTTTCTTTCGTCGAACACGCTTCGGCGGCCGATTCTCTGTAGCCAATCGCCCGGAGTTGTGCAAATTTTATTTTAATTCGATTCAATTTTATTCTAATTCGATTCAATTTTATTTTAATTCCATTCAAATTTATTTTAATTCAATTATATGTAACAATGATCACATTTTTTATTTAATTAAAAAAATCGTTCAAATAATTTACTTAACATTTCTTATCCGCAGATAAGGTATTATTTTTTTATTTGGATTCTAGGGAAAGAGAAATAACAAATAAGTTTTACTTCTCTTTTGTCTGTTGTATAGTATGCAATGGATATTTTGTACATTAGTTTTGCACATCGAATCTTATTTTTTATTCGAAGTCAGATAAGAAGGAAATATATGATCAGTAACTTTTGTTCTTTCTTTTTCGATTGTCGTGTAATAAATGTCAATTTCGTTAGTTCGGTTCAGCCAAAAATGCCTGCGTTAAGTGTTATAAATTGTCTACATCGATTGCAAGGAACGAAAGGTAGACATTCATTCCAGCACTGGGTCACTCTTATACAATCTAAATAGCATAACGGTGTTCGAAAACCTGTCTTACGTTCTCCGCGTTACGCAGTTCATTTAGCCAGTTTTTGTCATAAACAATAGCGACAAGTTTACAGCTAATGTTACTAAATTTAAAACGATTCCTTCTAAACTGATTACCTAATTTACTGATTCTCTATTCTATTCTATCCTATTATTTTCTATTCTCTATTCTAAATAAAATATGTTTTTGTTTCTGTTATTGTAAGAATGAATGTTTGCGCGAATAAATTAAATTCGATCAAGTAAATGCATAAGAATCGCCGGTTATAAAAATGCAGTCGATGTGGTGTCACTTTACCGTGCACAGTAAATTAGACATTCATGTCGGTAACTTTACGATGAGAAAATTTCTACTCGGCATCGTTGTGAAATCATGTGGCAAGGGGTTAAGACGGCTTTACGAGACTTTTAGCTAGCCAAGGAGCCATAGGAGCTTCGATGAAGAGCGTGAAATCGCGGTGGGTGTTTCCTTGCGGTCTCGTCGCCGGCTAGTCGAAAACGCAGGTAATTATAGAGGGCAAGGTGCGCGGGGATCCACGAGTCCCTCGGATCAAATTTCCCGGGAATCGGTTACCTCTGATCTCTGGGAACGATGGGAGCCGAGGCGATTTCACGCGCCGTTAACGTGCTCCGCCGCGAGGTGGGGGAGATCGACGACCACCAACTGCGATCCAGCGAAACTCGGCCGATCGCGACGAAAGACACCCCCGACGGGATCTAGCGATCCTATTGGTCCACGTGGGCAGTAATTAGTCGTTGCAGCGGGCGCAAAATACGTCGGAATGCGCTCGAAACGAACGAAATCTCTGTTCGAGGCAAAAGATTTTTTCGTAATTGAGAATTCTAGATGAAAATTCTACATGAAAATTCTAGCTGAAAATTGTGGTGTATTTGTAAAAAACGATGTAAATGATAAAAACGTAATTTTCTAGGAAGGGGAGAAGACACTGCTATTTTGAAACTATTAAGGAAACTTGATTTATTTTTATCTTTACGTGTAACTAAGACCGCAGTAGCTTAAAAACATAACAGTGTTTTTTTTAAAATAATTGTTCTTAGAGAAAAGCCTGCATGTCAAATTATCGCAAATTGCTTAAGAATATCAAAATATAGAAAATATAAAAGAAGATAAAATATATCTCTTTAATATGATGTTTTAATTTTTTATATTTCAAAGAATATATATTGTAAAAACCATGATATTTACTATCCATATATTCCAGCATGGCTTGGAGATTTCGCTTTTTTTAAAGTATACTCTAATGATGGAAGTTTATATGGCACGTCCTCCGAACCTAAAGTTTTTTCGCTGTAGATTGCTTGTCCTCAACAAGATGCATTGGCACTTGCATGGTTTCCCACAAACACTTCTCAACTGTAGATCAAAGACGAAGACTGTAAACTTCATAATCGAAGCGCGAGCTTTCGAAGGTTCTCGCTTTCTCTCACTTCTTTTTTTTTTTTTTTAAAGAGAGTTCTTCCCCGCGTTGAAATGGAATGTTACTTTCGAGTTTCGATGTGATTTATACAGCGATAGTTTTACAGGACGTGACACCGGGGTTAATTAGGATTAGCTATAAAATCGTGTATCGCCCGCCTCGCCTTTTGACTCTTGCACGAACAGCAACGGGAGTTTTGCCCATTAAGCGGTTTATTGTCGGGGCATGCAAGCGAGGTGTCGGAGGAACAATGAGTTATTTATGAGCAGTAAAAACCAACCTACTTTTAGAGACTACATAATGTTATTCCATCGGTTTCAAGATGGTTGTCGGGTTAATTCTGCTCGCGGTGTTTGTTGTACTCGGCCACGTAACCGTTCGAATCAAGTCCGGTGCAAGAATCTTCCTGGTGTGCAGGATGTATCAGCGTTGAATCCACAAACTTTTGATGTGAATTTAATGCCGTGAAATAAACAAATGTGTTCACTCTGGAAGAATGCTCGCAAGTGCTTCTGTCAAGAGATATTTACTACTAAAGTTGTAGGACTTACAAGGGGTATATATGTGTGTGGAAATCGCTTTTCAAGCGACAGTGGATTAAAGTTACAGTAAATGCCTAATATGAAAAAGAGCCTGATAGGATTTTCTTGTACAAAAAACAAATAGGTAACATATGGTATATTCTGTATATAGGATGTTCATTTGACGACTTGAAATCTAAATATCTCGAAAACAATATATTTTCAGGAGAGATATTAAAAGCAAAAGTTACTCGATTTCAAGAAAGAATAAACTTTTGTATGAAACATTTTTTCATCAGATTTTATCCTACAACGACATGTAATAAAATGAATCATTTATTTGTTTGATTACAGAATAAGTCGATATAAATCGAATAAATTGATAAATCAATAGCAATTGCACTTTTCCACGTTGCTTGGTGGAGCAAACTGAAGGCTATAATTTTGAACAACATATGTAACAATTACAGTTGTAATTGGTAATAGATACAACAATTTTCTTCGATAATGAACGTGATAAACCTGAATTATTTCGATAGCATACATTACTAAGTCCTGCAACTTTAGTAGTAAATATCTCTTGAAGGAAGGATTTGCGAGCATACTTCGAGAGGAAAAATATGTCTGTTTTACGGTCCTAAATACATATCTGAAGTTTGACGGTTTAACTCTGCAACACCTTGTATTAACGCTTATGTAGTGCGAATCAAATTCGCTCGGTATCATCGCGTAGCATCCAAAATTTTTTGAGAAAATTTTAGCTTAATCCACCGACGATCCGTGAGAGCCGGGGATCTCCGAAATATCGAAGTAGCCTCTGGCAGGCGATCGATCCCACATCGATCCCATATCGATCCCGCATCGATCCCGCATCGGCTCTGCATCGCCAGGCGTTGCATCAAGTTCCCGTCATTCGGTTCTGGAACGCATTGTTCCCGAAATTCCCGGTGAGTTCGAAGCGACCAGTGTGCACGATGCCGGTGCATCGGTCTGTTCTCTGGCCGCTGCAGTCGGCTGCAACCTAGGCCTAGGTTCGCCTCGCGTTTCGCAACGGTTCGCGGCGCTTTCGCAAGCGACTGTGTTTTCGCACTCGCCGCGCCGGCAGAAGTGTTCTAGGCCTTTCGGGCTTTCACTCTCTTCGCGTTGCATTCGCTGCATA
This sequence comes from Megalopta genalis, assembly GCF_051020955.1. Lineage (NCBI taxonomy): Eukaryota > Metazoa > Arthropoda > Insecta > Hymenoptera > Halictidae > Megalopta > Megalopta genalis. The sequence continues at coordinate 12,998,890 of NC_135015.1, read as the reverse complement.
GTTCGCTGGCTCGATCGCCGACTCGCGATTCCATCGGTCACGGACCTTACCGGGTGTTGCCCAAGTCAACCTCGAATTTCTACGTTGCTTACCTGCGATCTGAAGCTCTTAAAACGTGCGCACTCTTAACCCCTTGCCCTGTAATATCGAGTAGGACTCGTGCCGAGGATTGCAAACGAAAATTCGTAGACAGGATTCTCATGAACTTCTTTCAAACTCTTCTTCATTGAGGGAACTATGGTGTGATAAGGGGTTAAGAAAATATCCTTACTGGATGAATGAAAGATCCTAATCCCTCTGCATGTTGTTTTCATATTACATTTACGAGGATTTCTTTCCTTTAATCATTTTAAAAGTTTCTATTGCAAATAGATTTTATAAATGTGGTTCATAATAATATCTTTGTTTGCAATAAACTTCTATTAAATAATGTAAAGAATTTAGAAATATTTGTTGCTTTGCAAAATTGGAAAGGTTAAAAGTTTAATCATTTTCTTAGTAATTGACGGTAATCTATCTGGCACCAAAATTATCTAGAATATTTTACTTTATAAAAATAACATTAAATTGGCTTAGCTTCTATGCAATCTTTATTACAATATCCCCTTTTATAAAATTGATCGAATCATTTTCGATAGAAATATTCTTATGATTTTGATCAAAGCTAAATTAAAAATATGAAATCGTTCGTTTAATCAGTTGGGCCAAGTGCTAAAATAAATTCATAGTTATTGTATATCTGCAATCAATGCTCGTATACCGACATAGAAAAATCAAATTCTTCTTCGACTTGACAGAAATGAGTATCATTCGTATTTATTAGTTACTTCACTGGCATCGAGAAATCTTTTTGGTACAGAAAAATCGACAGATGGGAGAAGAGCCTAACCCAGTTGCCGGAGAAACAGCGGTAAGAGTATCGAGTCCACATTTTCATTGCATTAATGCAGCGCGCGTGACTCGCGAGAGCGCCGCTTCATAACGCGGTAGACGCGAGCTGGCTCCTATTTACATATGATAATTCTGACCATGCGGGTCATAGTATTAAAATTGATGGTATGAAAGTACGCGATCAATAATTATCTCGAAAATACACGTCCGTCTGAGGTATCGCGTGCCTGTGCATACGAATTGCGCCAGTGTTGTTCTAGCATTCTTGCTCCACATTGCCGAGAACCCGTTTGAAAACTTATGAACCAATTCTCTGCGTTAATATATTGACCCTTTCTTTCCATCGATAATGTTCAGCTGCCGCTGCTGGCGTTAATTTGCGATCAAACGATTGGGTAATTTGACAGCCTTCTTTGGTGCAGAAAATTGATACGTTCGTCTACAAAGGGTTCCCGCTAAACCGAAAGACCCGTCACAACGGTGCATCTTTTTATCTTTCAGCGTGCCAATAACGTTTTTAGCGCATCAAACTTTTATTAGTCGAATGGTTTGCTTTTATGTAGAGCTAGCTTTATCAATACACCTGTCTTTCCTTTTTATTTCTATTGGTTGGACTTCACAACTGTTTTTTATAGTCTCGAAATAATTTTATTACTTCCAATAATCGTTACAAGTAATTATAGAATAAAATAACATCTTTCGAAATAATTTTATTATAATATTATATTGTATATTTATATAATATTATAATAATATAATATTATATTTATTATAATTATATTTGAAATAATACTTCGAATAATGTTTAACCGTTGAAATAGTATTTCAAATAATGTTTAAACATTGAAATAGTATTTCAAATAATGTTTAAACGTTGAAATAGTATTTCAAATAATGTTTAAACATTGAAATAGTATTTCAAATAATGTTTAAACGTTGAAATAGTATTTCAAGTAATATTTAAACGTTGAAATGGTATTTCAAATAACGTGATTTCAGATGGGATCGCAGGCATGAAAATAACTAAGGAAGACAATATAACACGTAATCTGAAATAATATTTCAAATAATGTCATTTCAAACGTGTCTCAAGTATGGTGGTCGGTTGTCCCAGTGTTCGAAGTATCGTTGATAGTCATATTCGGTGAACGCACGATTACCGAACGGTCCGAACCGAGAATTGGATTGCAGCGATCAAGAAAGTGGCCGTTACGTCGCGAGCGTGTTCCGAGCGTTGAATCGCGATCGCGACGGGATCGATCCCTTTCCATCTCGATCGAAGGCGAGGAGAGGAACCCGCTCCGAAACAACTCTCGCCGCTGAGACGTCGGAGCAACGCAGAAAAACCGGGCATTACCTTCGGCACGAGCCGAACGAGAGCCGAGCCTGTCGTTTGTTACGCGTGGGCAGTTTGTCATCCGCTCGCACCGCACCTTTGCCACCTTCGCCTCGACGCCAATAATCGCCACGCGACCTTTATTCGCGTGGCCTGCGTCGCGATTAAGGTGCCGTTCGCGACCGTGCTCGTTAACCTCCTGGCTACGGCTCGGATCTCGATGTGCAGTGATTCACGAAAATATTCGAACGACTCTCGAAACGGGATAACTTCCTTCAAAATTCGTCCCAACGACCAGAATTTCTTTGAGATGTTAAATAGTTCACCAGACAATGAATGCAATTATTTTTGCAAACGTCACGACTTACTCGAGTGACGGAAAGAATATTAGAAGGGTGTTTTTTCCAATTAATACCTGAGATTTTGAACGAGCGTTGGAATAACTAGGAAACGTGAGTATTTTATTTTTATCGTTCCAATTCAATTGCGAAAAGAATTTTTCAGACTTTCTCGAGTAAACTAGTTCCTCTAACAATTCAAAAACGTTCAAGTCGTTTCGCCCAACTTTCAACGAGTTACGCGTACCGTTTTAAAAGGTGTTCGAATACTTTCGAAAATACAAGTTCAATGATCATATTTCCGAGGTATAATTTGCTATCTCTTAGAAAGTTCATGATTTTCTCTCGGCGTGGTCTTGTTGTGTCCAAGAGGAAGTTTGTACTCCATTTTTTGGTTTTTGGCGATTCTGACATGCAAACAGTAGATAATTATTAGTCCGCGATTATTTTAGAAAATCTCAGTCCTGTTTAAATCGGTACAGTTGAAACGATCTACGGACGTCGATATATTTTTCCCAACCTTTTAAAATCATCAAAGAAAGAAAGATATATACTTCTCTTCGGTTCCAATCTCTTGCGATTGACAAAGATAATTTTGATTGATTTTTGAAGAGATCCACAGTCTAGCGATTAATTGCCACCCGACATCTCCAAGCAATTTTAGGGCGCACCGTATTTTCCAAAATTCTGAAACAAAATCCATCGCTGTTTTTACATAAAATAATGATTGATAAAGTAAAGAGAAAGCCGAATCGCGCATAGCTCGCTGATAGGAGCTAATGGATTGCTGCCGACGTTGTTGTTGGAAAATTGACAAGGCGGCGCACCGGGCGACGCGATTGGAATTCGATTTCTGGCGGTGCAACGGTGCAGCGGATCTCGTTGCAGCGTCGCGCCATAGAAGAATGCGTTTCGTAGGCAACAAGAGGCTAGACAAAGGGATCGGGTAGGGCCGACATTCCCATCCGGGCTGAAATATCCGATCCAATTAACGGTGAACCCCTCTACGTCGGCCCTCTTCCCACGGCTCTTCTCGATCGTTTTTCCCCGCAAATTGCCAGTCTTTTTATCGTAAACCTTACGGAAGCACTGCTCTAGGCTCCCGAGAGCAACGAGATTTCGCCTACTTGGATCATACTAAACGCAGTAAGAGAGAGAGAGAGAGAAGAAGACGCGTGCGAGTACTCGCTCGACCGCGGAACAACGCTTATGCTCGGGCTTATGCAACGCAGATGCGCTGCGATAAGGCCGAGTAATTGTTCGACGGACCGCGACGCGCTCGAAGATATAAGGGAATTCGCATAATGTCGGACACTGTCGGTTTATCAAATTAAACCTGCGGAACGATTGGATTGAAGAAAAATTAACAGCAGGCGATTCTGCGAAACTAACGAGTCTCAGGACATTGAAGGAACTAATCAAGCGTGGTCTTAACACGTTCGCTGACAGCGTTACGCGTATGTGACGATCTTTTTACATGCAAATGGTCGAACTAATTTCATGCGCATCGGCAAGTAAAGTCACAGCACATAGCATAATATTCTAGGAGTACGTAACTTTTGTTTGCTGAATTATTTCGCAGGCGTGTTACGCTGCGTTTAATGAAATATTTTAACGATGGAGATAGGCAACTTAAAAATGACAGCAGCAAACGTGTTGACATCAAACCCACGAGAATTGACAGTGACTAACGTGTGTTGCTTTGTAAGAATGACGAGGTTTCATTTATTCGGATGCACTGGCAATCCTATTATCATAGATGCGGGAGTGAAGAAACTTATTCAATTATTTCGTACGATGGGGTCTTTGTCATATCAACGATTTTAAAAGTACAACAATTTATATGTAATTTACCTATACGAATTATGCATAATTCATACAAATTATGTAAAAATTATTCAAATTGCAGTAGAACCTCGATTATACGGGCAAAGCGGAGTGACGTAAATGTTCAGATGATAGAGCAGTCACTTAGTTAAAGTGCCAGATGTCATCTTTATTGATTCGTTTGAGTTCATCGTAGGTAACAAGTATTTAAATAACAGATGATAATCGGGATTCTACTGTATGTATAATTTATACAATTTATATAAGACTTGTACAAATTGTATACGATTTATATAATTTATATAGTGTGTTAATTATGTTAACATCCGGAAAGGGGTGATTCCGTAGGTCATTTGAAGTAACTGTTTCCTTAGCGAAAATGCAAATCGTGGCTTTGTTTGCGAGTTACTAACGAAAAACAGTGACCAATGAGAGGCAAGATCAGCTGACGCGAGGCGGTTGAGCCAATGAGCGGAATTGGGCTTCGACCGCTCGTTGGCTCGGCAGCCACGCGTTAGCCGAGCTCGCCTCTCATTGGTCACTGTTTTTCGTTAATAACTCGTAAACGGAGCCGCGGATTGCATTTTCGTTAAGGAAAAAGTTACTTCAAATGATCTGAGGAATCACCCCTTTCCAGGTCAATATAATGTCAATATAATTATGGGATGCCTTGTATAAAACTTATGCAAGTTATATTCAATTAGAAAATGTGTAATCAATGATTTCAATTTACGGTAGATTTGATGCTAGAATTTGTTTAGAACTAATAATAAATAATTTCCACCGAGCATTGCCAGTGTTCTAGACTCTCCTGGTTGATTTTGCTCGCCGCCGCGTCGATTGTTACTCGATTAACACAGGGACCGTGCCTTTTTTTCACGCGCTTCGAAATTGCTTTTATCCTCGGTAATTGCTATTTTCTTTCGTACGACCGAAGCATAAGATCGTCGGCGAGTCCGCGTCGAAGGGGACGAGTTCGTCGCCTGTGTTCCCCGTTGTAATTTCCGTCGTGCCAGCGCCATTTCCCTTTCGCCGAATACCGCTAACGATCAATTAGCAGTAAGCAGCAATCGGCCGGGAACGGCGGCCGGTGGCCCTTTCCGATGGCAGTTCGATCGCGTCGACGATTATCTCCACTTGAATTTCGTTGGTTCGCGACCGATGACGCACTGCTGCGTCCAAGGTTCGTTCACCAATATCGAAGACGATACAACAAAGAAAGGGCTTGTCCGATTCAATCCATCTGGAGAAAAACCTGAAAAATCAGAAGTTTATGATAATTCGATTGCGGGTGTTTATGCATTTGTGACAAGTACAGAATTCTAAATTGCATGGAAACATGGAAATTAAGGAGAACTAATAACATTTTTATTTGATCTTCACTTATTCGAGTGAAGTGAGTGAATAATTTAAATACAATAAAATCAAATAGAAGACAAAAATAACAAAAATAATGAAAATCAGGATGAATAGTAAATATGAAAGAGTAGACAAATGGAAGAAGAAAGTGCACTGGGTTAAATGCATTGACAATGTTTCTTAGCAAGTTTCCACGAACCGTTTCGTGGACTGTACCGAAGAAGGCCGTCTCGAGCAAGATCTCCAGGAAGAAGAAGAACCGCGGAGGTGTCCGCTGATCGAGATACAGGGCCTCCGGTCCTTTGAGGAGCCTTGAGAGTCCAGAAAGGGAGATTACATAAATTTCGCATCGAATAGATCTCGTTTCGAGAGCTATCCGCAGTCAGTTGAGAACACCGGCCTCGTTCCCCGAATAACGCGAACAAAACTCGTGTGTCCCTACAGCATGGTCCCTCGAATAAAATTCACGCGAGTCGATGCGTGACGAGAGGTGAGCCTGGGCTCCGGCTCCTAGAGGGTCTAGTAGGTCGAGATCGCGGGCGTTCGGGAACGAGTTTCATTTTCTATCCCGAGTCGAGTCAAGACCTGGACGCGGCCACGCAGAGGAAGGGAGGGCCGAGAGTGGCGCGTAGACCGAAGAAGAGAAAAAGCAGAAGAAAAAGACATAACCAAGGGGGACAGAGAAAAAGAGCAAGAGAGAGAGAGAGAGAGAGAGAGAGTGACGGGGAGAAGAAGGGAGAGAAAAAGATCTCTAACCCCGCTATTTATCCCTTGAACCCACTCCACCCAGCTCGTCCCTCCACCTCCTCGATTTCGCGGTCAGAATTTGCGGAATGTCCGAGGCTGGAACCAGTCCATCCGGTTTTTTAATTGCAAAAAGGATCCGCCTGGCCCGTCGAGCGGACCGTGCAAACTCGCCTCGGACCTAAACCTCGCTGGCAGGACTCTCCCTTCGGCTCTCCGCCGAAATCGGAAGCCGCATCCTTCGCCTGTCCCTACGGACTCGATCCTGTCCGATACCGACTTCTTGCGATTTTTCCCACGAGTTTTTAGCCGCTCGGTACTGTGGAAGCTGTTCTGATCGAACCTTTTTCACGATTTCTTGCCGGTCGGTCTAGGCTCCTAGGATCCCTGCCGAAAACACAAGCTTTTCGCTAGGCAAAAATACCTGCTATAAAACACCGCACAGTTGTGACCCATTCTTGGAACAGTAACACAAATAATACGATAAAAAATAGATAGAGCGTATGAAAGGAGATATAAACATTCTATCCATATTTCTGAGTACTGTTCTTTATAAATTCATTCACATATATTGTCATGTAACAATCAGCTTTAAAAATATGTTTCATCGATTATTCAGTTCTTTTCGTTGTCCCGATTTATGGAACAGTTGTGTGGAAGTACGAGTTCCAGAATAGGGACTTCGAATATGGGACACGGGGAATGGAACTATTAAAATATTAATTAAAACTATTAAGAGAAGAGGTACGTTCTTATTCAGCTCTCATCTCTTGAAATTGATAATGGAAACTTTTATTTTGCACAAAGATCCGCTGTCTATCGATAAGCGAACAGATCTTACAAATATATACGCTGTTCAGACGCGAAACTCGCCAAATTCCTCCCCGGATATATTTATTTTTTCGTGGATCGATCCTCGAAACTGCGAAAATCGTAACGACGAAAATCTCGTTCGTCGGACCAGACGTCCTGTCGCAATCTTTAAACGAACAGATCTTATGAATCCATAAGCTGCACGGTTCAACCATTATCGTACCCAATTTATCTGGTGCTCCATTTTCCACGCATATTGCACCCGACATAGGGCGATCAATTTTTCCTGATGTACTTCAAGGTGTGTTCCTCGTTCCCAACGATGCAGCTTTGCATTATAGCATCGACTGGCAGGTTTACGTGATCACCGTCTAGACAAGGGAATTCAATTTTCATAAAAATATTCAGCACGCGCTTTATTTAGCGACCGCACGTATCGCGCGGATAAAAACAGCCTTCGATGTGGAGACGTTACCATCCCTCCGACGTGAATACCGATAGTTAAAAACAATATGCGGTGGGTATTTTTATGAAAAACACATTGTTGTAGAGTTTTATAAAAAGCGATGATCCGTAAATTTCTTTCTTTCTGTGCGAGTATGAGTGTTCGCTTGTTGTTTGCTCCATTTTCCGTCTTAGCTGCCATGATTTATGTAGAGGTGACGAAATTGGTGTCTATCTTTTACAATAAATAATAAGAATAGTAGAAATAACGATAATAAAAATGATAAGAATAGTAAATATAATAAGAATAATAAAGATAATCGTAATAATAATAACGATAATAAAAATGATAAGAATAGTAAAAATAATAAGAATAATAAAGATAATCGGAATAATAATAACGATAATAAAAATGATAGGAATAGTAAAAATAATAAGAATAATAAAGATAATCAGAATAATAATAAGGATAATAAAATCAATAAGAATAGCAAAAATAATCAGAATAATAATGACAAAAATAATAAAAATAATCAGAGTAATAATAATGCCAAAAATAATAAAAATAATCAGAATAATAATAATAATGAAAATAATAAGAAAACCAGAAATAATAAGAGTAATACGAATAACGGATCGAAGAGGAGGGAAAAGAGAATCGCTGAGAAATCAGGTTTAACTGCTAACCCGCTGTGTTATCGCGTCGGACGCTCACTGTCCAGATATGACGTGGTTTTTATCAGCCGCGAATCATGCTTCGATATCGCGACCGCGTACTCGCGGAATTTACAGGGAAAAAATCTGCGTCCACCGGGAGGTACGACGATCTCCTCGGAGCTGGGAACGAGCGCGGAGACTTTATGACGACGCGATGAGATAATGAAACAAGTTCGAGATAGCGGTCGGAGATTATCTGTTCGAGCACCGAGCGCGAACATCTCCCTGTTAATTATCGTTCTCTTATCTCGTTCCTCCGCGATTTCCTCTTTGTCAGATTTTTCGATCGGAGTTAATTGCCCGATAACCTTAACGCTCCGGTCAATCGTCGATTCCTTCGAGCCGCCGGAATCCCAAACTTTCGGAATTTTTCTCCGTCGTTGATCCGCGATATGATCGTAAAACTCCGACGCCATAGTTTCTAATATTTTATCGACAATAAACGTTAGATTTATCCCATTCGTTTGCCGAGTTATTCGAAGCGATCATTTCAGAAAATTGCTCTGCAGCTATCCGATAAATTCTTCCTATGCTTTCGAGGTTTTCTCGATCGCGTTGTCTCATTCTAAAAGTTCATTAGTAACAGTCTAAACAAATTAGTAAAGATCGTACAGGATCCGAATAAATCCGGTCTTCTAATTTGTACGGGATAAATCATTCCTGTTGCTTTTAATGCTTGGCAAGTTTAGTATCATCGGAAACCTCACAACGAGCCCTCGAATACATGATCCTACTTCATCGAGAAAATTAGTACATTCGTCTCACCGAAAAATGCAGAAGAAAATTTGATCATCCTATTCTATCGTTTCTAACGACGCAAACAGCTTGAGCATAGTAAATGGTCGGAAGAAATGCTGGTTTCGATAAGTTCACCAGACATCGTAGCTCCGAGGATCAACGCTCGAGTTTTCCCATTCTCGGCGGATTTTCTTCTCGCGTCAGTTTTTAAGCGTGTTTTCACACGACGGAGTAATTGGCCGCGCGTTACGCCGATTTCTGCGATTATCGCGATCACCATTAGCAGCCGTTGACTAGTTCTCCCTTGGTTTTCAATTGTTCCGGTTTGGAAGCAAGCTGTTCGCGGGCTGGGATCGCGCAAGGTGGTCTCCTTTTCTCTCTTTCTCTCTTTTGCTCTCTCTCTCTCTTTCTCGATTTCTCGCGATGCGATCTCTCGAGGAAGTCGCTGCACGCCGTGCCGGCCTCGTTATCGCGAGACCTTCCACCGGATTGCGTTAACCCATTTTCCGTTGCGTTTTTTCGCCGCGAATAGCTGCGTCGGGCGAACGCCTTGCTTCGCCTCGCCTCGCCTCGGCTCCGCGTAATCTCGGCGTAACACGCGATCCGACGGCTTCGTCGCTTGAAATATCAACGCGGAGACGTCGCGACCGTTCCCGTGAACTTTACGAGCGGCTACCACCTTCTGGCTACCGTGCGTTGCCTTGCCTTTCCATCTCGAAATCGCTCCCATTCGCGCGATTCAAATTGCGTTCCTGGAACGGATAGAAACTTTCGGACGTTTCGCTCGCAAAACGGCTCTCGGAGAGCGGACACTCGATGTACAAATCTAATTGCACCGATTCGATTTTATATCTCTCGATCTACCGGCGACCTGCTTCGCTGGCGACCGTTCGTAGATTCCTGCAAAGAGCGTTCTCGTCTGAAAATATGCCGTGCTTTGGAGCTTGGGTACAGCACAATACTTGCTACTATCCGTTGCAATCTCCGCAGAGGATAAAATCTCTGCAGATTTTAGCTCCGATCGAACCTCTTTCAATCCCTTGTCTTGCAACCGAGTCAGAGACCTTTTAATTCCTTCGCATTTTATCTTTCGCATATCTATATTACTTGTTCGTTTGGAATCATTTCACTGCATGGAAGAGGCTTTCGTTTCTAGATTTCGAAAGCGGAAGAATTAAATTTTGCTTCCATGCAAAAGAAATTGATTACGTTCGTGTCTGAAGCGTCGAGTATACGAGAAAAATTGTAAACCGTAAATATCCTTTTAAAAATAATTGTCAGACTGTTGTAGAACAAAATGATTAATAGTTTTATAATTTGAGATCAAAATTGGCGTGCTCAAGATTTTTTATTTATTCGTTTCCTTTAAATCGAAGACAATTTTAGTATTTTATTGTATCAATATTTCACCATTAGATCTAATGTTGGTATACAACAATTATTTCTTTCTTCTCAAAGAAAAGAAATTCTTTCGAAGAAGTTCTAATCAGTGCAGGGAAACTGACAACTGTGCGTTTCTTTATAAGAATGACCGAATTTATTCATACGTTTCCTCTTTTTCAACGTAACATAACTAACTAAGAAAATTCAGTAATTTTCATTGAAAGAATCTCTAGAATTCTGACAACTAAGAAGCAGAAAATATGAAGACCGTCGCTCCGACCGACCCGGCAGGTTTCGCGTGAACCGAAAAATGAATATTGATCAACTTGGCGAAACAATTTATCAGCGCAGATCCCACTGAAAGGCAGTTTCCAGGATTGACAGGCTTTCCCAACTCTGGCCGCAGTTTCACGAAAGGGTGAACACAATAGAAGGGTTAAGGTATTCGCAGCTCGTTCGGTTTTCCCATAAACCCCGTGAGAACAATCGGCGAGCAACACCTCCGGCTGGAGTTGCGAGTTGATAGCAGGAGGATTAACGATCGATCGCGGTCGGGTGTCGATAAGACCGACCCGCTGGTTGGGTATTTATGAGAGCTCGGAAAGTCGTGGCAGCAGGTGAAGAAGGAGCCGGGAGGGCGCGCGGAAAATTCGACGGGGATAATTAATAATCGGCCGCCGCGGACGAGTTCCGGCCGACAGCTCGGCCTGATTATGATTTAACGATTTCGTCACGGCTCGCCTCGCCTCGCCTCGCCTCGCGCTGCTCGCATTCGTTTCCGCCCCCGGGGGCAAATTATCCGGCGTGTATCGCGCGTTCGCGCGTTTCCAGGGCCGCAAACTCTCCTCTTCCTTCGCCGCGTTCCTTCCGATTAGCCACGGTTTCGCGAAACTTGTTCCTTTGCTCGGATAACGGAACGCGTTCACAGCCTTCGGTACCGATCTGCTCACCTGATCGTCTCACCGGCAGCACCTGTATACCACACCGTAGAACCCGGACCAGTTGAAGGTCAAGTCGCGCGAAACTTGCCGGTCCCCGTCTTGCACCGCGAATCATTTCGACGCGTTGCGGATCGCGCAGTCTGATAATCGGCCTGCCGATTTTATGCATTCGCGAGGAGAATCCATTCACGTCCGTGACATTTGAAACGAAAGGATTCAAATGGTCGGAGAGTATCGATGCACTGCTTTTAGCTTTGTTAAAATTACTGGAGAGAGAGGGAAAGATATTTCTAAGTCGGTCCCGTTGCTGGCAACCGATGCAGAAAATTTTGCAAAGATTCTCAGTTGTTCTCCGTAAAGCTTTTCCAGCATATTCTACGTAATAAAAATAAGAACAAAATGTTATATAGACATTGGTAATATTAATACGTTTACATTTTTTCTTTGTTTTACTTCTGCAATATGCTGGTTAAATTTTGCGGACTGAAACTGGGACATTCTGTATGTTTTGCACAAAGATCTGCAGTCTAGAGATAACGGAATAGAACAGGTCTTTCGTTATCAGTAGAATGCTGATTTTGTTGCATTTGTGTAGATGTTAGACAATTGCTGTTTGAAACGGTCCTTCCTTCTATTTCTACGTCTTGAAAGTATCTTTCGATTAGCGTTCGCTTCGCACATGTGTCACGATTTTGTATTTCGGATGAGGAACATCAAATCCACTTTATGAATGTCACTGTTTAAAACTGTGACACACAAGCGTGATATGTAAAGCATTTTTGGCTTCCATTTGACGACACTTCGATCGCTCTTTATAGAACGATACGGTGTAATTAATACGATAAATGAAATCAATATACAGTAATGTCTCCCTAATTGACGCTCGGATTGTACACAAAAGTGGACATTTTGGGAAGAGGAGATACGATTGATCGAGTCTTGCGACTCGTTTTTATAGTGGCAGATTGTCAACAATGATAAAAACGAGGTGCAAAACTCGCATAATCGTACCTCTTTTTCCCAAGTTGTCCATTTTTCTTGCCAAGCTATGCGTCAATTAGAGAGACATTACTGTAACTACATAAGCTAGCAATGAACAGGCTAGCGAATAAATTAAATTAAATATAAATTTATTTTAAATAAACGGTGTAATTAATACGATGAATGAAATCAATATAACTACGCAAGCTAGTAATAAACAGGCTAGCGAATAAATTTGTATTCCGAGGAATGTATTTTAAATAAAGTAAAAATCACTTTGATCTAAAAATCATTCTCCCTGGAAGAATGGAAATTAATAGGAACAACCTAATATCTTGGAGTAGCAGAGGCCGCGATTGAACGAGACGACAACCGTGTTTGAAATCGAGAGCCCGCCGATGCAAAGGAATCTCCGCGTCCCTTTTGAGGAAGCATCCTGAGCAGGAGAGACTGAATGTTTTGTCTGGCCGGGGGAATGGGGAATTTATGAAGGTATAACCGGAGGCTGGGCGGGAAGAAAGAGCCGAAAGAGACGTCGCCGTTGCTCGTTGGGGAGACACTTCGAAGGTATCGATAAATTCGATTCGGAATTGATTCGTCTCGCTAACGGCGCGCCACACCCAGCATTTCCCCGGTAACACGCTTCTTACACGTTCGTTCCGCGATGATGTTCGGCCGGTTCTCCGCGGAGACCTCTCGCGCGCGTTTCCTACGCGGAATCGCATGATTTATTTGCAAACGCGCGCATAATGCAGCCCCGTGCAGCTTGTCCTGCGGCCGCCGCGCCGCGCCGCACCGCCTCGCGTTGCACGCACGTATTCTCCAGTTCCTCCAAGGGTATTTAAAATCCTGCTGCCGCGCCGGTGGCGGCCCTTCCCTCCCCGGGAGGGAAAGAGAAGGCGAAAAAGGCCCACGAAAGAGGCGTTCCTAAACGAGCAAACCAGTTTTAGGGAGCGTAAGAGTGGTAGGGCCGGGAGCCCGACGCTACGATCCCGTCGACGGGTTCCTTTTTGTTTGTAAACCACACCATGCTTCCAGGTCACGGTGTACTAGCAATTCTTCGCGACCAAGAGAGAACCCTTTCGGCCGTCCTCGCGCCTTCGTCTTTCGTCTTTCGTCATCGAGCCTCGAAAACGCTCGGAAACACTCGTTCCGCTGTTCCGGCCAAGTTGCCACAACTCGCTCCGAGTCTATACCCGTCATCTCTGGATTATTGATCTCGGGCTAAATTTCCGTTTCTACAGGTTTTCGTGAAATCAGGACGCTTATCTTGCTGGGAAAATTAAACGGGGATGGTATTCGTGATGTAGTTGCTGGAATCGGTGGGAAAAAGCCTTCTCGCCTGCTTTATTATCTCGAAATAAGCGCCAATTTTTTAAATCGTCTAGCGACGAGCGAGAACAGTGTGTCTGAGCGAAAAATACCGAAACATGTTGGCGTAGTTCGATGAGCTTTGAGGAAATGTTTCGGTGCGCGCAACCGTGTGCCATCGTGCACGCGACGATGGATTTTTCACGACCTTAGTTGACGGATGTTTATGCAAATGCATATTTTTTTAGAAAATAGGTAGACCAATTCCGGATCTGGACAGAAATTTATACCGTGATTTCGCAGACTTTGCATATGTTTAATCGCATAAGGAACAGAGCTAAAAAATCGTTCCAAGTGAGCACTATTTTTCGTAAAGAATTTCAGAAAAATCGGAGAATTGAAAGTAGTTATTGTACTTGACACTCGAACGACGGACTTCTTTGACGGAAAAACGGCTCAAATTGCTTAGAATATTGTTTACAATTTCATTCAACAATATTTTCAACGCGATTTATAAGATGGTCCTTCTAAACGCGCCAGTTCTTCGACAAATCTCGATAAAACATGTGAAAATTTAAACGAATCGTCTGAGAATTAGATCGTCGAATAACAATATTTTTACTCAGAGTCCAAGTCGACCCGGGCCGAACCTTCGGTTGCAAGACCTTACCGGAAGCGAGTTGTCGCGTCGACGTGACAACTTTTTTTCAAAGTATTAAAGGGGTATCGACCTTGAATGCCCGCAGCTTCAACTATCGTCCCGGCTCAACGAATTTCCCTGGATTGTTACCGGTTTCCGGTCCACCTTTGACCCGCAACCCGATCCTCCTATTTCGTTGCCAAGGGATAGCTGCCAGGTCAGCGTGCAAGCGGCAGCTTCTTCGTCCTTTATCCTGGTTTTTTGTTAAATTCCTCTCCTTGCCGGCCTCCATCGTTCCGGTCCCTTCTTCTTCGCTTCTTGCGATCCATCGCGCGCGATACATCCTATTCGAGGATAGAGAATGGCCTTTTTTCTGACGAAGGCCAGTTTGCTCAAACACTTTTGCCAGGACCATATTTTTGACCTCTCTCTCTCTCTCTCTCTCTCTCTCTCTCTCTTCCTTTCTTTCTTTCTCTCTGTCAGTTTGTCTCTCTCTCTCTCTCTCTCTTTCTTTCTTTCTCTCTGTCAGTTTGTCTCTCTCTCTCTCTCTCTCTCTCTTTCTTTCTTTCTCTCTGTCAGTTTGTCTCTCTCTCTCTCTTTCTTTCTTTCTCTCTGTCAGTTTGTCTCTCTCTCTCTCTCTCTCTCTCTCTTTCTTTCTCTCTGTCAGTTTGTCTCTCTCTCTCCCTCTCTCTCTTTCTCTTTCTCTTTCTTTCTCTCTGTCAGTTTGTCTCTCTCTCTCTCTCTCTTTCTCTTTCTTTCTCTCTGTCAGTTTGTCTCTCTCTCTCTCTCTCTCTTTCTTTCTCTCTGTCAGTTTGTCTCTCTCTCTCTCTCTCTCTCTCTCTCTCTGTCTATCTATATGACTCTCTCTGCCCATTTCTCTGTCTATCTGTGTCTGCCTGTCTCTCGCTCGCTCGCTCGCCGTTACTAATTTCCAGCCGCAGACACACCCCTCTCGCGAGGGACTCTTTATCACACGCTCCCCTCGTGTTTCGCGGCGCCGAACGCTCGCTCGTTCGCGTCTTTTCGGTTGCTACCGTCGAGAACGGCTCGCCCGATCCCTCGGGGCCAGGCTTTACGACCTGAGAGTGCACCGTCTGCGAGGCTGAAAGGATTGCCTCGAGAGGACGGGACACTCGGACCATTATTAATTAGCCGCTCAAATGATCGGTCGACGGCTGTCGGATCAGAAATGTAACCCAGAAGCTGATACCGGCCGAGAGTTGCGGGAATGTTCGGTTACGAATCGATAAGACCCAATCCTTCGATTCGATGGCGACCAATAGCAGCACGGCCGTAAAAGCAGAGCTGGGGAAAATAGATTTTTGAAATAGTAAATAGACTATAAGTATTTTTGTCTTCTCGCGTAATATAGAATTTAGCAAATAAACTATTTCTGGAATAGTGGTTGCAAATATGGAAACAGTATATATTTAATATATTTAACTACGTAATATCTATATTATTTTTACTATTTATTTGTACTATTTATTTTTACTACTTACTTTTACTATTATTTCGAAACAAGTTTATTTGCCAGATTCTGCATCACATGAGAAAATACAAATATTTACAATCTATTTATTATTTCAAAGATCTATTTTTCCTCGGCTCTCCATAAAATATATAAGGTCTCACGAGTTTGTTCGTGCAGTAGAATTTCATATAATTTACGTTCTGCTCCTAATCGTTTCCTCTTAAGCTCTTAATACTAATCCTACCGATCCTTTAAAGTAATTAACATGTATCGCTTCGTAACGACGAGAAGATGTGCAATTACTTATATATTTCGTCATTTTTATTACAACATACTTTAGGATTAAGATATTTCTTTGATCATTTTCTAGGAAGGAGTTTTAATATATTTCAGCAGCAACATAAAATTGAAACGTAAAATATGAAACCGGTCATTTCGATCGGCTCGGTTTAGCGTTAATTGCTCATAGATTTCTTTCCAAACTCGACTAATTAGATAAAGATAAAATTATACCGTAACTGTAATAATTTATTAATACATTTTTCAGTGCACTTTTATCTTTTCGACCGCTTTTAATCCTTCGCACTCGAAGCTATTTTAACTCTAAATTATTATTCACAATAATCTCCTTATAATCTTATAACAACCTTATAATAATCTTATTGCTAGCGCATTTTACGCGCATGGAATCGAGTCTTACGACTCGTACGACTTTTGACAGTTTTCTAAAAACATAAACAAACCTGATAACGTAACAAAAGTTACTCCGAAACGTGATGTTACGATTCTTAGCGACGCCTCGAAGTCACCGCGCGAGCTCAAAGGATTAACCTGTACCTTTGTCATGCAGTGAACAACAATGATAAAATTCTGCGTTCAACTGTACACGCGACAAGGAAACATCGAAAAATTGAAAGAGCCTCGTGCAATTTTTTATCGGGAGAATGGTAAAGCATTTTCGCGAGCCGATAGCTGTAACGTGTCCGTCGGTCGGCCCGATTGCGATCTAATTGAATTCGAATGACCGAACGAAGGATTCGATCGTGCAGAAAATCCGCGCCCAAAAGGGATATTCTCGTCGAGACGGGAGATTCGAATCTCTCGCGATTAGGATCGTTGGCGGACAGGGCTCGCTGCTGGATGAAACAATGCCGGCTATCCGATACCGGATCGGCGCGATCCGCACGCGATCATCGAAGCCATCCTCCGAAGTTTCTCGGCCGCGTGTGGAGGACTCGAATCGATCGGGGAAACCGAGTTCGCCAAGTTGCACCGATACTCGAACAGAGGTTTCCATCGGCCCAGCGAATGCATAATTCTGGCTGACCCGAATCCTCCGGGCTTTTATTCGCCGGATAAAGAGGAGACGCCGCGCGCCGCGTTCTATTTCGCGCGACAGTCGGCTGTGGCTGGCGCGGCGGTGGTCGGCTGCTACGTGTACGGTTGAAATGGGTCGCGTGTCGATCTCATTTAAAGAGTTTCGCTTAAAGAGAGAGCTCCGAAGGGCCGGTTCTCGCAGTCGGATGGGAGCGTTATCCGATCGCGGATCGGGAATCGCGAGTCAAAACGAGACGCCGGCCACTCGTTCGCGAGACCAGATTCCTATTAATCCGCGCGGCCCGATGTGGCTACCTGCCATTGTGGATCCGCGTAACGAGCAGCGACAGCGGAAAGTCGCTCTCGCGGTCGAGTTAATTGTCGGGTACATTTTTATCGGCGTATCTCTCTTTCTATGCGCGGCGACGTTTTCATAAGCGTAATCCGCGGAACAACGCGACGACGACTCTCGCATTTTGTTCGCGGCGATCTGTCATATCGATTTTTTTTACCGAGTCACGGATGGAAATACAGATATTCGTCTCGAGGTTTAATTAATTGGTGCTTTCTGTCTTTCGGGTAAACTATCCGCTTCGCCGCAAGAAATGGTTCAACGAATTGATAAACGAAATCGTTTTGGATGCGGGAATGTTCTTTTTTGGCGATAGATAGTTTCAACGTTGTTGATTCTTCCACGGCTTCGATGACTAGAACTTGTTCGTCGTAATTGTTAATTTACCTAATGGTTAAAGTAATGATAACGTGTCCAGCCCAGTGATTAACACGTTCCGTGCCACGTGTACCATCGATGGTACACGCTTGCATGTTTACTTAGTGAACTGAACAAATTGTTTACAAGAAATTTAGAACCGAAGAATCAATTTCCACCGCAAGAATGGGCGTTGATAAGTTTTTGTTACGTTGTTATGTGTACGAGAATTAATAATTGCACGTAATACATCAAGTTTTAGTAAAATATCAAAGTGTGAAGATTCGAGTAAAAAAAGCTCGGCACGGAACGTGTTAAAGTAATGATAACATGTTCGCTCTAATGATTCAAGTGATGATAACATGAAAATATAATTTTACTTGCAGTTGATGGAACGTCAATTAAATTAATAGGCAGAACTGGTTGAGATGCGGTTTCAGTTTGTCGTTCTTGTGATACTAAATAGTTTGAACCACTCGGTCTATCAATTCTTCCACAGTTATAATGATTTGTAGTTCATCGTCATTAATGATTTCCTATAAGAAAGATTAAAATATTCATCGTATGCCTGGTTTCGGCCTAACGATTGAACTAATGATAACACAAAAGTGGAATTTCATTTGAAGTTGAAGGAAATTATTAATATTTATTAGATACAATAACGTATCTATATGTTATATACAAGTGTTTTGCGTGTGTGTGATGTTGACTGTACGAAAGTCTGACATATTTTTTCCTTATCGTGAAATCTTTCAATGTAAAAAATTCGCTTCTATCGATTGACAATTAATTATAGTAAAATCGAATTCGTGATATAATGAAATAGCAATGTTTGTAGAAATACAGTGGAGCGAATAATTATAGACTCAAAATAACTTTCACATTTTTAGTTATAGTTAAACAAAAAAAAACTTAACAAAGCATAATATTTGTACATTCCTATGTATATTAGAAAGAAGAAAAAATAGAAATATACAAATATAGTTCCATCGTTGATTCTTGCTTAACCCGAGAAAGATAACCTACGTCGCAGAGGCGCCTGCGAAGACTGTTGATTTTTGTTAATTTTTCATAGAGGTCTAGTGATTTAAGTTTAAAATTACTTAAAATATAAAAAAATATAATATAAATGCATTTTATTTTTACAATAATGCCAAACCTTTAAAATGACTAGATTAACTTAAATAAATATCCATTGTTGGTATAAAATTGACGCCTTAGAAAAGCATGCGCCTCTGAAGCGTATGGTTATCTTTTACGTACGTTGTCATATGGTTATCTTTCTAGGGTTAAATATCAGTAAAAATATAAAAGTTGCCCTGAGTCTATAATTCTGAGAACGAATCCGGGAAAATCGCGAACAATGGTGCTGAACGAAGATGGTGATGGCAGGACACCCAGTTCCGCGGTGTCCACCGGATACGCACGAAATTTCGCGACATCCTACGTGTGCTTTTGGATGAACGTGTCCGGTGGCACGCCTCCTTCGTTTCGACGACCCGGAACACATGGAACCCGGCTTTCGCAACCCTCGATTCTTCGACCGCGAGATCGCCGCACGACAATAACCGCCGGTGGTTCTTTGCGAGCCATTATCTGCTGTTCGCCGCGGCAGCTGGCCGGCTCTAATGAAAGTGCAGCATCCGGTGCGGCTTCGTTGCCACACCGGGTTCCGAATTTTCCTCTGGCTTCTCCTCTCGCGTCGACCGAGAAGGGGAAAACTTTCGTGCTTCTCGAAAACACCGGCTAACAAATTCGCTTCGGCGAATTCGCCACATTTTTATCGAAATTGGGTGATTCGTCTTTCGCATGTCGCAGAAGTAGTTCTCGAATTCTCATGAAATATTCAACGGTATGTGTCGAAGTCTGGAATCGAAAGTGTTGAATGTACATACATACACGTAAATACCTATGGATTTCGCTTCGCGGAATTATGGATCACTTCGCGTTACTCGTATTTACGCTAAGATACGATTCGCCTAACGTGTGTGTGTGTGTGTGTGTGTGTGTCTATCGCGTTTATAAACACTGTTTACAAACATTCTCCCGAAGCTCGGATCGTATCAACGTATTCTCGGTTCGTGTAAGCCGTCGCGGTAAACTATCGAGAACCGAGTGTCCACGAAGTATGTATATACGATTCCACGGGCATTCCAACAGTCGTGAAACATTGTATACAAACACGATAGACGCTACACGTCGGTGAGCGAATCGTATCGTAGCCGTAAACGCGAGTAACGCGAAGTGAATGTTCAAATTTCAAATAATTTGATTATCTCCGAAACGAACCTGAAATCGAACAAATTTTATTCTTTTCATTTTCCTTATTTCTTTCATAAGGATCACGTCCAGCCCGCTTTTACAGGTTACAATAAATTCTCCCCAATTTTCCTTCAGCTTGTAAACAGAAATGGACAATTTCGGAAGAGGAGATACGTACTAAAATGATCGTAGAACGAGATCACTTCGCATGAAGATTCGCGGTCCGTAAATGACACTTTTCACAAATATGCTCCATTGCATAAAAATTAGGAATTCAGTTAACACGTTCCGTGCCGAGCTTTTTTTACTCGAATCTTCACACTTTGATATTTTACTAAAACTTGATGTATTACGTGCAATTATTAATTCTCGTACACATAACAACGTAACAAAAACTTATCAACGCCCATTCTTGCGGTGGAAATTGATTCTTCGGTTCTAAATTTCTTGTAAACAATTTGTTCAGTTCACTAAGTAAACATGCAAGCGTGTACCATCGATGGTACACGTGGCACGGAACGTGTTAATAGTCTTCTTCAGTAAGTAAACGTAAAAAGAATATACAGTAATGTCTCCTTAATTGGATTGTGCACAAAACTAGACAATTTGGTAAGAGGAGACACGATTATTCGAGCCCTGCAGCTCGTTTTTATAGTTGTTGACAATTCGTAACTATGAAAACGAACCGCATGGCTCGAATAATCGTATCTCCTCTTCCCGTATTCTGCATTTCTGTGAACAATCTGAGCGTCAATTAGGGAGACATTACCGTAGTTCGTGTAAAAACTAAACGCCGAACCTTGAAAGTTTTCTTTTCTAAAGCATCCAGAAAAAAATCATATCAATGTTCAGGCGCTCGAAAGATCATCTTCGGGCAACGCAATCTAATTCGTCAGTTTTTCCGAAGGGTCGCTAAACCGTAGTGATAGGTCGTTTGATCCGACAAGTACCTCGTCCAGGATGCACAGCGAATTACGTCACAGTAGAACGGTCCATCGAACTTAGGGTTGCGCGGCCGATATCTCCTTCGAGGCTACCCTCCTTCACCCCGGGCGCTCCTCTTTAGAACCGTTCACACGAGATCCGTCGACAACCGAACGGCGTCGGGTGTACGTGCAGGAAAAAAGGCCACCCTCGCCCTCGAAAGTGTATCCCGCCCTAGGAAGCTGCCCTTTGGACAAGACTAATCGATACAGCCGGTTCGATATGGACCTCCGCGTGTACAGCCCGCCGCAAAACGCTGCCCTCGCACTCCTAACGCGTCGCGCCGCCCAAAGAAACGATTCCACTTTTACGTAACACTGTTACCTTGAGCCAGGAGAACTCGTCTTTTTATCTTTTCGTTCGTACACCACACTTATTTCTGCATCGATATATCTTGCGTGGCGGGATTAATGGCGGACCATCTGTAAGGCAGATGGAGGGCAGTTGTTCCGGTTATTCAACTTTTCTTTACGATGCTGAACGTTTCTACCGTGTTGGTCAACGAAAGAAGCTTCTTCCGAATTTCGAAATTTTATTAACCCCTTGACATACCATTTTCTTCGCAGTTACCGCGATTAGAAATTTTTCGATTGCAATGATTTCTTAGAAGCGAAAGAAAACTGTTGCTTATTGTATGCCTAAATTCACTTGAATGCTTAAACATTGATGACAAGAGATTAGAAATTTATTGCAATTTTAAAGGACAGAATAACAGCTATACTCGATAAATTATTACTAGAAATTTTCATGACGAATCGAACTCGTCAAAGTATGGCAAGGGGTTAATATTCTTTTTGGGTGTCGGGAACCTTAGACTTAACTATACTGTTTCGATCGCGTAATGTCGAGATGCAATGTAATGTGAATCCGAAATTGGGACGTGCGTACTTCGAGATTGAATAATCCAGATGATATACAGATTTTCTGCTACACGATTAATCCCTTTGTCGGTTATATCCACATTTTTGCAAGTGAAATTAATCATTTTATTCAATTTTTAAGTTCAATACGAATTTATGTACATATTTATAAAGTAATACAAATTACAGATAATCAACCTACGACTCTACCATAAATTAACCGACAGCGGAGTGCAGTTAATTTGTAAACAATTAATAAACAAAACTAAATAATAAACAATTCGAGAGTATTTACTGTACCGTTTCTATCAGCTTTCGATTTTCCTCATAAACAAGCTATCGCTAACGTATTTGTGAAATGTCAACCAGTTCTCGTGTTTAATATGAATTTTATTACAAATAATTGCAAATGAGTGAATTGATTTTGCAAAAGGTTGAATAAAATTTATTTATTTTACTAAAAGGCTAAAACCATTAAACATGTTTTCCAATGTTCTACAAGCACAACAAAAGAGTAATCGAAACTTATATTTGAAAAAACTACAATCGATTATGAAACCTAATGAAGAGAAGACCTTGAGAAATAATTCTTTCCACCCTCACCTTCGCCCCTTCAAGTCATTCATTCTCGTCGTAAACAGCTCTTTCATACGACGGGGTAGTCTGGCGACCAGTTGCTCTGCCTTTGGTTCGATTTCGTGCATAAATAACTTTACATTTATGAAATAAGACGTGTTACATTTGTGTATTCAACAATAAACGAAATAAAAGAATAATAATATGTCTTATTCGATAAAAATATGAAGTTTATAATATAATATAAATTAAATTTTTTCATTTGAAAATAAAAAATTGTAATTTGACTTATTCAATGGATACGCAGTTAATTATACCTGAAAACAAATCGAAGACATAGCAATCACTTCACGGTAACCGGCTATATTATCCCAGTATCCTAATCTGCCATTCAGGCGATCTTTTAGAATTAAACAATATTTATTGTATATTGAATATATAAATAAGTTTTCAAGTTCCTCTTGAAATCTTTCAAGGATCACAGCGATGACAAAATTAAACTTTAAGAGAAGCTTACGAGAACACAATGAGCGCGGGCGTCGCTTAGAGAGGCTCGAAGCGGAAGAGAAGAGGCAACAAAATACTCATTTCCTAATGCACACACTCTACTCTTGGAACCACCTCCGCACGTGCTATCAAATGTTCCAAAAATAAAGCAAAGCGACAGTAAATTCTCCCCGATTGTTCCTCAGCTTGTAAACAAAAATCGGAAGAGACGATACGATTATTCGAGCCTCGTGCTTTGTTTTTAACCTCGACAATTTGCAACTATAAAAACGAGTAAAAATCGTAAGATCGTATTTTGTCCCAAATTGTCCATTCCTGTTTACAAACTAAAGAACAATGTTGGAAGAATCTACTGTACATCGATTTGTACGTACAAAGTAATCTTGCTTCAACACGACCCGATTCCGGTTTCCTCGGAGGTTTCCACGGTTTCCCAAGAATAACGATTGCGACGGGGAAAGTGTTGTCGCGGAGACACGATCTTATCGGGCCGCCCCGATAACGGGGACCGCGCGGCCATTTAGATCAGTGATTTCTCGGAAAGTGCGCGCGATCGTTCGCCGGGGCCCGTGCCCGCTAATAAAAACGGACGGTCGCCTGCGACTGTGCCAGTGCGCCCATGCCGGTGCCGGCCGAAGATTCCGAGCAGTCAAATTACAGGTACAAAGTTGTAACACGAGGGCGAGCAGACGGAGATGGAGATATCGGGAGGCAACACCTGGTCCGCGCGCCGCGCACCTTGCAAACTGGTCCCCGTCCTTCCTCCTCCCTCTGTCCGCGCCGGCCGAACCTCGCGCGACTCGCCTCTCCGCTCTCGCATTCTGTGCACGCACCTTTAATTTTGTTTCTCGCCCCGCTGACAGCCCGCGAGAGACAAAAAACGAGACCCTAACAGAGTCAGTCCCATGCTCCTCCGAACTCCGGGACTCTGGAAAGACGGCCTTCTTGACGCGTTCGCGGACAGTAATCATTTGGATGAGCTGCGAAAATAGACAGGTGATTTATTGTTAAAATCGATTGTGCAATTTTCATTGGACACGTTTTGTTCGAGTGCTTGGAGTATCACTTTTTAATAGTTATGTTTTTTATATTATTTATATGCTATTATACTTATATACTATTATACTACACTTATATACTATTATTCTACACTTATATACTTATATACCATTATTCTACACTTATATACTTATATACTATTTATATATTATTTATATCTTTTATATAAAATCCTCGATGAACCAGTTGGCCGTTACATGAAACCGCATAATACAGTAATGTCTCCCTTATTGACGCTTAGATTGCGCACATATACTATTTATATATTATTTATATCTTTTATATAAAATCCTCGATGAACCAGTTGACCGTTACATGAAACCGCATAATACAGCAATGTCTCCCTTATTGACGCTTAGATTGCGCACAAAAATGGACAATTTGGGAAGAAGAGACACGATTACTTTGAGTCTCGCGCCCCGTTTTATAGTTACGAATTATCAACAACTATAAAAACGAGCTGCAAGTCTCGAATAATCGTATCTCCTCTTCCCAAATTGTCCAATTTCGTGCACAATCTGAGCGTCAATTAGAAAGACATTACTGCAGTTTCAAAAAATAAACCGGGAGTCTGAGACTTCTGCTCTGATTGGTGCGTTCTTCGACCATCAAATTCATTCGAAATCGATAAAATACCTTGTACCAAGACGCTCTCGTTTTTATACTCGCGACTCAGAAACGCTTAAGCTTCGCTTTCTGAAGTATTTTTTTTATTAAAGCTATTATCTTGTTATCGATTCAATAGGATTGACTGTAGAACATTTTTCGTTGAGTGACTGCTAATTTGCAGCGCACAGATGTAATATTTTATACACCGTTGCGGTGTTCGACGAGAGAACCATGTCGAAAATTCGGCGCTCGAGGCGGAAAGCGCGAAAAAGTTACGCTTCATGGCTGTTCGATCGGGTCGCCTTGGTTACTGAATGCATTAGCTGCAGCGACGAATAATTTACCACTTGGTTTTCGTTAATCGATCATGTATGTAGCTTGTAGGTCCGATCGCCGATGAACGTGGAGGTACACACATCGTTGTTAGACTGTGTACAAAACTCGGTTCATTTATCGTGCAGTTCTGTCGCTTTTGCCATTGAGACAACACTTCGCGCAATTTTATGGCTGCCGCGACCGAATCCGTTCGAATCTTTACGTGTGTCAATTCTCTTTTACATACTTTCGAATCTACTTCTTGAAGATCAAGATTAATCGTCTCGTTGAACTTAATTGATACAGCTAACAGTTTCGACGGGAACGTTTGGAACGTTGCATCCTTGGGTCAGAATGGACCCACGTCCCAACGAGAGTGCAAGTCCATTTAATTCTAGAGTAGAATTCAGTAGAATTCCTCCATTATCCGAACTTCCAATGGTTGACTTATTAATTATCCAAAAAATTCGTTCCACATGTGAACAATTCGATCCGAAACGATCCGTAACAATGGAATCCTTTTTTCTTTTTAACATTGAAATATCATGTGAGATTTGTCAATAGTTGGTTGGTCCTTAAGATAGTGCAATTTTAATTTCGATTTTCCTAATAATTGCCTAACAGTTACAGTATCATACGTCATTCGATAGCTATGGTTTTGTGCGATTGTTTACTTATTCGCTCGGCGTGAGTAATAAAGCGATTAATTTTTTAAAAACTACGGACTGTGCCAAGTTAACAAGAATGAATATTTCCGACCTCTTCTGCTGTACAGTTACATTCGTAATAAAGTGACTAATTTTTGAACATTTGTGTTAGTTATGTGGAAAATTGAACTCGGAATTAAAACGGCCCGAACTTCTAGACAGACCAATTACATTACATATTATATAAATTTACATGAATTTGTAAAATATTACGCTTACGAATATTAAACTTACAAATACAAAACAAGCATCGATTACATGTGCAAATATGTACGAAACTATCGTACAAAGCATATGAGACTCCGAAATGTACAATTTCACTAAAACTCGAAGCAACATTAGCAACAGGACGCGACAACAGTTTGACCTGCCCAAATTTATGCCGAGATACGGCAGTCAGATTACGGGACACGTCTGCCACCGATATCGAAATTAGCGGTGTCTAGAGACAGAAACCTGGCGGCGTCTTTTCCATTAGGCCTCCCAAGAGACCGGATCGTTAACGGGCCAGAAATCCAATATCCGCGAGAATTGAAGGCTGCTCGCGAAATGCCGAGCCACCCGCGAAGTCCATCCCGGCCGACCAGCCGGCTGATTGGTCATTCCACAATTTAATATCGACGCACCCTATTGCCGAAGCGTTGATCTCTCCTTGGCCCCCGGAGTTCAGGTCCCGCCCCAACGACGGCTTATCTCGCTATTCTGAGGGATGGGTGGCCTGTGACGTAGCGATGGGGATGTGTGCTCTGGGAACGTGGTTCCTCGACATCCATCAAATGATCTGACCCGTAACGACAAATAATTGTTATTCCGCTTCGATAAGTTATTGGATGCATCTTTGCCCAAACCTTCATTATCGTAAATGATTTTTGCGACAATTTCTTGCGGTAATGATGGAGTTTTTTTAAACAGTAATTCACTCTAACTTCGTGGACATCGTTAATTTGTTGATAATGAGTTCAATCTTGAGAATCCTTCTCTTTGCAATACTTAACAAATCCTTTTTCTTTTCGCTTAATCCGTTTTCTGGCACTTTCACTTTTTTCTGCTGCACAGCTTTTTAATATTCGCGTAGCAACTGGGTTCCTGGATCACGCTAATTTTTTACTACATTTAGGAAATCAGTTTAATCGCAATTTATTCGAATAAATTGAACTCTGCTACGATTTTTAACGCCTTAGCTATTATTAACGAATATACTCGTCGTCGAAAAATGAGAATTTTTGTCTTACAACAAATATATTCATCTTATCCTAATGTTCGTCCTATTGCAATTAAAATTTGTGTGAAACGTGCTCATACATGTCAGACATTTTGAAACAATTTTAGAAAGAAACTAAACACAGTGCAATCGATCGAATGCATACAAAAATGGTTTTAAAATTTGGTCTTAGGAATTGCTCTTAGGAATTGGTTGACACTGATAAGAAGTTAAAATAACAAGTTCTGTGACAATTAATGTTAAGCCGAAAGAAGAGCAACATTATTCCTACGAAAAGCAACGCGTGAAATCACTAATGGGGTTTCCTTCCGTTCCGGTTGCTCTCATCGAGAATAGCGATATTTTCAAATCGAATGAAGCCGTGAAAAGCGTTTGTCGGCTAGATTTTCGCTCGTAACCCATTTCCCTTGTCCCCTCGCAGCCACCCGGAGCCTGCTTCGCTTTGATGTCTCGAAGCCTGAGCGGTGTCGGCGAGATTCGAGGGTGCTACGGCGAGAGATAGCCCCTGCTAGTCTCTTGTAGAAAAACGAGGATGTCAGCGAGCACATGGGGCGGATCGTTGGGGATTAATAGCAACGCGTGACTAAGATTTCAACGTTTGACCCGAGGGCGTTGGTTTTCGGGAGAATCTGTCGTTTTAGCTGCCGGCAGCGCGCTTCAGCCATCGTATTTCGTTAGTTTTTGAACGATGAAGAATCTGCTGTTTGGTTTTTTTAACACCGAACCTGTGTCGTGCAGCGACTAACATGCGTTGCTTTATTAGAACGACAAGATTTAGGCTCTTTTCTATTTTGATTAGAATGTATCTGTGGCATGAATTGAAAAACGAACGCTGAAAATTGAACGATGTTCACAAGTTCAATAATTTTAAGACAATAAATATAAAATTTTTATGCAAAATAAATATTCCCTGCATTAATTGCTCGATGCAGGACCTCTACGTATAGACGTTTATTTCTTTTCTGTATAATTTTAACACGTACACACCTCTCTTAAAGTCTTCGTTATCATCGCAATTCGATCTTCCTCTTCTCGATAACCCTTCTGCTCTTAACCCTTTTTTCATTTCCCTAATCCCAGTATAGGATTAATAACATATACTATTTGATGTTCTAACGATCTCATACTATATTATTCTCTTTCATTTTCTCCGCTTTTTTTTTCAAGTTACTTAAATGTATTGCGTGTTGTATCATCTGTTTTCTTTTTTATTTCCTGCACTTTGATATGCTGCTTGCGCGACGTACTGTAACGCACGGTTATATCAAAGTTACTTAATTTAATTTAATTATTGAAGTGTTTTTAATGTTTTCCATTTGATATATTCAGCATGAAATCCGCGTATGGTGCAGCGTTAATTAACTGAAACTGCGACGCCTCCGACTTTGTTCGTAAGATCGTGAATAAGTTCGCACAATTCCGAGAGATCGATGAAATGCTTTTTCTGATTGGGAACGGGTAAGCTCGCAGCGTCAGCTAATTGAACGTTATTACAGATGCGCGGCGAGTCTACGTGCTAGTAAATCGCGCGTACCGATGTTTGCGCGATACAATGCGCACGTGCGCACCCCTCGGAGCTGTCGCGAGCCGCGCGGAATATCCAGTCGTGCCGTGCTGGATACGGGAACAGATGCGGGGTACATTAATCGTGCGACTACCACCCGGGGTTTTCTACCCTTCTGATCGATATTATTGCAATCGCTATGGCCCTTCGGTCCACCAGCCTGTTTACCGTGGCGGCTCATCACGGCCGATCCTCAAACTTCCATTTCGTGCCGATCCGTCTTTGTCCAATAGTTGTATAGCAACAAGCAACAATCAAAATTGGCTCACTATCGACGATTATGTGAAGTAGGGTGCGAGTACAATATAATCTATCCGAATTACATGGCCGCCACAAGTACTTTTAGAATTAATATTATGGCGACTGCGAGCCTCCTACGACGTCCCTGTGTAATATTCTTTTTCTTTTGCGTATGCATTTTCATTGAATAAAAGGGTTGAACCCGTTTATAAGGAAAAAACGAACAGTAACGACTAATACTTATACGAATACGATAAGTGGCTAAATTACGTGGCAGTCGCAACTGGAGCAACAACGAACACCATACGAATACGATAACTAGCTAAATTATGTGGTATCCTCAATTAGAGTACAATGGATAAAAACGAGCGGTACTGTACGAATACAATAACTTACTTAAATTACGTGGCAGAGACACAACTAGACTTGTTCAAACGTTTATACGTGTCATTCTTGTACATATTTTAGAGCCAGCTCCTTCAACTTCTTGCACTGCGATTTCTTTGACAGTTGTCTGCATTTCTTCGACCTTGATAATTTCCCCAGTAGTTTCTTGTATTGATTAATTAGGTAATTAGTTATTACCCATACTCAGCCCATACTTATCTTACAGGCACACAGCTGTTGTTACGATTACGGTTCAGCGCTCTACACCTTAATTCTTCTACCTTTTCCTATTAAGTTTTCTTTTGCATTCTTTTGTTTTTATTTCTTTTCCAAACTGCACTACTTGCATGTCCGATAAATATCTCTCATATCTATTATATGTATGTATTTGCCTGTACTATAGACTCTTATCGTATTCACTATACATATACTTATTATGTATGCTGCACTCTTTCTTACTTTTCTTCTTACTTTGTATTATATTCATATACACATATATTTGCGAGATTTTTATTGCACTCGGCTATATAAAATCTCTTATATTTTTATTTCTTCTTCTGGCAACGAAGATTATTTTGAACGAATGAATGAACGAATAAATGAATACATGAATAAAATTACTATCGTATTATTAAAAATAAAAGAAGTCAGAGGAGAAATGGAACAATAAGACTACGGTCTCGAAGTTCGGCAAGAATGCAAACAATCTAAAGAATGGCTTCCTCGCTCGCTCTGCTCGCGGGTGGCTAAACGGGGAACATGAATTTTCCGAAGGATGATCGAACACGGTCACCAGGGCGACACGCTCCCCGTTGGCCAAGGTAAACGACCGGGCTTCTCTGGGACAACAAAGGCAGAAGCGTCGCGAACAACGAAGCCGAAGGAACGATCGGATCGAGCAGCCGGGCGGAGATCGTCGGATCCGTAGGAAGGGAAAAGAAGGGAAGGGAAGGGTCGTTCATACACGCGTACACTGTACACGCGTCCGCGCCGCATGACGCATGACTCACGCGTGTTGCACGCGAACCCCCCTCGAATATCCACGCGTACCGAGCCGGTTATTCGACCGAAGGAGGGGGAGGGAGGGGGGGGGGCAGAGATCGGAACGAGGCGGATGGATCCATGGGACGGTGGCGAAGGGAGCAGAAATAAAAGGATAGAGAGAGGAAGTCGGACTAACGATGGCCAGCGGTAGCCAGCAACCCCTTGAGGATTTCGCGGACGTGCCTCGTACCCCCCGTACCCTGATCTAACGAGGCTCATCCAGCGTGGAATTCGTGCCCTCTCTGTTCGAGCCGGATCAGTTTTTCGTCGGTCGAGACGAGACTCAATTAATCTACGAGTGCACCGAGGCTGCGGATTTTATGCAGCCGCGGCCGATGCAGATGAGGAGAAACACGGCGAATTAAACTCTTCGAGGGCAATCTTTGAGATCGACTTCGTTAGCTTAAGTATCCATCCAAGCGACGAGTCTCCGGGTATTTTCCTGGCTGGAGAGATCGGGAAGCTGGACAACTCTCTTTCTCTCTCTCTCTCTCTCTCTCTCTCTCTCTCTCTCTCGCTGTTAAGCAATTCTTCACGAAGAATTAAATTCTTTCGTTAACATTGAATTGCATCCACTTTCAGGCTGTGCGGAAAATCTTGCATTTTGTCTTGCGATTCTTTGTTAAGGGGGTAATCTCGAAAGTTGTTTTTGTTGTAGAATGCAAGAATATCAATGTAATATAAAATAAAACATAACATAATATAATGTAATATTTGTGATATTGTAATATAATATAGTATTTATGATAGTAAATATAATATAATATTTATGATAGTAAATATAATATAATATTTATGATAGCAAATATAATATAATATTTATGATATTATAATATAATATAATATTTATTACATTATTTATGATATTCTTACATTCCACAACTCAAACATCCCAGACAACTCTGTGGACAAAGAGTCGTAAGAAAAACACGCTCGAGTTGTTTATTTGATTTTTTATTGCGATATATCTATCTTTTATTCTCCCTAAAACAATTATTACCAAATATAAAGCCCACACAGATCCCTGCAGTTTTCGAATCGTGCAGAAATCTACCGCACGAAGTCACTTAAGAAAGTCTAAACACCAAAGGTCTTCGAGAGTTAATATCGCAATCATTGCACCATCGGCAACTGTTAGATTAAATTCTTTGGAAAAATTCATAAAAATTTCCCATCCCGTTCGAATTCGATCGACTAGGATCTACCACGAAATCTCTCGTATCTGTAAAATCCCATAAAATCTCTAAAAATGCTCATTGCTGGTCCGCTGCCAGTGCTACCGAGGAGGCGGACAACAAGACGTTGGATTCGGAGGAATCACGGCACAGATCGCCGGTGCGTTCGAGCGTGGAATCGAGCCCGTATCGGCCGGTGCATCTCCGAGGGCGTCGCGCGTCGGTGCAGCGGAGGGTGCATCGGCGACAAAAGG
Source organism: Megalopta genalis (assembly GCF_051020955.1). Classification (NCBI taxonomy): domain Eukaryota; kingdom Metazoa; phylum Arthropoda; class Insecta; order Hymenoptera; family Halictidae; genus Megalopta; species Megalopta genalis. Next base: position 12,967,162 of record NC_135015.1, on the reverse strand, counting down.
GTTGGAGACGCGTGGAGAAACAGCGTGTGCGCGAGGGTGGTTTTGTCAGTCGAATTTGCAGCGCTTGCTGCTCCGGGGTGGTTCGGGGATATCGGGGATATCGGGGGTGGGGTTGACAGCGGAACGATCGAGGGGTAGACGGGAGATGATGTCACCGCAGGGGATGGCTAATTTAATGACTGCTGATTGGCTATGCATGGGATACATGAATGGGCGCCCACTCCTGCCGGAGAACCAATCTCTTCCCACGTCTCCGCGCACTCGTCGTCTATTCCCATCGCGATGGGACGCGGGATCCGAGCTAATTTTGCGCCGATTGTGCGTCTCCAGGCACCGTTCGGCGTCGAAAGTGCCCGGACGTCTGTGGCGGTTGCGTCGCGGCGTTCCTAAGACACGGCGTTGCCCTTTGTGCCGCGCGAGACGGAAGAGACCGTATCAAAGCGAAACGACGGACCAACGACGTCGCTGTCTCGGCCGACGTTTCCCAGTCTGCGCCCGGCGTTCAATAATAGAGCCGTTATAGGCAGCACGGGCTATACTTAGGCCACGATCGTCGCGTGCCATCGCCGCTCTCGCAGTCTCACCTAAGGCGAGACGCGAATTTTTCGGACACAATGCATTTCTTCGTCTGGCCCGCCCGAGAGAACTTTCTCCTCTCACGACCGAAATGAAAATTCCTTCGGACGTATATATTCGTCCATTGCTGTACTTGGTTAAAATGTCTTATCTCTACTATTTTGCCACTCTTCCGGATATTTTTAAATATTTGGAGCATCGCGTGCCTTTTAGGCAAAGCTAGAATATTCTATATTTCCAATTATTATATAATTATAATAATATAACTATATACTATAACTATAATTCCATTTATTTGTTTTCACTTATTTAGAAATGTTCTTTATTATTTTGAGGCTTCATTTTTTGGATGATCAGATATATTAGTTAAAACAATTTAATTAAGGAGGGGAGTCTAGTTTGAGTCTAAATTCTCAGCTATTTCCCAGATAATTTATATTACATAATTTATTTATATACTGTCGTTACTATCTTCAGAATCTGTTTCCAACTATATAGATACAAAAATGACAAATGGAGCGAAACTATTTGTTTGTCACTTGAAAGTAGCCCATGCATACATAAACATCGAGTTTACAGGGCGAATTGTTCTACGAGATTATAAAAAGCGAAATCCTGTTTACCATGAATTTAAGACGAAATCCGAGTCGATTATCGCTTGATCGAACACGATAAAAGTTCTTGCCACGACAAAAATGTACAGTCTGTAACATGTACACATTCTAGTTGGTTCAATCGATGTTTACAACGCGTTCGTCACGTCATTGTTCCAGCGATGCCACATGACAAATGCGACAAATTACGATCTTTGTGGCTCGAGAATGTCTGTGTGCGTCGGCTCCACACGTTCACCAGGTCTACCAAACGACTGTTCTCCGTAAGAAAAATGGAAATCCTCTGGCAGTCCATCTGTTCGAGTCAAAGTTCAAGTCGAACCGCAGCGAGTCGCGCAAACGAGATCATTAAGATTGAACTCGCAACACTTTCGTCCAATTAAACGCCTCCGCAGTCACCGCAGTCACCGACCGGCCACGAAACTAAAAGTAAAATTCGCGTCTTACAACAACGATGCAAGTTTTGAGGAAAAAGTTTTGTTCGGGCAGCCGTGCCAGTTTAATCGCAGTCGTTAATGATATTGCGCGATACGAACGGCAAATGCGACAAAGCTCGTCGGAATTGGGTCAAGCCAAAGCAGCAGAACGAATCGAATTCGTCGGTCGGAGTCACGAGCGTGGCTGCGAGAGCCCGAGAAATCGGCGCGTGGAACACCTCGCGGTCTCCGGAACCACTAATTACGCGGGCAAATTCTAGGAGGTGGGCCGCCGATATTTATCCCGCGGCTATTTCTCGCCTCTCGACTTTTCCTGCGGAACAGGCATTTGTTCCCTCTCTACGAGCGCGCTCCTTTGTCCCCCGAAGAATCTAGGACTCCCTTCGCCGACCGCCGACTGCAAAAGGCTCCGCAGACCCTTCCACGGTCCCCTCTTATTTCCTTTTCTTTCCTCCGATGAATAAACCGATGAAAATATCCCGGTGAATGGGTCCGGAATCAACCGTGGAAAACCTAATCCCGTATTTGTGCCTCCATGTTTTCGCTCCGTGTGATCGCGAGCGGAAGAAGCCGTGTCACAACCCCATCGTAATCATCCCTCGGGGGCAACGCGTCGAATCGCTGGTTATTTATTAGGTAAATAAAGTGGTGTTAAGTCGCATTTTTAGACATTTTTCCGCGTGTTTTAAAATGTAACATGCACATGCCAGAATGTTAAAAATACAAGAGAACTAAATTATAAATTGTAGACTAACCGATCTCGAAATTGTCCGAACAATGAATTTGATCAGTAAACAATGCACGTGTTTGGTAAACAATAATACTATTGATCACACTACACTATTCAGCACTATGTCGACGTGTATTATAAGTGTATATGAATGCGTGTACGGTAAACGCTCCACATTGTTGCTCGGCTTGTAAACAAAAGCGGACAGTTTTGGAAGAGGAGATACGACTATTCGAGGCTCGCGGCTCGTTTTTGTAGTCGCCGATTGTCAACAACGATAAAAACGTGCCGCGAGGCTCGAATAATCGTATCTCCTCTTCCCAAATCGTTCATTCTTGTGTACAAGCTGAGCGACAATTGAAGAGAATTTACTGTACTCGCGTATTCAATATTACACGTGTACTCGATTATTTATCCCTTATCGGGGTTATTGTTAATAATATTATTATTAACCAAACCTATTATTATTACTATTATTATTATTATTATTATTATTATCAACCTAACGGTCAGTAATGTTGCCAAGCTTTAAGCCAGCGTTTCAGCGTTCTATAAAATTCTTGGAGCGATAAGGGTTAAATTACAAGCATTCAGATCCGGATTCGCTTATTACACCTGCACACGTGTATCTACGAACACGTGAAATAGGAACTTACACTCGTAAGTCACGAACTACGAAGCGGCCCGTAACATTGAAAGTCCAAAAAGAGATCGATGCCGGGAATCCGATCATCGAAGCCAATTTTTCCTCGTCGTCGGTGTTAGCGAAGAGGAAAAAAAAAAGAAAGGAAAGAAGCCAGCAGGCCTGTCCGTCGCGTGATCCCCCGTGACTGACGGACAACGGAGGGTAAACGGCCGGGGGCTCGGCAGAAAGGAACGCGAAATAATCGTAATCCTTATCCTGGAAGATCCATTTCGGGCGGATCGTAATTCCCAAGTATTTGCATATTTTCGGCGGCCCTCGCGAGCGACGTTGATGCCAAGCTATACGGGGGTTCGTCGTCCGTGCCGCGGGGGTGGAACACGTCGCCCAGGGGAGCGCGGGCAGAGTCGGCGGAGGCGGCTGGGAGAGAAGGGAGAGAGAGAGAGAGAGAGAGAGAGTGCGAGGATCGATGAAACTGCTATGAGAAGCATAAAAGCATTCCCGTTTTAATGCGAGCTGCACGTGATGGCTCCCATGCAACTATGATACCGGTCGTGGAAAAAAAGGGAGGGAGGAAAAAAAATACTCGGCAGAAGCAGAAAGGGTCTCGGGAACGGCGGAAGTGTTCGGTCTGTTTTCCCTTTGACGATGGATTTCAAGAGAACGATACACTATTGAGAGACACCGCCGTTTCGCGATAGTTCGCGAGAGTAATTTCGCGGTTTTCTCTCTCTCTCTCTCTCTCTCTCGCTCTTTTTTCTCTTTTTCTCTGCTGCAGCGCTATCGATGCTGTCGGTTGTTGCTCGCGGATCATTACTCGCGTATTCGAGTTTTCAAAATTAACGCAGAAACCGATCCGCGTAAATGTCTATAATCCGATCGCTGTTGCAACGTTCGCAGCGAACAGTGTCTGGGAATTCGCTGTCTCTGACCAAAATTATTTCAAGGTTTAAGATTATATAATACTAGATAGATAATACATAATAGATTATAAATTTATATAGTAGGTCGTTAAATTCGCCTCGACGCCAGCTACAATATCATCGACTCAAAAATGTGTATTAACATATAAAAAATCGAGGTGATCAGTATTTTCAAAGTTATAGTATATAGTACACATCGCGTTATCAGATAAAGTTATTATTATTATTTAAGTTATTATATGTATTGTAATTTGTGAGTGAGAGCTTACAAATGAAATGACCAAATGTATGTAGGCAAAACTCGACAAGAACTGGTTTATTAATTTCTATTTACACGGCGCGCAAATGCATCGCTTACGGTTCGGAAGAAGACAGAAGATGACTTTCTAATTTCTCGAAGACTCGTAGGTGGATACTTTTCCTTAAACCACCGCCCTCTTTGGCGGGGGAAATTGGCGGCGCCATCTTGCCATATTTTCTTAATGCTAATTTTTTGGGACCTTCCGGGGCCTCACCGATCGCGCGGCTAGATAGCCCCGTAGCGCGGTACACGGCTGGCGACGATTTCGTCAACGAAGTCTGCTGTGCACGTGAAAGTAGTAAAAGAATAAAGACATTTCCGGGCTTTCAAACATCGCCGAAGGTTCTTCTCGTCTAATCCTTGACATCTGCAAGCGAACAGTTCGAATGGTTACTACGATCGCGGATCGTGTGCCGCTACAATATTTTTCATGAAAAAGAAATGACGTATACGAAACCGTGATTGATAGCTGTTATTTAATATTTCATATTCGGTGTGTAAATTTTATACTGTAAAACGTATAATTTTACTCTGATTTTTACGATTTTGTATTTAGAAAACAGTATCTCAACATGTGATTATTTAAAACGAATAATATTTTGGCGCTTCAACCGAGTTCGCAGTTTATAGCAAAACAAAATTTTCGACATATTAACCCTTTGCACTGGAGTGGTGACTCTGAGGCATCACTAAAATTTGTTACATCACCTTTTAAGATAATTTTGATATTAACAAAGTTTAGATTTAAAAAATTGTGAAGAGTGTAACTGTTGCGTGGGTCCCAAGAGTCAATTTAAATAAAATAAAAATACTACAAGTTAGAAAAATGATTTCATATTTATTATTTTTTTAAAATAGCTTCGAGTGCAAAGGGTTAATCTTAAGAAATTGAATTTTAGACATGGAACCCGACCACGGAGCAGCGTGTCGATTCGAACACGTGTGAAACGGGCGTCCACCGTGTAATCAATTAGAAAGGCTGGGTCGTTTATGCAGATGCATACGCTCGTAATCGTCTGGTAACGATTCGATCGTTTTTTTTTTCTTTTAAATCGAATAAAAAACCTGTACACTCTGCGCGGGATGCTTTTTTTGCCGCGTCGAAGCGTGGACGAACAGGTGTACGTTCGTCAGTGTGAACGCGGAACGGGCACGTTGCTCGTACGACATGTCCTCTGCCACGCCTCCTCTTTCTCCTCGCGGAGATCCCCGCGGCTTTTTCTTGCATCCGCCAACTGCGTTACGTTGCGCAAGCATAAGCGTAAGCGTAAGCGAACGCACACTCTACTACTTTTTCTTGAGCGCCGCTCCCGCGCACCGGCACGCGCCAACAGCTGACAGAGATCGTCGCTCTGCTCCGCGTGATCCATCGATCGCGTGCCGCGCGATCGCCGGCTACGCTCTCGCTGTTTCGATGATCGTTGTCCGAAATTGTTTCGCTCTTGGTCATTCGCACGCTCGTCAGAAACACGGTGACTCCCGTTATCTTAATTGTTCGTTGTAGCTTTTTTGCTCGTTATTTACCTGTTCCAAGTTAATTGTACACTTGTTTTAAGTTAATCGAAAAAAAAGCTAAACCGTAACTCTTGTTCAACAACTGTTTCATCTTTGCTGGTTACATCTGAAACGAGTTTATTAAACGAAACTTTTATTTCTTAGTGTGTTTCTTCATGGATTTTGTGAGTATTATTTTTTACAAAATTTGTACCACTTTTTTCTCAAACTTTGCCGAGTCACGTCAACTTGGCTCGGTATTTTTCGTTTGTGCACGTTTCGTAGGAAACTGGGGCATTAAATAAAACACTTTTTAGATACTTATTAGTATGTATAGTTACGGTGAATTATATTATTACGATCAATTATACTATTATCATTACTAGACTCCGGATTTTATGCATTTGCGACGAAAGTGAGTCGGAGGAATACGAAACAGTAAATGCAGAAGACAAATAAAACAGTGCTATTACGTTATTTCTAGTCTTTTAAAAATGCTGAGAATGGAGAAAAACAATTTTCATTTCATTTATTCGGTTCCGTCCGAGCGATTCAGTTTCCTTTGAGTATTCAGTTCGTTCGAGTATTCGGTTTTTTCTGAGTATTCGATTTAATCGAGTATTCGGATCGCTTCGCTTCTTCGAATCGATTAAAATTCTTTGTTTCGTTATTCTTTCGAGTTTTCGCAGACCTCTAAACGAAAAGGGACCGGTCACGATCCAAAGCAGCTTAACTTCTCTCGAGCAGACTCGGCGGATCAAGGGTTGCGAGCTACGTATATTCGATTGCCGCATTCGAGAGAGAGGGGAGGGTTCCTGGAGAGGGTCCGTTGTTCTCCGTACGGGGCACGTGCCCCCTCGAGGAAAGCCGAGGTGTCGGGCGAGATGCGCGACGCGACGCATGGCCAAGCAAGATAAAAGTGCGCGCGTGTTGCGAAAAAGCCGACGTCGACGGATCCCGACGACAATGGGATGACTGGGACGAGACCGGGACGAGCCTGGGATGACTGGGAAACGGGGCGAGGGGCGTCGGGGACTGGTCGATCGAATCGACGATTTTATTGAGAGCGGAAGAGCCGTCGGGGGGGACGGAGGAAATTGTAATTGTGGCGACGGAATTAAAGGAACGGCTGATCCCATAAATAAACTGGACTTCGAGTGGCCCCGTCGTCGACGCTATTTCGTCCCCCCCCCTCTCTCCCTCTTTCTCTCTCCCTCTCTCTCCCTCTCTCTCCCTCCCTCCCTCTCTCTCCCTCTCTCTCTCACTCTCTCTCTCTCTCTCTCTCTTTCTCTCTCTCCCTCTCCCTCTCCCTCTCTCTCACTCTCTGTTACTCCTGCACCGATCAATCGAATTTTAGGGACGCGCAATCTGGAGTAATTAACCGCGGAAACTGGATCGACGTGCCAGTTCGCTCTTCCTTTGGCGAGAGGCGAGCAATTATCGTGTTTTCTGGTTTTTGCTCGTTGTCGGAAGCAAATTATCCGGCGGCCTCTTCCGACCAACGTCAACAGCGACGCTGTCATCAACACCATTTGCGTGCTCGATGCTTTTTTTTCTTCCAGGAACAATGTATCTTGCCATTTTGCCTAGTAAATTTTTCTTAACATTCCTTCAGCTTGTAATAAAAAATGTACAATTTCGGAGGACGAGATACGATTATTCGGGCCTCGCGACTCATTTTTATACTTGCCGACTGTCAACAATTATAAAAACGAACCGCGAGGCTCGAATAATCGTACCACCTCTTCCCAGATTTTTGTGCCCAAGCTGAAAGCAAATTAGGGAGAATTTACTGTACTTTTGTTGGATATCGTATTAGATTTTCTCGTAAATCGACGAACGACTTTCGAAGAAAATTGAAAGAGCAACCAGAAGAAAAGTTAAAATCTTTTCCGTGTGCCAAACCCGTGTTCTATAACTTTTGCTGTGACTCTATTTGAAACCGATCTCTCGAGTTGAAAAATGTTCGCACACATTCGACCAAGGTTATCCGCGGATAGTAAAAGTTCCGGGGATCCAAGATATGGAAAATGTTTAAAGAGGCGCGTTTGGGGGTCGAGCCAGTCAGTTTGACTCCGGACACCTTCGGGCTGTCGAGACGAGCACGTGTCCAGGCTCGGTCAAGCAAAAGGCGACGGTTGGGATCCCGGCACCCGGTTTACACGACCGCGAACCGACTTTGACGTTTTCCTCGTCACTGGCTCGAGAAACGCGCAGGTGCTCTTCTGGGCAGGTTCCCTCGGAGCTCTCCCTTCGCACGACCCGCTCCCTCGGCTCTTCTCGAGGCTCCCGAGTCGATCCCGATCGAACCGAGCCCGACCGATTCCTTTTGACACCCGTGTCGCTCGCTTCGCGAACTATAGTTTCGCCTGCCACTCCGTGCGGAACGATAACCACGACGTTCGTGACACGATGGTTTCGCTAGAATCGCCCGACGACTTGTCTTACACCGGCGAAGTTCCTCGCGGAGACACCTGGTCTGTTCACAGATCACTTCGCCGTCTTCTAGTCAATGCTATTCAGCTGTTCTTCTTGTATAGCGCCGCTTTTGGAACCTGGTTACGTGGTTTCACGATGTCTGTCAGGCTCGCGCAGTCGGTGACGTCGTTTTTATTGAATTTAACCCGTTGCGAACGAATGTCGACATGCTGGCGACGCCAGGTTTGCAAATCTTATTGCCGAGGTTGCAAGGACGTAACTTATTTATTTATTTATTTATTCATTCATTCGTTTATTTATTTGTTTATCTATTCTTCAACGGAAGTAATGCAGTATTATGAAGGAATTAATAAATTTGACTGTGACAAATACTTAATGAAAATACTTGAGAACGCATCAAAGAATCCAAAGTGACACAAAAAGAAGTACATCTTACTGCATGCATAATAATAATAAACGTGCCTTTTGAAATATTGTAAATTCATTGTTAATTTATATCTAACGATTGTGTATCTACATTCATTTTGATCTCAAGTTACACTGTACTATACTATTTAGAATTGAATTAATTAGTCCACGATAAAATGTGGCTTTCGACAGGACTTGTTTACAAGAGATTTGTTTTGCTTTCTACAATATCGTTTCGAAACAGTCGATGATCTATCGAGTTTGTTAATTCTGACGACTTTGCAACGGTGCGATCTGGTCTTATTTTGTATGCAACAATTGCGCAAGCAAGGCTAGACCTAGATTGGAGTAACTTCGCGATGACTTCACTGTTCGTGTGCCATCGTAAGAGGACCAGGTTATTATTAGACTGCTGATCTCTCTGGAAAATGAAAATTCTCTACGTCAATTGCTGTCGATAGGAGTCAAATAAAAAGTTGGTAATGATGTAACGTCGTTATCAATTCTTTTGACATTCTTCTTCTTTGTCTTATTATATAAATGCATAAAGTATGCAGTCTAATTGTTATAAAAAATGGACTTCATTGAATGGTCTGGTACGAATGATCTATACATCGCACAGTATATAATAAAATGAAGTAGATCAAATAAAACAAGAAAATAAAATAATATAAAATAAAATAGAATAACATAAAATATAGTGAACTAAATTCAAATAAAATACAGTAACTTATACAACGAATTTAAAATTATATTTTATTATTACATTATGTTTAAACTATTGACCCTTTGCACTCGAGTGGTGACTCTGAGACACTATTAAAATTTGTTATATCATGTTCTAAGGTAATCTTTATATTAACAAAGTTTAGATTTAAAAAATTGTTGAAAGTGTAACTGTTGCGTGAGTCACAAGACTCAATATCATATGCATAAAATGCACTTTGTCATATAGAATGAAAATATTATAAGTCAGAAAAATCATTTTCGATTTACAGTATTCGGTCTAATCATTATATTTCAAGTGGACTCGTTTTCACACCTAGAACATCTACGATTTCCGCCGATCCTCCGAGGCAATTTAAAGTACCAATTAGTAGGACGAGCGGGTATAAATTGACAATCGAGAGCAGATGAGCCATAGCATCGCGTGTCAGCCGAAACGGCTGAAATCGAATGAGACGACGAAGGCGCGATGGTAGGAGGGGAACCTCGTTTCGATTCGTTTGCAGGAGAATAGGTAGTCCGCGGTATAATTAATAAGTATAGTTTCGCCGAGGGGCAGGATCGCACGGGGGTCTAATTCGATTTTTAAGATCAATGGAGTCCCCGCGCCGACGTATGGCCCGGCTGTACCCTAAAAGCTCGGCCTAATCATGGAGCCCATTACCCCCGCGGCTCGCACGCCATGGCAACTAATCTCGAGCCCTGGTTCCCTCTCTTTCACGAGGGGAACTTCTTTCCCCTCTGGCGTAGCGTCCGCCATCGATGGTTTTCCTTTTTCTTTTTTCGCTCGACTATTCATCGTGATTTCTAACAGGGATGACGAACGTCCTGGCTTTCCTAGGAACTCGGAATGACCGAACAATCGCGGTAATACCACGGTACTGCTCGATGGATTACAGTGAAAGAGCACTTCAACGGAAATTGAAGATTCACTGTGGTCGCGAAGTTGACTGAAAGTTTATCCTCATTCTGGCCTCGGATCGATTCGATACATTTCGCTCGTTCCGGTAAACGCGGGAGAACACACCGTGTCTCGTAACTGGACTGCTGATTTTATTCGTTTATGGCGAAAACGAGCGTGGCGAAATACAAAACTGTGAAGTAATTACACGAATTTAAGAACGTTGCTGAGAACGTCGATTTCTTAGAAGCGATTTGGAAATTTTTATTTTCATTTTATCTGCTGTCTATTCATAACTATAAAACCATCCAAAAAGTTTTTAGTTTTTATGCATTGTAGTTAATATAATAATGAAAGCGAAGTGTGCATGAAATATTGAGTAAAAACTAAGAAAAACAGAAGGAAAGAAAATCCTTGTTTCGTAACTATAGAACCAAGAGAATAGGAACATTTTGTTAAATGCAATTATAACAATAATTTCCAATGAGTGGAAATATTCGATTTTGTAGACTTTTTTTGAAGCAAAACTGAAACCACGCGCGCGAGAAACGATCTTTACAGAAAAATAATAAGATTTTTATAAAATAACAAATATCTTTACTGCCCTGTTAAAATATACTTATATATATATATATTATATTATTATATATATTATTATATATTATATATATTATTATATATTATATATATTAATATATATTAATATATATTGTTTCTCAATACCATTTTGAGCTTTTTTAGATCTTACTTTTGTGTGATTTTATAGTTATGCGATCCAGCGCAGCAGCGTGATTTGCACAATCTCGCTTGCAGAGTGGTTTGCATAAAGACGGAAGTTGAATCCGTCGCTCGACAAGCAGAACTTTGTTCAGCGTTACAATTTTGCTTCTGATACCGTAACCGTTGCAACGTTGTTTAATTAAAAGCGTTTTTGTCGTTGGTAGCCGCCGCGCCGGTTAATCGCTCTGGATCAAAGATAGTGGAAACCTTCGGTCGCCGACACGGGGATCGGCTCTTCCTCTTTCCATTCTGCTCGGCGATCGATGCACTTGCTACATGCGCCAAGTTGACGTCCATAATAGATCTAGGCTAGAAAAACGAGGACCGATTGGCGTCGTTTGACGAAGGATAACTGTACCCGGCTTCATTTTAGTCCCACTTCGAGGCCCAGCCTGCAATCTTAATCAATTTGCTACACGGAAGCGCTGTTAAAATGCAACAGCGTTAACACTTCGACCCGCTATAGGTGCATCACGGTGAGTCAACGCAACGATAATGAGAGACTACCAGGCTCTGGCCGTGTTCGCCGCGTGTTCCCGACGCATCCGGCGTCACGGCGAACAGTTGCGAACGATAAACTTCACGAAGTCGGTCGCTGGAATTAGCTTAGTCAGCCGAGCGGTGCGGTTGCTCGTTCAACAACTCGGTTAATCGTGACGTCGGATGACACGGAATCGAAGATACCGTGGCACGACGACGAGGACAGAGGAGGAACCTCTGACGTCGTCGCGAGCACAGTCACAGCAGAATTTCCTGTCTCGTTTCGCGATAACGGCGCCGATGCATCTTGGAACGGCTCAACTCCGCCGCTCGAGTCCATCGCGAGCTAATTGTTCGTTGATTGGATCTCATCGAAAATTTATGATACATGCCCTTCGACTTTCGAGGAAACCACGGTGACTGACAGGCGCCGATTTTCATGAAACGTTGCACTGATGTTCGGTAGTCTTAGCTAAGAATTTATCCTTGTTTCGTCCGTGCCCTTCTTTTTTTATATTAAAAGAGAAACCAACTCTTTTTATGTAAGGATTTATTATGCAGATCGTTGACCAAAGCTATCCAGAAATATGTTTTCGGAAAAATCGTCTTTTTCTCGGTTGAAATGCGGCTGAATTCTTGGATAGATCTGTTAGACGTTTGCAGAAGGTTTCATCAAACTCGGCGCGTTCCGTTGTTGGCGGAAAAATTGAAAGAAACGGGATGGAGGATCCCCGATGACAATGTCCTGGCGGCTTTTAATCCGAGCGATCCCTCCGAGCATAATTGAAACCCCTCCGTGGGACATTTAAATGGTCCTGTGCACGAGCGTTTTACATATTTTCAAAACATTCGACGAGGAAGAGGCAGCCAAGGAGTTGCGGAGGTGGGACGAGGCTTATCGCGGAGAGCAATCCGAGCGGAGAAGAGGAACCGGGGCACACAGAGCCATTCTTCCTCGGTATCTCCTGCAGGCACGAAGAAGACGAGCCGTTGCCGTCGTATCTCTCACAATTCCCGACCTCTTTCGGGGCTTTCCAGGCCGACTTTCCTTCGCTTTCGTTCGCATTCGTTCGCTTTCGGCCGCTCTGAACGAGGAGCGCGATTAAACGTCCTTATTGTCGATGGAATTCTTCCAGGACTCCGAGTTCGATGTTCCTGCCGTCTCGAGTACACCGGTTGTCCCGCTCCCCCCCTGATCTATTCGAAGAGCTTTTGTGCCGCGGACAGGGAACGAACAGTGGCCACGGTGGGCGGGACCAATCTTAAATGGCCCCGGTTTCGGCTCCGGGACCATTCACGCGACCGGAAGACCTTGCAACATTTCGCAATCTATTTTTCCCTCTTGCAATCATCGTTGCCCGAATCTTGCACTCATCGGGTTTCTTGATTTATATTAGGGCGAGCCACAGGTTCGTGCTAAATTATCGAGATCGACAACGGTCAAGGGACATGTTACACAGATGCGTATTCTTGAGCGTAGCAAATCTTTTTAACATGGGATAAAAATTTGTACTCCGTCAACGAAAATATCTGTTTTCTTTCTCTATAATTTCTTAACTTTCCATTTTTGTTTTTAACTTTTCTATTTCGTATTTATTTTATATTTACTTTCATTTTGTTCTATTTTATATCATTTCTTTTTATTTACCAAATCAAACAATATTGCACTTTTAATTGAATAAGTCGTATATCTATTGTAATATCAAATTTTACTGAAACGTTAACGATATTTGAAGTTTCTTAACTTTCGTCGGCAAGCGTGCGCGCGGTTTACATACTTGCAGATAATTGAGAGACAACAACGTCATAAATAACCGGATAAACGTGTGACTACAAAGTTACAGAGCTATACATAGAGAGTTAAGATAATTTTTCCCCTGTATGCAACGTTCTCCGTTCGATCGTGAAGCGTGCTGCGTGCTCTTTCCTTCGCCGGAATCTAACATGAATATCAATCGATTATCCGGCTCCGGCCTCGCCATCTGCCGCGGAAAGAGTTACGTGCTGTCTGATAAACATCGTACACCCCGAGGTTACTTAAAAAAAAAAAATTCCGAGCAAAGTTTCTGCAAAGAAGATACTTAAAGACCCAGCCGTGAATGGCCGGGCTGCGAAAGCTGGTGCAAATGAAGAAAGATGTCTATCGATTACTCCTCCGATCCGCGCATTGTATGCACGGGCATAAGCGATGTCCTCCGCCGGTGCTTAACAGCACAGATGTTGCGAAGCGATTGGAAACGGCAAGAAGAATGCCGGGTCTCGTGGGTAAGAAGTACTGATTACATGCGGGTCGCCCTCTGCGCTTAATTTACTGTGAATTACGGAGGTGAAAAATGCGATATTACGTATGGGATGCGGGCGAATTATAAAACCGCGTGGCTGGCAGGCGTCGTTAATTGTTAATTAACGCTATAGAACCACCGGCGTTGATATCCGCCTTTGCACCGGTTTCCGCGCCGGTGATTATCCTGTCTCGCGAACAGGATGCGAGCCGATCAAAAGTCAAACGCGTCTGTGCCGCGACAAGACCGTGACGAACATAAATCCTCCCGTATTATGCAGGCCTGATTGTTAATATTGTATCGAGTTTTTCTTCTTCTCTTTTGTTCCTCTTTTTACAAAATAGATCGCTGAAAGCAGAAATCACGAGACGATTATTGTCGAAACGAGTAGGAAGTTCAGGTTTTATACTTTAAGAATCGCAGAAATAATTTGAATAATAAATAATTAAGTAAGCAGAAATCATGAGACGATTATTATCGAAACGAGTAGGAAGTTCAGGTTTTATACTTTAAGAATCGCAGAAATAATTTGAATAATAAATAATTAAGTAAGCAGAAATCATGAGACGATTATTATCGAAACGAGTAGGAAGTTCAGGTTTTATACTTTACGAATCGCTTCGACGCGTACTCCTTTTATCGGCTTTATTGGACTGCGAGGTACCGCGACGATTGCAACACTAGTTATCAGTAGGTGGCGTTAATTAGTACTCCTCTCCGGTTCGCCGACAACTGTTCCATAACTTTCCTTTCTCTTTCTACTATTTCTCCCTTCCCTCGCATCGCGCGTCGATCTAGCACATGCTCCCACGTTCCTCCCTCCCACATACATTACGTTTGCCCTGCAATTGCTATTTCATAATTGATAAATCAATTCTCCATTGCGTATTCTTGCTTATATAGCAAATATTTTGCTGTACCTTGTCGCGTTTATACGGAAAACAACTGTCTTCGGATAACAGTGCTCTCAGAGTTGGAGAAAATTGTATTCGGATAAAAGATGTAGACTAACGAATAAAATTTTATTCGGCGCTATCGCAAAAATATTCGGTCGAATAAACATTTATCTACATAAAAATTTAACCGAATGAAATTTTATTCGAATGAGAATTCATTCGAATAAGATTCTACTCGAATTAAAATTTATTCGTACAGGGATCCGCACGGAAAATAATTGATTCGAATAAAAATGATAGAACATAAAGCGTTCTTTCATAGTTCATCGATTTGTCTCTTCCATATTACTTTCTCGAATTATCCGAATGAAGAATTTTTCGAATTGTTCGACTGAAAGGAATTCATTACAGTACACTTTATAGTTGCATTTGTATATTTAAAAAAAAAAAATGAAGGCGACCTCGATTCTTATTGACAAAATTAGAATTTAAAAACATGTTTTAATTTTATCGAGTAACCGACAGGAAGTCGATGAACTTCCGATTCAAATATTTTTCTGTCAGATTAATAAAAGTGCTCGGTAAAATGTGCGCGACAGTCAAGGAAACACCCTGCATATTATACCATCACATTTGCACGCATATCGGCTAATCTACGATCTGCTACCCTCATCGGCTGCTTTAGCTGGTTCTTTCGAAGAATATTCTACATTTCCCAATAAAACGGAAATCAAATGGCGCAGATGCCGGCGCACAGCAGTCCTCGTTCGTTCTCTCTTCTGTTCCACTTGATAATCTAAATTCAGCTACCCTTATCATTCTCTTCTCTGCGCTCTTCTCGTTCCGTTCGGTTCCATGGTATAGCCCTATCTTCGTTAATTTACGTTCCACGAGCGAAACTGGGATAGACAAAGTGCGGGCCGGGTCAGAAGTTACGGGCCGGCATAAAATTCGCGAAGAAACGGTGCATCGTGCCCGTGCGGATCCTCGCGCCCTATCTCTTTCGCGTATCGCTTTAGCCGGTGCTGCTTTTTCTCCGTTTTTCCAGCTTCCTGCCGGCCGATCGGGAACGACGTCCGCCGCGATAACGCCCGTATTATTGCGTAATAAATTCTCGCTGACGGCGGGGCCATCTCTTCCCTCCTTCGATCGTTCAATTATCTTTACGATTCGCAATTTTAATTTGCATCGCCGAGTCGGACGCGCAGGGTGCCCAGGTGTTGTCTTTTACGGCGGACGCGGTTTCTCGTTGTATTTACATTGTGTAAAAAAGAAAGTATCCGGAATTTGTAAACGAAACCCAAAACTATTTTTTTATTCCTCAGAATTGATTTTATCGCCGTCGAAATTGGTTGCATTCTAAGCAATATACTTGCGCCGATGCTTCTTCCAGTCTTAATCCCTTGCACTACCATTTATTTGATACTTGATGCTTGATCGATGATACATTCCCACGTGCTAACAGATAATTGCTATTCATCGCATGCCAACCTTTACTTCAATGTTTAAATGTCGATATCAGAGGGATTTCAGAATTTTATCTCGATTTCGAAGACACAACATAACTGTTCGTGCTCAATCGATAATCAGTCGGTTACGCAATCGACGCATCTGACGCATAAATCATGCAGCAAAGAGCGTTTACTTTCCGGACGTACGCGCGACTGCGGCCTTCTTCTCGCTTCGGCTCTCTAACCGTAAACACGTGCGTTTAATCCGGTGATATACATATTTTACGTGTGACAACTAAAATCTCTTCTATTCTATCTTCGTAATCGAGTTCCAACAATAACATCCGCATTTAGTTCATCACGTTCCAAATCTTTGCAACGAGTGTGACATAATATTGGGGATTGTTGGACAAACGTTGAAGAAGATATAGCCTTTCAACTTCATCTGCGAATTCTCTTTCACGAATCGAATCAAAGTGCAGTAAATTCTCCCTAATTGGCGCTCAGATTGTACACAAAAATGGGCAATTTGAGCGTTAATTACTGTACCGCTTGACAATAGGAAATACTTCCTGAAATACAAAAATCGTTGTTAATTTTCGAAAAATGAGCGTCTTCGGTGTGAGCAGTATAAAGTTCTTTTTATTATTATTATAATATTCATAAATATTCATAATATTAGAGTAATAATATTATATATAATAATAATAATATATATATAATATATAATATAATAATATAATATTCATAAAATTAGAGACGTAGATTTACGTTTCCATGTTGACGATGCCTTAGGCACAACATTCTCCGAAGAATTTATAATGGAAACAAGGATGGTAAAAAGAGCGTCAACTTTCGCCATAATTTCGCTTGACTTTTGACAAATCGGGCGTCCGCAGAAATAAAGGAGCCGCCGTTTTCGCGGGACAAGTGTCGCAGAGAGGCTACAATTATTCTCCACGGACACCGTCGCATAATTTCCCGACGACGCGACCGGGCAGCTGACTGCGCGCGATTATCGCGTGCGGATCGGCGATCTATCGACGGGGATCTGAGCCGAACAGCTGGAGGAAATGTCACGGGACAGTCCTCGGCTCGCGCTCGCAAAAAGCACACGGGACGAGCGATAACGAACGATGCTTATTGGCGGACATGCTCGGCTCCCGGTACCGTAACAATGAAGTAATTTAATTGTGGCGACTCGTTTCCATAAATAGCTTGGCCGATCGCTGGAACCGAGCCACGCACGACCGCCTCTCTCTCTCTCTCTCTCTCTCTTTCTTTCTCTCTCTCGCTTTGGCTCTCTCCCCTCTTGTTCGTCGCGCGACTGTTGAGACAAGGCGCATCGATGGATCGAACAACCGATCGGAGATCGAGAGATAAGGGTGCACTTACTCGCGTAGCCGGTGTGTTCGGCTCAGAAAAACAGCTGTGACATCCTTCGATCCTGTCGCTGTCGATTTCCCTCGGATCAAGATTACCCGGTTCAGCCGGGCTGGCTGGTCTCTGCGAACCAATTAACTTTATCTTCTCCCCCCTCCTCTCCCTCTCTCTCTCTATCTCTTTCACTGTGCACTTCTTATGCAAATAGGAGGATCGCATCTGCGAAATTGTTGGTGTTGCGCGAGCGAGCTGCTGTTTTACTTTTACCCGGCAGCATTTTTAGCGATCCCGAGGTAAACAAGTATTACCGTTATGATCGAGAGCGCTCTTGTTAACCGGTCGCCGCGGCTGGTCCCCGGTCGCGACATTCTTCGCCGATAAGTCGGCCGAGAACTAATCGGATTCAATTAATTGCTACATAATTTCGTAATTGGCTGGCCGCGCGGCGATGCGCGTCCACGGGAAACCGGTAAGATTTATCGCCGTTCCGGGCGTTAAACTCGCCGACCCGATATCTCGCGATCAACGGGCCCTTATTCTGGCTTTCTTGGCTCCGATTGCGATCCAGTTTACAAGGTGTCGATCGTTTGCACCAGAGTTGAGCATTATTCGGATCGCCGCGAATAAATATTTATGTATGATAATCGTCCGAATGAGTACCATAAATTATTCTATCTACGTGTTCGAATAAATCGATGAAGTAATATGGCAGCAATTAATCGATAAACTGTGAGAAAACACGTTATATTCTATCATTTTTATACGAATCAAGTATTTTTTCGTATGGATTCCCATTGGAAGAAATTCTTATTCGAATAAAATCTTACTCGAATGAATTCTTATCGGAATAAAATTTTATTCGGATAAATTTTTATTCAGATGAATATCTATTCGATATTGTCGATTCTGTTAATAACTTAATAACATTGATAACTGGAGTTGTTTGTACTTAACACGTTATCGAGCCTGTTTTTATAGTAGTAGTTTTTATAGTAATAAGTACAAAATAACATACTTTTTATGACGCATTTCTGTTACGAATGAGCCTTTAACAGACGCGTCGCCTAATCACGTCTTATTTCCCGTCAGAACGGCGGATTTCAGATCCTTTGGCTAATAATTATCGAGATCGTATTAATGGTTTTCTGGGCAATCACCGGATACGTCTATTTATTCATCTGCAGTTTGCAATATACGTTGCGCAATGTCTTGATGAATGCATTCTTATTACTTTTAATTGGTAACATAAACTGGTTGGTTTAAGTGTTCGGTAGTTCTACCGTTAATTACTCTATAGAACTTTATGTTCGGTTTATACGGTGAACTTTATGTTATGGCGTTCGTGCAACCGTGGGCACGTTCTCTTGCATTTGAAATGTTAACACACGATCCGAAGCCCTCGTCAGAGAGCGACGAGAGATATGTATTCGATTTTTCGATCCATCCGTCGAATGGAAAGGACATCGGATCTCTCCTGGCACGCGCACTTCTGTTTCATTCGATCGATTCGACCATTCCTAAATAACCTTTATGTAACATTTATGATCGGCAATTACATCGTGTGTCCTAATTAGTTTCGCGAATCGACGTTGCCATCTTTTCTCCGACTACACTTGCAACGAGACAGACGTCGGGGAATGTCGTTGAACCAACTTTTTTCATGCTATTCGAGAGCGAAGATTCTCTAAGGGATAGTTTCCACGATTCGAGTATTTTAATTAAAAACTTCGTACGATTTTTATCGTCACGTGTGACATGCAATCGAAAAGTTCATTCCGAAATGTCTCGCGACGGTATTTCTACGGTGATGAGTGATGTAATTAAAAGATTCGTACGATTTTTATCGCAACGCGTGACTGTAAATCGAGAAGTTCATTGAGAAATGTCTCGCGAAAATATTTCCACGTTTTGTGCAATTGTTGAAGAAGGAATCAGAAACAAGTCACTTGGGTCCACGCGGTACTTCTGCTGTTAGATAATAACAAAAATGAAAAATCTAACTTGATTATGTGTTGTCTACCTGAGAGAGCAAATTATGCGAAATTAGACGCACAGACCTAAAGACTGAAATCGCCGATATATATATATATATATTTATATTATATATTATAATATATATATAATAATAATAATATAATATAATATATATATATATAATAATAATAATATAATATAACATAATATATATGATATATATAATAATAATAATATAATATAACATAATATATATAATATATATAATATAATATATATATATATATATCGCCGATATATCTATCTTAAATAGGAACAACGATAGGAACAACAAAGTTATAACGATATCGTCTTCGAGCAGAGTATCCCAGTGTTTCGTTAGGCCTGTTATATAGTGATTGCAGGGGTGTGCGTTCGATTCGGAAGAAAAACGAGCAGGAGGAATTGGTCTCGCAGGGACACGGCGCTCGCGCGACAGGAAGGATGATTTGTAAAGCGTGCTGGGTTCCAAGGCCACGGAATCACGGCGAATAAAAGAAGGAGGGTCGGCGTCGGTTATTGCGCGCGGGGGTACGTTTTATGGGGTGTAACGACTTGGAGGGGGGATGTACTTAGGGGCCTCTGCTCGTCTAGATGCTATCTAAACCGGCGGCTTCCTGGCGTGCCTCGTTTTCGTACGCACGCGAGCCGAAATTAAAGGAGGACCCGACGTTCTTCCTGTTAATTGCATTCTCATGGCCGCGTTCGCAGCTCGTCCGCCGGCCAGATAAGCAAATTCGAGCCGAGGCTTCCGATGCGATTCGAACAACCGGGCCAGGTATCGGTCGGATTCGGGAGGAAAGATTAACGATCGAATTGCGGCTCTCCTTCCGTTCGCATTACGAAACGATCGGCCGAGCCCCGATACGTTTTCATTAGCCACGCATCTCGGGGCTCGATCGGAGTTTTTCGTAATAAGAGGCCGGTTTTTACGAGTCTCGATAATAATAACGACGCGCGTTGATTGCATCCACGCGTCGTCGCGTCGCCGCGCGGAATGCGGACCGCGGACGCGGCGAAACGTGTGGCCTAACGAGCGAGATTCGCTGATCGCTTGCTGCTGCTATTAAATCGAACCACCTCGGCTAATAAACCGGATGATCGAACGCGAGCCGAGGAAAGTAAGCGGATCGGAATCAGGCCTCGGTAAACATATTTCAACTCGGAAATACAAATATTTGCTAATTTATTTATCAAATGACATAGTGCTCGAAATCATTCACTTTACAAATATATAATAAGTATTTGAAATATACAAGGTGTGCTGCTATTTCAAATAATTATTTCCAATACATCTTAACACCAGGGATCGGTAATATTTTATTAAACAAAAAATCAACAACAATAATAACAACACATTTAATGCAACAAATTTAATATTTTTCCTTTGTGTGATCATTATTAAAGCATCACACACATGTTGTGTGAGCTGTCATTGAAGTGGTAATAAGATACTATTTCAGTTAATGACTTTCTTTACCATAGAATAAATAACTATTTTCAGTACATCTATCTTATGACATATATGTATACATATATCTCTATGACAACAACAAAATTTTGAAGTATTACTTCATACGAACGAGAGTATTTCATTAACTATTTCCAATACTTTCTTAAATATTTTTAGCCAGGTCTGACCGGAATTAAATGCAGCATTAACTGCCGATGAACTTTTTCAGCGGATCAGATCTTCATTTTTAGAAAGATTTATCGAAAAGGATAGAGTGCAAAAAATGTTTTTCACGGAAATGTAGTCTCGATCTCGCTTATAGACGTGGTCGATAGGTGCCGTTTCGATTCGAGTCGTCCGCGTTCGCTTCCCAGGGAAAATACCGTGGACGTGGGTTCATTCCGACCCTCGAGGCACGACATCCTGCTCCGCCCCTTGTATAAATAAAGCCGTAAAAAAACAATTTGCCAAGACCCTGTCTTTCGTGCCGCTTTTTATTAGAGGGAACGGCCGAAGATGGATGAAGTCTCTCCGCTGCGGGCCTCTCGATTTTCCCGTCGTGTCGCTTCGATTTCCACGAATCCCGCCGCCTTATTGCGGAACTAATGAAACTTCGTAACTATTTGAATCGGTCGTTCCCCAATTTGCTAGTCGCGTTATGGGACGTTATCGAGATCTTCGCGTTTATAGCTTACAGGCTATCGCTATCCTCGATCTCTGCAAACTGAAGTGGTCTTAGTTAACCAACCAGTCGATATTCCTGCAGGGACAGCAATGCTTGTTGTTTTCTAAACCATACATAGTGATTTAAAAAGTGATTCTAGCTAAGCGAAATTATTTTTGTCGTTACGTTTCTTTCTAATATTTCGAAAATACCTAATTATTTATTGTATTTTCTGTTACTCGTTTATAATTGTTTTTCACTTGTTTGCTCGTGTCAATAAAAACACAAAAGGTTTCCGAAAAAGTTCAAAATAAGTGCAAATATCGTGGAGCATGACGAAATATCGTAATAATTTGATTTCTGATAGTTCGTACATACATTAACACAATTAGTTGGATTTTACAGCGTTCTAAAATATTTCAAAATAAATAAATACAAATTTTTGAAATATTTCAAAATAAATAGATATTTCTAAAATATTTCTAAATATTTTTTTAATAATATTGAATGATATTACTCTAAACTTACATGTACACTGTATTTACAGATATTTGCATAAATATTTTTTTTAATTGGTTAGTTAGACAGAAAATAGAGAATAACAAATAACAATAAAAATAGAAACAGAAATATGTACAGTACAAAGAAAGAGAAGAAATAGAGTTAAAATTATAATTCAAACTATGAATGGAGTAATTATTAAGGTAGAATTGGGTAAAATACCATTTCGTTTTGTACATAACAGATTAAAAAATAAATATAAATATTTAACACAGATCAGCCTAAGCTGGGTCCCGTATTGCAGAAATAGTTCGTTTTCGGACAGAATTAACTTCATACGTATCGAAGAAGGCATTAAATTCGACGCGAGTAAATGTAAATTCCAATATGACGACAAAAAATCATTTTGCTCGGCTAGTATCGCATTACCGCGCGATATCTGTATTGGAAGAAGCGTTCGAAATTTGACAAATCGTCAATTGCTATAGCAATCTCAAGCCGGCAGCATCGGTATCGGAGCCCGGGCCGTAACAATGACAATTCCAGTCGAAGGTCGAGCTCCTCGGCACCATTCTCGTCGTTATTCCCCGAGGATCCGGGAGAGTCGAAGTTTTCTCGTTTTTCGGGGCTCGTTTCGGAAGGAACGAGCCGGCTCGATATCGAGTAGGCTCGCAGAAAATAAACTCGAAGGACTCGGTGCCGGTATTACCACGTCCGGATCCCCTGAAATATGGAAATGCCGTGAGGGTGAACGCCACCCCTTTTTCCGACCGCGCCGCCCCCTCGTTTCATCCCTCCGGCTAACACGTCTAGTCCTCTCCCTTTCCCTCTCTCTCTCTCTCTCTCTCTCTCTCTCTCTCTCTCTCTCTCTCTCTTTCCCTCTCTTCCTCTCGCTCGCTTTCCTTTTCGCTCTGCCTCTTTCGGAGCGTGCCACCTGACCCACCGGCAAACTTTGTTCGTCCTTGCTCGATATTGGATTTGCACCGGGTAAATGTGCCGGCGCGACGCGATGCGACGCGAGACCAGCCGAGGTACCGTCTCGACCGGAACAGATTGTTGTTTCGTATTTGCGCTGGAACGGCCGGAAACTTCTTCCACCGGAGAAGAACGTCTGCCGTTGGTTATTAACCCCCTTGGCTCCAGTTTTCCGGTCAATGTCGTCAGCTGGCGATTTCCTGCGATTCGAGATTCCAGCGATTTCGACGCTGCTTTGACCAAATTTCGGGAGCACAGATTTTCGTACTAATTACCACTTACGTGGGCAGTTGAATCGGAGCCAATCAATCCTTTTCAACCTTCGGACGGCGGACCATTTTTACAACTGTACAATTGACGATGTTTATAACAATTCAGAGCTTTATTCAGCAGTTTTTTAAAACATTTCAAACATTTTCAGCATTTTTCTTATAGACTTGTATTGTTCCTAATGCAACAGCAATTGATTTTATTTAAGTTTTCAAAAATTAAGAAATTGTGTGAACGATTTACTATAATCCGAGTCAAAATTGTACCAGCCACTGAATTGCGAGGATTAACGCATCCACATAGTGCCTCTAAATACGCTATCAATTTCAAGAATTTTGCTGGCTTCAGCTAAAAAGTTTTGTTTATTAATTTGTCACTTTTCAGGATATTTTAAACTGTTTAGAACGTCACGTGTCTTTTCCCTTTAAACAAAGCTAGAACATTTCGTGTACTTTCATAGAGTTCCAATCGTAAATTCATTTATCCGTGTTCTCTCATTTAAAAACGATTTTATTAATCCAAAAGCTTTTGGATGGTCAGATATGTTGCTTAGGACAATTTATTATTACTATTATATAGTATATATAGTATATATACTATTATATAGTATAGTTCGTCACGAGTGTACTATTCCACGGTTGATGATAATAGATCTGCTTCCGTATGCAAATGGGTCAATGACGCGGAGATTTCTTCTAGTTCACGTGTTTATATGGAGATCGCATAGTCGGAAAAGGCATCAGGGTCGATCAGAAGGTATTTTATTAATTAAATAAAATGCTAACATTATGTAATGATCTTTGAAACGTTCGTCTACGTTGACGATGTTAAAAAAGGAGGACTGCGTTTCCTTATAACGTTTAGATAGACGGGTCTGGACTTGATCTATCAGATCGATAGATTCGGAGAGAGAATTGCTCTTTTCATTCCACGGATCGAACAATCAAATATTTATTTAGCATAAACGGGCCAGCTGCCCTTTTAAATTTCTACAAAAACTCAACGTAATAATATTAAAATAAGAATAGTGACAATAGTAGTAATAAAAATAGTAATAATAAAAATAGTAATAATGATGATAATAATAATAGTAATAATAATAATAATAGTAATGATGATAATAATAGTAGTAATAAAAATAGTAATAATGATAATAATAGTAGTAATAATAATAGTAATAATGATAATAATAGTAGTAATAAAAATAGTAATATTAATAATAGTAATAATGATAATAATAGTAGTAATAATAATAGTAATGATAATAATAGTAGTAATAAAAATAATATTAATAATAGTAATAATGATAATAATAGTAGTAATAAAAATAGTAATAATGATAATAATAGTAGTAATAATAATAGCAATAATGATAATAATAGTAGAAATAAAAATAGTAATAATAATAATGGTAATCTATTAAAATATCTAAAATATCTCCTGCCGCTCCGTCCGAGGGTTTCAATTAGCCAGAGTTTTTCTTTCATCGGACAAACAGCCCCGATTTCGCGAGATTCCTCCAAGCAGGACCTGAATGACTAGTCATAAAAAAATCAGCGACAGAAGTTCCCGCGGTCTCGTTGCGCGTTAGGCGATAAATGGCGGACAGCCGGAGGAGGCGTCCTTGTCGCGGGACGGCGAAGCCGACAGCGGGAATCATGAAAGCGTCGCGGAGAAGGCAAGAGGCAAAGAGTCTTATCGGTGTTCTCGGCGGAGAGGCGAGGAGGGCTTCCTCCTCGCCCTTCGCAAGCTGTTCCGTGTCTCCTCGCCACGGTTCTCTTTGACCGCCCTTTCGTCCCGCGTCTCTTCTCATGGCCTATATTCGAATCGAGCGGACGAACCAGCCGCCGCTTGCTGGAACGACGTCGCGCCAGCGCACACCTGGACACCAGCTTCCGGCGCGTTTTCCTGCACGGATTTTCCTACGAAAACCCGCGGTAACCTCGACCGGGTTCACAGTACCCTGGAAGAATCGCTTTTCGAACGGCGGCCAAGCTACGTCGAAGTCTTATCGTTCTTTCACGAACCATCGAAGGTTTCCGATCTCGCGGATAGATTTTTCGTTCCGTGATCCTGATCATTTGATCGTCTATCTCATTATTGGATCGCGGATTTTATGCGTTTGTAATGAAACGGAATAAAGTGAAACAAGATACGGCGGACAGATCGAAAGGATTTGAAAATTCTGTTGCATTATTTGCAACTTGTTAGACAGTTTCTGTTTTTAGCAATCGATGCACGAAATTTTTATTTGACGTCAAGATTCGTATATGTTGGATGATTCTTTACAAAATCGATTTTTTAGAGATTGTTCACAGACTTAACGTTATGTTCTTCGTACATCGATTAAAACACGCTGATATTACTATTAAATAAAATGAAAATATAGCAATTTGCATTTTAGCATTGTCTAAGAAATAATATTGAAACATTTAATTGGAATTTCACAGTTTTGCATATAAAACGCTATATCTGCTCGAAAAGTTATCTGAATGATCTGATATTCCGAATTTCGAGGTTTCAAAGGATCCCTTTTTGAAAAAGAAACAAATTTCGCAGAAAAATAAAAGTGTAAAAATTGAGCTTCGGCCATAAATTATCGCTTTCCAGGCCACTGGTACAGCGCAAGGGAGCAAAAATCAGTTGTATCAGATCATTTGTATGATCATTAAGAATTAAGCGTCAAGCCCGTCCCACGTTTCCGCTCTGAGAATCGTGTAAGCGTGTACAACCGCTGCGGAGTTTTCTCGGCAAAATAGAAAATGAATTCGGCGGGGCGCGCTGACAGCGCTCGCAGCAAGAGCCCGAAGACGTTCGGTGAACCTAATCACGCTCCCTTTGGAGCGGCTGAAAAATCGTATGAATAATTTAAACCTGCTCGACTCGGTTCGATGGCGCGGAAGGTTTACGTTGCACGCTCGCCGAGGTTTCTGACTAGCTCGGTCGTCCCGTGTATAGAACTCGTTCTCGGCCCGAGAAAAGTGCAAGGACCGAGCGAGAGGTTCGAGGAGGAGTCGGCTCTCTCGCCGCGGCTAATCCGCGCGGAACTTTTAACGCGTGCGAGTCGGAGAGCCGATAAAGTCGCGAACCTCTCCCCGGCGAAGAGAGCAAAGAGAGGAAACGAAGCGTCGCGTCGCGTCGCGCCGGCCAGTTTCTCCCTGCCTTTTCCATAAAAGAGAGGAAGTTATTAAAATCTTGATTTATTCCTGAACAAGTCCCCGAACAGCCTGCGAAACGTTACCCGGGCGTGTCGATCGTTTCTTTGCGGCCGATAAATAAATCGAACGGCTTCTAAACGGCGCTATTAGCGACCAGGTGTAACGAAACGCGTTTGATGTTGCCCCGCGGACGACGGCGAGCAGAAGCGAAGATGGATCACGCGATCGTCGGCCGCTTCCTTCGTCGGAAATGGAATTAATCCCGAGCGGCCTCCTACGAATTTTCGACGCACCTGAGCGACTCTAAACGGTATTTAAATGAAATGAATTAATCGTCATATCCTCGGAGTCCTTTTGTCAAAATTTCTCCTTTATTTTGGTGCGTCTGCTGAGACGTTCTACGCTTGACCATGCTTCCGGTCTCGGCTTAAACCGTTGCCTTACGATTTTCTTCAGAGCTAATTCTTTGTCGTCAATAAATTTTTATATGCATATTATATATATTTTGTATGTATATCTGCATTAACTGTAACGATCAAGTCTTGATAACGGAAAAATCAAATCCTACTTTGATTTAAAACGAACGAATAACATTGTACATTTAGTAGTTTTAGTGCAAGGGGTTAATAAATCGAACAGTAGGATTGAAAATAGATTGAAATCCCGATGTTGATAGATTCGTGGAATTGGACGTATTGGAAAGCTTGCGACGGCACATGTTTCAACCCTTACGAATTTATTGGGTTTTTTCAAACTATTTTACACACGTGTCCAACTTTTTCTATCACTCCCGAATCCTACTGCAAAGTACCAATGGGACTACGTGACCTATTTTCAATAATATATCTCATATATTTTTATAATAATTATAATAATAATATTTTATTAATCGGGGTAGTAACCGCTTCCGTTCTATACATATTTAATATAAAAAAGCGTGTTACGTAGAGGAGTATTATTATTAACACACTTATGTATATAATAATACGTGTACATAATAATAATATAATATTACTAATGTATATAATAATACTTAATATTACTTATTATATACACTTAATAAATATTAAGTGTATATAATAATACACTTAAGTGACATAATCCATGTCTAGTAAATGACCAAAATTATTCGCGGTCGTAGCCATTCTGTTATGACAGTTGTACTCTATCCTGGAGTCACTACGTTTCCTTGCGACAAACTATGAATGTTTAAATATGAATTGAAATATATTTTAATAGGAATGATTATGTTATTCCTGGAAACAATCTCGAAGCGGTTGCCGACTCGGTCGTATCTGATCCTTTCCGGACTTCGACGATATTTTGTGACGATTTCCTTTCACACCTATTGTATCAGCGAATTCCGATCGCTGGCTTGCGAGGCAATATCATCAGCACCTTCTCATTGCAATTGAAATTTTAGATTTCGTCCAACGAGCAGGTTCGAGGCGTTGTGCAGCGAGAGCTTCCCCGCTGGTAGCGAGGTGCAGTCGGATAGAAACTCCGCTGGCTCGAAGGTGGCGCAAAAGCGTGGAAAACGGGTCGGTCAGGGTGGAAGGGTGGAGGACAGAACGAGGGAGGAAGTGAGGAAAAGAGAAAGAGCGAGAGAGACGGATAGTGATGCGTGGAGGTGGAAAAGGGTCCTCGTGATATCTCGCTTCCGCACCCTCCTACGGGCAAAGTAGCGCACGTAGCGCCTGAAGGGTGCTTCTCCTCCTTTTTTTCACCCGCTCTCCCCTCCCCATCGGCACCGGGCCCTTCTGCCGTCGTTCTGCCCCCTTCCGTCATCCCACCCTTCTTGCAACCCCCTGTCTCCCCTGTCCGCGTCTGTCTTCTTCCCGCATCCTCTTTTTCCCCGTTCTCCTCGTTTCTGTCTCCGTCCGTGTCTCGTTTCCTCCCTTTACTTTCCTTTTCTCGGTTAGCGATGGGCTCGAGCTGCTCCCAATTACGATTCAACTGGCCCCACCGCCGCTCAAAACCTCGCCAAGTAGATTCGAAGAACTACAGATTGGGAAACTAGGAGACCGAATATATTAACCGCATTATTGGCAGCTTCGGAAAATTCGCGAGTACGAGGATATTCGTTTGTTTAATCCTAGAACGGCTGGCCTTCCCGATGAAATGTACAATTCTTTTTCGACATATTTTTTAAGGTATTCCTTCGAGATGCGAAGCATGCGAAAATTGAAATTATAGTTGGCAGAAACTTGATATTGAAATATGTTTGCAGTACGAGTCCGCCGTTCGAGCGTTAACACGGTTCGCGGACAGTGAAAATTTAATGCAAAATTAAACAGGTCATTCATTCTTGTGATCACTAATCCGATATCACTATTTGCGATATCCAAATTTTGATTAGTCACATGTGCTATTTAATAGTTGCATTTCTTACACCGAAATAAAGGACGAAATAAAATGAAAATACTGGGTGAACCAGTTAACCGTTGCATTAAAGTGCATAATAATTTCGAGAAATAAACGCTACGTAGAATTGAGTGCATGATAATGTGGCTTATCAACTTGAATGTTACAGCACTCACGTTATTTTCACTGTGATGCACACACACACACACACACACAAAATAACGTGAATGTTATTATATTCAAATTTATAAGCCACATATTCAAGCATTCCAATCTATATAGCGTCGATTTTTTGAAATTATTATGCACTTTAATCAAATTGCTAACTGATTCATCGAGTTCAAAAGAACGGTGTGCAATCGATCTCGGTTCGCTCGATCCAAAAAATCGCGGAAGGATACGCGCGCGGCACAGCGTTTCTTCACCCTCTCCCGTCTCTCTTCGTTGCGAGACTCGTTTCTCCTGCTCTCTGCCCTATTTCTCTTCGTCTCAATCGTTCTCCAACCCCCTCTGCCCCCGTTCCGTTCCACGATATCGTTCCCTCTCGCTTCAAAAACCCGCGCATCCCTTCTCCGAACAGTTCTCTCTCTCTCGCTCTCTCTCCGGTTTTGTCTTTGTCTCTCTCGGTGTCTCACACACGCGCCAACGGACTCTCTCTCTCTCCCTCTCTCTCTCTCTCTCTCTCTCTCTCTCTCTCTCTCTCTCTCTCTCTCTCTCTCGCCGGGAACCCCACAATACCGTTCCCGACCTGGTCGATACGTCTAGTACACCGCCCCCGAGCGGCGTTCGCCCAGCCCCGCGCCGCGCCTGGCCACCCTTCGGCTCCCCTACACCCCCGCAATCCTCTTCCGTTGGTCGCGCGTCTGTTCTCGCGTGTTCGCGCACGCCGTAACACGCCGCGAACAGCTTTCGACTCGGAATTTTCGCCGCCGCCTTTCCCGCGACGATTTCGCGAGCGAAATGACGTATGAGGAGGGAGACAGAGACGCAAAGTGATGTTTATGATACTTCGATCACCGGCTCGAGACGCCGCCGGATCTCCGGGGATCTCGGGGCTCGATCGCGTGGAACTAAGTGTCCGCCAAGATGGAGAGCGCCGTTCGTTCAACCCAAAAGTCGATCCACGATGTTCTATAGCTTCTCCGATGAATTGAAATGCCATTTTTTTTTTCCTTTCCGTTTCCCTTTTATGGTTCCCACCGTGTGTATAGCTGCCGCAGCCGGGAAACGTGTCACTTAGATTCTGCAGTTCTAGAAAGTAATTGAAACGGTTGCATCCTGGAATAGACCCTTGTTAAACCGAAAGTTCGTCAACCCTCCAGGAAAAATAATACGCTTCGAGTTCGACGACACTCTCTGAAAAATTATTGTGTTGGCCAATAAGTCGGTGCACTTTTCCCCCTTTCTTTTTCTAGATGGCAATACGACAATAGAACCCAATGACCGACGTAATAGTTGCCACGAATCTCTAGTTTATCCTGATCTCTGTTTGTAGAAAACCGTGTATATGCCAAAATTGACAAATTTTAATTCTTCTTCTTCTCTAATTTTTCTTCTTAAAATATTCAATGTGCCATTGGGATATGGTGGTTCATTTAAGTACAATATCTTTTCATAAATAGTTATAAATCACACGTTTTCTCCTCCTCGTAGAAAATTACATTTTTGACTGTTATATTATTTTTTACAAGATTACATTGTTTATTAAAAAGGCTCAGCTTTGCCGAAACGGACATGTCAGTATTCGTTTTTCTTAAAAATTGTAGATTCGCAAGATATATTTTCCGTCTCTCAGAGAAATTTGCAGTCGTAAACCGTAAAAAATCTGTAACAATCGTGTCGACTCTCGTTATAAGGGAAGATCGAAGTACAGACAAATTCTCCCTAATTGACCCTCGGCTTGTACACAACGATGTACAATTTGGGAAGAGAAGATATTCGAGCCTTTCGGCTCGTTTTTATAATTAAAATTTGTCCATTTTTGTTTCTAAGCCGAGGACCAATTAGGTAGAATTTACCGTAATCTGATAATTATCGAGGGAAAGATCGACTCCAGAACGAGCAATCGATGAGGTCTTGCACGGAAGCGGTCGCGTGGCGGCCAATAATCGTCGTCCCTTGAATTTTTTCCGTCGCCGGAACGCTCGGCTAATGAACCAGCATGCTCGACGCCCACCGCGTCCGGTCTCGAAACTTTAATTCCGAGCCGACCGCTAATCCCCGGACTAATAGAATGTCTTTATCAGGGGCCGAGATCGCACGCTCGATTACTCCCGATAGCGGCTGGCCCGGCCGATCGTTTCTGCGGCCGTTTTCTGTCGCAACCTCTCGCGAGTTTCGTTTCGCGAGCGCCGTTTCGCAACCGCGGGGCTACGAGCCCGCGATTTCGAGCCGGTGTTCGCGCTCGGCAGCCTGGAATTCGTTCACGGACCTGCGCAACCGACCGGCAAACCGATTTTCTCTCCCGCCGCAGAAAAATCGGCACGCCGAGGAGCGTGACACGCGTACTCGCAGCGAGAATGCGATCGATTATTTAAATTAGTGGTTTGGCTGTGGCCGGACTGCGGATTTCGTGGCCTCGTGTTACCGGCGAACAGAATGCGTTCGAGGGAACGACTCGCCGAATTCTTTTCCCGGTTTTACGATTTCCCCGTTTTCGCTTTCCCTCGCGAACTTTTTCCGAGCGACGTACGAAACGAAGACAACATTAGTAACCGAGGATTTCACCGGTGCCGCGCGCAGCTTCCGACGCGATAATGATAATTGGCGGCGTATCGATCAGCTGCCGGTACAGAGCGGGTTACTCGCCGGGTCTCTCTACCAGCATGATCACGGGAATGCGAGAAAATCTGTGGGTGCCCGAGTCGGAGACTCGTGGAACGAAAACGTGCGATCAAGTCGAACGGTTGTCGTTCGATGCTCGAATTAGTGGTGCGGACTTTTTAACTGAAAAAGGAAGAACTAACGAGGTGAGGACACACAGAGCGGCTCGTCGATTTTTATCTAATCTTTTTTTTAATCGATCTAGAGCAAAAATAAGTTGACCCGTGTTCAGGCGCTTTTGTCGATGCTCTTCTGTCCGCAAGATGTACTTATTTTCCTCGCGATCAAATGATATGATGTAAATGCTATGGCATTGGATTTGTACCTCGGGGATTTATTAGTACTTTCTTATTTTATTATTTTATTATCTTAACTTATATATTTACAGTATCATACGTAAACATACAATATACCATAATGCATAGGCTAAATATAACTTTTATTAATTAATTTGCAAAAAGATTAATCTAATTTCTATTCTATTCTATTCGAAAATAATTATCGAGTGCTGACATAAACGTTTGGACACGGTTCAACAAATTTTTGCTCTAGATTCATCAGAAAACGTTGGATTAAAATCAATGATTCGCTCACCGAGTCGTCAGAACTTTAAATCAAAGATTGACAGAAATTGACTTATAACAGGTATCTGTCTCGACTTTTTAACACTCAGAAACGAGAGAACCTCCGAATAACCTCTGAACAGAGAGAGAGAGAGAGAGAGAGAGAGAGACGAGGCCTTCTATTCTCATCGCCGCGCGATCGAGCTCCTCTGTCGTTCGGCAAGTTATCGAAGGAAATTCACGCACGATAGCTCGATTACACGGCTGCACGATGCCGGGTCGTCTTTTAATCTCGTTTCCGGCTAGAAATAGGCGATGCTCGCTTTGTAGTCCCGCCGTCGGTGCACGGGGAACTCGCGTAACTGCATTGTATCGCATTCCTCGCTCGCAGCAACACCACCTACGTCTTTGACCTCATCGCTCCGCAGCCTTTTCCTCAATTACAACTCGTAACCGGCTATATTCGCCGTTTCCGCGTGTACGTTCCAGACGCGGTGCACTCGATGCAACTTCCGGGTGGTTCTCCCGCTGATTTATAGACGCGGGAGTCTTCGACGCCTGTCGTTCTCTTCGCCGGCAGCCGAGGGATCGCCGCGGCGGATCGATGGTTACGTGGTTTCGAGCGCGACCGGCTCGCAAAGAAAACACGCCACGCTTTTAGGACAGTTACCGTAATAAGGTTGACGGGGGCACGCGAGCACGTATCACATGCAGAGTACACGTAGGCACACGTTGCATACAGGGGAGCCTGCTAGCTAGAGCAGCGAGCGCACGACCGCTGCGTCAGCGCCGCTAATGATGCGAGCGATGGAGGAAAGGTGATTTATGTCGAGCCACGAGCGAGCGAGGACCTCGCTGATTCTACCGCTCCGTGCTTGCTACCGGAAATTCAATAATTAAACACTGGTTTGCTATCGTTCCGGCCTGTAACAACCTTTAGTCAACGTTTTAGGCGACGAACTTCGACGACGTTTTTTAAATCGTGCATCGATATCGCTTCTGTAAATTTTGAACAGGAAACTCCGACAATGTACTATGCTTTCTCGAACTATACAGCGTGTTCCAAAAATGTCTCGCGATACGAAAATGGAGGATTCCTGAGGTCATTCGAAGTAACTTTTTCCTTAGTGAAAATGCGATCCGCGGCTTCGTTTACGAGTTATTAACGAAAAACAGTGACCAATAAGATGCGAGCTCGACTGACGCGAGGCGGTCCAGTCAACGAGCGCACGAGGCCTAGTTCCGCTGATTGGCACGGCTGTCCCGCGCTAGCTGATCTCGTCTCGCATTGGTCACTGTTTTTCGCCGATAACTCGTGAACGAAGCGGTGAATGGCATTTTCGCTAAGGAAAAAGTGACTTCAAATGACCTCGGGAAACCCTTATTTCCGGAATGCGAGACATTTTTGGGATACCTTGTAGAGTGTTGCGTTTGGTTCTTTCTAACAGTATCGCAAAATATTTACGAAAGTATTTTGAAATGTATAAATTATAGTCAGAGGATCTATACGTTTAAAAGATGTTAAGGAAACTTCGTGTTCGTAATTGTATTGCAATAGTGCAATAAACAGACTGCGGATTTTTATGCATGATCAAAATTATCCGTATCAATTTCAAGATTATTTCTTTCTTTCTTTCATTATTATCATAATCATAGTTTCATAATTAATAGTTTTTTGTACGTGCAGACTATTTTTATTTACTGCGAAATCTCATTAGACGGTCGAACGAAACGTAGAAATAATGCAAATTACGCGAACGTGGTCTCCGTTACATGCGTCTAGCACAAAATACAGCGGTGCGCGTAATTATAGAGTCAAAGCAACTTTAACATTGTTACCGATATCTAAACGAGAACTTAACAAAATATCGTATTTGTATATCTCTATTTTCTATTATTTCTAACACGAAAACATACGAGTACGATGTTCTGCTAAGTTTTTGATTAAATGTCGCTAAAATATGTAAAAGTTGCTTCGAGTCTACCACAGCAGTAAATCGTGTTATGAAAATACATATTCGTCTGTCACAATTTTTGCACCGTGCCACGTCGAACCCGTGATCTTTCATCGTATAAAAATTCCGAAAGCATCGCGAGTGCACCATCGCCGTTCGGTTCGGCTGGAAGTATCATAGTTCGCGTCGCGACCGGTGAATTCGCAGAGTATGTTCGCGATTTTTCCAACAGCTGAATAAAGGATTCGCGATCCGCGTTTGGATCCGCTGTTTCTAGGGTCGACGGACGGCCCAGAAAGCGGGCGCTGCTAATTATCCGCGACGCTAAACGAGCTCGCTCGGTTTTATAATGGACGCCTCGGAACACAGGGCGCGGCACGAGTGGCGGAGGCGTCGTCGCGGACAATGCCGCTTGTATATTAATTAAGTAACTGCAGTGACATCGTTGCAGCTAATTGCTATTCGCGCCGCCGCCACCGCCGCCGCCGCCTTACTTGCGGCGACCCGAAAATTTCCGGCGATCCGCGCGCGCGGATCTTCGCACGCGTCATCGAATCGCGTCTCCTCGAATTACATGCATCGCGTGGAATCGTCGGGGAGAACGTCTCAATCGCGGTGCAACAGGAATCGCTCGTAATGGAAGATTCGATCGACTCAGCGGGATCGAAAAGTAGCGGCGGTTTCCGTCACCGGTGAAATTAAATCCTCGCGATCGCGTCATTTCTGCGGCCGTAAATATTGGTCGCCTGCCGCACCGATAAACGTAAACGCGGGATTCCGAGCGTTTATGCAGTCGGCGGACGACCCACGCGAAAGACCATCGAGTGTACCACTTTCTTGCACTAATATTATGCATTCTATGCACGCCCACCGGCCTCCTCCCACGCCGAATCCTGATTTATCTCGGCCCGCGGATAACTGAAACACGAATCCCAGGTATGCCGGCCCGCTTCGGTCTTAGCGCTGTTTCTGCGTGTCTAATTTGGTTATTTTTATCGCCGTGAGAATAAATCTTTCGCCGTTGCGTGCTTCTTGCACTCGGAACAGAGATTGCTCCGTTGGACGCTGTTCCGGCTCCATCGAGACCGAGAGCAACGGCGTCACGATGGTATCTCATCTTCTGTTAATTATATTCGTTAGAAAAATAGAGTCAAATAATAATAATAATAATAATAATAATAATAATAATAATAATTTACGTATAATATTAATCGTTTTAGTCTCGAGTAGCGCGATCGCGCTGTTTAGATTTCGCGTCGAAAAGTCCTAGGACATTTGAACGCTACGGACAACTGACGCTGCTCTGTTTAACCCTTTGCACCCTAGTGGTGACTCCGAGGCACCAGTGAAATTTGTTGTCACACGTTCTAAGATAATTTTTACATCAACAATGTTTAGATTTAAAAAGATTGTTAAAAGTGTAAACGTTGTGTAAGTCGCAAGACTCAATTTCGCATGCATAAAATGCACTTTGTCGTATAAAATGAAAATGCACTATGAATCAGAAAAATTATTTTAGATTTCCAGTTGAAATAGCTCCGAGTGCAAAGGATTAATATAAATAATGCAACTAACACATCTTTTATTTCATTGTTATCTTTTCAATAATCGTTATCGAAGAAAACTCGAAATATTTATAAACTAATAGTATTCATATTAAGGCAAACGCTGTCGCGCTGTTCTACATTTCTCGACCACGTTTTTTTTCCAATGATTTTCAAGAAACTCGAACGGTTAGCTCGCAATCGCAACGCAACCCCGCAGTAATACTTATGCCGACAAAAATAAAAAGACATTGTAGAGCATCTCGTCTTGCAGCAATTGCCGCGTGTGCGTCTTCGCATTCCGCGCGGCGTTTTTTAATTGAGAAACGAAATCGAGAATGAGTCGAGTCGGTCCGTGTGGGTAGAGGTTAAACCGCAGCCGTCATTCCCGAAAATCCCCGACGCGCATTAACGGCCGTCGGCGATGCGTCGGGCGAGTAAGCCCCGTATTGCTATGGCTTCCGGGGCGGCCCGGTGCCATCGAGGTTATGCGGACGGTAGTCTTATGAGCATTCCATGGGCTGTACGGTCTCGAGACATATGGCGTCGGGTGTGCAGCTCCGGGCCGGCACGATGCACGATGCTCATTCCTCGCGTGTCAACGGGCCCTGTTCGTGGGGTCGGAGGTTCCACCGGGGTCACCCTCGGTGAAAACGTCCTTCCGAAGGGCGGCGTCTCCCGATCGCCCCGACTTAACAGCCTTCGCGTTCTTATCCAGCGGCCGGGTTATGTAATTCAATTAAGACGCCGCGCCGCGCCGCGTCGAATAAAAAGCGTCCGCGTTACGCAACTCGCCACTCCCGGCGATTGATTAATCAAGGGGTCGTTGGTTTGCGCTTAAATGCTACGCCGCGTGGGATAAGGACACGCTGCTCGGGAAATGTGCGTGCTGGAACACTCTTAAATGCGATGCGATGCGATACCGCCCGATGTTACACCCTGTTTACTTTTTACCCGGTTTAATCTCAATATTAATATTGTAATTATTCGTTCTCCCTGCCGCGAAGCGTGCCCGCCGTCAAACAATTCAACGCCGCCCTAAACGAGGCCACGCACCCAAGAACCTCGGGTAGCAATTAAATCACGCTCTTCGGTGTGTAACAATCGCGATTGCGAGATCGATGATAATCGGTCCCAATATTATCGATAAAAGTACAATGACCACCGCCTGGTGATTACTGACTCTGCGGCTGCATATTTTCACTTTTAATTTCCTTCGGTCTATAGAATTTATTTCCACCGATATTTTTCCCGATAAATATGTTCATCCTATATGCTACAATTCAATTGACCAATCACATAGCTGTGACGCCTCTTTTTCGGAGCGCGCACCTATACGTGTCGCGACAATCGAGCGACTTTATAAAATAAACAATTTTATTACTAATATTTACTTATTAATTTAATATTAAGATATACTACATACGTAATAAACGAAAAACGCAGGAAAAATCAGATACTTATCAAAGCAAAAAATTCAAATTGCTGTTGTAGAGTGGAATTCAGCAAACCAAGGAACGATGCATGATGGAATTTTGCATGCCGAACACCGATATCTCGATATATTCTTTTCTAATCTTATTTTTATAACAATGTAAACATCTTCGCGAAAATAATCTAAACATCTTGGAATTTCAGAACACGTTTTTGTTTTCACTAAAATTACAATTTAAATAGCCAACGGTCACTGCATTTTACGCGCGACGAGTATACTCGTTATGACACAAAATACGGCCGCTTCTCCATGACGAGCATACTCGTGAAATCGCAGCTAATTGATCAACGCATTGACTGAAATATTTTGAAATTGTCGCTTGCGGCATTCTTCCTTGTAACCACAAAATTAGCACCCACGTATCTCTAATTGCAAGCCGCAGTCCAGCTCATCGTAACGTACCGGTTTGTAAAACACGTGTTCACACGCACTCACTCAAACAGTTAAATATAACCTTCAATCGCGATATCTGGGTTCAACGATTAAATACGTGATTAGATACAAAAGCCGGCGTGCATTATTCACGATCCTGCTGCAAGAACAATTTTCTTCTGGTTCCCTCGGAACACAAAACTGTCTACGGTAGAGGCGAAGTCTACCTCGAAAAATAGTTGCCCTCTCAGCGATACGATCGTCGAGGCGCATCGAGATCACCGATAAGAACGTCGACGATCAAGGTCTTGACAGCAGGGCAAGGCGATCGGCTTATAAATCCCCGGTCTCGAGAGTCGGTCGGATCGATTCGAGGAGCGTTCCCGAAGAGGAGGCCGAGGCGTCACGGTCGCGTCGCGCCGCGGCTTGGTCAAGAGGACGCAAGGTGCAAGTCGATCGACTTCTCGCCGCGCGCCAGCCAGCCCGATTCGAGGCGAGGCGAGGCGAAAGCGCTTACAAATGGGAGTCGTATCGCGTAGGCCGATATCTCGTTAAGGACGTATCATCGGGACTTATCGTGCGTGCGTGCCGGAGGAGTAGCTTGTCGCGTATTCGCATGCAAGTAAGTCAATGCGTCGCAGCTGACCCGACTTAGCCGCGCTGAATCGTTATCGCCTGCCTCCTAACCGGTAATTACAGGTGCCACCGGCCGAAACCACCTGTTACCTGCGACAAGTTGCAAGCGGCGGCGTACGTGACGTGTCGCGGGTCATTTTTCGAAAAATTCAACGCCGGGCGAGCGCGCGTCCCCGTTCGGACCTCTTCGATGTGTGCTTCTGCTTGTTGAAGAAGCCGGGATCGGTTGGCTCGCGTGCTCGATTCTCAGTTTCGAGACAAAAGCGGCGGCGAACGCGTGCCCGCGATCTCGAGGAACGGTCGGGAAACTTTCGGAAAATCCAATGCGAATTGTCTTGTTTCGCGGGATCGCGGTGAACTGTTCGCGAACAGTGGAAAATTCGCGCGGGCATTTTTAGCCCGAGAATTCCCATTGACGAGACGTCCACGCGCGACAGCCAGGAGGCGGCTCTCCGACGGAAACTGCTTGCGGACTGTGACGAAGACGCGACGACGGCCTCGCGAGGTGGAAAAACAATCGCTTTCACGCAACCAGAACGAGACGCGGCCGCGACGAATTCGAAACAAAGAAACCACTTTGTACCGTGCCGCGTATTTATCCACTGAATCACCGCGAGCGACTTATTATCCTGGTTAAGCGAGCCGCGGGAGGAGAGACGGTGAACAGAGAGGAGAGGAGCGAATGGGCTAGGAAGATGCACCGGGAATGCCTGCCCGACGCGTCCCCGTGAAAAACCGAACGGGGGAAAAACGCGACCCGAGCAAACTGGAACAAATTCGCCTAGCCGTCTACGGGATCGATCCCGGCGATGCCCTTTTTCGGGAGAAAGTAACGAGCCCAGAGCCACCGGGAACAAATTCCTGTTCGCGTCATCCTTTCTTCCCCCTGTTCCTTCCACGTCGCCGGGTCTCTCTTTCGTTTCATTCTCTTTCACGCTGCTGCGCGTTTTTCCGACTCGACGTCGCCCAGTGAGGCCATTTACCCTGGAAACGCGGAAGAAAGTCTTTTTATAAAAATATCCCCGCAATGAAAATATTGTTCGCTAATAGTTAATTGAACACATAGGTTGTGAGTCGCTATGATCTTCCGTGATGTGTTTTAATTGTTTTATTTATTTTAATTAAGTGATTAGTCACAGAATTTTATGTACCCAGTGTGCACTTCAGTTATGTCAGAGCACAGTTTTCTATTGCCTATATTTCTTCAGTTATGTTTAATTGAATACGTTCAACTTTCAGTTTAATTATCATTCGGTTATTATTTCATAACTTTCACTTCAATTATCAGCGACGCGAGGTGCAGTGTTCGTTTTTGCTATGTTTTAAAGGGTACGGTATTACAAATGAAATATTAGTTTCTAATTAGTTGTTACTTCTGCGTCTAATTGTTGTCGATTTGTTTACAATTGTTTTTATAATTTGCTGTGCATTGTTGCAAATTCGTTGCTCGCGAGTTGTTAATTGTTTTATCACTTGGATATTCGATGTATGCATTCTATAGTTATATTTTTATTCGTAAATGTTAAAAAATAGATTCCTCAATTTATTCAATGTTTATACAGTTATTCAAAGTACGTACATATAACGTCTCATCGGAAATATCGAAAACTTGGACAGAAATACATCATTTTCCGTCAGAAAATATTTTCAGCGTTCGTTCTCGAGTGTCGAGAAAATTGTCGATGAACTCTTGAGACAAAAGGCTTCTTATCTTGTTCTCTCATTACATCCGCGTCGAAGAGTAAATAATCTTGTCTGTGATGCCTTCTCCGGAGGGGAAAAAAAACGAGAATGAAAGCGAGCGTCTCTCTCTCTTTCTGAGTTTACCGTTACCCCGTCATTCCGATTCGCAACGACGGTCGTTTTAGGCATTTCCGATCGGAAGACGAGTCTCTGCGGTCGCTCGCCGGGGTTTTACTGTTAGTCAGCTAGCCACGGAAGACAAAGGCTGCTTCGTGGCCGCGCTCATTGCGAATGAAAGCCGCGACGTCCACGCGGATACAAGCTCTTCTGCATTCTCTCCGCTCCTCTCCTTACCGTTTCTCCGCGAGCCGGAGCTCTCCTTTTCTCCGAATCCAGCGGACGCTCGTCGACTTTGATTTTTCATTCTGAGACTGCGTGCCAGCGGCGAACAACGTGTTCTGCACGATTCTAGAATAATTCTCTTGGAAATCATCCGCCTTTCGTTCGCGGAGAAATTCGAGAACTTTAGGAAAATTCTAAAGAACTGCGGATGACTTCGCTGCGTCGTCTTTCTTCGACGATGGTTGCGGCAATTGTCTGAAAGATAATACAGATATAAGATTTCGTGGTTATTTTTAACGGTAGACATTCCTGGGACGACTGACACTCGTTGCCCGATGAGAACGAGAAGATCGAATTCAATCGTTTGCCATGAATCTTTATAATTTCAACAATTTTCAAGTAAACGATGCGAAACCAGCCATTTTCACCGGCACGCTAGATATAGCGTTAATATTAAACTCGCCGTTGCCGCGCCTGTTAAATCACCGATTTCACATTTCCTGTTTCATAATTATTGAAATCGTAGAGCTGCTTCCATTGGAAATTGTTGGAAATATTTCTCTATTCAAGCACGCACCGTTATAAAAATTGTGAGAAAAAACAGATATCGGTCTTTATAATTTGTATTATAAATATTATTTATTAATATATTATAATATATTATATAATAATATAGTAATATATAATATATAATAATATAATAATATATAATAATATAATAATATATAATATATAGTAATATAATAATATATATTTATAATACAAATTATAAGGACATACCAGTCACTTCTAGTCCTCGATAGGTTTAGTGCTAAACGGAACAATGTATCTTCACGACGGAATTTACTGGACGCGAATTTTGTTTAGCCCGCCGAGGGTTCTCATAGTCGGCCAATCAGACTCTTCGACGCGCTGAATTTTAACCAAACCCGTCCCGCCGCGAACGTGAAGTCTACAATTGAACAAAAGGACAAGCATTTATTTTGGCGAAATAAAAGGACCCTGTCCTGCTTGGAGCATGATCGATACCGGAAGTGGAGGGCCGTCGCCTCCGCGCGCGGCCCACGCGATCCTCTTTCTTCTGTTGGCCATTCTTCCGCCGAATCACCATGACAAAGGGGGCAAATTAGCCGAACCTTTTATCGCGTTCATCTTCGTTCCGGACTCGTTTTCTTTCTTTCGGTGCCCCGCGCGAATTAGCGCCCGGAAATTATCATAAATTATTAGCTTTCGTCGTGCTGAGAATAGCGCCGCGGATACGCGGAGAATGCGGGCTTCGCGGCGTTTTCGTCACGGCACGGGAGTCTCGAGCGTGCTCGGTATTTCCATATTTATGCTCGATTTCGCGGAGACTCGCCGCGGACACGGAACAAAAAAAAGAGAAGAAAAAGAAAAACGAGGAGAAAGGAGAGCGGGAGCAGAGAGTAGCGGAACAGGAAGGAAGCAGCCTTGAAACATCGAGGGTGGTTTAACGCGCGGCTCGCCTCACCTTCGCCGACGCCGCAGTCGCTGCCATGGGGAGCCCCTGAATTATTCACCGGGCCCCTCTTTCCTTAATTTCGCACGGAAACTCCCTATTCCCGGCGCCGCGATTTTCCTTTTCTTCCGAGACTCCCTCCCTTCTCGAGACGCTCCGGCGAATCTCATTGTTTGGACGACAGAGATGCATCTTGGCGGTCGCAGCCCCTGGACAGTGGCTCGTGACATCTGACCCACTAGTTTTCATCCCTCGTGGCCCGCTGCACAGTCTTGGCTTCCTTTTTGTCTTGTCTTCTTCTGTCGATGATGCCGCTGCTGACGACGCGCGTACGAAGGTTTCGCCGACGATTTAGAGGCCTAGCCTCGAGAATGGCACGCGGGACGGCGACAGTGTGCAGAGAGCTGCATCAATCATCCTTCTCTGAACACGGAATCGGAGAACGACGACCGTGATTCTCAAGGAGGACGCCTTCGGAGACACCGTGGATCAAGAAACTCGAATCCTTCATCGGGATTAGGTCGCCGGGTGATTAACGGAGCCCGGCGACTTTAATTGGCCGACCGGCTGACGGCGCGCGCGATCTACGCCGAGGATTTCCTTATTCATACAGAGTTTCGCTCGTGCCCGATCGCGAGACAATGCATCCGCGAAGGCCGGCCGTTATGCAAACGCGTTTGCACCTTTTGCCACCGGTGTTCGCGGCAAAGTATTATGTAAAAACAGCCTTGGACGAGTGCAGAGGTTTAGCTCTCGCCGCGTCGGCCGTGTCCGCTCGATTTTTAGCGGTACCAGCGATTTTTAGCGAGCCCCGAGGATTCCGTCGACTCTTCCCGCTTTTATCTCGTCCTGCGATACTCGCTGGATCGATAACGCGGGCCGACTGTGTCGGTGCAAATCCAGACCCAGGCCAGCACGTGAATATCTCTAGAGCCGATTGGACGAGATACTCGTTAACGGAACAACTGTATTAAATAGGATCCTCTAATCGCTCTAATCAAGTCGCCGATGCGGAAAGCCGATCGGGAAGTCGCTGTAATGGAACACGAACGCCTCTGGCTATTATTCGACCGATGGTATTGCCCATATTAACGGTAACGGTCTTTTTTCGTGGCCTCCTTTA
Source organism: Megalopta genalis (assembly GCF_051020955.1). NCBI lineage: Eukaryota > Metazoa > Arthropoda > Insecta > Hymenoptera > Halictidae > Megalopta > Megalopta genalis. The sequence goes on along the minus strand of NC_135015.1, from coordinate 12,924,287 downwards.
CGAAATACAGGCTCTGTCAACGGATTTTCTTAGCAGGAAGAGGTTCGAAACGTTTTCTACTCGCATAAAAACTGTCCTCGAAAACTCAAGTAGAAGTCATGCTTGTCGAGACCGAACCACGCTCTGTGTCTGTAGTCACTCTAAAGATAGACTGCGATGAAACTACGCCTTTTCCGCCAGCATATGCGCAAGGGCCAAGAAGCCACGCCTCCCAGGGCACTGTCTATGCACAGGGAAAGAAAACCGCACTTCTTTTAGTCTACGGATAAACTGCGAAACCACGCCTCCTGTGGCACTCTACTTGCAAAGGGCAAGGAGGCCATACCTCTTTTAGTCGCTTTACGGATAGAGAACGTCGAAGCCACGCCTCTTTTACACAGTAACTGCAGCGTCGTCCATTCATGGACCATACATTTCATGGAAGTGAATTTTTACCTATATTAATTTTTGCCCGAAAACGGTAAAAATATAGAAAATGAATTCCTGTCTTATACAACTTAACTTTTCAATTCTAGTTCAATTACATAAATTACTTTAATTTCATGAAATTTATGAGCTTATTGACATCAGTCTAAGCGCCTAACCACGCCTCCTGTGGCACTCTATTTGCAAAGGGGCAAAGAAGCCACGCCTCCTGCAGCCGCTCTATGGACAGACGGCGATGAAGCCACGCCCCCATTAAGCACTTTAACCACAGGAGCGAAGAAACCACGCCTCCTGTAGCACTCTACTTGTAAAAGGCAAGGAGGCCATACCTCTTTTAGTCGCTCTACGGATAGAGAACGTCGAAGCCACGCCTCTTTAACACAGTAACTGCAGCGTCGTCCATACATGGACCACACATTCACTTCAATGAAAAATTCATGGAAGTGAATTTTTACCTATAATAATTTTTGCCCGCAAAACGATTACAAATATAGAAAATGAATTCCAGTCTTATACAACTTAACTTTCCAATTCTAGTTCAATTACATAAATTACTTTAATTTCATGAAATTTACAAGCTTGTTGACATCGGTCCAAGCGCCAAACCACGCCTCCCGTGGCACTCTATTTGTAAAGGGCAAAGAAGCCACGCCTCCTACAGCCGCTCTACGAAAAGACGTCGACGGAGCCACGCCCCCATTAAGCACTCTAATCACAGGAACGAAGAAACCACGCCTCCCAAGGAACTCCGTTCGCAGGAAGAAAATGCGATCGAGGCTCCTACGGCACGTTTCTTCGAACGTGCACTGTTCCGGTTACACGGAACCCGCGTTATCGGCCGGAGTTCCGTGTAATCGGAACTTAGGGGAATCGACGTGCTCTCAGATAGTCGCCCGCGTGTTTCGCGGGCACGTGCGCTTCGACGAAGCTGTCGCCAGGTACGAAGGCGAGCTAACGCGGTGATTCAGAGCCGTTCGCGGCGGGGACTGTGAGAAGAAACGTTCTCCCTCTGCCACGACCGCGTCATTAGGCACAAGGCTAGGCCGAGCGCGAGCCGTTGCACAAAGCCAGCGAGCCGAGCGGTGGAAAGTGAGAACCAGCGGAGAGAGGAAGAAGAACGTGGACAAGGTGCTGTTCCGTGGCTCGGCACCGCGGGGCCGGTGTATCGACGGGTTCGACGCCGGCCGACATTGAGCTAGACCCCCTTGTTCCTGGAGCTCCGTTCGCGAGTAAATTGAGCTTCCCCTACTTCCCCAACGCGCGGGCTCGTCGTCATGGAAACCGAGACGCCTAAGCGTGACTCCATCTACTGCTCGGCTGCGTCCAGACCTGACGCGAGCTTCTTGGCTTCTATTGCCTCTGTTATCTACAGTCAGCAAGGGTAGCGACGGATAGAATTGGTTTATTTCGAAGGTGGTGCAAGTCCATTCTTTGTTGTTCCAAGAAAATTAAAGGTTAGCATATTAGTCGATTTTAAAGATACGAATTAATTATGTCAATAAATTTCTTTTAGGCGAATTTAACTAAAATAATATACATTTGCAGGCTGTAAATGGATTTACAACATTTTCATAATTAGTCATACATAATTACAATTATGAAAAATTAAATATCACTTATAATATATTTTGTACTAATCCAATTTTGTTTATAAATAATAACAAGAATGAAGTAGGAGTAGTATTTTTTATTTTGAACGTCAATTATATTTATATATATCGTTAAACTTAACATAAGGTATTGCTATTATTAGATGCTATTATATTAAATGTTTAAATTCATATAAATTTATATTATAAACTTTATATTTTTTTTCATCGGATAAAACACACATTGCATTTTCTGATTCTTTTATTTTGTTCATTTTTGGACGAAACAATTTAATATGTCTTACTCTATAAATATTGAGTTAATTGTGTCGAAAATCGAATCAAAGGCGCAGTAATTGGTCACCCCGTAATAACCGATTCCATTATCCTACTGGGCACTAGAATCGATTGACGTATGCTGCTCTACAAGAATAGCAAGACTGAATTTGGTTAACCTCTTCGACATTTTTAGTATAATGTACACTTGAATTAACAAACTTATTCAATCGTTGCTTATGAAAGAGTCTTTTCACAATTGAGGGGCTCTGTGGAAAACAGGCGCGTATCATAATTTTATAATTCTAGAGGAGAGTACATTAAAATAGATTGTGTTTTTCATGAAAAACGCGATGCGGAACCGAATAAAATAAATACGTTTCAAATGTGTACATAAAATACGTAGTAAATTACGTTTGCTATTAAATTTTTCATGTCAATTTTATTACGAACATCGAATATTGCCAACGACACCCAGTTTTTATATAACCTTGACATGCGATGACAAGCGAACGATTAGACGATAACAGCTTATGTAATTAATTAAATACCGTATATATAAAAAAACAGCTAATAACACATGTCGCATGTATATTCGTTTCCCGCTGTAACCTCGGTTTCAATAATTTAAGAAACTGGTTTCCAAGCTGTAGGTTTAGCGTTAAAAACGGCGATAACGCCGTGCAAAATAAATGAAAAAAGCGACGACGTCATCTCCGACGGGAGAAACCGATGGCAAAATTAAATCGGGTCCATAAACAAGAACCAACCGACGTACGCCGATTTTTCAGAAACGGGAGATGCAAATTAGGTCAGTTTCGATACACCTGGAAATCGATTTCGAACCGGTCATTCTACCGCGTTACAAGCAACACGATCCGTTCGTTAACGTTCGCCGTTCCGCGGCGCGCCAGCAAAGTTCACTCGGATCGGCGCAAGAAAATCGGTTCTCCATTTTTGCGATGCAAGCATCGGTGTACGCAACCAGCGAATCGGTGGCGCGTGTCTCGCGAAATGCCGAGGCCGCGTGTCGAGTGACTCTGTTACACGCGGAACGGGCGAGCGCGCCGGAGAGGTGTGCGGAGAGGAGGGACGCTCGCGCGGTCCGACCTTTGGCGGAAACAATGTTGGACACCGATGGAAAGCATTCTCCGCTCAAGGCCCGCGCGTTCCGTTCCGTCCGATCGCCGGCTGCACCTGTGCAGCTCTAGGCTTTAATGCATCTTCCAGTAGACGTCGGCTGACGTAGCCCTCTCGCATCGGATCGCAGCTCCCGATCGATCGATACAGGTTTACGAGCCGCTGCGGCGATTATCGCGATCACGGTCTCGATTGAGTGCTCGAGAAACTGCGCCGATTGTGCACCGCTAATCCCTGCAACTGCGCTTTCGAGGTTCAGCCTCGAAAATTGCACCGGCTGCCAAACTTATTCGGTGGACGAGAGACGCGTTCCTCGCATTCTATAGTCATCGTGCTAATGATCAACGCTTTCGTTGAAATTACATCGCATCTAGAAGGACGTATGATACAAGGGCTCGAACTTGCATTCTCTTCCTAAATGCTGTTAACGTTATAATTAACAAACCAGTCGGAACGACTGGTTTCTGATTTTTCCTTTTATAGTTGTTATTATAAGAATGTTTCCGCGTGGAATTTTTAAGTGAACCTCTTTATTCAGGGATGTACAAGTCGAGTCACAAATTAGTTCCCAGGATTTTTCAGCCCTTTTCGATAGTCTGACAAAAAAATTGTTTCCTAGCAAAGTTAATTAGTATGGCAATTTTTTCTTCAATGAAGATAAAATTACCTAGTTTCATTTAAAAATGTAACGATGACTGCGTTTTTTTTATCGAAAATCAATTTGCTTTTAAATTGTAATTGTAATTGTAATTTCTTGTTGGTTATATTGGAACTATTGGAACTAGACTATTGGAACGGGCTGAAAAATCGCAGGGACTAATTTGAGACTAACTTGGGACTAAGTTGGGTATGATAAGAGAAAGTACGAAGTTCAAATAAATTTAATCTTGTTATACTGTTATAAAACAATATATATTAGTTGCGTTTAGGGTTGAGTAGTTCTAATGTTAAGTACAATTCCTTTTGTTATCATTAGACTGTATTATGGGAAAAATGTATAGAGAGAGGTGTATCATAGAATGATGACAAAATGAAAAGAAACTGAAATTGTTGAGATATGTTAAATGCAACTCACTTAAATTATCTAAGAGAGAAACAAAATTACACTTGGCTCCTACGTCTTGCACTTGATGCAGACAATTTTTATTTTGCATAAAAATCCCACTGCTTAAACATTGAAGTAAATTTAGACACACAATAAACATAAATATTCTCGTTCTTCTTATAAAACGACTAAAAAAAGTCTAAAATTACTAGACAAATGGCAAAGATGAATATTAACCCTTTGCGACTCGTGAGGTGCTAAAAAACGCTTTAAATACCATATAAAGCAATACAATACCGTTGCAAATAATTACCAAATAATTGCACCACTTAAATAGAATTTGCTATCAGATTGAACTGACACTGATCATGCGAAACGAAATTGTTAACTTTGAGGATATCGTAATTTCGACGAAGCTACACCACGTTTTACATCGAATATCTGTCGATAGGAGACTCGAATAAACGAACGAAGTTCCCCGGTAGAATCGCGCGAGCCAATGGAGCACGAAGGGTTGCAGCGTAGAAGAAACTCTAGTAGCGGATTACGCAAATTCTGGGGATGACTACACCGAAGGCGACAAGTCTCGGTAACCGGAGCGAAACACGAGACCGTTTCTACGCGACTAGTTCAAGGTGTTTCCGAGCAGCGGACGCGCAAGCTTGCAAAAGAAAGAGGAGCGAGACGCGGCTGGCAGTAGGTGTTAAAATCGGAGCCCGTGCTCCGACGCCGAGACACGGTCCCTTACGGTGGCAGGATCGCACACCTGTTGCCCTAAGAAGTTACTTCCACCGCGCCGCACTTTTTGAGTGACGCGGGTCGTTCTCTAGACTTTCTTCTTCCGAAATCATATTTCGGAAGAAAGGTAACAATCGGCGACGGCGACCGATACGATCGCGTTTCCCGTTCCCGGCAGCTGAGCCTAAAATGCGAGACCAACGAGAGAAACTTAATTTAATTTTTCCAGTCGATTCGATCGTTGCCAGACAATGTCTTAACCGACACCATTCGACCGACGCTGATTTCGCTGACAATACTAATTAACCAACGTGGTGAAATCATCGGCAACGTTCACATCAACATTCGTTTCACTGACTAAGGTAGTGGAGCCAGTTATGGTGGGATAGCCAATTACTGTGCCTCTGGTTTATTTACAAGCACGATTAACTTTATATTTAACGAACAAGGCGTGTTATCTTTTTATTTGGATTCAATTAATCACTTATTCGATAAAAGTGAATATGTAAAATATCACAAAAATTATTCCAATCTTTTTACGACACTTCTTAACACTTAACAGATGGGTTTTCTCTGTCTTTCTCTGCCTTTCCGGGCATTTTTTAAGAAAATTATTTTATTAAATCAACGCTGTTTTCGATAAGACTTTACAAAGTTATTTATTCACGCGTCTAGTATCGATAAAGTATTATTAAAAATTCAAGCAAAAACGTAAATCTACGTTGTCCGTTCTAGGAAGTCGGAATGGAAAAACGTGGATCTACGTGCCCGTCGGAATGGAAAAACATATATTTACGTAACCCGTTCGTTAAGTGTTACGAAGTGTCATTTAAATTGCTAAAATTATGTTTAGCAGCGAAAACACCTGAAAACACTGGCACGGGGAACGACTATCATTGACACGTAAACACAAAGTCAATATCGCCGAAGCGAGTGTCGTTGTAAACATTGTCGGCGATTTCAGCACATCGGTTAATTAATTCTGTCGACGAAATCAATATCGGTGAGAGACGGTGCCGGGGCTAAGACATTGTCGTTGATTCGATGCGAACCCTCGGTAGCAGTATTTCCGAATTTCGTCAGCGCCGAACGTAGCCGGCAAGGGGAGAAAAGAGGGAAGGTTTCTGGCACTTAGCGAAATTAGGACTGCGAAACTTCCGTGCCGCTGGAAGCCGTTAAAACGAGGCTGTGAACCGCCCTGTTCCGAGGACAGCCGAAAATTGCTCGGCGAAACTTCCGTTCAGCGTCCACTTTCGAGATTCGCGGGCCCACTAAATTTGCGTACGTGCAAACGTCCCTGCACGGATTCGGCACCCCGTGCACTTTTGCGAGGGTTGCGCAATCATTAAAAGTTGCGACAACTTTCCGGCGTGCTTTTGACGGATTTTGACTTCGAAAATTGAGCGGCAGAAATTTTATTGTAGCTTGTCGCGAGCCGGTAATCTCGCAGCAGTATCCGCCATTTCGCCGGGACATCCGTCTGGAAACGAGCGGCGGGTTTCGCGGGAGGAAGCTCGTATCACCTGTTTTATGGCAGGCCGGTGGCATTGTCCTGGTGCGAGATGGTCGCGGCACGGTTGTCGAGGGACATTATCGGCGGACGGATCGCTGACGCGGCTCTTAGCGACGCCGTTTCCTCCGGCTGGATAACGTTCGCCAGGGAAAAGGGCGTCGTGCATCCAAAAACGACCAGAAAAAGGCCGGACTCGCCCAGCGACATTTCTCGGAGCCGATCGATCATGCGAGCCGACGAGTGTGCGACCCTGGATCAAGTCTCGTTATTCCGCTGCGGGAATTTCTTAATTAGCATGCTGTCGGTCGCAATAGTTTACATGCCTGTGTCAGATTTCAAGCGTTCGACACGAAAAACCAGAGCTCGGGACATTCTTTCGCTGATTCGATGCGTAAAACGATGCTGATTCTAAAGACTAATTATGCTCCTCATATTTAGTTAACGTGGTCGCCGCCAGCGTTACTTGCTTACAAAATGAGTATAAGCTTGTTTTATTTATTATATTAAATAAAGATCTCTAAATATCTTGCAATTTTGAACAATAATATTCATAAAATGGATTTGACGCTGATCACGAACGTGTCAAGAACAATTTTATTAATATAAAAGTGCGAGTTCGCGGACGAGAAATGTTTTTCCTCAAAGAATTAGATTATATACCAAAGATTTAAATAATAGAGAAAATTAACAATATATGTACATATGTTCTGTTATGTACATATTTAAGTCACATGTTTGCAACTGCAGTTATAAGATGTAAGATTTCTTACCTACACAATACATTCTTCATTTACTTTTTGCTTCCAAAGTTTTAAACGGTTTCGGCAAATGTCCTGATATTTTATCCAAGTTTTATTTAAATACACCTCGGATCTTGCTTATTGCGAGACACACCATTTAATACATCGAACAGAATTCCATAGTAAACGGTGAATCTCCAAATACTTTATACATTTTTTCTACGTTTCATTATACCAAAGGGTTTAACCCGCTTATAAACAAAAATAAATTTCACGATTTTATTTCTGATTAATCTGCGTTTCCAGGCAGAAACTGCCATAATTATTTGATCTGCGATCAACTGTTCAGTATCTTCGGTTCCTCTGTTAACATTCGGACGGCGGAACTCGGGTCCATTTGGACCCGTAGCATAAATATTGATCGACTTTCTACTTTCTGACAATTAATTTAGATTTCCCCATATTTCTTCAAAGTTGATAGGAAAACTAATTCGTTTAGAAGAGTTACCTGTGTGTGTGTGTGTGTGTGTGTGTGTGTGAAAGAATACGTTAAAAAAATTGCTAATTAAAATTGTAAATCGTCCGAAGGGTACTCGGTAATATTTTCGTGAGAAAGGTCGCTGTTCGAGTGTTTGTTCTTCGCACTGATCTTACGCGGCCCTTCCGCCGCAATTCCCGGCGAGTCGTCCCCGCGAGAACTAACTTGTTCCGTGGGAGGCTAAAACCGCGAGAAACCAGGGCTGGAAAAGCTTCGGCAGCCCTTCCGCTCTCGACGAGGCTTCGTATCGATCCCAGTACCGGCCGAAACGAACCCCGAGCCCCGATTCTCCGGGAAACGATACTAATTGCAACCCGAACGTCTCCGTTTTCCCGCGTTCTGCACGCAGAGCACACTCCTTGCGTTCGACAGACGGTCTCCGCACGCGGCCGCGCGGCTAGGATATATGTATAATTACGTCAATTATGGTTGCAACAGTCCTTTACAAAGAGACATGCCTCGAGAGGGTCCGCGCGCGGGTAATTGCCGCGATTCGCCGCGATGTGCGTGCTCGTGTTTCGGGCTGACCCCCGTTCCGGCCTCCGTAGACGATGTTTTAATTCGCGACTCGTCTTTCTGTTTCAGGTACGTACAGCGCAAGGACACACGCGACCGTTTCTGCTGGTCACGTTCGGTGCCTCGGTCTGTCCATCGATCGCCATCTTCTTCGCCGTTGCCGGCGTTCGTGGCACAAAACAGTAATGTCTCTCCAATTGACGCTCAGATTTTGTCCACAAAAATGGACAATTTCGGAAGAGGTGATACGATTGTTCGAACCTTGTCCCTCGTTTTTTATGGTTATCGATTGTCAACAGCTATAAAAACGAGCTGCAAGCCTCGAATAATCGTATCTTCTCTTCCCAAATTGTCCATTTTTTTGTGCACAATCTGAGCGTCAATTAGGGAGACATTACTGTATTTCGGTTTCGCTGAGTCGACGAGGGAAAGAGCTCCCTAAAATCGTACTCGCAGTTGCGGTTATATTAAACAGCGAAATCGGGATCTTTGCAAGCTAAAATAATTGAGCGGGTTAGAATCATAGTGGATCACATTTTTAAACATTTTTTTTCTTTGATCTCAAAATGTAATCTATATACGCTGAAATGTTAAAAAGACAAGTGCAGTAAATTATAATATTACTGTAGGTTAACGTATTTGTAAATTATCTTAACAGTAAATTTGGTCAGTAAACGAACGTGTTAGTAAACAATAACACCTCCTTGCTTCGCTCAATGAGGAACATGTGACTCACGTCACTATGATTTTGATCCACTCAATTTTAAGGTCCTCTTCGTTGAATTGGAAATGTTTAGGTTTTTTGGGGGTAGTTAGCTGATTATTTAAAAATTACCTGAACTAAAATTAACGCTTTATCATTCATGATATTATTTCGTTAAAAAATATTTTTATTAACTAAACTGGAAGACGAAGCAGAAGTGCAAATCTGTTGTTCAGATTCTGAGTAGTCTAATACTTGAATATTTTTGAGGAGAGCAACGAGGGTTCATATACTTTTTAAAATTAAAACAAAACTAACAATAAAATGAGCAATAATATTGATAGCAACGATTCATTCATTCACTGACTTTATCGATTTTAATCGGTGCATTTCCGGAGAAAAGAGAAGCGTTTAACTTTAAATATCTCGAAAATTATTAGCTCCAACATTTCAAGCTTCGTGCAAAGACTGATAGAAAATTCAAAGTTGCACCCAAGGACCGCTCCGATTTTCTTGAGCACATAAAAGGGCTGGTCGCAGAAATTTTCTCCAGCTTTCCTGTCCGAACGAACAAATATCGTATTACGAAGCCGGGAGAGGGTGATGGGGTAAGTGGAATGCAATTTTGCTCGGCATTTATGTAGATCAAGGTCCCTCCGAAGTGTGCAAGAACGATCGAAGCGGGTATTCTTTGTTTGCGTCGCTAAAAACCCTTATCCTCGACCCGATGGGCCGCGCGGTACGTGATTCGTAGGAGCGGGAACGAGCCGCGTCTCACCACGGGGTGGCGTGTGTCTCTTATTAATACGCGTTTGGTCCTCGTGGGGTGCCTGGATCACCGGGGAGAAGCGTGATCGTAGATCGGCGGATCGTCACGTGGCCCGTCCATGGGGCACGCCCGTTCCCGAGGCGCAAACCAAAATAAAACCAACGGTGTTCGGGTGCTGGCTCTCGACAGAGCCACCACGTGGGGCCAGTTTCTCCGGGTTCGTGAGCGGAGTGTGCGCTCCGTGAAAGCGCGGCACGGTGTTCCACGGGATAAACAATCTCCGTGCAAGCCTGAAATTTTGTTTTAGTACACTGACGACTGAGAACGTTGCTGTGACTTTCCCGAGGGCTGCTTTATGTGTCCAAGGTGCGTGATGAAAGTGACAGTTATCGTTAACGTTACGGTCGCGTTTATTACGCGAGAATTTAATGAGCGAGCATGCAGCCGGGGGTGTTCAGAAGCTTGACCTAATCGCGTTCGCGGCGAGGATCTGGGAGGAATTATGAAACGAAGAGCGAAGTGAGTTATCGATATCTTTGCACGTCCGCTGTCTTTCTCATCGAATGGAGCAATCATTGAAATATCTTCGTTAATTTTGTCGATGTTAAAAGAACATGCCAGAACAAACTTTGTTTAGTTCGAAGTTGAAGATATTACGATTCATGCTTTTTCTTCCTCTCAAGCTCATTTTTTTCAAGCGTTGAAGGGCATCGCCATCTTCTGCAGGTTAAACCATATTTTTTTAAAGGTCACTGAAAGGTCATGGTGTCGGTAATCGTTGAATTCGTTTCGATGTGTACCGCAGTGCTGCGTTATACAAAATAGGGGTTAGTGTGAAGAAAATGGCGATGACCTTGAGTGAAAACAACATGAATGATAATTACCTTTGAAATGAACAAAGTTGTTCTGACATGTTTTATTATATCAGCAGAAACAAATAAACGAGAAGAACAATATTGTATAAGATGGAGAAAGAGTTAGTATAAAGTAGAAAACAGAAAAATGCATGCAGAAACGAAACCTGTCCTAGGAGGACGTTAACGAATTAATTAAGTTCGCTCTAAATAAGACCGTGCTGCAAAAATCAACCATCGTAAAGTAGTTATTTATACTTATTTATATTTAATTATATTTATTAAAGCGCGTTTATCAGTTTATTCGCCGAACTACCATAAATTTCCATGAAGATGCATTAATTTTAGAAAAATTTAGGAAACGATGCGCTCTCAATATTGATCGATGAAAATGCTAGAAAAGAAGCGCACGGAATGACAGGCCTCCGAGGAGATATCGATCTTATCGTGCACGCGTTATCAGCAGAAAATCCGGAGTACAGATAGAGATTAGGTCGCGTAAATACGAAGGTGTTTTGTGTACCGTGCTGCCATAGGTGACACGTCTAATGTTTATTCTATCGTTGTTGGTTCGGTACTCGAGATACTTCCGTTCGTACAAGCACACACAATCTACCGCGCTTTCTTGCTCGATATTCTGGTTGAACCACGATGAAACTTCTGGCAGAGCGATCGATAGCGTGCTCGGAACACGAACAGGCGGAAGATCGTTCAAATTTCACCGGGCATAATGAGCTGACTGTTCGACGGCGTGCACGTCGACACGCGTTGCACTTTGAACAATGCTGCGGCAACCGGCGCGATGCACTGGGTGGCCCACTAATCGTGACATGCCTCGCGGGCACCCTAGAAATAGTCGCCGACGATTCCGTTGCATCTTTACCTCGATTCTGCACGCGTTCGTCCACAATTATTAGGTAAACAAATTAATCATTCTGATCTTAATTAATCCTCGCGTGTACGACCGAAATGTCCACAGTATTCGAAGCTTAGTTACTCAACACTAAACTTACCGAGCTCTGAGAGCGACTAACTTGTTAGTTCGAACAAATGAAACAAATGAATCATTCTAATCTTAATTAATCCTCGCGTGTACGACCGAAATGTCCACAGTATCCTAAGCCTAGTTATTCAACACTAAACTTACCGAGCTCTAAGAGCGACTAACATGTTTTACTTAATAAAACTAACAAGACCGAATTTATTCAGATTTTCTGCCATTTTTATTATAATGTATGCTGGAGTTAGGATGTCCATTCAATCATTTCCCATGAAAAAGTCTTTATAACCTCGGGACTTTTCAAAGACGAGACGTGAAATCGCTCATTTTGACAATGTTCGGTACTTTCAGTATTAAAATATTTTCTATCAATTCTTTCCCACGGAATAATAATCGACGTTAAAGTACTATAAATTGTTATAAATTGCTAAGGGAAAATTAGCCAACGGAGATTATTTGAAGCTATACTAACTGTACATTCGCTTCTCTATTTCTCCATCGGAACAACAATTTATGGGTTCACCAGAGATTTGCTCGAATAGAAAGACAGTGAATGTAAAGCGGAATTTTAATTTACAGCGACCTACGCTATCCGACAAGTAGAATGAGAATGCAGTGATCAGACGCGTCCGATTGTTTCGCGACTGTCAGGGCACCCCGTGTATTTATTATGCGACCGAACCGTGCGGTAGAAACGGGCTCGCTTAATTGCAATCCTCCCGAGTCTCCTCTTCCTGTGCCTCGGCCCTCTGGATACGCCTGTATTTCACGATAGAACAATGCTTAATGAATAACGTCTCGCCGATGACGTCCACCGACACTTATCGCTCCACACTGCGATGTCGTTCTCGGTTCCATGTCTAACGCTTTGACTGTCTCGTAATACGGATTACACGATTCCTTAGCCTGACGCGAACATGGATTTTGACGATTACCTTGAAATCACCAGTTATTTCACCGACAATGTTTTCATTGACACGATTCCAGCGACGCCGCATTTCACCGACGTTGTTTATGTGTATACCGACACGTTGAAATCATCGACCAATGTTTACATCGACTCTCGGTTCACCGACAAATGTTATTATGGACACTTCGTGTATAAGGAATGTAGCCTTTGCCGAGAAACCACCTCGAAGAAGAAGAAGAAAGGATGAAAGAAAGGAAGAAAGAATTCAAAAAAAATATTACGAAATCGTGAAAATTTTACAGAAATGAAGTTTCCTTAAAGCATTAGCAAATAATGTGTCTTTATAATTCCATTTGTAACTAATGAAATAGTTAATAGTTCTTTCTCGTAAATACAGTTAGTATATAATTTATGATAATCTAATAATTAACGTTAAGAATTCGTTAAAAATTCAAGAAGATTAAATGATCCAGTGTTAAATCTTGCAGCGTCCTGTGGAGAACAATCCTTCAATTTTCAGAAACAATCACACAATTTTTAGGCTTTTCCATTTAATAATAGGCAGTGTAGCTTCTGTAATATATAAACTTTTTTACAACACGGAAAATTTTTGTTGCAAATAAAATGTACAAGACTCTAAATGGTCGATGACGATTCTTAAAATGGTCGTTATAATAGAATAAGTATATAATATATCATATTATAATAAATATTCATACAATGGAAGTTATTCATACATTGAATACATAATAACGAAGGAAGAATAATAACGAGTTAACAAGATTGAAGAAAAATGGACAGGTATAATTTGAAATAGTAAAAAGATTCAACGAATGTAAGAGTATCGATTCGTTGCACCTATCGTATTGGAATCATGAAAGAAAAAGCGAAATTTTCATGCGGCATTTTTTTTAAACTTACAAAGACAATATCTGTCTTGCATAAAGATTCGCATAGTTACGAATAGACAGCGCATTTTATCCACTTATGAGACAAGATTAATAAACGAAATACCAAGCAATGAAGTCGTATGAAGAATTCAAGGAGATCGTGACAATCTCGTCATTCGACAGAAACCATCGAAAGAAAAAATACTTTATCATCCAACTTCTATACCTCGCAATTAACCTTGACAACTTTTATTTCGCACAAAGTTCCGCACGGCAATAAATGTCACACGGCAAATTAGCGAATGCCTTTATACGCGCAACAGCGACGTTCTCCACGCGGAAAAGGGGCTCCGTTCCGGAATCGGAGTGGCTAATCGATTCCCTCATCGAGGCGATTAGCTCGCTGACGCTCGAACGTGTGCAGCCCGATGAATGAGGTAAACGTGTTTAGCGGAACCAGGAACGACGAGGACGCGTCGAGAAGAACGTTGCTCGAGCGGAGGAGCAGCAGACTTTGTCGCGAACGACGGAACACTCCGCGGGCAGCGGTCGATAAATCGGGCCGCGAGTCCGGCGCGTCGATAGCAGTGATTTATTGCTCGAGATTTGCGGCCGCAGCCGCGGAGCATTAATTACGGAGGAGTGTCCTAAGCGGGACCGGTTTCCGCGCGCGGGAAAGACACGCGGCGTGCCTGGCCCCGGTCTCTTGTTCGCGGCCGAGCCTACCGATCGCGTAACGACGCGCCGTGCAAAACGAGAAAAACCAGCGTTATCGGTACCTTGAACTACGCCGTTGCATCTGGTCAGGAGGGCGGTTCTTTGGCGCGGACACGCGAGGCCGGCCGCTGCCTATAAATCACCGTAATGACGGATCCGTGTCAACCGACGTCACGGTCCCCTCGAGACCCGGTAATCGTCTAGGAAAACTCACCGAGGTCGCCGATCCGATCCGCGAATATTTCCGATACGCGTTCGCGACGCCGTCCAAGAAATTTTAGCCGATCTCAAACAATTCCGCAGCCTCTGGGTTGTAGGATTTCCTACAAGCGTCAAATGTGAACGGCTGGACGTGGGGCAGTGGATCCAGTTACTGTGGGGTAGTCAATTACTGTTTCAGTGGGTAGTTAATTGCAATTTTATATTCATCGAATAGGGCACATTCAATTCTTGTTATTCAAATTCAATTATTTATTTGTTCGTTCAAATTAAACACGTAAGAGACGGAAGATCTTGAAACACCGCAAGATTTATTTCAATTTTTGATACTGAATTCGCGAAATTTTCTGCGAACGTTATGAAAAAGCTTAAGAATATATTGAACGAATAAAGATCACAATATTCAATAAAAGAAATTCTAGGTAAGATATCGCAATGTTAATTGTATTCGTATAAACGTGTTAAGATTACGGAAAAACAAAACTGATTATTTATTTAAATTTTTGTTTTCGGTTCCAATTTCAGTAATTTATTCAGTGTGCACAGTAGGTGAATTTATTTTTATTGGTGCTGCTTATCACAAAATAGTCCTACATAATCTCAAATCATCTCTGTCGTATTTTTAAAGAGAAGAAATGTAAATATGAAATTTTATTACATCGGTTCTTCCTAACGTGAATTTTTAGATGACTTATTATATTACATTTTTTTTATAGAAAATGGAATTGATTAAAGCAAATCGAATATTATTTATTATTATTATTAATATTATTATTATTATTATTATTATTATTATTATTATTAATATTATTATTATTATTATTAATATTATTATTAATTATTATGCACATATTAAATTTTGATTGAAGCACAGTATTCAGGGAGGGAGCACAGTAACTGATCTTTGTAGATCTCTCGTTCGTTTCTTCTTCCTCCTAATGTTCGAAAATTTGATATTCGATAAAAGAAACTTTGAAATTTATCTTTAAGATCTTAAGAAACGTCAATTGAATTGCTAAAGTTGTTTTTAGTAGCAAAAACTCCCTTAAGTCCGCCGATAGGGCACACTAATTGGCTCCTCTAACCTACGTGTTCACAGCTTGCGTTTAGACGAAACGTTCGCACGGAGATTGTAATTTTCTATTAGCGTCGGATACGTGCGACCAGACTCGCATGCTTAGCATATGATTTGCGTACGGTGCGTTTATTATTCAGCATATTACCGCCTATCAGATAAAGCAGTGTGCGTAGAGAAGGTGAACTATGTTTTTTCAAATATATCGAAATTTAGTTGCATTTTGTCACCGTTGAAAGAAGGTGACGAAGAAATTGTGTCCAGAATTTTGACAAAAGAAAAAGGAAGAAATATTAAAGATGCATACGAAATGTGAGATGAAGAGGGTTACTGTAGCATTTGAATAAGAAAACATTTACCGCAGTTTTTTATATTCGGGATAAAAGAAGAATATTAAAGATGCATATAATAAGCGTGATTAAGAGGGCTATTGTAGCATTTTAATGAGAAGACATATACCGAACAATGAGGAGACATTAGGCAGTTTTTTGATCGAGTGAAGAGCAAAATTAATAATAAATTTTATCTTAACTCTTATTGGCAATAATTCGTTGACCGTTTTTGTATGCAAACGTTGCAGTTAACCGCAATGCGTTTGCGTTCAGACTATTTCCAAAGTAGACACTTCGGAACAGTCTGAAAATCGCTTGAAAATCGCTTATGGGAAAGCAAAAGCATTATTTTTCTTCGCGTCGGTGCAAACGCTGTTGTCTATTGTTTATTTAGAAAGAAAACGACTATATTGGTTTATCGAACGAAATATCCTACGACTCTTTGTCACCGCGATCTTTCGCACCGCGTAACTGATTTTCAATGAAAAATGGACTTATGCTAACTGGTTTTCGAACACGTTCGGAACACGTTTTTGAACACGTTCGAGCGGTGCATGAGCCGACGGAGTCGAAGTGGGTCGCTGCAATCGCGCGACCGGAAGCGTTCACGACTTTCCGAAATCTCGGATTTCCGCGACGCGGCAAGACGTATCGACCTCGCTAGATTACTCTAATCTAATCGGCCCGGCGAACGTCGAGCAAATACGGCCGCCCGTTATCTCCAGGCCTGCGCCGAGAAGGCAGTAGAAACGGCGATTCACTTTGGTGGATAGGACCTCTGCTATCGCTCCTTCTGCTAGCAATTTCCGTCGAAAGCGGCGCACACCGTCTCCCGGCTTCCTCGTGCTCGCGCGAAACGCCTCGGGGAACGAACTATGCGCTCCGCCGACACAGAGAACGGGAAACATAAATTTCACCCGTGTGTCGCGTCTCTGTTCGCCATTTCTTTGTCCGCGGAACGCTTCCTTTTGCGCGAAATGCAAACTTTCTACTTCGGTTACGGGAAACAGGAATCAAGCAAAAATCTACTTCCTCCTCCGATGATATTACAAACGATGCTTTCCATTTTTTCTCTCTCTTCCGTTTACTCGGTTCTCTCGCAAGCGCGCCGAAGTTTAGCGTTATTCGTTTCTACAGAGACGATCGTTGCCATAAGCGTTCATTCCCCTTCGAAACGGTGTAACATTTTTTCAAACTGGACCAAATGGCTTGAATTTTCTTTGACACGTTCGTCGCCGCGTCACCCAGATCTGGGTGACGGGTACGCTTCCGTGAGGGCCCCGTCACCAAAATATGGGTGACGCTCTTCTTATTCAATTTGTAGGACTTTCGGTTGGATTTTAAAAGGAATAAAATGAAATAAGCGCTGAAATATAAATATAGAATGTACAACTTAAAAATACTAAAAATATTATACTATTTACATATTATACTATACTTTTTACTCATTTATATTTAGTATAACACATTGCATTACACTATGTCGTATGGTGTACGTTGAAACATTCTAAACACATTTGAGGTGATTTTGGACAATTCGAACAATAGATCGTAGGTTTTTCTACATTTCTTTTCGCTTCTTGACGTTCAGGTTATGTCAAGGTTAAATTTATTTAAAATTATTTATTTAACAAATTTATCACTCTGTTTATATTTCGGTGTTCCATCAGTCGGATTTGGGCCTCGCGAGAAACTCAACCGAATTGCGCTGGGCGACGAACGTGTTAAATGTTAACGAGACTAGCTTCCTGTGCAATGATTAAAGTGCTTTTTTTGTAATATTGCTATTACTTCGAACGAGACAAAAGAAAATAAGAAACCATAGTTTTTGATCTTTTTATTATCGTCATTATCTAGTAGACTATTCTATAGAAACGATTCAAGTGATTTCGTACAATTTGAAAAGTTATACCGTTTCGAAACATGTTCGAAATATTCACGGGACTCGGTGTATGTTCTTCGACGAGAGGACCAAAGTCTCGTCGACGCGACGTCGAGGCGAACGGATGATCCGGATCGGCCGCACGCATGTCCTGCGGGCCGCAATTGGAAATGATTTCGAGGGCAGAAGACGATCCGGATCGCTCGGCGCGCCATGCAACTGGTTAGGGTACCAACGTTCCTGACGGTTGAACCCCGCGGGTGTTCCATCCGGGGGAATGAAACGTCGCGGTGAAAAACTCGCGAGGAGAATTAGCCACGGGCTGAATGTCGAGCCGCATTCATCCACCCACATATTTACCGTGTGGAAACGTGGTCGGTGCTGGTCGGAGTTGGCTGGGGAAATGATGAAAGGGAGCGGGGGGGGGGGGGGGGCAGAGCCGGGCCTGTGCCGTGGATGGTAGCGTGCCGGCACCGGCGGATGGGAAATGGACGAAGCGGGGAAGGCAGGGAACGACGGGAGTCATCGGACCGTTCAACAATGGCCGCTTGAATGGAACGAAGGGCCACGAAAAGATTCGAGGAATGCTCGCGGCGGCGGTGACCGACGGTTTTCACGGGCCGAAAAACCTGACCCGGCCCTCCGCCGTTCGGCCGTTTTCACGCATTCCGGCTGCGGGACTCGTGACCAACTTACCGAAAACAATCGCGTCCGTGCACCTAGTTCTCGGGGTTAAGGGTCCACGATCCACCACCGATGCTGTGGAAAATGAAAATTCTTCAAGCAGATTGGTGTATCCGTCGCTCATTCGAGGAATCGATCGACAACGCGAAATCGGAGCTAGAGAAAGGTGCTGGGATTAAACTGTTACGATTTCTGGTCCTAATCGTTTGATATTTCGTCAATACACATCGAATGTATGCTCTCGAAACGATCGATGATTCCGGAGGGTTGATCCATTCGCATCGCAAACAACAATTATTATTATTGTTATTGTTATTATTATTATTACTATTGATATTTTTATTACTAGTAGTAGTACTATTGTAGTAGTACTATTATTATTATTATTATTATTATTATTATTATTATTAATTATTGGTTTTTGTTTTTCTCTATTATTGCTATTTAATTTATATTCATTATCATTATTATCTTTACTTTTCCATTTCTGTTTTTCTTTCTTTCTATTGTTTGTAAACCTTCTTAAATATTTTGTAACAAAAGGGTTTTCCTCTATATTAATAAACATTATTGTTATTATTATTATTATTATAACAATAAAATGAGTTAATCATCGATTGTTTCGAACAACATCATTCGAAGTGGTCACTGCATCAAATTACAGTAATGTCTCCCTAATTGACGCTCAGATTGTGCACAAAACTGGACAATTTAGGAAGAGGAGATACCATTATTCGAGCCTTGCAGCTCGTTTTTATAATTGTTGACAATTCGTGACTATAAAAATGAACCGCGAGGATCGAATAATCGTCTCTCTTCTCCCTAAATTGCTCATTTCTGTGGACAATCTGTGCGTCAATTAGAGAGACATTACTGTACTTCGAAGTTGTCATACTGATGAACTGATTCTCTTCGAAAGAGTTTTCTCATAAATTTCACCCGATGCAATTTCTGTTACAAATGCACGAAATCCGCAGCCTACTGAAAAAGAAAAGGAATGATCCAACACTTCTGGGTTTTTCAGTCGAAATTTGTTCGATTTAGAAAAATTAAGCTCGCGCACATACACGCTAATGATGCAAATAGGCTAATCGGTTAACAGAAGCAGGTTAATTGGTGGTAGCAATTGCAAACAATGGGACCGAATAAGATTCCTCCTTAGCAGATTCAGCTCGAGCCACGTTCAATTCGATCATTAGCAGGTTCAATTCATGTCTCATTGAATCCGATCATTACGAGGTTCCATTCGGGTCACATTTAATTCTGTCGTTAGCGGGTTTCAGTTCAAGTTACGTTCGATTCTCTCGCTACGATCTTCGGCCAAATTCCACGCTCTGTGTTCAACGTCCAATTAATTTTTCGCAGAGCCTTAACGTTGGTCGGAAGAATCGCTGGTCCGAAAAGGAAAACGGGTCTCGGTCGAAACCCTCCCCCTTGCGTTTATTTTCGCAATGTCGACGGCCTTAGGCGAGGGACGATCGCCGCGTAGCCGTCGAATAGCAGCCGAGCTAGCGGCTCGGAAAGTTTATCCACGGATAAACGCACTTTATCCCGTTACGTAAAATAGAGAATCGATCGAGCCCGCGAACCGTGAACACCGCACTACTAGCTCCGTGGTTCTGGTTGACCGCGTGCTCGCCGAACACGCGAGCTGGCTGCTATATCTAGGGTCGATAGCAAGCACTTAGGGGATTTCAGGTTCGAGGTGCCGGCGGGGCAGCTCGCGAAATTAATTCGACCTTCCATCTAGCCACCGAGTCGCAATCGGGCCAACGTATCCAGCGATCGGGACTCCCGCTGTTAACTAAATTACAATCTGATTATTTATCGTCGGAACATGCGTCTCTTTTCTTTCGACACGGCCATTGCTGTGCTTCTGCAATCCTCGGAAGATGTTGGTTTCGTGTTCAATTGAAATCCGCACGAATATCCTTTCGAATTGATCTCGGGTTATGGTATGTGACTATTATTAAACCATTTTGAATGTTCTCCAGTCAGGTTTGATCCGTACGAAGTGAAACACGATCGATGCTTTTTATTAAATATGACTAAATCGTGTCAACAGTGTCACATACATAAGCAAAATATACAGGATGTCCCAAAAATGTCTCGCAATCCGGCAATGGCGGGTTCCTCACGTCATTTGAAGTAACTTTTTCCTTTACAAAAATTTTCTCCGAGGCACCGTTAACGAGTTATTCACGAAAAACAGGGATCAATAAGAATCGAGTACGGCTGACGCGAAACGGCCCAGCCAACCAGCGCACGAAGCCCAGTTCTGCTCATTGGTTCGGTCGCCTGGCGACAGCTGAACTCGCCTTTCATTGGTTACTGTTTTTCATTAATGACTCGTTAACGATGTCTTAAAGAAAATTTTTGTAAAGGAAGAAGTTGCTTTAAATGACCCGAAGAACCCGCCACATTCAGATTGCGAACCATTTTTGGGACACCCTGTATAAACGATTTCACAAAATACGAGAAAAGAATTTACTCTTCACTTTCAAAGTTTTAAATGGTATCTATTGCTGCCCTGATCAAATTTCTATTTAATTACGTCTCGAACCTCACCGAGCCCTTAATGCTTCCACCAGAATTCCATAGAACCGATTCTGGTCATTCCAACATATCCGGGATATGAGATATGGGATACAGGATCCGGGATATGGAATATGGGATCCGGGATATGGGATATGGGATATTGGATATGGAATCCGGGATATGGGATATGGGATCCGGGATATGGAATATGGGATATGGGATCCGGGATATGGGATCCGGGATATGAGATATGGGATCCGGGATACGGGATATGGAATATGGGATATGGGATACGGGATATGGGATATGGGATACGGGATATGGAATATGGGATCCGGGATATGGGATCCGGGATACGGGATATGGAATATGGGATATGGGATCCGGGATCCGGGATATGGGATATGGGATATGAGATATGGGATATATGATATATGGGATCCGAGATATGGGATATGGGATCCGGGATACGGGATATGGAATATGGGATATGGGATCCGGGATATGGGATCCGGGATATGGGATATGGGATATGAGATATGGGATATGGGATATGGGATCCGGGATATGGGATATGGGATATGGGATCCGGGATATGGGATCCGGGATATGAGATATGGGATCCGGGATATGGGATATAGGATATGAGATATGGGATATGGGATATGAGATATGGGATATGGGATATGGGATCCGAGATATGGGATATGGGATCCGGGATATGGGATATGGGATACGGGATATGGAATATGGGATATGGGATCCGGGATGTGAGATATGAGATATGGGATATGGGATCCGGGATATGGGATCCGGGATATGAAATATGGGATATGGGATATGGGATATGGGATATGGGATCCGGGATATGGGATATGGGATATTGGATCCGGGATCCGGGATCCGTGATATGGGAAATGTGATCCGGGATATGGGTTATGAGATGTGGTATCCGGGATATGTGATCCGGTTTATGGGATATGGGATATGGGATATGGAATATGGGATATGGGATCCGGGATCCGTGATATGGGAAATGTGATCCGGGATATGGGATATGGGATCCGGGATATTTTTTAATGTAAATAAATTTGGCAGGTCTCTAAAAATTTCTTCGCTTTCCCTCTTACATTAGAAATCGTGTAATACTCTTACATTAATAATCGTGCGTAAACTCTTTTATCGGTATTTCGTTATACCAATGGACTGAATCCATAAATAAATAAATAAATTAATTAATCATTTGATTAATGAATTAATTAATTAATATTAAGAGCACTATAATGTTTGCGCAACCACAGGGTGATCTAAAAAATCCAGTCTTGCCGAAAAAACAAACCGCGACCAAAGCTGTGACATTTTCGATCGGGTCCACGGAATTCGACGGGACTGGTACCTGACATAGCGAAAGATCCGCAGTAATTAGATCAACCGGTAAAATCGGGATTATGCCATCGGCTGGACGATATTCTGGCCGCATCGGAGTCCGGAGAAATGCGGCGGACCGCTTCGGTGGCCCCTAATCGCGGACTCGCGTGAGCTCGACGGAGCCACGGACGCTCCCATCGGCTCTTGCTGGCCGATGAACAAAGGAGCGGGTCGAAAGGAGACGGGACGAGCCTTTAGAAAGGGAACGGGACTGTACAGGACGGGCAATAATGCGCGAGGATAACGCGGCAGCCACGCGACCTACATTCCTCCGACAGGTGAGCCTCACCTCGCGCCACGGATAAAGAGCCGAACGGAGAGAATAACGCGGGCCCGCGATCGGGCCAAGTCCCAGGGCCCCGTTCCTTTCATAGGCCACGGTTCTCGGAAGGAGGCCTAAGCGTGCTTAGGAACGCGCATTCAACCTTTGCGCTGCCACAGCTGCGTCTCTCGCTTTGAGAAAATAGGTGAGAAGTTTTCCGAGAAATCGAGCTGGGAAGCAGTGTTTCGATTATGTCATCGCAGTTGGCGTGGGACGACGTGGTTGAAAAGTATGTGGATTTCGTGCACCGGTGGTTTTCTTCGAAAATCGTGTGCACCGGGCGGCCTGAAATAGACCTGCGGGTTTCTATAGTGTCACAATAGTGCCGGCGAGGCTGGAATGTTTTCACGTTTTTCTCAAATATAAAATTGTCTCTAACGCTATACGTACCGGTTTCGCAATTTTCATTTTAAGTTAGCGACGTTGCAATGACTCTTTTCTAGGAAATCATTGCAAATGGAGAAATGTCGTCCTTAATTGTCGTTCTTATACAGCAACGCGTGTTTGTCGCTTTTAGTGCTCGGTGAGTTTGGTCTTAGCTCGTCGACGATGTCGGACGACTTTTGAGATGAATTTCGTATGCATTTTATCGATCACACTGTGTACAATCTGAGCAAGTTCATCTGTAATTGTTCTATACGAAGTTGTAGGGATTACTTTCTGGAAACTCCGCGTGTCGTCTACGATGAAATAATGAACTCTCAGGTTGAGCAACGGAACATTTTTCATGAAATCGCACGAAGAACACGTTTGTCGCAAAATTGCCACTAGATCAACGAAATATGAACACGATTAAAACAAGAAATGTCGCACGATCGCGATAGAACTGGAAAACGTCTACGTCTCGCTATCGATGAAGCTATCATCATCGAATTGGTCGTTCTCAAATCGCGCCGAAAGGACGCCGAAAACAACTGCAGCCGCTTTGAATCGTGAAAGTGCATTTCCTAGAGCATGAAGCAGACGTGGCCGGTTTTCTAAGAATTCGTCGCAAACAGGGGAAAGCGTGCTGGTGCTGGAACAATGGAACCGCAATCGCTGGACGCGGTCCAATTCGAAAGCCAATCGATTCGGGCGAGGAGAACGGGCCGAAATCGCGACAGCCCGCAGACGTCGATTTTTGCAAGCGACACGCAGAAAATGACGATGACTCCGCGTGTCCCGGTCTGGTTTTTAATCGAGCGGGCTAATAGCCGCGCCGCGGTGGTCGACGTTTTTCAATCGTCGGCCGGAACGATCGTCATCGTTTCGAAACGATGCGCTGCACCGCGCCGAGTGATTTTTCCAGGTCTGCGGTCGGCGCGGAATCGAAACTCACGGCGCGGGGAGTCGGTTGGATCTCGACGGTGTCGATGGGCGCAGGCTTCCCTCGCGACTATGCGAATGACCGTGCAATTAAGGGAGGCATTTGTCCTAGAGGGGCCAGCGGTTTCGGCGTCTCTCGATGGACAGCTGTTCGCAGGCCCGCGACGAGCATCTGCGAGGCCGGAGGCGGTCTCTCGATAGCGGGACCAGCGCTCGTTAACTCCGCGACCATGGAAACAGGAGGAAAGGAAACGTTTGCTTTTCTTCGGGCACGCTTCCGACGATAAATCTCGCCATATGGTCGTGGCCGGTCGATGCGAGCGACCGATCGATCCACGAACAACGAAACACGTGCTCCCGATCGAGCTTTCCAGCGCGCATGGTTCGCTTCCCGAAACCATCGGCCGCGTGATAACTTCGTCGAAGTCTATGCACAATTTCCAGGCTAATTTGCAAGCTTAAGTTTGTTTAGGTACAACGCCTGCTCGCACGGGTGCCCAGCTAGGTCACTTGCAAATATGGGTTTGCATCGGTAATCACCGGTTTGTCGCCGTCGCACCCTGTTATATTTCGACGACCTAAGAGAATTTAGTTCCAAGATTCAATGTTTTTAGGAAGTTTACAAGTTATCCTTTATTTAATAGCGATAACTCAGTGACCTAGAATAAGTATTATTCGTAGTATTATACTGCATTCAAATAAAGTATGTAATATGTCTGATACGAACTCTCAGAAATTGATTGGTTGACTGACACTGTTTCATAGCAAGTTCACTGTTTCATTGCATTTGAACTTTCATCGTTATTGTGATAAATGTGCCACTCTTTAAAATGCGCTCTTAATATTTTTTACTTAAAATTTGTCTACATGGTACATATGATAGTTTGCAAAATATAAACAAAGTCGAAGAACTTTCAACTTATTACAGTATTCTGAATACTAAAACTTCACTATGTGGGCAAGTATGTGCTTCGATCTTTATTGAGCATCTGAAATGAAGTCTTAGTTACTAGAAAGTTGGAAAACAGTTTTTTTCTATTTGCGAATTTGAAAGTTTTACTGTTTATTCACTTATCGTTGATCGGGGCAGTTCTTTCTTATTTATGTTTTCGTACGTAAACATTATATATATACATATATTTATTACATAAAAATATAAAATAATATATGTAATAATGTATATTTTACTTAAAATTACTAAGTCATGTTAAAAATGATTGCGAATCATCATTCTAAGTAGTTACAATCAAATACATAATGGAAAAACAATAAAAATAGTTGTTGAGAATTAAGTCCCAGTAGATTATCGAAATATCGCACTGCGGTGTCGAGCTTCTACGTGATGTCATTACAGTAAAAATGTTGTAAATTAGTGAGCTTTTAAGGAGTCGAGTAGTTCCGAGTCTCGGATTCTTATGAGACTTCTTATCTTGCCTTATGCTCCTCTTATAGGGCACAGTCTAATGAGTACTCGGGTCGTTGAATTTTTGAAAGCCCACTTAAGGGTTTAAGATACCTTTTAACGATATGTCCATGGCATTATCAAGAAGAACTCTTCAAAATTCTTTGCTGTGTCTAAAATACAACTTAGCTGCGGACAAATTAGCAGTCATAATCTGGCCTCCTTATATCAGAGCTATCTATCGAACAAGATCGAAATGGCATCGCTTTCTACGATTAGCCCAAATATCTGATGTCCTATACCACTATTTGACAATAATTACTAGATCGCTGATTTCATATATTTCTAACAAACAAAACTAGGTAAAACAGAGAAAACTATAAAGACATTAGAAGAATTTCTGTCTACTTTTAGAGCGTGTTCAACTTATTAAAATTATTACGAGATAAAAGACATTTTCATCAAGCTTATATTTCTGATAGTTAACTCGGACGATTTTTATTTTTAAGATCCGCAATCTAACAATTACCTATCGCTACAAACTAAGCTCAATCTTTTACCGTTCGAATGGAGACGCGTGATAGATGATGTTATTTTTACTCGCAAGGTACTTAATGGCTTCGCCGACTGTCCGGAATTGCTGACTTTATTTTGTTTAACTTTCTCACCAGAGTCTATTAGATCCAAAATATTTCTTCGACGAGAAAATCACCGTAAACTTTACGACGAAGAGAATTGCATGAATCGCGTCTTCATCGACGTGAACACTTATTGACATTTTCTCCTCATTTAATCGTTTCAAATCACGATTTCATCTATTCTGTATCTATCTGCGAATGAGATTCCGTAACGCTTACTCCAAATGGTTTCTCCCGTTTATTGACACTAGATTTACGGAGCATTAGAAACAACCGTTTCATATTTGTTTATTAAAGTAACAAAGAGACATTCATTCTGATCTTTAACTAGTGTTATCGTACTATTTGTCGCAAGTAACGCATATACTGAACAAATGACTCGTAAATGTCTCTATACACGATCTGAGTAATCGTAAATTAAAAAATTGATAAACCGTTGTCTTGACGGGTTCCGTGAACCTAGCGTTAAATAAATAAATAAACAAAAGAACCTTCAGAGACTTGCGTCGACGAATCGACGATTCCGACGACAATTCTAGGTCGTGATGAGGGCACCGGGGGCCAGTGGCGGATATCTCGGGGTGTTTAAAGATGGCGGGTCGGTGTTTACCGCGTCGTGGGTATCTGCCCCTCCTTCCGCTCCTTCCGGCCGAGGCCCGACTCCTCGATCGTGGGTTCTACCTGTGCTAGAACCTGAAAAGAGAGAAAGAAAGAAAGAGAGAGAGAGAGAGAGACGAAGAGGTTCTCCCGCTGGAGCGAGAGGATTCTGGTCCCTGCGCCGTCAAGGCCCATAAAGGTTCGCTCCCTTTCTCTCTCTCTCCCTCTTTCTCTCTTTTTCTCTCTCGTTCTCGCTGGCCGAGCCGCGTAGGGTACACCAACACACCCGCCGGAGGAAACGCGCTCGTCCACACAGCTGTGCAACGCCGCTCCGTGTGTTGCTGGTGGCTGCATCAGCTGTCGGCCTTGGTAGGGTGCAATTACCCCGGCAGAGCAGCGACGAAGAGAAGACGACCGGGAGGAACGATCCGGCGAGCGACCGACCGACCGACCGACCGAACGAACGAACGAACGAACGAACCAGCCGACCAACTAGAGAGAGCAACGGAGAGAAAGGACACCGAAGAGAGAGAAGGAGCGGAGAGTCCGCGGGCTTCGAACCCACGATGGACCTGGCTGCTACGCTCCGCTCCGCTCCGTCCCGCTCTCGCGGACTCCTCGCCGGGAGAAGTCTCTCTCGAGGTGGCCCTCGAGGTGGCTAGCGATCCCAGACACCGCCACCCTGCCTCCAGGCCGATCGCTGACTCTCTAACTTCGACTATCCTCCACCGAGAACGATCTCCTCTGCGCAGCTACGCTCGATGTTTCGACGCTATCGGTCCGGAAATGAGGCCGAACGCGCAGACTTTGAATACTGGGGTAACTGCTGGGATGCTTGGATGACGTAGACCTCGATCGGCTGTCGCGTCCAGAGTCTGGGAAAAATCATCGGAAAGCGAAGATTGAAATATACCAATGTCACGTTATGTTAGATCACGTGAGATCGTACGACATTCGAGGAGCCTGAGATTTTTATTGCTTCGAACTGTTTGAAACAGATCAGGATCACGTCGCATGATTTCATGCGATTTGGCGTGACTTGACACTGATCCGTTGCTAACGGATTTGAAATGATAGAAATTCGCGGGTTGACGCTCTTCGAGTGTCACGTGATTTCGCGTGATTTTCCGTGAAGTGAAATTAATATGTTTTCAACCTTTGGTGGGGCAGTGGAGCCGGTTACTGTGTGGTGATCAATTGCTCTGGTTTTGATTTGTCTTCGGGCATAATTAACTTCATATTGATCGAATAAGACATATTACATTTTTTTGAAATTCAAGAATAAGTAAAATAAGAGAATTAAGAAATGTAAATATGTCTTATTCGATAAGTGTAAAGTTAGTTATGTCCGAAAATAAACTATAGGTACAGCAATTGGTTACATCAGTAACTGACTTCACTACCGAGCTCATTGTGAACACTGCAAATTTGTTAGGGCTGAAAACTAATTATTTATATAGTCTTTAATTAATTCCGTAACCTATTAATGTCAAATCATTCAGTTGCCATTAGATGACATTATTTATTCATTTATTCGGTATAAACGGGTCAGATGTCCTTTCAAGTAATTATATAAAAACTCGATAGCGTTTTAGCAATGTTCCAGACTCAATAGAAAATGTATGATGATTTAAAATAAATACCGTTCCATACCGCATTTTCTATGAAAATCTACTTCAATGGGCTTCCCTCTAAAATTCTAAAATTGTGTCATGTGCCTGTTTACCATTGAACCCTTCAATTGCAACACATGATTTAAAAGCAGTGATGAATATTAAAAAAAAATAATATAGAATGAAGTTTTTATCATTTAGCCCCCAACAAAACTCACTACACTGCTGCAAAATTTCATAGGACTTAATAAATAAAAGATTTTGCGTTTTCATTTATGCATTCTACACGACTGCCTTAAAAGGTAATAATTTAGTGTCGCCGTATCGGCTACATCGGACTGCATAACGTTAACCCAGCCAACATTTATCATCCGCCAGCGAAAGGATTAAATCTGAATCGCGGGATCTACGAGCGGTGCTCTCGTTGTTCGACCAGAGCTCGACGATTTTCCTAAAAAAGAAGCGCCCCGAAGATAGCCCAGTTTTCGAGCGCTGGTTGGCCCTTAACCTCGGCCAACGCGGGATCGCGGGTCACGTCGGGGTCAGCTGGACCGTACGCAAGCTCACGCGAGTTCCTTAACCCGCCGGAAGCGTGACAGGGAGTCGGTCGAGTGGGACAGTGCGTGATCGAACGCGTAACACGCTCGGATCGGGGTTGGAGTCGATGCACGAGCCCTCCTCGCGCACAGGCGCGCTATTCGAGCAGGAACTGAAACCCCCGGGGCTACATAGACGGGGCTAGAAGGGGCGCAGCCGCACACCGAAGCTGCGCCACCACCCATCCAGAGTTCTCGTTCCCGCGCCCGTTCCCGTTCCAGCCACTCGAACGATCAGCCGAACTCGTTATCGCCGGCTTACCGGGATTTCCGAGGGCAGGAATGCATATTCCCTGCACCGTCCCCGGTTCCCGATGCACGGAGGGCCCCGTGGCCTCCGCGGAATCTTCCCAGATACGCCGAGAATGAGCGAGACTCGCGGAAAAGCCTGATCACCTATCCTGCTCCAGAGGAGCCCGTATCAATGGCGCGGCTCGATTCAGGGACGCTCCGCCGATGCATCGTCCCTGACGCGCCCCTGCTGCGTGATTCGGGCGCATTGTGTTGCATCGCCGCGCTGCACCCTTTCGTTGCATGTTGCTCTAGCCGGTTCACTGAACTTTCGAACGATATCGCTCGAAACAGTCCGCGCGGGTACTTATTTTACGGGCAATCTACAAGTTGTGTCGCGGACCGACTGCCAGTCTTCGTACACTTTAAATGATTTGAATTGAATTGAATTGAATTGAATTGAATTGAATTGAATTGAATTTGCGGGTGCGAGTCCTGGGTACAATAGTAATATTAATGCTAGAATGTGAGGTACATCACAGTCACGCGAAGTAATTAATTAGGTCGAGTCTGTAACGTTCGAGTGAAGAAGAGGTATTTTTTAATTATTTCACGATGGTCGGGCGGTGTCGGAAAGCTATCGATGATACATTTCAATTAAATCTCGATAGAATCAGGAGACTAGGAGTGTGCAGAATTTCCTGGGAACCCGAAAAGTTCGCGGCGGGTCGGAAAGAATCGGGCGAGATCGAGCGGGATCACAATACATTTCGCTGTTCGAGGTCTCGAGATCCCGAGTTTTTTGGGTCCCGAAAGTTTTGGGACTGCGCTCGGTTCTCGGGTGGTCTCGGATAGTCTCGGGCGGTCTCGCTTGTAGATTGTTACATGTCCTATTCATGCGTAGAGACCGAAATTGCCCGAGTCCGCACGAGACCGCCCGAGAACAGAGCTCAGTCCGGAAACTTTCAGGACCCGAAACACTCGGGATCTCGAGTTCTCGAACAATGAAATGTATCGGGATTCCGCCCGATCCCGCTCAAAACATTGGGCTCCCACAAACTCCTGCAGGAGACTGTTCCATTTAAGTCGTCCCGTCCATTAACATTCTCTGTGCCCCATTCATAAGTTTGGTAACAACATTGAAGCTTTAACTGATTTAATTGCTGTGATAAAAGAAGTCTGTTCGATGGCATATGTCAACATTCTTGACGAAATACCTGATCGAATGCGATAAATAAAAATGCAGTAAAAAGTAACAGTACTTTGTTACAACATTGCGAGAAAAGATGGACAAATATTACTTTCAAGCATACAACAAATTAATTGTCTGCCACGATTATGTGTCAACTGATATCAACTTCAAATTACGTGTGATTTCATATGCATAATATAGTTGCAAAACGAGTATAATTTTATTGTAAAATGATTCATAATCTTTGAGATAATGGTGATGTTCCATTCAATATATGTCCCGTGCATGGCATTCTCCCTTGTATTGAATAAATAACTCATAAATGTATCCTTAAAATCTGAATAATCGTAAATTAAAACGTTAAGGACCCGTCATTTTGACGGGTCACGGGTTACGTACACGATACTGTTTCTGAAAGTCGTATTAGTATCAGTTAAAGCCGATTATCGTGAAAAAGTGTCGCGCTAAAAGTTCGAAACGACCACATCTCAAAAGAACGAGAGCTTCTCACGAATCCGTTGCACGGTACATATATTTCACCGGATCACAAGCAAAAGTTCGTTCCTTATAAATTCAGTCGATCGGAGAGTTGCTAAGCCGTGCATGTGCCAGCGAGCCAAAAGCGGCCGTCAAAAAACAGCGTCTCGAATTCATTAACGGGTTAGCAGCCTCCGGTGTTCGAAGCCCGCGTGTTCGCCGCGGCATTTAATAGTTCTTCGAAATTATTATGCACAGCATCCCGCCAGGATCGAGCCGAGCTTTGCACCGTTGGGCCGCCATGTACGGTGAAATTTCTGTGGCCGTTAATTACGAAAGTGGGCATCCCTTTGACCATAAACAGTTCGTTTCGCCGAAGATCCGCGACCGCTGATCGACGAGCACTCTCTCTATCTCACTCTCTCCCTTTATCTCTACCCGTCTCTGTCTCCCGTTCTCTCTCGCTCTCTCGCGCCTTTGAGGCGGTAAACCATCGCGGTTAATTTAGGATGCAGTATCGCGTCCGCGATCCACGGCTGCCAGACGCAGCCTAGCTGCTAATTACGCGTAACTGCGCGGCTGTTCGTTAGCTCGGCTCTCGCGGTGGGTTCCCGCGAGCTCTCGGAACGGTATCGTCGTCGCGATCGCCGCTAGAATAACGTCGATGACCGCGGAAATTGGACAGCGAACCTTTGGAAAAGCGTCCGGAGAAACCTGTTCCTAGCTGGCAGCATCCTGCCGCGAGCGGAACCAGTGCTCCCTCGTCCTTCTCCTCGGCCGGGTTTTGTCGGTAATCCTACCATTTGCCCCCCTCTCTATTCCTCCCTCGCGCACCCCGTCCCCGTTTACCCCCCATCTCTTTCTTCCTCTTCCTTTCCTGCTTCTCCTTCTCGCTTTTTCTTCCTTCTCTTTCGCTTGATCTCTGTCCGTTGTTTGTCATCTCTATCGGCGTCCCTCTTCCCTGTTTCACCCGCGTCCTCGCTCCTCCGATCGGCCGCAGTTTTCGCTTCCTCCCTCGTCCGGTCGCCGTCCTCGTCTCTCCGCCGGTTTTTCCCGGCTCGTCGTTTTCGGTGCGGAGTAGCGCGCGATCCATTATTCATATCAGCAGCGGGACAGAAACGCGCGCGGATCCACCCGACGCGGAACGCCGCGGAGCGGAGCGGCCGCGGCGCGGCGCGACGTCGAGAGGCTCGCGAAAAACTTCTCGAGGAGGGAGCGGCCCGGAAAATATACGACGCGAGGGCGCCGATATTTCGAGCCACCTATGAACTTCTTGACGGGATAATAATACGCGGCGTTGATGGAGCAGCCGCGTCGGGGACGACGGCCCCGCCTACGACCGCCCAGAGAGACCCAAGATTTCCCGAGGATCGATCATCCGCCGACAAATTTTGTCAACGACGCCTTTCGCGCCCCGTGCCGCTCCAAAGTGTACCAATTTTCACTTATCGAGCGCTCGATTTTATCCATACGTATTGGTTTAAATACGGTCGCTCGATTCTCTGTACTAATTTCTGTGTTCCCGGATGAAAAACTTGCAGGAAAAGAATTCCAATTTTATATGTAAACTGTTGATTTATATTTTTTTTATTACGTTCACCAATCAACATGCAAGATTCGGAGAGAATTATTGCATTATTTATGTGTGTTACGATGTAGCAAATATTTTTCTTCAGAGATTGTGACTTGTAAAAAATCGGAAGAAATGCTTGCTGAAGATTTTTGTGTACATGCATTGCATTATTAATGTGATTTACGTCGTTCAAAATGTATATTATACAGTAAGAGGGTTTCATTTAGTACTAACAGCGATAAAAAAAGCAATAATTTTTCGTAATCTGTGACTTGGAATTTTCACCTGGAAAATAACGAGTTGCTTCGATTGCTACATAAAAAAATATGCGATTTCAATTAAGAAAATATAGTTGACCTTTGACCCCGAGAAACTTAGCCACGTGTCCCATGAAATCATCAAACTTTTGTCGACAATGTTATTCCCTGTTATCAATAGTTGCGGAGATATTCCGCTGGATCCACTTAGATGGGATACCCTCTATATATAAACGTTCCTTGCTACTTACAACAATAATAAGGAAAATCGAGGTGGTAATAATATCTGGTGAACCACTCTGTATGTGCATACGTAACCGCTGAAAGCTCTAGACAGATATAGCTTTACGAGAAAAGCAACTTTAACAGAGAAGAACTTTAAGAAAAATGGTTCGACCGCGAGTGGATGTTCCTTTTAGCGGATGATCCTCGTATCCGGTGTATGTGCA
Source organism: Megalopta genalis (assembly GCF_051020955.1). Taxonomy (NCBI): domain Eukaryota; kingdom Metazoa; phylum Arthropoda; class Insecta; order Hymenoptera; family Halictidae; genus Megalopta; species Megalopta genalis. The sequence goes on along the minus strand of NC_135015.1, from coordinate 12,891,113 downwards.
ATACGGAAATGCATGCCCCGGAAAAAGCCTTCGTTTCCATATACAGTCCGTGAATTCCAGCGATGCGTGGCCCGGCTCGAAAATCCGAGTGCTGAAGACTGTGCGTTTCGTGCAGTCCGTCTCCAGGAAGTTCGGTAAATCGAGTGGAGTTGATACAGCGGTTCGAAAGTGCAGGAGTGCTGAAGTTCGCGTGCCAATTTGGAAAAGCAAGTCCTCGAGTGTTTGTTCGGCGGTGCAGGATGCTCGCGGCGCGCTGCGCTCGCCGACTTCATAACGCTCCGCCGATTCGACGACGCTCTCTCGAGCACCGTTAATCCGCGATTCGTTCCAAGTCCTCGACGGCTGCGAATAGCCAATTAATGGCACGCGCGATTCGTTCGAATCCGCTCGGATTGTTTGTTTGCGCCGGTTATTAACGGCGATAGAGCACGGATCGTTTGTTTCGCCGATGGAAGCATGCGAATCCGAGGATCGAGATCAGCCTTGATCTTCCTGGCGTCGGAAGGTGTTGATTGGTGCTGCTCTTCCAACGAGTCTTGTTCCGCAAACTAAAACTCTTGCCGAATTGAAAGTCCCTTGCACTTTGTGCTCGGTTGACCTTTTTGTGTTAAATGAAGGATTGGGAGAACGTGGCAGAGTTTATTGCATTGGACACTTTCTTCATAGTGTTTATAGTATTGACAGTGATATTATATATTATATTATATTATGTATTTATGTATTTTCTTCTGTTATCCCCTTTATTTTATTTCACGATTATCAGAGATAGTTAAGAGAATTTTCTTGGAAATTATACAGCAATCTAACTGTCAGCTCTGTGACTGGTTTATAATCACATTCTCATCGACATTCCTGCAAGATAAAAGGACCAATCTGACTATGTTAACCTCTTGCACTATAACAACGAGTCAATTTGTCCGATTTGATCTACTATTCATGTCTCCTAAACGGCTGTTATCAAAGTCTCAGAATGAAAGTGTGCGAAGACTTGCAAGAAATAAAAATTGTCTCGATCTGTCAGGGAAATGATTAAGTAGTGGTGCGACGTGCGAAGTTCTATAAAAATAATGCAGCGACCATCTTGAACTATACGTTCCTGTTTTTTGTATCAGTTAACCGACTAAAGGTTTAGTGGTCGAACGAAAGTCGAAGCTGGGCCTCATTTCACCTAAAACAAAATTTCTGTAAACTGTAATTATGTACCAAAAAGATCAATTTTTCGCCAGATTTATGCTTAACTTTATTAGATTACATATTTTTCTTAAAAAGCGATATCGTATTGCTACAGCAAATGGGTGAAAAGAAGGCAGATACGCTAATTTGATCACAAAAATTTATTTATAAATAGAAAGTACGTATTCCTAGGCGTAGCTACTTCTTCTCTTTGCACAGAGAGCTTTCTAAAATGTCTTTTCTCCTTGCCAATTCAGCAAACACTAACACGCAAACAATTCGGGTCAAGATAAACCCAGGTTAATCGGCCTACGGTAAAAAAAAAGAAGAAAAACGATTCGATCGCATCGATCCTCGTTGCACGTGATTTGTCAGTCGAATCGTCATGGCTCGCGTACTCGGCAAGAAAGATTCGGATTATCGGCAGCGTTCTCGAGAAAAAGGCCGACCGCGGGCGACGCGAGCATGCTCGTTGCATAGATCGCGAGATGCACGGGTTGGGGCCCCTCGGCGAGCGTGTCCGCGGTGGCTCCTGGTAGCTGGGCCCGCTCGGGCCCGCTCGGGCCGCTCAGCTCGCTCGGCCCGGCTGGCTGCTCGCGCTTCACACAAGGAAGCCCTCTGTGTGGGTCTAGAATGTGTCCTTGGCTGAGGTGCGTTGACCTTCCCGCGTGCTGGACTCCAGACTTCTACTTAGAGAGGGCTAAATCTCCATCCGGAGAGGTTGGACCTGCCTCCCACCGGCCGCCAGCTTCGCCGGTCTCGGGCCCGCAGATACGAAACTTCTTCGACTTCTTCCACGGGCTGTTCTCCGTTTAGGAATTCCTTTGGAGATCTGGTCTCGTTTTCTTGTTGCCTCGCCACGCCGCGCGTTCTTCCCTTTGTGGGCCAGATCCTTCCACGGTGTTTGCTACATTTTTGCTCCCGGCTTTCGCTACGCCCTCCTCGCCGCTTCGAATCTCGTTCGGACACCTTTCGGTGGTCCTGCCGTGCTGCGCTTCGGGCCCAGAATTTCGTATCTAGCCGCTCGGGCCCCGAGGACGCGACTCCCACGCTCGTCGACCGACCCCTCCATTCCTTCGCTCTGCAGGCGAGGGCGACGAGCCCTATGGATCGTCTTCGACGCAATTTGCTTGGTTCAGGCCAGAGACTCGCGATCTTACGAATTTGCCGTCGATCGATGCCATTGGTCAACTCTGACTCGTCGACGCATTTGTCCATTTGCATCCGCGCGCGACGATCGTTTATTAGAACCAATTATTTACATTTATGTCCGATTATTAGGTCATTAAGTATGAAATGCATACTTTACTCTGTAATTTTAATTATGAAATCTATACATTTTTTCCATGCCTAATAACCTCATGATTAATTATTTCTAGCCACCATCACCAAGCTTGTTTTGTTCTCCTCTACACCGTGTTTTAATAGTACTCATTAAAATAAAATTTTGGTACATTCTTTTATTATCCTAAAATTATTTAAAATTTATCAATATAATAATAATATGGAATCAACGGTGGCCGACGAGGTCAGAACGGAAGGTACAGTAATGTCTCCCTTACCGATGCTCAGATTGTCCACAAAAATTGACAATTTTGGAAGAGAAGATACGATCGTTCGAGCCTTGTTGCTCGTTTTTTTATGGTTATCGATTGTCAACAACTATAAAAACGAGTCGCGAGGTTCGGATAATCGTACCTCCTCTTCCCAAATTGTCCATCTCTGTACACAACCTGAGCGTCAGTAAGAGAGACATTACTGTATACAGTAATTTGGGAAGATTATTCGAGCCCTGCAGCTCGTTCTTATGGTTGTTGACAATTCGAGACTGTAAAAACGAACCGCAAGGCTCGAACAATCGCATCATTTCTTCCCAAATTGCCCATTTTTGTGGACAATCTGTGCGTCAATTAGAGAGACATTACTGTAGCGTCATTCACCGGTGACGTTGATACTATACTGCTCGGTCCGTATCGCAACAAAGTCACGAACGAGTGCACACATAACGCCGACTACTCCGCAATTATCGATATTTGACAACGATCGGGATCAACGGATTATTCCGCACGCGGATGCAAATGTGTTAATTTGAGAAAACGAGGAGCCATTGTTCGCGACCAGTTCCGACATTGTCCTCTTTTCTTTTCCCCCGAGATTCCTGGTACTTCAGAACCAGTTCCACTCCTCGACGTTTCCCTGATAAACACGCTCTTCTTTTTCCCACCGTTTCCTGTGTTTAATTCATCCGACATCGATACAGGTTTTATGCGAATGCTAGGTGTTCCGCGACGCACAGTAGCCGCGCCATCCAGAATGGTCGTTTCATCGTGCTAGACCGTATAGCGTGCACGGCGTTAGCGCACCAGGTACACTCTCGTGTCGGACGTGATCTACAGGGTGTCCCGCGAGTAAGCCGACAAATTCGGCGAGGTTTCGCGGCGCGTGAAACGCCCCGCGAGCGGCAACAGATATTAACTGGATAACAGCCGTCGGATGGATAGACGTTTTGCATACACTGGCAAAACACTGGAGAATCTGTTAAACCAGTTAATTGGATGATTTCTCGGCTCCGAGTACCCGCGCGGATGCAAGTGAAGGGGAATGATAGCGATCCGAGGCGATTTATCTTGCAACGAATGCAATTATAATTTCATTTACGACCCGCGTTATGACGTGACTGCTTGCTGGAATCATCGGGCAAGGGAAGACGAGGCCTGGAACAATCAAAATTATGAATCTTAACACTTTATGCCCGGGAAGCCTTATTAGTAGGCTTTTTTCCCCCCCGAGAACGCTTATAGCCGGGAAGCCTATCAACGCTCGCAATCGATATAATACGCTAAAGATGTATTAACCGGGCAAATATTATTAACACTTTAATTTCCCGCCGATAAAGTAAACGCAGAAACGACTTGAAAATTAATCTTTCATTTATCAGCCGCGAATTCTTTTGTTACGAACACCTTTTCACTTTGACTCGCACGATAATCGAAACTTTTACGGTTTAGCTGAATCCGCCCACGTAGTCGCCGGAGCATAAAGTATCGACGCCCTCCGGCTGTTTTAGACTAACAAATCGCATGTTCGACTAATAAATTATTCAACGTTCGTAAAATCAGGAAAAACTTCGGCCGTGGCGCAAATCTCTTCAAATATCTGAAATTCATTGTGTCTACGTAGACCTCCGCGTCTGCGCTCTATCCGAACAGCTGTGCCGAATAACAAATCTTCGAGTAAGCCAGTCAGAAAATCGTAATCTTTCCTCGGTTAAAATCGCGTAGAATCTACGCTGGTGTTATCTTTTTCCTGATTTCCGCTTGACGGTGATCTAAACCGCTCCGATAAAAGTTCCGAGGGATCGAAGCAGTTTGCCCGGGATTAACGGGGAGCAAATTTTCTAGAAAAACTGTTGTCGCCCGCCGTGCGAGCGCGCGACAGTTTCAGCAGGATTTCAGCTCCAGGTAAATATGTATCAGGGAGCCGACGTGCAGGTGCGGGAACGCGTGCACATAGAAGAACAGAACCGAACCGAACAGAGGAGAACGCGCGGCGGTGTACCTGCGACAGTGGTTCCGCGTGCAGGCACGTACCTAACAGGCTGGCAGGTAATCGATAAGCCCGAGCATGCCATCCCGGTTATGCGTGCGAAATATTCCGGTTTTTCAGTCGTTCACCCTGCCATGCCCGAGCTGCCGCACGAAAGAAATCGCCTCGCGCGTATCGGCACGCGCGATCGATCGGCCATCGGGCGAACGGCCAACCACCGTCCTCGATCTCTGTCCCGAGTTTTTTCTGCGCCGACCGACTGCGATCCTCAATGAGTCCTCGATGAAAATCTCCCTCGGACAAATTTCGGGAACGACGGAATTTCCAGAGTCCCCGAGAGATCAATTAGTCGGTCCGCGGCGATCAGAGATCAGCGATTTTAGAGGATGCTACGAATGATGGATCACTGGGACAAGGGACAAGAATCGTCTCCGATCTATCGCTGATTTTTCTACGAAGAGCTAGATCATAGTTGGATCGCTAATGCGATTCTATGATGGGGGGTTTTGTATGATTTCTGTAGAATCTATAATTCTTGTATAATTTTTAATATTTTTTGTAGAGGGTATAAAACCTCTATATGCAAATAAATTCTAATTTCTAGATCATATGCGATAGACTTGCATAATGGTAGAAATGTTAAAATTAAATTAACGTATTACAAAAATTACACAATGTTAAAATTGAAAATAACTCGAACAAAAGTGAGATTTCCACGCTGCAGTTTTCAATGCGATTTGTGTGCTCGATATTGAAGTGAATTCCGTGCAGATTTTTTGGTCCGATAATTTTTTCACAAAACGACAATTTTTATCAATGAAAAAACGGAAGTTGGAAAATTCATTTCTACGTGAAAAACGAATAATTACTGGTATCACAAATTGCTTGGTTTTCAGCCAAATGGCCTCCTTAACAGTAAAAGAGCTTCAAGAAAAATTACTTGAACGGTGGCGCGATAAATCGCAGGCCCCGGGAAAAAAGCCGCCGCGTGCGCACAGTCGGTGAAATTCCGCCAAAATTCGGCGTGGTTTCGCGCGCGTAATCGGCCCGCTCGGATAAGAGGCGGTAATGAACGAGCGTGTGGACTCGCCGTGGGAAAGGAGCGTAAAGGTGGCTCGTCGAAGGCCTCTTCGGAGCGCGCTGACTGGAAAAGGTGTCCCGATTAGCATATTCGCTGGAACGTCGCCGTCGGTAAAAGGTGTAATGGCGTTTCGCTAATGGCTCGGTTCGCGGGATAAGAAGCCGTCTAACGTCTAATTGGCGACGCGGAACTTCCGTCTGGACTTCTTGCGGCGACGCGACGCGATGGGACGCGACAGCGGAGCGCGCGAGTTATTTATCGAGGCGGAAACGCGCGGAACGTGGACTCGCGCCGATTTAATGAACGCTGTCCCGCAAGGATGTTCGGTTTCCCGCGCGCAACGGCGATTAAGGTCGCTCGAAGAAAAACGAGAGAGACCTTAGACGACGGTCCGCGAGCCGAGGAAACGGCCCCAATGAAAATTAACGCGCGACTTTCTTCTCGTTTTTCTTCTTCGCGCCGCTCAACACCGCTACCTGTCGCTTTACACGCTCGTCCACCGTACTTGCGATTATTCACTCCCCGGAGTCGTACTGTACCGCCACTGCATCGTACGCACCACCGTTATTGTCATTTGCAATCGTATATTATTTATATCAACAGCTACTGAGACGGTGTGCTGTATCGTCGCCATCGCTCGTGCCGCCATATTCGTTTTTATGTCGTTTATAACAGCACCTTTCGAGTTTGAAACGTTGCCGGCAGTCCGATTTTTATGTTATTTGTATCAGCACATTCTGAGATTGATGTGTTGCTGGTATTTTCATTCTTATGTTATTTATAACGAGATCTTCCGAGGTTGGAACGTTGTTGGGTTTCACATTTTTATGTTATTTATAACAGCACACGCACACATTTTCTGAGATTGACACGTTGCTGGTATGCGCATTTTTATATTATTTATGACAGCATGTTTTAGCATTGGAACGTTGCTGGTATGCGCATTTTTATATTATTTATAACAGTATATTCTGAGATTTACAAGTTGCTGGTATTCGCATTTTTATATTATTTATAACGGCATCTTCTAAGGTTGGAATGTTGCTGGCTTTCGCGTTTGTGTAAAATTCAACCATTCGTACAGTCCACTCTCACCACTTTCTATCCATACTTTTCTACATTATGAGATTTATTTGGTAATATTAACATAATCTTATTATCATGTAAACACAATAATTCAAAATTATAAGGTATTATTTATTATTGTATCGTATAATTGCAATACTTTGTTTCAAGCGAAACTGGGCTTCCATGTATGAAGACGGTATTAAGGGGTTAATCTTTTTCTTAATTATTATCATTATTCTTGTTTTTACTGTATTTTTATAACTTTCTTGTGATTATACTCGCATGATCTCTTTTGCGTTACAAATTAGGACGAAGAATCGGCGACCGCTAGAAAATTTGTTCATCTTCGAATGTCCTGTCGCAGCTGTGCTATCAGCTGCATCAGCTGTGCATCAGCAATATTATTGCGAGATATTAAGCTTTGATGCACGTTAAATAGCTCGATTGCGTACAACTTCCTGCGACAATATAATGAATCAAACGTGACGTAAAGCTGTCAAGCAATCGCTACGTCTCCACGAATTATCGAGCTGCTTTGTTTTAGCCGTAATTTCGCGGTATAACAAGAATAATGGAACAGGTGGCGGGCCAAAGGCGGCCCTCGCGGACAATTCGGAGCCCGCCGATGGAAAAATCGGCGACCCAGTTGTCGCGGTTTCGCAAGCGTTGTTTACCAGCCTCGCGAAAAACGAGTGCCTCGCGGCGCGGCGACCAACGAAACGACGAAAGGTGCAACGACTCCGGATAATTGGTTCGTGAAAGGGCCGGCCGGGGACGGTCGATCGAGTGGAACGAGAATTTCCCGCTCGGAGCTGCTTTCCTTTTCCCTCCGACGAACCCCTTCCTCCGCCGTTTCCTGCCCCCGCCGCGGCCCGGCGCAACTGGCTGCCAGTTGCGTTTTACTATCGGTTGCAGTTACGCAATTGCGGATGGAGCTTACCTACGTTATATGGGCCAGGGACAAGCTCGACTCGCGTCGCGTCGCGTCGCGTCGACACGGTGTCGAGAAACGATTCCGTGCAGGAATCGCCGATTCGTCAACCCCTTTTACCACCGTTTGAAAGTTCGTTCCGCAGCCGCATCTCCTCGAGAGGAATTCAGCGAGCGTTGCTAGGTTGTTCGGGGCCTGCGAGCAATTTTAATCGAGCTTGATCCGATGTTATCTCGCATCGAGTTTACACTTGTCCGTTTCCGATGATCGACGATGGGTCGCGGACAAATAAAAGTGTCGGTTCGGCGGTCACGAAGGGCTAACGGCGCGAAAACTCGAGTCTCGAAGCGAACAGCCCAGTCATCCGATTAAATGAAAGGGAACGCAGGAGGTGTCGAACGGTCCGCGAAGGGGAGTACAGAGTGAAACAGTTTTACAGGTGTTCGTTGCGTAACTTTTCTCCATAAAGTTGTGTAAATTTATCTGAATCGTTGGTAGTTACTGGGCTTTAATGGGTCCCGATCGCGATCTAAAGGAGCCAAGATACATTTCAATTTTTCAAGACAGATGTTCGAGAGAAAATACAGTGAACAACGGCGCCCTATCGCCGCGATCTGCCGACTGGATAATGAATTTTTGCGGGGCACGCAAAAAAAAAAGGAGAAAAAGAATCTGCTATCTCGGCGCTACTTCCGCTGGCAACTTGAATAGTCTTGTTCTTCGTTTAATCTCCGTAATATACAACACTTCCTAACCAGCCTCATTATTCCTGTCTTATCCTGTCTCCTTGTAAATATCGCGTCGTCGCGTGTTCTGAAATGAACCTACTGTTCGCTCTTCCCAAGTGAACGCCATTGTCTTCGAGCTGCTGGAATATCAGACTTCCTATCGACTTCGAATCCCGCAGAAATTTGTCGAACTCGGGAACATTTTTCAGAAATTATGGAGGCAAGCTTGGAGGACGTTTTAATAACAATAATTTATTTATGCTACTTATTTGTGCTACCTGTTGTAGCACAGGCGATATTAAGAGCATATCATATGGGTATAATTATGAAAAAGTTAGGAGAATGTAGGATAGCGGAGCCGATCACCGAGGGCTGACCAATTATTGTGTCTTTGTCTAGTTTTCGGGCATAATTGGCTTTATATTAATCGAATAAGACATTAAATTTTGTTATTCTTTTATTTTGTTTATTTCTGAATATTTTGTTTCTTTTCTTCTTCTATTTTCTTTATTTCCGAATATTTTGTTCATTTCATTCTTTTATATTCTTTATTTGCGAATATTTTGTTTATTTTCGAATAAAAAGATTTAATATACCCTATTCAATAAATATAAAGTTATTTATGCCAAAAAACAATAAACCAAAGGCACAGAAATTGGTCATGACACAGTAACCGGCTCCACTACTCTAGAAGAAACAAGAATAATGATAATAAATAAGAAAGAAAGACATAAATATAAATACAATAAAATAAAATACGAGACAAAAATAATAAATAAAAAAAAATAAGAATAAAAGTAAGTAAATATGAAAGAATAGAAAATTAAAACAAAGAAAAGGAAAAGAAGTATACCTAGATAAAGGATTCATAACAATTCTGTAAAAAAGTCGAAAAAAATGTCCGTAGCGGTTTGCGACGATAATAATCGGTTCAGACAATATCTCAAGGCTGGCACGAAACTTCTCATAAAAAAATACGCGAATCCCGCAGGAATAATTTCCGATGGAATATCAAAAAACAGGATTCCACGGATCGATCCGATCGGCGATAGTCGTATCGGATAAAACAAGCAAAGAAAGTCGGATGTCGTAAAACTTGTTTGCCGAAGGATGACGAACGATCGCGCGGACGGATCGGGAATCGTTAATGTTTGTAATTAACAGAGATCGAGATAGCGGCGAGCCGATAACCGAGACGGGATTCCTTGTGACGCGAATGCAGCAGATTAGCTAAACGATATCTAGCCCGCGTCGATTATGGCCGCAACACCGTGAGTCACTGTGCTCGGATCCTCGATAAGAATGTTGCAAGTTGAGACTCGTTGCATCGATACCGCGATACTCGCCGCGATAACGCTGTATAAATTCGTTGCACGCGAGCCGATCGGCGCAACTCGTTCGTACAGCTTTATCTGCCGATCTCCGAAGTAGCTATCGCGTTTTCAAACGACCCCCATACTGTACCCGCTTACGGACTTAGAATCAAATTAATCGAGGATTTAAATTTGCACTATTATCCATACACTCGCCTCTTGTCAGTCGACGCATTCGCCTTTAAGTTCCTCGATAATCTTATTTATGCGAGTCCCATCGAGTCGCGGATGTGGGATCATTTTCAAGATTTTATTCCAGGATGACCGGATGTCGTGGAGCTGTAAATGTTGTTCCATTATGTTCAGGCAAGATTCGCGATATTATACATAGTTTTACTGCGCGCTGACTTCGATGGTGCTCGTTATAGATGACGATTAAATCGACTTCGAGGAGGATAACCTTAAGAGCAAGAACAGGTAGTTTTCTTTGGAAGCGGAAGTCATCGTATCGAGTGCGGAGTGTTCGCAGGAGCTTCGAAATCGATTTCACTTTTTCTCTGATCGAATACTAGTCGACCAACGAATCAACTAAGAGCGGAGGCTTTCGGTACGCTTGGAATCATTTCTTTTATTTATCAATTTCTGCAACATATTTTTTCAGACAAAATCTCATTTAGACGCGTTAATTTGTCCATCGACCTTAAAAACATGTGAAAATTGAAATGAATTGCCAGAAGCTAGAGCATCGAATAACAATATTTACCCGGACTTTTTACCTGATCGACCATAGGCAGTAAATTAATGCAGTTATGCAGTCGACTAGGGTTGGAGAGAGGGTAAAACAGGGTTGGATCGCGAATGGTGGTTGCAGAAACGGATAATCTCCGACAAAGAGTCGACTCGATTCGGCGAGACGGGTCCGGAAAGGTAGACAAGGGGTCAGGATCGCGACGGACACGGCAATTCTCATTTCCTCTCGCGGGTACTGGCGAGAAATATTCTCTGGAGCGGGCCGGTAATTTCGCCGTCGTGTCCAGCGAATCGTGAACCCGTCCTGCCGCGTATCTGCGCGGGGTCGCGATTTACGAGGGCCCGCCGGAAATGTACGACTTCCATATTTTCCAAGAAGGGCGCGTCGCCAGCCCTCGCGAGCGAATTAACAAGTACAAACATCGTACCCCGAAAATCCGCCAAATAGGACACTTGCAGTTTTATCGAGACACATTCGGTCGAACGTCTTGTTACAAGCATCGTTCCCGAGCAACCCCATCATCAATGGCTGCCTCATTTCCTAGCGGCATTTTTTAATGGGCACTATTGGTAACTGGGCTATTAAATAAAACACTGTGGAGTATTTTTTAATATAATTATGACTTTATATTAAGTAGTATATTTTATATAAATCGTTTAAGACTAGATTGTCAGGGTGAGTCAATTTGACTCATTTACAATTTTATTGCTATGTATATTGAAAAACTTTAATAATTTTTTCTAAAACACAAATTTATTAAGTACACAAATTCAATAGAATTATGAAATGTATACGACATATGTTTTTAAAAAAATTATTTGAGTTTTCTATATAATATAGCAATAAAATCATAAATGAGTCAAATTGTTTCGCTCCGGTAATCAAGTGTTAAAATAATTGTTTTAATTTCACCATTTTGTACTATTTTGTTCTACTTTAGGTAACATTGTCTCAAGAATACAAATATGTAGTATCGAAGATAATTTTTGTATATTTATCAGAGAGATCAAACGAACACTTTGTTTAATAATTCTCTAAACTATGAATCTTCATTTATTTACGAATATACAATTATTACAGCTGTCAGAGGTCGTCTCTCTTGTGTCACTTTGTATGGTGGTTGCTTGACAACCCTTTTCTTTTATTACTTCTTAAGGGTTGTCCGCTATGAGACAGTTTCTTATTGCAGCAAGTTTACACTTTACATTAATCCCATAAATGACTGTCCCGTGACCAAATTATATATTTCGGGCGCCATTTTATTGTACCTATTTTTATCTATTCTTTTACCTATTTTATAAAACGATGCACGATTTTTAGACAAGATTCTTAAATTTCGTGGATCATTTATACTTCAAGTCACGTACGTTGCTATTTAGATGCAAACTCTAGGAACATCGATCTACAATCTTCGAGCCTAGTTGCAAATCTCGACGAAAGTCCACGAACCCTGCAATTAACCTTACACGTAGTCAGTCGTAACCGTCGTCGCAGAGAAATGCAAAACTACAGAGTTGCGATAAAACTGCGTCCGTTTATAATCATCGCACAAAAGCGCTACCTCGCGCTCGTTAGCTCGCAGTCGCAACTTTACGAGACACATTTGACCCCATTTGAACTGATAAATGATCAAAACGAAAGGCTGTTGCCTGTAGGGTTACGATCGCATCGCGAGGTCGCCCTTTATTTTTCTGTAAACACGGGATACTGCGAGCTGTTCCGAATCGCTAAGACCGGCAAGGAAGGGTTAATTGAGAAGGCTCGATAGAATCTCGGCGGAGCTAACGATCCGAGATCGAGCGGCTCTGGTACAGTCTGAAGGTAGGGATGATCCGAGGGCGGATCGTCTTGCACCAGCGCGGCACGCAGCGTCGGCCCGCGAAGCGTGTCGGAAGCGGAGCGAAGCCGACGAGCTTCCGGCCGGGACCGGAACTGCGTCACACCGTTCGCGAGGAGAACGAAAGGGACCGGGGCGGTGCGGCGCGGCGCGGCGCGGAGCGGAGCGGCGGTAGCGAGGAACGGAGCGGACGAGCGAGAGTACCGCGGATTCGCAGTTGCTGACCTGGGTTAACGGCCTACCGGGAAACACAATGCAACCTTGTGTTTCGTCTGCTGGCGTTCCGCCACCGCGACTCGCGCACCAAGTTTACCGCACGATCTCCGTCTCCCCCGTCTTTCCCAGTTCCCTCTCTCTCTATCGTCCCGTCTCTCTCCTCTTCTCTTTCTCTCCGTTCCTCTACCTCCACGGTCTACACCTTGCGTACCAGTCCACGGAGAAATTCTTGGTCTTCCTTTTGCGTCTGCTACCGTGTCATCGTTGTCGGAAGCGAGTTCTCTGTGCGTGGCTATTCTAGGATCTCACCCTTTACTCACGATCGCGCTGTCCGACACCTATTTTCCTGATCCCCTTAATTCATTTTCAAGTCCATCGAGGAAATTGAATTTTCCAACCCTTGTCGCGGCGGTTCTTTCGCAAACTGACCTTCCGCATTTCAGACGACAGTATTCGAAACATTATTTCAAGCAACGCGTTATTCGATTTTATGAATGGTTTCGTTTTTGAAACGGCATTGTCTGAAATATTATTGGAAACAACGTTCTTTGAAATATTATTTGAGATAACATTGCTTGAAATATTATTTGAAATAACATTGCTTGAAATATTATTTGAAATAACATCGTTTGAAATATTATTTGAAATAACATTGCTTGAAATATTATTTGAAATAACATCGTTTGAAATATTATTTGAAATAACATCGTTTGAAATATTAATTGGAATAACATTCTTTGATATATTATTTGAAATAATATTCTTTGAAATATTATTTGAGATAACATTGCTTGAAATATTATTTGAAATAACATTCTTTGATATATTATTTGAAATAACATTGCTTGAAATATTATTTGAAATAACATTGCTTGAAATATTATTTGAGATAACATTGCTTGAAATATTATTTGAAATAACATCGTTTGAAATATTATTTGAAATAACATTGCTTGAATTATTATTTGAAATAACATCGTTTGAAATATTAATTGGAATAACATTCTTTGATATATTATTTGAAATAATATTCTTTGAAATATTATTTGAGATAACATTGCTTGAAATATTATTTGAAATAACATTGCTTGAAATATTATTTGAAACAACATCGTTTGAAATATTATTTCAAATAACATTCTTTGAAATATTACTTGAAACAACGCGTTATTTTATTTGATCATTAGTTCTGGTAATTAAGAAATTCATCGCGGAAGTTATATAGTGGTCTAATTATCAGTTTCGGATCTTGTCTATATATATCTTCATTTCTGCAAGTTAACAGAACCGATCTAACTGTGTTAAATGACTATTCTACAACAAGGAACATCTCTCCAAAGAATAAAGACCCGAACAAAAATCTCTCCAGTCTAAATTGCCGAGGGAAAAGTTTTGCTCGCATTAAATTGATTTCACGATTTCTCAAAATAAAGAAGATTATTTCTTTCGTCATATATCTAAAATAAAACAGTAACGAAATAACTGAAATTGCTATTATTCGCATGGATCGATATCATCTATATTTTCTAGTATAACACCACTGAAAATAACAGTTCGAAATGAATTATTTAAACAGTTATTTCTTATCATAGCGTTAATTCGAGTGGATCAATTTCAGCGAAATTTTCTGCAAGATTTAGCCACGACCTTATCAATTATGACTAGATACAGTGTATCCACTTTCGACGGTTTGCATAACTGGACTCATTGGACGCCCACAGCATCTCCAATTCAAATCCGTTCAATCGATATCTGCTAATGGTTCGAGCTCCGACGAGTGGGCGGAAAAGACAGATTCAATTCACTTGGACACGGAGCTACAACGCTAATTATCACGCCGTTACTCGACCAGTACCGTACGGTTAGAGTTTTCCGCGAGGAATGCAAAACGAGCAAAGCCCGTCGAAACAAGTTTCCATCGTTCTTCCTCGTCACGAGCCAGAGACAAGGGTACAAACCGTGTACTGTTTCGTAAGCGGGCAGCCATTAAGAAGAATAATTCGCCGGCCCTCCAGCGGGCACAGCTTAACCAACAGTTTACGAAAATAAGGTCCAGCCGAGATACCAGATTAAGAGTAATACGAGCGCGAAGGGTTAAACAGGTTTTCGCGCGTCCCTTTTCGCCGGGCTTACCCTGCCGCGCCTCCCTTTCTCCCTTCCCCGCCTATTTTTAGGCCCTTTTTGTTCACCATGTGCCGTCAAATATCATGTTCGAGTCCCGTTTTCTCGGAAATTCGCAACCTCCTATTTCGACATCGTCAACGGTTGCAGAATAAAGCGATCGCACGAAAACACTGCTAGAGCGACACAACTGGCAACGGTCTGGAAAGCGGTAATTTACATACATTCAGAATCGGTGCAATTTTCACTGCTCTGTGAACGATACTTTACGCGTTGTTGCGTCTTGTTAGTTTTACAACGCCTGCCGATGCAACGCGTTTGCACGAAGTGAATCGTAAAAATTAATATCGGGGAAATCGACGAGTAAATTGCAATGAAATCGTACGAATTCGATTTCCACGAAAATTGCCAGATGTGTGAGTGCCCATAAAAGACGTCTAATTATTCATATTACTTTTGAATATAAATAATTATTATGTATATTATTTTAGAACAATGACAAGATTTGATTCACTTAACGCTAAACCTACCATAACGATCAAAATGTCCGATTAAACAAATTGACGAAAAAGACACTTTTATCATTGTTACTCAAATCGATTATTTTCTGAATAAATTCCTGTACGAATAAATATTTATTTGAACAACAGATACCTTCTAAATCGAATGAAATCTTGATACTTATTCGGATCAATCGTTTAGATCAATTTTTATTCGATTCGATATTTACTCAAGAACGTCGAACAGAATTTTATTCGTTAGTTTTTATATCTTATTCGTTATCCGAATCAAATTTTGCCTAACTCTGTCAGCGACAAGATACATACACCGGTTCTACGTTTATATTAAACCAAGTTATTGTTCTTCGGTCTATCTCATTACGACGAAAATCCCGCGAAGTCCCAACAAGGATTTATTTTCGCGGCGAATCGCGAGAGCTCGACAGGAAAGCGAGTTTATGGCGATTCTTCCGACACGATCGTGACACGGGACGAGACGTTCGCTGGTACAACGTTCCCGGACCGGAGACCAGCGCATTAGAGCAGCGTTGCAGCGTATTCAAAGTGTAGCACTGTCGTAATCGCTTGGAACTGCCGCGCCGGTTAAATTATGTCTACGGTCGGCCGTACGAGCAGCGAGATATTTAACCGTCTCTCTCTCGATCTCCTCTCTCTCTCTCGCTCTCCTCTCTCTCTCTCGCTCTCCTCTCTCTCTCTCGCTCTCCTCTCTCTCTCTCGCTCTCCTCTCTCTCTCTCTCTCTCTCTCTCGCTCTCGCTCTCCTCTCTCTCTCGCTCTCGCTCTCCTCTCTCTCTCTCGCTCTCCTTTCTCGCTCGCTCTCCTCTCTCTCTCACTCTCCCCCCTCTCTCTCTCGTTCTCCACTCTCTCGCTCCTCTCTCTCTCGCTCCTCTCTCTCTCTCTCTCTCTCTCTCTCTCTCTCTCTCTCTCTCTCTCTCTCTCTCTCTCTCTCCAGCCCCGTTGCTCCCCGCGTGTCTAACTGGCTTTCGCTCTGTTTCCCTCTCTCGTTTTCTCCGGCTCGATGTCGTTTCGAGCCTCGAAGCCCATTACGATCGCTCGAGTATCTCACGAAGTACGTGTACCCCGATTGCGAGAGAGCGCCGGTATTCGAACGAGATATCAGTGGTTTTCAAGGGTCCGCGTTAACCCCGACTACTTTTCGCGACCGCGCGGGGAGAGCACTCTACGGGCTTTCGAATCCGGCCGCGGGCACAGAAAAATGGTAAAGTACCATCGGCGCTCGGCAGGCCGGCTCTCGAACGACGCGACTTCGATTCTTCCTGCTCGAAGTTCCGTCTATTTCTCGTTCTGCCATGGGAATAATCGCGAGCCGAAGGCTACTTACTTGTCTTAATCTTCTCGAACCTTCTTCAACCTGATCAAACTAACTCACACCGACGGACTTGTTCTCTCCAATCGTTGTTTAACCGTCCTGGAATCGGCGTTCACGTAAAGAACACACGGTACATAGACGATTTATCGAATAAGACATGTTATATTCCTTTATTCAAAAATAAACAGAATAAAGTGGACAAAATAAGCGAAATATTAACCCTTTGCATTCGAGTGGTGACTCTGAGGCACCACTAAAATTTATTACATCACGTTTTAAGATAATCTTGATATTAATAAAGTTTAGATTTAAAAAATTGTGAAGAGTGTAACTGTTGCGTGGGTCCCAAAAGTGAATTTCATATACGTAAAATGCATTTTGTCACATAAAATAAAGATACTGTAAGTTAGAAAAATGATTTTATATTTACAGTTAAAATAGCTTCGAGTGCAAAGGGTTAACCCCTCGCCGTACTTTAACGAGTCAGACTCTCGTGTTGCAGATTTCTAGTGATATCCTATTAAATCCAATGTTATTCCGTTTTTTTAAGCCGGAATAAAATTCTGTCCTCTTGTGATCAATATTTTAATCGTCCCAGTAAATGTAGACACACGATAAATATAAATTTTCTTTTTTTTCGAAGAAATTATTACAATCGAAAATGTGCTTATCATTTTAATTATGAAGAAAATGGTACGGCAAGAGGTTAAGAAACAAATAAAATAAAATAGACAGAATAGACGAGATATTAAGAAATGAACAAAATAAAATAGTCAAAATAGACGAAATATTAAAAATGAACAAAATAAAATGGACAAAATAAACGAAATATTCACGTGCAAACAAAATATTTAAAAATAATCGAAATAAAATAATAAAATATTCAAAAATAAACAAGATAAAAGAATAAGAAGAAATTTAATATAATCTCATTCGATAAATATATTTCATGTTAATTATGCGCGAAGAGGAAGCAAAGCCACAGCAATTGGTCGCTGCAGAGTAACCGGCTGGTCTGTCCATCCCAGCGGTTCCTCTTTTCCTCCGCTTTGTTCTCGTCTCATTTATCGTCTCGCTTATCTCCGATTGTTCGTTCCCGCGGAAAGATTTCGGCCGGCTGTTTGTTCCGGCCGCGGCCGTAGCCCCGACAAAGCGGAGATCCCGGGCCGGATCGAGCGAGCGGAATCCTTGTAATCGACGTGGTCGTCGTCAAAGAAAGGTGCAGTGACACAGAAACGAAAGAGGAGAGAAGCGAGCGAGAAGGATACGTCAGAGTTGGAAATAAAGAGGAGGCGTGGGTCGCGAGCGTGCATTCGACGGGGAAGGGGAGAAGGCGAGAGGGAAAGGGAGAGAGCGAGAGAGAAAGAGAGAAGAGGGGGGAGAGAGAAGGAGAGACCGATCGTAAATGGACGCGTATGGGAGGTTATCGTGAAAGCCGGCTGTTCTGTGAATGAAGCACCCACTCTCCGGTCGGTCCCACCGCCTCCCGTCTCCTTTTCCTCTCGCGTCTCGCGCCGCGTACTGCTCGGCCGACCGACGAACTTGCACGTATTTGCATTCGATTAAGCCGCGTCTCACGGGTGCACCGGCCGGAGTCGATGCACTTTCGACCTTCCGACTAGCAGCGGCGGAATCGACCGCCGATCCCTCTTCCTCGTCCGCGATCTTCTCCAAATTCGTGGAGAATCGCCTTTTTCCTGGCTCGCAATAACGCGTCTCAGGGAGCCGTTGAAATGAACACTCGTTTCACGAAATTCATTCTTGATAAACCGTTGTTGCCGCTGTTTAACGTATTATCGTCTGGATGACTAAAAGTAATCATTTCCTTGAATGCTCGCGAAATTCCGGATGACTAAAAATAGGCATTTTCTCGAATGCTCGTGAAATGCTGCAGAACTAAAAATAGACGAAACTTAATAAAAAAAATGTAATAGTTGAAACTTTAACTCTTTTTTGAAGATAAGAACCGCTCGTCTTGAGAACCGCTACGTGGAAAATCTCAGTAAAAGCAGCTGTTTTATATTAGTTTATAAATGTAACGATAAGACATCTGTTCTGATTTTGAACGAGTGTAATTGTAATATTTGTATCACAAAGGTATCTTTGCAATCTGAATAATCGTAAACCTCCGTTCCGTAAACCTCGTCTACACGTGTCATTCCAAAATTAATTTCTCAAATGTCGTCGCTTTACAGAAATTGTGGAAAGTCAGTTTCTTAAATCCCAAGAAAACAATGTTCACTCGTTGCTTGTTACTTTGCAAGTCTGCCGGAGTCATAAATGCAGTTTAGCCTCGCAGACCCAATATTCCTGAGCTGTGCGGCGCGATCACGATGCATAAGTTTAGGATCCGTCGACACCCTGCACCCTGCGCATAGCCTCAATCCGAGAGAGCTGAGAGCTCAATCGTGTGGGTCGCGCGACTCCGTATCGCGTGTGGGCGTCGAGCCACTCTCTTCGAAAAACATCGTTCCCCGATATCCCGCGGAAGGATCCTTCCCCTTTCGTTATCCTTTGGAGAAACGAGCGATACCGTGGCGGGAACGCGTCGCCGACGGACTCGTTTCTCGACCTTTTATTTTTCGTCGAAGGAACTCTCGTGTTTCGCAACCATTAATTTTTCTTCATTTCGCTCCATTAGAACAGACGGGGAAGCACAGTTTCGAAACCGCGGCTTTAGCTCGCAGCGTTAGATAATGAACACGATACCGGAGCTAATTTCGTGCGCCTTTGCTGTTCGATCATGCGGGACAATTCGCGGCTCTGTGCCGATGTTATCGATATTTATTTATTAACTGGTTCGATCCTGCGGGAATGCAAAAGTATGGGGAAAGGATATCGCCGGTCATAAATACAGAATATCGAGGGCAACAGGAATGTCGATAGAAGGGAATACTATGAGAAAATTGCACTGCTGGGAACTATTTAAGTGCAACGGAGTGCGTCGAACGTGTGAATACGCTGCTGAAAAAATTATAGCGTAGAACGATTTTGGATAAAACTTGGCCGGCTTTGGCTGACGATAACTTCGCGAGAAATCATCGTAGGATGATCACTTTTTTTCTAGATTATAGCTTGAAACCTCTACTTTAAGATAATGTTCCTGGACTTTATGTTTGATTCACCCTCGCCATTGTAACCCTTTAAATCTGTGGCCATGTTTGTCATATCGAAAATTGCCGAGTTTGAGGAAACGCGAGAATTACTTTAAAGTGCTGTAACTTCGCGAAAAAAACGCAGCCAAGTTTCCTTTCTTTTCAATTGAAGGGGAAGGATCAAACTTCATTGCACTGGATAATGCCATAACCTTGGCATCGTTGAATGCAATTTTACAAAGTCAGTTTTTTCAAACTTGACCATTTTCGATATGACGAACACGGTCTCACATGCAAAGGGTTACAGTGGTGAGAGTGCATCAAACATAAAATCTAGGAACATTGTCTTAAAGTAGAGGTTTCAAGCTTTAATTTAAAAGAAAAATCATCATCCTACGGTGATTTTTCGCGGAGTTATCGTCAGTCGAAGTTGGCCAATTTTTATCAAAAATTTTTGTGTGCTATATTCTTTTGAGCGGTAAAACGAATTCCATTTGTTACAACGAAATTTTGGACAATGTCCGATGTAGTGAACTTCTGCCGAACTCCTACTATCTGAACTATTATCGAGCGTAACTACAATTATGCGAACTAGGTGTTGCGAACGCAAACAAATGCGTGTTTTCAGGGGTGCTTTAGTCACGAAGTAGAGATGAAACTACTTTACAATGTTTGCAAATTTTTGAACATTTGACTATATGAAAGTTTTTGGCTGAAAATAATGAATTTCATAGTTTTCTTTCCATTAAATAAAACAAACATTATATATCTACTTATTAATACTAATATTTCTATTTCATTACATATATTTACTATCACACATTTATTAAGCAATACAAAATAAATATAGCTATCTTTACACTTTCAGAAATAGTTCATTCATCACGATTTATCTAATTATCGTTCTCATGTTCGTAAAGATTTAAATATTGTCATCATCTAGAAAATGAATTAACCCTTTGCACTCGAATGGCGACTCTCGGGCGCCTCTAACAATCGTTACACCATTTTCGGAAATAATTGTAACAGTATCAGATTCGTTTATACTTTTTCAAAAACTGTTAAAATTGCAATTATTGCGCTTGCCAATTTCCTACGCACGGATCGCAATAAATGGAAATACCTTAGATCGGAGAACATGTTTCGGATTTCGAATTAAACTGGCTTCGACCGCGAAGGGTTAAGTGCTTCGTTAAATCCATAAATCTAAACGCGGACACATATTACACGAGCCTATCCGGTTATACGAACTGTTCGTCTCCCGCCGAGTGTAAACGTAGTTCCACTACGCTATGAATATCGAATACGGTTCTCGCGAGTACTTCGATGTGAAGTCGCTGGAATCGCGAACCTGCAACCAGGAAAAATTAAGCAAACGGTTCTGCAACCTGTTACCGGCAATCGAATAGCGTGATACGATACTAAATCGCGGGTCGAAGTTAGATTTACGAGCCGATCTCCATGGTCGCGGCGAGGCATGGGCCGGACAGACAGTTTAGCCGTCGTTCGATCGTCGATTTTGCATCTTCATTGGAGCGGTTTCGCGCGATCGGATCTGCCGGACAGTTCCGAGGATCGGCCGATCGCGATCGGCGGTCGCCGCGTCGGTCGCCGGCGCGCAGAGCCTGTTAAGGAGCTGCAGTGCGCGACCGACAATAAAACCGGCACTTTAAAACTCGTTTAGCCGGCGTGCACTTGCGAATAAGGATACCGGTGCAACCTGCTCTCGATTTTTGCTCGACCCGTGTTCGGTGCCGCGGATTCTCTCCCGCGGATGGACGAAGAGAGAGAAGAACGGCGTCGCGACGCGGCCACCGTCCCGAGCGGGACGAGAGACGCGCGTGATATAACGCGACGTAATATCTCGGATCTCGCGGCAGCCTCGGGGAAACGAGTCTCTTTGCCGGGAGCCGGACGTCGCCGACACGCACCGAGAAATCCTATGCAGGAGGCGAGAACCTCTTCCAACGATCGGCCCTTTCCTTTTATAGGATACCCACCCGCAGAAGCGGCGTTCAAAGTCGCTCCGATCGGTCTTCTTGCTAACAGGGCCCATTCTTCCATCGTGGACACCCCCGTTCAGACGTGGTCGAAGGTTATTTGCATCGTTCGAACTATCTCTACCACGAATTGCTTTATTCGATTGCCTGTTAGCTGCGTAAGCAGCGTATACATAGGTGTCATGTGACTGCCGGTGCTATCGGATAGGGGCTGATTCTACGTCGAAGAATAAGTCGATAAATTTTTTTTCATTGTAATAAAAATTAATAAATATTTTAATTTTATTTTTATATTTATATTATTTTTATATTATTATATTAATATAAGTATATTAATATTATAGTATATAATATAGTATATTAATATATTATATTATTATATTATTTTTATTTTAATTAAATTAATACATTTTTTTCGTTTTAATAAAAATGTTTTATATATGCATATTAATATACTATATACTATATATATATTGTATTAATATAAGTATATTAATATTATAGTATATATAGTATATTAATATAATATATATTATATTATTATATTATTTTTATTTTTATTAGATTAATACATTTTTTTTCGTTTTAATAAAAATGTTTTTAATCGAAAATTATAATTTAAACAAAAAGTAGAACAATACGGACAAACTATAGCAACTTTTCTTCTATCAAAGTTCCGATGTCGTTAGCCAGAGCACTGCGATGCGGTTAGGGCAACATGGTACGGAAAATACGATAGAGAAAGAGAGAGAGAGGGAGAGGAGAGAGAGAGAGAGAGAGAGAGAGAGAGAGAAGAGAAGAGAAGATACGATACGTTTTTTTCATATTTACCGATTGCCAAGAACCATAAAAACGAGCCGCAAGGTTCCAAATCTCCTGTTCCCAAATTATCCATTTTTGTGCACAATCCGAGCGTCGCTTAGCCATAATTTACCGTAATGTAATTTATCAAAACGAAGCAAATGTTAGCGTGCGAAGAGTCGTATATATAAATGGCGGCCAAATAAAAGCCACGGCACTCTCGAGGGCAATTAAACGAGGGTCGCCGAGAGGGAAAGAGTGTCGCCGTTCTCGGAATGGGGCGTACAACAATGAAGAAGGGCAACCCGAAGCGAATGATACCAGCGTAATAAACGTAAGAGAAGAATTTTCTTTATTCGGCGTTCAATCTCGCCGGGTAAAAAGTGCAGTCATTGTTTCCATTAGTCGACGGTCCTGTTCTATGACACGGAGGTGTCGTTGGAACAATGGAGCAAGACACCCTCGGAGCCAATGATCGTATGGATTATTACTTGGCACCGGTCAGGTCCAGGGACTATGAAGCCGAGACAATTGGCCCTTCGTGTCCCATTGGTTTGTCGTGGAACCTTTCATCCGCCAAACCCTCTGTTTCGATGGTACCTACAGTGGATTAAGCTAAGATTTCATATTTACAGTACATTCTCCCTAATTGGCGTTTAGATTGTGCAGAAAAATGAACAATTTGGGAAGCGGAAATACGATTATTCGAGTCTTGTGGCTGATTTTTATAGTTGTTGACAATCGGTAACTATAAAAACGAGCCGCAAGGCTCGAATAATCGTATTTCCTCTTCCCAAATTGTCCAATTTTGCATACAAGTTGAGCATCAAATAGGGAGAATTTACTGCACCATGTTGTCCTAATTGCATTCGCAGTCCTATGATTAACGACAGTAATGGGAACTTTGATAGAAGAAAAGTTGCTATAGTTTGTCCATATAGTCCCATTTTTTAAAATTATAATTTTCAATTAAAAACATTTTTAGTAAAAGTAGACATACGTTTAGAAACTATTAGGGAGAATTTACTGCACCATGTTGCCCTAATCACATTCGTAGTCCTCTGGCTAACAACAGTAATGGGAACTTTGATAGAAGAAAAGTTGCTATAGTTCGTCCATATTGTCTCATTTTGTTAAATTATAATTTTCGATTAAAAACAATTTTAGTAAAAGTAGACACACGTTTAGAAACTATTAGGGAGAATTTACTGCATCATGTTGTCCTAATCGCATTCGCAGTCCTCTGACTGACAACAGTAATGGGAACTTTGGTAGAAGAAAAGTTGCTATAGTTCGTCCATATTGTCTCATTTTGTTAAATTATAATTTTCGATTAAAAACAATTTTAGTAAAAGTAGACATACTTCCGCCACCCTACACATAGAATGAATGAACCCCCCCAGTGAATGAACGATTTCCCGTATTAGATGATAAAGTAACATTTACTATACCGTTATTGCTTTAAGATATACACGGAAGTTCTACTACACACCTTCGGATGTCTCGCGGATGTAATTTCGTGAGATTAGGGATGTAAGCGCCCAGCAAAAAAAAGCTCGCCTACGATAACATCGTTCGAAGGATTAAATAACGATCGTTTCCAGGAACATGCAGTTGAAGCGTTGATCCGAACAGGTCACCCTATATATAGTTCGCGCCATCCTCGTTCCCACCGTCAGCATCAAGTGACATCTACATTCCGCGATCGATCGTGTGACTGGAGCAACTTCGAAAATAACTGCTCTACAGCGGAAGTCTCAGCTCTTCTACATAATTACAAGAAATAGCAAGATTGTCGCGTGTTGCTCCGCAATCGTCGATCCAATGGAGGGGGGGAAGCGAGCCGGGAATTCGCAGATAAATTCGCCGTCACGCGATCCAAAGGGACAAACGTTTGTCCATTTTCTCTCGCGTCGTCTCGCGGTTCCCGATTTGCAATGGCGACGGTGTTCGTGGCACTGTCGCAGAATATGTACTCGGAGACGTCGAAGGTTTCGTTCGTAGCAGAAGATGACGCGCGTTCGGCCGAGAGCTGAAGTGGAAGGCGAGACGAGACACGGGGAAAGAGAAGGACCACCCGCGTCGCGCAAAGGACTCGAAAGCAAAACACGGTCCTGGCAGGACGTCGTTCGCGTACGAAACGAGAAACGACACCGGCAAAAAAGTTCCCCGGTGTTGAGCAGCGAAAGGGCTGCTGCTGCTGCTGCTGCTGCTGCGGCGGCCGCGCCGTTTATTTGTCCCTTTTAGGGCCTCGATGAAAAGCGAGCGCGAAGATCCCGCGGTCCTCTCGACTTACCTGAACTTCGTTGCTCCGCGATTCAGCCGGGCTTCACGCTTCACGCTATTCCCGACTGCGATTATTTAAACAGTCTCTCCGAAATCGGTAATTAATACGGAACGCGATAGAAACGAAATGGAGATATTGTTTGCCGTCTAAATCCTCTTTAGGAATGAAAGACCTCTGCGACGTAAAGAATTTGCGCCACGGTTTATTTCACAGCTACCTTGATTAGAACTTCTTCGCAATTAATACTAAACGTACCGAGCGTTAAAAGTGATTAATGTTGCACCGTAAGAACGACAAGATTGCATTGCTTTAGGCTTTGCGCAATTTTTATTATAGCGTGAGCGGCTCAGAAACCAGTCGGTGTAAGTCCTTGTAAGTTCGATCGCCTTGAAATCGAGATAAATGAGGATCTCGCAAATTAGCTGTGAAAAATAACAATGCCGCTAATAATGCAAAGCACAATTTTTATTATAATTGAATAAAATGGGAAGTAACGTCAATATTCAATTATTTTATTTTGTTTCTTTTATTATTTTGTAAGTTTCGTTTGGTC
Organism: Megalopta genalis; assembly: GCF_051020955.1. Lineage (NCBI taxonomy): Eukaryota > Metazoa > Arthropoda > Insecta > Hymenoptera > Halictidae > Megalopta > Megalopta genalis. The sequence continues at coordinate 12,865,763 of NC_135015.1, read as the reverse complement.
GCTCTGTGATCGGTATAAATGCTGTTATCCACTGTTTATTTATGAGGAAATCAACTGTATTGATTTATCGACCGAAAGATCCTATGATAAAGATGTTTTTGCATTGCGTAACTGATCTTCATGGAAAAGTGTACTTACACTGATTGGCTTCTGAATCGTCCACGTATACATGGATTAAGAAATTGATTCAATCGTTTCCTATGAAAGAGTCTTTATAATTTCAGCAACTTTTAAACAGAAAATATGAAACCAGCTATTTCGATCGGCTCGACAGGTTTGGTGCTAATACGATGCACGCCGAATCTCTCATTGAGAAATGAATTTATTTTTTTGCTACACCGCGCAAATTATTGTTCAAATATTGAGAAATACCAAAAGTAAATTTCCATGTTTTCGTGATCCGGTCTATGCAAAAATGTCTCTATAGCGCGTTTGACTCTTTTGTGACCTGTCTTTTCTGCTATTGGTGGATAGGGAAATGTGTGCAGTGGTGAAACGGTTTCTAATCGGTGAATAGGTAGGATGTAAATTCGTAGTAGGAGTGTCTTAGCGTTTTTCTGAGATGTTTGGAAAGATCAGGTGGTCCTTTATGGAGGTCCTTTATGGAGGTCGTTTATGGAGGTCTCGGTGAAGTGCCCGATGACACTGAATGACCCTGGGCCCGTCTATTGTCTGACTGAAGACCCTATAACTTCCATAAGTAACATTTCCTCGCAAATAACCAATACAGTAAATTCTCCCTAGAATGTCAGATTTCGAGTTGCTGTAAATTTCTCTGTGCTAGCCCTATGCCTATGTAATTTATTGGTATGCCGATGCCAAGGGTCGACGGAGTTGTCGAAAAACTGCGGAATTACAAGCTACGAGGTAGATACTAGATACGCGACCTTCGAATCGTGGCATGTGGCCTCCGAATTGCCTTCGAACCGTGGCAAAAAATTCGGAATAAAAAAGTTAAGCCATCGTTTTCATTCTGCCTCTTTTTGCCGACTGCCTCGAGTTATATTATAATATAAAAATATTATAATATAAAAACGAGCCGCGAGGCCCGAGAAATCGCTACTTAGTGTTCTCGGATCTGCCGGTTTCAATTCCGACCTCCGAACATTTCTGGGAGAAATAACTGTATATTCAAGTGAACAGAGTTCTATACGATACGCGCCCACGTGTCTGCAGGAGCAGCAATATACTTCTCATTAAAAATAATGCGATCATTGAAATACTCTTGACTTACTAATTAAACGTAGACGCGCCTAAAAATTCAAATTGTTCCTCTGACATTACGGTGTCGGCGCGGACGCGAAGTAAAACGTTCCGTTCCCTATTACATATTTCATGATTGAATAAACCAGTAATGCGCACTGTTTTGCATACGTACTAATCGCTCGCAATACACGTTCAACCGGTGTCGTTATTTACCGGTCCGTTAACACAACAATTGCCGGCCAGAGTTTAGAAAGGCCCCTAATAACGCGCAGCCGGCCTCAGGTTGGTCGGCGAGCGAGCCCCGCGCGTTTCCAATTAGCTGGAGAGGTTTCTGGGAAAGATCGCGGCGCTTTAATCGCCGTACGAAGATCTCGGGAGCACGATCGGATCGGCCGGATCGCGAACGTCACGCGGCGTTAACGCGATAACGATCTCGGCGAGTTATCGGAGGCACGGTGAACTCGGGAGGAGATTGTGCAACGACTCGCGGTGCGCAGGCTGTGATTCCCAGCTCGGTGGCCGATCGGCGTACCGATCGGATCCGCGTAGACCTGTTTCGGAACGGGTATAAGGTCCGTTCGAAGACACGAAAATCAAAAGGATCGCGAAGAATCGAGGGATTCGCGAAGCGTTTCCCGTTCCTGTCACGCGATCCGTCCCGTCGCGGTCGCTCCCAGTTTCGCCGATCCCGCCGATCCCGCCGATCTCCGCGGCTTCTAACGTCGACTGTTCTCTTTCTGTTGCAGGTAAGCATCCCGCGGCAAATTCCTCGGGGATAAGCGAGCCGCGTTCCAGCCGGCGGGACAGGTTCGCGCGAGTGCCGAGCCTATCTTCGTTTTGCCAACTTTGTTTCACCGGGAGGATTTTAATACTGGTTTGAAACGCGCACCAACGTCTCGCCGGTTTCTCCACGGGACTTGCGCGAGAGGGTTCTTAGGAACCCGTGGATAATTACTGTCCGCGTATCCTACGCTCGCGCTCGTCTTATTTAACCTCGGACACCGGAGACGGATCGGAACGATCCGGCGCTGGTTGCAACGCGTACCGAGTGTCGGTCCTTATCGCATTAGCGTAAACAGTTCGGTATCTATTCCCGAGTAGCAGGAATAGAGCGTATCCTGTTTAAAAAGAGATGATAAAGGAATTGCTAAGCCTCCGTCTGCGAACCATGTGCTCTGTACGATGGCGCGCATCGTACGGTTCGTTCGGGGCGGTTTCCTCGAGTTAATTGATTTAGTGTGCTTAGTCTCTGTTGGTTTATTCGGAGTGCTACTTCCGATTCTGGTTCTGGAGTTGTTAGCTCCGCAATGTCGAGATTAGATTTCAGAGAAGCGTGTCAAGCAGATACCGATTAGTAGACTGCGGATTTTTGTGCAAAATAAACGTTGTCTGCGTTAGCTGCGAGAAATAGGAACTAAATAGTAAGTTCATTCCTCCTTTAACCCTTTACACTCGAAGCTGAATCATCGCAAAATTTAAAACAGTTCTTTCCATTTTATACAACTTAGTGTATTTTATGCATATGGAATTGAATATTATGACCCATGCAACAGTTACGCTTTCAACAGCTCTTTAAGTACAAACAAATTTGTTTAATAAAATGATTTCGAGACGTGACATAATTATTAATGGCGTCTCAGGCTCGCCACTCGAGTGCAAAGGGTTAATCGCTTGATTAGATTAAAAATAACGCATTGGCATCTTCAAATTCTTATAATCTTGCTTCTGTCTGAAATTGCAACCACACAATTTTGTCGTGAATGCATCAAATCCGCGGGTCTACTGATAACGAACCAAGCGTTGTGAAAGTTACATTCGGTCTAATCAGTTTCTGCAGGCTAATTCATTAACTCCTGCCGACTCTTTGTTCTTTTATCAAGAGCGTTTACCCTCTGACTCTCTTCTGGTGTAGTCAACTCCCCGACATATTCAGGGAAACACGTATAAAGTCGACGCTAGAGCCGACCACCGCGACACGAGAGATACATTAAATTGAAGTGCATCGGCGACTTATCAGGTGCAAGATCTGCGAACGAGGCGGAGGATCGCTGGAACATCTGTTAGAAGATCGCGTAGGTGTGGAAAATGCAGATCTGGGTTTAGAAACAGTATTGCAGGGTAGCGGTCGAACGGCTTAGAAACGTGCAAAGCATAAGATGATGCTAAGTAAGATGTGGGGAGAAGAGGCTGAAGTAGAAACGATGTAGAATAAATTAGGATAGATTAGCTTAGAGTACATTAGAATCGAACGCGTGGAAGGATATTTGCGTAGGAATTAGTGGTATGGGTGTAGGTTAAGAAATAAATAGAAATGTAAGCTATTTCTGGCCTGTGAGGCAGATATTAATTGGATATGCATACAGGGCGTTGTCTATTTTAATTTGCCAGGGCAGGTATCTCGAAAAATACGATTGATACGAAAAAATATTCTAAACTCGTACAGTTTCGTACGCGTTACATAACTTTCTATGCGCATGCACAGCATATTTTTCTTTCCAGAAATAATGGAGCACGATATTATGAACATGCTTTTTGTAGTTATCCGTATTAAAATCAATGCCAAATAAACAATCTTAAACAAAATTGCGGAGGACTTTTTCTGAAAGCGAGCTTAAACCATAATCTATTAGAATCTACATAACAACCATCTACTGGGAAAAAGCGCAATGAATTATTGGTCAACCCAATTTACAGGGTGTCCCATAATTATTTTAACAACCGGAAAGGGGTGATTCCTGAAGTCATTTGAAGTAACTTTTTCCTTAGCGAAAATGCAATCCGCGGCTTCGTTTACGAGTTATTAACGAAAAATAGTGTCCAATGAGAGGCGAGCTCGGTTGGCGCGAGGCGGCCGAGCCAACGGGCGATCGAAGCCCAGTTCCGCTCATTGACTCGGCCGTCACGCGCCAACTGATCTCGCTTCTCATTGGTCGCTGTTTTTCGTTAATAACTCGTAAACAAAGCCGCGGATTGCATTTTCGCTAAGGAAAAAGTTACTTCAAATTACCTCAAGAATCATCATCAATCATCATTACCCCTTCCAGGTGTTAACACAATTATGGGACACTCTCTATTATTATTAAATATTGTTACTGCATGTGTCCGAGAAATAAAGGCTTGCCGAACAGAGGAACGAGATTTTAATTACTTAGAGTGACCCGCGCCCCTCGACCACCGGGACACACGGCCAGTATAGCAGTGGCAGTAGCAGGTTCCACGAGTTCGTGTCGGCGCGCTGAAATTTTAATCAACGCTCTTCGCTCGTTCTACCCAGGCGACGCGTAGCCTCCCCCGAGATAAAACCGGGGGAGCGTCGCGATAAGGAGGCCGCTGGTCGAGGAGGGGCTGCTCGCTAGAGAGCAAGAGGAAACGAGTCCTCGAATACCGGTCTCGACTTATTATTCGATTGCTCGATTGAGTTCTCGCGTGCCGAGCTGCCTCGCGTGCCGATTCCCCGCTCTAAAATTGTTTCGTATTCGTACCGATCTTTTCGCCTCTTTCATCCCTCTCCGCGTTATACAGAGCCGGCGAAATCATTGTAGAAACACCGAGATACCAATACGATCGTCTCGAAAATCGTTCCATTTCCGCCCGTTGCACAAGTATGTACACGCAACGCGAATAGCTTTCAATTGTGCGCTCGATAATCCGGCTCTATTAACACTTTACGTACCGGCAATTTTCTGTCAATTTACCAAAATCGAAATGCAGCAATTAGCATTCTTTCAACAAGGTTGAAAAGCGACAGCAATTTCATCCGTAATTTAATCAATTTATTCGGATTCGTGTAATATTAGAATTTCTTCTAACATTTTTATCTAACAGAAAATTATCGAGCTTCTTTAACTTGCAGCTCGGTGGTTTAAAAGTCTGTTAAACAGTTAGCTGTTACAATCTCTTTGAAAAGTGTTCATGTGACAGTTACATTAATTCCGGTTGTAAAAAATTAATCCCGGTTTTTATTTGATTCGCCCTCGTGATATAGAATTTAGCTGTAATGAAATGACTGTTTTATTTATTAATTTAATCGTTAACCTTCATTTGTGTACTTTCCTTAACACTTTATCGACCGCTAGCCTATTTATCGGCTTTTCGATTGCCAATGTTTATCGATCGCTAGCCTATTAATCGGCTTTTCGATTGCCAATGCTTATCGACCGATAGCCTATTAATCGACTTTTAGCTATCGACGGTTTTCGCTTCTTTACTGTTTTGTTAGTAGCTGACCTCCTGTATGCTGACCTCCCCATATCCTTATGAATTATAATTATAATAATTATTATTATTTATTATTATTTTTAAAGGAATAAGCACGACACAATGAATAGCGAAAATTTAGCCGGTACTGGGAGCAAATGCGCGCGCGACTAAGCCAGTCCTTACTGAGTGGCAGCCTCAACCACGACCGGACGATAAAGTGTTAACCAGTTAGCTGGTTTTGCTACTTTTTGGCATTTGTATACTCGTCGAAACCAGTTAACTGATTAAATACATCACTCTGATTTTATGGAATTCTTGTTATTTGACGCTCAGAGTGTCAACTAGAGGAAAATCGATCAAATAACTGCGGGAAATAATGAGACGTCGTCGAAAGAACTTCGAAATGGATAAACAGCGGGGTTCGTCGAAACAGTTGGAGATACGTACCTCGTTGATCCAGCTCGCAGAGGGATCAAGTCCTGAATTTGAAAACGTCGAAAGGCGTGTACGAGGACAGGGCAATCAGGCGGCGCGACCAATTTCCATATCGTCCCCGCGTCCGCGCTTGAACAAACCGATCCTCTAAATGGGGATTAATTAGGGGAATGATTCCGAGGCGGAGGGTCCTCTGCGGAACTTTCGGACTGACCAGGAGAGAGCACGAGTCTGTCGCGCAGACTTGTTTACTCGAGAAGGGTGTTGATAATTGAACACGCCGGGGGAAATCTTTTCGCTCGATACCAGCTCTCGCAGGAATTTCGGGGCTCGATTACGCGACCGCAGGAAACAGAGTTTGCGCCAAATATTACACCTCGAGAAGCGACATATGCGCGGGTTAGAATTATAAGGGCGTATAAGTCACGTTTTCTTCATTGTGAGAAACAAGGAGTGTTATTGTTTACTAACATGTGTATTGTTTACTGACCATATTTATTGTTAACACATTACCGTCCGGATGACTAAACATAGTCTTTTTCTTGACTGTTCGTGAAAATAGTTGAATAGTTCAAACTTAATTTAAGAAACGTAATAGTTAATAAATACTTTAATTCTGATATTTTATAAGTTATATAATTTTTTCTAAAGTGACGCGACAACCTTAAAATATGCCGAATATACGCAAAAGTTTTCGCACAAACAGCCCAGTCCATATTGTATTAAGATAATTTACAGTATTTTATTTTATATAAATTTATATATATAAATTTATCGTGTAACTGGATAATTTATTTTTATATACATTTTGGCATGTATAGATTACTTTTTAAGACAAAAATTTCCGAAAATGGGACTTACGCCACTGTTATTCCAACCCATTCGTATGCACTCTTCATTGACGCTGAGATCGAACTGCGACGGAAATTCGTACGTTAAACCTTATGGGATCTTTGCAAACGGGTAATTGTACCTAATCCTCGACACCAAGGTGATTCGAGCCGCTGTAAAAATTGTTCAGACTTCGTAGAGACGTTCACTTCGGTTCGCGTTTGATTACAAAATCGTCTTCGTAGAAAAAGCGTATTTCTTAACCTTTTATGCTGGAAAATTGATAGATGCCTGTGGAAATTCCAAAACAATTATTCACAAGATTGATAATGTATTGAAGTATTTGTTCATAATTTTATATAGCATGATTAATTACGACTGGATGCAACGAGACGTTTCTCGTACATACAGAGAACTACGAAAGTATTCGAACGCCTTTCAAAACGGAGAATAACTTCTTTGTAACTTATTCTTGCAAATTTATTGAGATATTAAAGAGATTAGGTTTCCTAGACAATGGCTAAACAAATTTTTGAAAATATTGCGATCGATTGGAGTGACAAGAAATGTCGAAAATAACTCTATTTCTGACTTACGAGCTGCTGCGAACGAAGCCTGATCATCCGTCGAAGCAGAAATTTTTCGCAATTCGATTTTATCAATGCCTGATCGAATTTTCGACGTTATTCCAAAACAATGGCAACTAAAAGCGTCGTATCATTCTAGCACGAAAGATCAACTGGATTGGTAGTTTTAGCTTAGAATCACAGATTTTTCGAGCGTGTTCCGCGATAAACTCGCCGCGGCCGTTCAATCGGCAAAGTTCCCGTTCCGGGTCGTTCGCGAGAAGAAGATTGCCTGGAAGAAATTCATTTCGACTTCATCTATGAAAGCCGAGCCCACGAAGGGGATCGTCCGAGTCCGGTGAAATTTAATTTGAAGGCCGGCGCGGCGTCGAGCCGAGGCCCCTTGCCCCTCGCGCCGCCCCCGCTGGCCGAAATCGATGATAAATCTCGGGGCCGTTTTCGATCCCGAGGCTCAGCGTGTTTCAAGGTATCCGATCGATCGCTGTTGCTCGCGTGGCCGACAGGAAGACCGGCGTGCAAACACAAAGGGACTCCCCCGGGGGATGAAGCCGCGAGCTGCGGGGTGGGAGCACTCTGCCGCCCTTTGTGTCGCGTTCTGCTAGGCCAGGCCCGGAGAATGCGCGAATTACCGTTCGATTTGTAAATCAAACACTCGCGCCCAGACCGAAAATGTTTTATCGGCCTGCCGACGCCGATCTCGCGCGGCTAATTCGACTGGAAACTGTGGCGCGATCGACTTCCCGCAGACTGCTCCCCGTCAACCATTTTTATCGGGACCGTTTTGCACGGTGCCACGTCGATTCGACGCGACGCGTTCATTTCGGCCGGCTTCTCCGAAACCGATTTGCGGAACCGCACGGCACACGTTTCACTTGTTTCCATTTCGAGTTCCTTAACGCTTGGGCACTACGATCTCGTTCGCGGATACAGCGGGCAGAGAGGGTATTTAGCGCATCTTTTAAAACGGTATAACTTCTTTAAAATTGAATTAATGGACTTGAATTTTTTGGAGATGTTCAAGGACTAGTTTGCTAGACAATGAATGACATAATATATAGCCGCCTTAAAACTAGATTTACGGTGCTCTAAAAACAGCTGTTTAATATTAATTTATGACTCGTCATTTTTACGGGTCCCTTGAAACTAGTGTTCAACGACCTGACTTAATTTCCAACTAGTATTGCTACATATGTACATACTAGGACTTTTTTGCTGTTCCTATACCTCTTTCAAAGTCTCTTCTCGATAACCCCTCGTACCCTTCTTCTTTCCTAATCCTTTTCTCATTTCCCTAATCCCAGTACCTATTTGTTGTTCCAACGACCCTATACTATATTATTCTCTTTTATCTTCTCCGTTTACAAATTATTTAAATTTCTTGATCACTTATTTTATCTTCTATTTTATCTTTCATTGTATCGTTTCTTTTCCTTGTTCTTTACTTTCTTTTGATATGCTACTTGTGCGATATATTGTCACATTATTGTCTTCCACTGATCAAATAAATATTCTTATTATTACAAAATACTTTTTCTAAATTTTGCTGTTACTTGGAATGACAAAAAAAAGGTAAAAAAAGCTTTTAACTTCTGTTATGAAAATCTAGGAACGAAAGTAGAATGTTTCATGCAGAAAACAGAAATTGCTTCATTCGCGATTAGAGAAATGATTAAGAACGAAGAGGTGCTAATCAACTTAGCTATGAAAAAGATCATAGTGGGAAGGGTTAAGGTGAACTTGGACTTTACGGAACAGGTTATTAAACAGGTTTCGGCTTGTCAATGTTGTTTCATTGCTGATGAATCGACCATATTCAGTTCGTCAAAAGCGGAAACTTTTTTTTCTGTTCACCGGTCGCTTTGCATCTACGCTTTGGATGAAGTGCACATGGAAACAATGTTTACACTATTTATGCACGATGCACGTGCCTTTGCATAAATTTGCCTTTCGGATAGCAGCATATGCACTCGGTTTTTGAAGCTCGTATGGTTCTGTTCTATCGATTGTCGCACAGCATTATTGTGCATATCGTAAATAAATAGCAGATTTTATAGAAAAATAGATCAACAAAGTACAGATGTGTGAAGTCGTCGGAATAATATTAGGATATTATTGCTCCAATTTATTAGACTCGTTTGAAAGAGAAATTATGCAATCCACATCTCTTACAATCCATATAAATAATGATTTTTATTTTAATGTTTTGTCAATAAATGAAACTGAGCGCGTCTCTTTTGTATTTCTCGCGAAGATCCATAGCCCGGCGATCAAGTTCGCGATTCCCGTTGATGCAGACGAATTACAAGAGACAGTTCCAGCTTCGATAACTAAATTATTTTCCACCTCGCTTTGGGAAGCGCGGAATATCGGCCGCCGGTTGATTCGGCGTTTAAACTAATATTTAAAGAAGAGCAATATTTGTCGAAAAAAAAACAAAACGAAACAAAACATTGTGGCGGTGCGCGGCGTGAAGTGCGCCGGTTAAACCGATCGCCGGGCGTATTCGCGCGGCGTGCAGAAGCGTTCCAGCTACATATTTGTTTTCCCATGTCGCGTTCCTCGTCACGTGCGATTTACAATGGAGTGTAAACGCGAGCGTGTAGCCATGATCGACGAAAAAAAAAAAAACAAGAAAAAAGGAACGAAATAAAGAGGAAAAAAAAGGAGGTCGGGGAAAAAGCGGGCAAACGGAAGCGATCGCGGCCGGAAACGCCCTCGCGTTACGTCAAGCCGGAGGCGAGGAGAGCCGCGTTGCATCGACGAGCGAGGAGAGGCCGTCGTTACGCACGTGCGTGCGTGTACAACACGCCGAGCGCCGTGTTACACTCTGTGCAAGTCTCTCCTTTCCTGTCTCCCTCTCCCTTTCTCTCTTTCTCTCCGCGGCTCTCCCTCTCCCGGCTCGTCCATTGTGCCAGTCCCCCCCCTCCTCCTCCTCCTCGGGAGAAGAGCGGCCGTCCTTCTCCCTCTCTTTCCCGCGTTCTCTCCCTTTTGCTCTCTCGACGTGCCGAGAGCCGAAACAGCGAGTCATCGGAGCCGTCGTGCATTGCCATCAAAGTGTGTATATCCGGTGACTCCGAAACGCGCAGCGGACCTCCAATTTCCTATCGCTCCGCTGCAATTTATTTATTTGTTCGACCCCCGCGTCGATAGCTGCCCACGCACGCGAAATTCTCCAAGCGAGCCCGCCGCGCAACATTCTGCACGTGCCGGTGCCGACGCTGCTCTCGGAGTTTCGCAGAAGTCTTGTAATCGATTAGTCCGGTGTTTGTGTAATCTCGTGATTTGCACGTTTCGTCGTGGCAAACACGCTCCTGCCGTATAAATGCATAAAGATATCCACGGTCTAATAATAATAATGGCCACGCGCTTACTTGTTACGCAATCCGTGCACAATGCAAATCGAAGATCCAGCGTGACAATGTAACGCGGCGCGTTAATTATAAACGAGAGCCCCGATTACGGGTTTTTATTCCCCTTTCGCTTTTTCTTTTTTCATCGAATCGTAACGCTCGGATTTACATGTGAGCCGTGAAAACAGGTTCGCGTTAACGGCTCGACCGATCGTTTCTTAATTGGAGCCGCGAATTCCGAAACGGCACGAGTCCAGTTTTTAACGGCGCCGCGGTACGTGTTACCGGCGTAATTGTTTTCTGCTTACTCGGATTTATACGCATAGAGAATCGTTCATGGAAAGAAAAACATCGACGAAATTGATATGGAAATAAAATGGATAAGGAAAACAGATTGATTTTCTGGAAACGCGACTGGTAAACTTGCGTCGTTAAACGAACGGCATTTCGATGACAATGTCAAGTATTTATAGCAACGGATGCACTGCTGAACACACTGGACTTCGATATACTTGGATCCTGATTATAAATATTGTTACTTTGTTATCTAGTTTCCGGCAATTCATTGAAATTTTCGCACGATTCATTACTGGACTGCGGATTTTATGCGTTTATGTTAAAATTAACTAGGTGAAATACCAAACTACGAAGACGTTAGAATAATTTCAGTAAGATCTCATATTTTTCTTAATATATTGATATTATTAAAAACAGAAACGTCCCTTGCAATTGATTCAGACAATTTTTATCTTGCATATATAGATCCAGTATAAATAATTACAGTATAAATAAATAACGTGTTTAGAAGGAGTACCTTATCAACTGTCTTGTCAGATAATTGATAAACGAAATTATAAATGATCCTAAATATGTCAACGATTCTGATTTCAACGATTTCAGATTTCTTTCATTAAAATTGTTACTGTTAAGTCTCCTTCGTAGTAGATGATTAAAAAAAAGCTTCTCGACTCAAGTATTAAATTACGATAAAAATAACGAAAAGTCTAAGTAAATTCAATTCTTTATTTTTATGAGGGTACACATTTTAGATGTTTTTAGCTAGGTTTCATATTTCACAAACACGTGGCTGCCATGAGTGCACGAAATCCACAGTCCCGAACACTATACTTAAAAAGTCAAACGACACGATTAGCACACTGGAGAATCATTTTTTAAAATAAATTATAAATTCAGTCATATTTCAATAGGAATATCTAATAAGATATATTCGCCATTCGAATGTGTACGAAGTGTATAACGAAGCACAATGGAGCCAAGAATCTCGAAACTCGTTCGAACATCGGGATCGAGTAGAAAGATTAGCGTAACGAGGAAGTGAGAAACCACGGATCGCGGAGAGGCGGGGAGGAGTCTCGCTCGCCGGTATCCTAATGAATTTTTTCCTCGTACTCGCGTCGATGTTATCCGTATTCCCCTCCTGCCAGCAAATTTTCATTACGCGTTCAATTTTCCGGATCTTATTCCGGGAAAACCGTTCGCAGGAAGCTTACAAATTCACGATTCCCGGTGCCGGAAAGTCCCGGAAACGGTACTTACCTGTCTCGGTACCCTTACCTGATCCCCATTCGCCGGCATCGGCCATAACAGTAGAGTGATTCGTGCTCGTCGCAACGAACGCCTTCGACTTATCCGGCTGTTCTCGCAGGTAGGTGGAGGATTAGCCAGGAAATGGCTGCGTGGGTTCGCGTTCGGGGTCGTAAAGAGTATTTACGCAGGTTCTCGAAGACAATAACGTTCCCGTAGTCTGTTCGTGTCTATTTGCCCGCGAGTTTAAAAGAAATTTGTCGGGTCCCTTCGAGGTATGCAACTTGTTTCCCGGTTCTGGCTTGCGCCGGGCTTTTCTACCTGAGAGAGCGCGCAGGGTGAGTCAACGTGGCCGGAGCGGCGCGGCGCGGCGCGCCGCAGCGATGGAAGGGAACCTGGATCCTATGGGACACCGTAGGATAAACGGACCCTCTCAGTCACCGCCACCCCTCCCGACCAACCCCTCCCCACCCCGGCTGCTCTCTCTTCGCCGTTTCGCCTGGCCTAACCCTCCCCGCCACCGCCGCCGACAAGAAACCCTCTTCACCCCGTCACGTACGCACCACGAAGGGACCCCTACAATTCGGTTTCCATTCCAGTCTTCCTCGTGCCCCGCTATGGGATAGATACGCGCCGCAGCCTAGGGGTCGTCGACGCGTCCACGATTTTCTACCTCCGAGACTAATACAGTGTTCGCTCGGATTTTTGGTGGCTACGAGAGTTCAGTGACTAGGATTCTGTGAGAAATATCGAAGACACCCGGACGTGGTTGTCCCTGTCATCTCCGTGGTGCATCTAAGTGGTGCTCAGTGCGTGCCCAGTGAAGTTTCAGCAAGGATTATAGTACCGCTTCGGAAAAAGTGCAGCGGAGCTACTCGACAAGCTTCTCCTAGCCCGGCCAGCTAGGAAGAGGATGTTGTCGAGGCCGAGGCCGTCTCCCATGAGTTTCCACGTTTTCCACCCTGTTGATGGATGACGAGAGCCAGCTGTTCCCGAGGAGGGTGAACCATTCGGAAAGGTTGCCACGAGTTCTCCCGGCGATCGATCCGACCGCACAAAGGGTGGACGAAAGCGAGTCCGCGCCGCGTCCCTGCGAGTCTCCGAGCGTCCACGGGATGCAGGACGAAAGCGAGACCTCGCCGCGTCCCTGCGAGTCTCCGAGCGTCCATGGGACGCAGGACGAAAGCGACGTGGACAGTGGCATGGTTCTAAAGTAGGTGACAATATTTATTCTCGGCCGACCTGGTCTTTCGACCGCCGACGCTCGAGTTCTTCTCAGAGTTTTCAAGGCTCTGTGCTAGTAGCATTTCCAAGGGTGTCTAGCTTGGCTTCGGGGAACCCGAAATTGAAACTTTAACGCTACTAGGTCTCGGCAAATCCGAAACTTCAACGGACCCGGAATCTCGGCGAAACTGAATCCTGTTGACGCTTCCAAATCTTGACGATACTGAAACCTTAATGCTCCTTGAATTTCGGCGCACCGGTTGCGAATTCGTCTTGAGAATCGAATTGCGGATGGAACAGCTATAAAACGAAAGTTTAGGGTCACAAATCATCGTAGGTTCGAGTCTTTAACACGTCGCGTCGGTCGCATGTGGGTAATTCTAATTGTTTACCACATTTTCAAAATTTTTGAAACCTTTCCGGAATTTTTACTTGTTTAGATTTCGCGGAATTTTTTGGGGCCGAGTTTCTTGGAACGTTGGCGCTTCCGGATCGCGGTAAAATTGAAACCTTAATGTCCTCCAGCTTTTTTGCATCATTTCCGAATTAATTTTAACGCTCAGATCATAATCGGTGTAACTGCGAAATAAAATTAAAGCGCTGTCAGGTCGCAGTAAATTTGAGACTTTAATTTTTAATATTTTGTCGAATTGGTAGTTTTCTTTGAACAGACTCGATTTATAAGAAAAGATATTTAGGAAACTTAATACCTTTTTAGATGGTATTGATTTCGCCGTATAAATAATTTCTCTCCCAAATCGAGACAAATGAAACAGAACTATCTACTCCCCAAAATAAGGTACAATATTAGCGACTCCGCGTGGCATTGTGGCATTGTTAAATCTACAGGTTTAACGCCGTCAGATCTTAGCGAAACCGAAATCTTAACCCTTCAGACTTCTTTTACTAAAATTGTTACAGTCATGAAGACTCCTCCGTAGTAGATGATTAAAGAAACTTCTTAACTCAAGTATTAAGTCACGATAAAAAGAACGAAATTTCCACGAATTTTTACGAAGCAAAACATTCTAGATGTTCAATGTTAAATATCACCCTTCGAGAGTACGCGTTTAATTGAAAAAAGTCAGATTGCGAATGGAATCCCTACAGGAACCGAGATTTCGATGGCCACGCGGTGCGGCCACGTTATTTCACGAATTCCTCGAATTGCTCAGGGGGGCAAGAAAAAGGGTTCCCGGTTCGGCAAGGAGGGATAATCGGGGGCACGAGAGTTCAGAGAGGGAACGGGTCTCTAGGAAGTGTCCGGGAGGATCGAACCGTTCGATCGAGTTACCGGTTGTCTACCCACGGTAGCTTCGATCTTGTTCGAGCGCCACGGGGGAACAATGCCGGAGAGCGGGCCGCACCCCTCGCTTTTCCAGCTACCCTAAACCAATAATGCCACCCCCACCATCCGGGACGGAATCCTGCTTTCGAGCGTTTTAAGGAACAGCAGCTGTTCCACGGCCTGCTCTCGCGCCTTCCTTCTCCTCCCGCTCTCTATTTTTACGACGCTCTCCGCACGTATTCTCGCGTTCCAGGCTCTTCGCTAGATTTTTCCCCGAGACCCGCGTTTTCTAGGCTTGGGCGAGCCCTCACGCTGCGACTAGGCAGCCCTATGCGCCGCGACGCATCCGGCGATCTTATTAACTCGGGCTCGTACGTTGACGAGATATCTGGCGACGACGCTTTACACGAGACTTTCCGAGAACGATCGTGGTCGCTTTCAAAGCTGTGTGTGCTAGGCACAAACGTCGTTACACTCGACATCTCGGACTTTAATTAAGGTTACGTTCTTCTTCTTCTTCTTCTTCTTCGTTTCCGAGGGAAACATGTTTTGACATTCTTTGTACTATTTGCGGACGAGGATCGTAAAAGTGCTTGGAACGGTTTCCTTGGAAAGCTGGATTATGCGCCAAAATAATGTCGAAGATGGACAATGCATCCCGATTAATAAGTAATCGTCGTTTAATTCGAGATTTTGCGCACGTATTCGCGATATCGTTCATTGATTTTTCGCAGATATTTTTAGAGACTCACTGTATTTATTTATTTATTCATTGTACGGTCAAAAAACCCATTAGTACACAGTATAGAAAGACATTTGTTCGGTTGCAATAGACAACAAAGTATACAGAAAAAGGAAAAAGATACAACAAAATTACAAAATTATACATATATGTATAATTATATATATATATATATATATATATATATATATATATATATATATATATATATATATATATATTATACATCATATAAAATGAAATTTATGTTAATGTACAATGTATAGTCATGGATTGTAAATTCGAATAAAATCGAATCATCATTCGAATCCTTATTCGAAAGACTCGAATACAAATTAGTAGACAGGATGCAACCTTGACAAGCGTTATCTGAAAAAAGAGAACCGGGAACAAGAGGTCATCGTCGATGTTTTAGCTGACGAGACGTGGGTTCGCCGTTCGTAAAAGACAAAAGATGATCAGTAAACAATTTCTGCGGGAAGCCGGATATTGGTTCGTCGCGGCGCGGCGCGGCGCGCCGGGACGATTCCGGTCGTCGAAATCGCCGGAAAGCGAATAAGCGGAATAAACCGTCCTCTTTCTGTCTCCGTGTTCGAGGTAGAAAGAAACGCCTCGGTAAACGTCCGGAGCAAAGGGACAACCGTCGCCTGCGCAGGAAGGTATCCATCCTGCGCTCTCTAAGCCGCGTGCTTGGAAATTCAAGGGCTATCTGACGATCTTCCAGGTCCTGACCCCGTGTAATTCCGAATTCGAGGCACGCCGAGGCCGCGGATACGAAGCCGAGGAAACGTAACTTCCTTTCTCTAAGCAGTCGACGGGCGTCCACGCCGTTATTTACTATATTGGCGACGTGACTCGGACCGTGTGCCGTCCTTTGTCGCGTCTCGTATGCCGTCGAATTTCATTTACCGGTTCTGGAAAATTGTTTTCCATCGAACCGGTTTGCCCCTCGGGCGTCTTCGAGAGCCCTCGCGAGATCAGTGACTCCGCGAAACGTCGCGATTGATCGGCTGTATTACGATGTTCGGACAATAAAACACTTTCTTAGTCGGTGTACCAGATTTCTTCTTTGTTCATTTTTATAGCAGGATTTCTAGAGCCAATTACATGCGAGAGCGTGTTGTTGGCGTAGAAAGTATAACCGGTTTCGATGAAATTTTCGGTATGCTTATAAGTAGACTTGCGGATTTTATGCATTTATGACGCGGAAATGATTGGATCGAGTTCAAACGAGCGGAGACATTTAAAAAGAATTTAAAGATATTGTTGTGTTATGTTCAACTCATTTAAACGATCAAGAAAGGAAATAAATGTGTATTGAGCTCCTGTGTTTTACAGTCGATGCGGACACCTTGCATTTTGCATAAACATCCGCAGTCTACTTCTAAGTCACCGCGATCCACAAAACGCACTTTTAAAAATTTTCAGGCTCGATGAAAATGTTGAAAAAGATATGATTTCTTAATTTTTCGATCATCCCCAATGTTCGGAAACAATTTTTCAGCCAATTGTCTAGTAAACTGTTCCCTCTAGCATCCTATAAAAATCGCTTGCAGCATTTTAAAAAAGTTATTCAGCTTTAAACGATGTACAAATAGTTTCCACGCTGACTGTATTTTAGCAGTGGAGAATGCTAGCAACGGAGAACCGTATAATAGAAGTTCCACCGTACAGCGTAATTGTTGTTTCTACCAGAAGCCATTTCCTCGTCGATGAAAGACATTTTTCCCTCGCGAAATAATTTATGGAACTTGCACGAGATCCGCAGTCTATAGACCTTCGTAGAGAACGCACGTGCATATTCCTCCAGCGTTAACAGTGTCTTTCCACGCACTGCAAAACGTTGCACAAGGCAGCTCATTTTATCGCGTGTTTCTTTACCAAGAATTTTATTTATTATTATTATTATCTATTGTATGCGAGTGTACATTTGTCTTCACGATGGTACAAATTAAGTTGTGTCAAGAGAGTACAAAAAAGATACATAAAAAGAAAGAAGAGAAACCAAGAAAATGTACTTAAATTATTATAGTTGCGTGCAGTATAATAATAGATTCTTTATTTGTCTCTGTTTGAGTTTGAAAAGAAATCTATCGGAGGGTGATCGGAGATTATTATTATTATTATTATTATTATTTATTGATAAATAGGCTCGGAGACCTTTGTGTATATAAGAGCAGGATATTGTACATATTATGTGATTATACTATTAGTTAAAATAATATAATATAAAAATAGTATAATATACTATTAGTTAAATAATACTAATATTATGCAATTGACGTTTAAAGGTTTGTGCGGAATCAGTAAAAAAATATTGTCTTAATAAGTTTAATTAAATTTAATAATAATTATAATAATTATTGACATATTCAGAGCAGAATGTTAGGTATAAGAAGATCTATGAGAATCCAAAATACCTCATTACAGCTATTTTGGATCATTAAGGCTTTGCCGAAGCAGAGAATTTTGTCGCCGGTTCCCTCGCATGTTTCTCGGAGCATAATCGACCTCCGTGTGTCACACACGCTTTCGTTGGGGTAAAAGCGAACGCTGTGACATAACGCACCGGTACCAACGCGACCTTTTCCCGGATTCGAACCGATTTGCTTGTTCAACGAGCCTCCTCCACGCCATCGCCGCCGAGCCTTTAGCTACGGTTTTCCTCCGGTGTTCTCTCGCTTGCCCGATTATCGGTCAAACGCCGCGCCGCGGTCGACGCCGAAGCGACCTTAGACGAGCAATCGATCGATCGACCACGTCTCGAGGGTACGTCGCGTCGTCCCGGACGGCCAGCGAACTGGGGACTTCCGGATGCGATGACCGGTCGCACGCGGCTATTCGCGCCGATACTTGGAAACGGGGGCCGATCGATCGCTATATTAACGCGTTCACTGTCACGAGAATATTATTCGCGAAAGTATCGTTCACCTCGCTCGCGCCGGTTATAAATATTGCTTTAATAATAATAATCTAAAGCCGTTCGACGAATTGCAACCTGTTTCTGGGACGAACTTTTCCCACGGACCCTTGTTTTTCTCGAAATAAATTCCTCTGCTCAGTTCGGACATTGTTGACACGTGTTTCAATCGGAGTTGGGCAATATTTTATTCGGACGAGGAATAAAAGACCAATGAATAATATTTTATTCGACATTGTCGAATAGGTATTCGAACGAATACAAATTTATCTAGATAAAAATTTATTCGAATAAAATTGTATTCGAAGAAGAATTCATTCGAATAAGATTTTATTCGAATAAAAATTTATTCGTACAGGAATTCATACGAAAAATAATTGATACGAATAATAATAATGAGAGAGAGAGAGAGAGAGAGAATATAAACTGTTCTTTTCAATAGTTTATCCATTTAATTCTTCCGTATTACTTTTCCGGATTATTCGATTAAAGAATTTTTCAAATTATTCGAATAAAATACTCGAAGGAATTCTTTCGGAAAATTATCTTAGATAAATATTTGTTCGAATCAATCCGAACAACGCCCAACCCTGGTTTCCACGTTCTCATTTTCATAAATAAATATACTACCGTATTCCATAGTCGATTTGTGCAAGGAACGTTCGCGAACTTCTCACCGTTGCAGTAGCAAATATTTTAGAAGTGGCTAAATCAAGGAGCGTAATATGGCTCGGTTCAACCGTCGTTAACCGGTCTTTAAAAATGCATAACGTTATACATAAAATATCAATGTACTTGGAAACCTCCGTAGATTCTTACCACGCAAGAAAAATTAACATAGCTTTCGCGGTTGTCGTAGGAAAAAATTCGAAAAGTAGTCAAATTGAAGATGTCGGAGCAATATGGTGCGAAACGGGGTCCGGTTCGACCGTTGTTTAAACACCTTCAAAGATTTAGAAGGTCATAAACAAAATATGGTCGCATCCAGAATGGTCTGGAGAACTCTCCCGCGCGAGTAAAATTTGCATAGCGTTCACGGTCCGGGCAGGAAAAATGTTTGAAGCAACGATTCGAACCGACTCGAAGCAGTTGCGAAGCAGCCGTTTTATTGGCGTCCGATTAACTACCCCCGAGAATCGCGGGGATACCGTGAAGCGAAGGATATTCGGGTTAGCTGGCAATAGCAAGGATCAGGAAAGTAACTGTTCGCGATAACCCTCCGCGTCGTTATCGGTCTCTCGGGTTTCGACGGCTCGAAACTTCAGCGATTCCTCCTTTTTCCCGAGTTTCGATTACATTCTTTATTTCCGGAGGGACTCGGCAGAGGCTAGCAGCTCGGATAATTTCGCCTTCGCCTTTGTTGGCAGCGGAGAGTCCTCGACGCAGGACCACCTTCCGGACCGCTTTTCGTTTTGCGGTTTCCCTCGAAATGCGGTTTCAACGCTGCCGTCGGGTTCCAGCTGCTGCGTGCGCTCGAGCTTCGAGATGCTCTTTCGATTCTTTTTCGGCCCCAACGACCGGTTGCCATATTAATAATAATTGTTATTTGTTGCATTCGGGTAATAAAACGAGTTAACCTCTTAAGTGATTAGACCGTAACAGTCGCAAGTTAGCGTAACGCATAGCGCTTTTTTGACTAGTTTCTTGAATTTTGTGGAACACTTGTGGAGTTAACAAAGATACGAATAAAATAATGTAAATATAGTCAGAGAAGAAGTAAGGAAAATTATATGAAGAGAGGAAGAAAGTTATTTATTATTACTTATTTGATAGATACAGTGTTAATTCGATTAAAACAATACAAAATAAACAAAATAACAGAATGCAAAAATTTAATATGCTAAATATATATAAATATGCAATAATTAAATTGAAGTAATCAAAAAGAAGCAAAATAAAAGAATAAAAAGATTTAATATGCGTTATTCGATAAATAGAAAGATGACGATGTCCGGAAACAGACCAAAGGCGCAGCAATTGGTCACCCCAGAGTAACCGGTTCCACTACCCTAATGGTGTTATCTTCCGGATTCTATGCATTATTATCTTAGATTCGAGTTTCTCATTTACCACGAATTATTTCAAATTCGAAGATGACGAAGATCGTTGAAGAGGGCAGAAAAGGGGCGCGTTTAACGATCGCGTTGCCGGGATTCTCGCTTTGCAGGCGCGACGCTCGACGATCGGTGACACGGGTCTTCCGGATCACCTGCCCCGTGCCTGTCGGACGTGTTTTGGCCAATGGCAAGGTTCGTGGTTGTCGGGGACGACAATGAACTTGCGCGGAAGTTTCGCAGGCAGGGGCGGCGAAACAGGAGGGTTCCTCCGATCGACGGAATAGTGACATTCTCCCTGCTGTCCCTTGTCTCTCCCCCTCTCCCCCCGCCGCTCGTCTCTCTCCTCGTCGCGCCGATTCTCGCCTGCGTTCTCTGCGAACTTTGGGACAAGGTTAGTGTGTCGAGCCCGAAACGCACTCGATTTGGCCGCGGCCACGAGCCGGCGCGGCGTCGCCGAGTAGAGGGGGCATACCGAGTGTGGGGAACCGGAGAACGGGGGAGAGCAGGGGGGAGACCGGAATAACGTGTTTATAAAGAAAGGGCCATCGAAATCGAGCCCGATAGTCGTTTTTGCGGGGTCGCCGAGTGCGCGAGCCTCGCAGCGATATTTCTGCCCCGACGCGATAATTATTTTCCCCGCGGGATTTATCGTCGCGATTAATTTAATGGCACCGCGTAAATTACTTAACCGAGAGCCGGAGCCGAGCGATACGCGCCGCGTGCCGTTATTAACGGCGTCCCGACGAGACCCGATCGGAAGTTCGACGCGAGTCCGCTGACATCGCGGGACACGCGGATCTCTTTTTTTTCCACATTTGTATTCCCGGCCGGCGACCGGGCGATTCCAAAAATCAACGGAATTCGGGGAACCCGTGGCTCCACGGTTTCCCAAGTGCATTCCAACGGCGGCGGTTCCGCGAAGATGCAACTTCGCGTGTGCATCCTCGCTTCGCGTCGATCCCCCCCCCCCTCGCCGGTGTGCACGCGGATCGCGAGCGCTGTCTCTTTCACTTTCGAAGCAAACGTTAAAACCTTGATTGCAGCATCGTGACCCGTGTTCTCGTTAATTTTTTTACGCCGATAATTGCACCGTCTGCATGGATGGATGCAGCTATTTGTGGAAACCGTGGACTTAGAACTGCGAATTACTAGACCTGCCGATTTTCATGCGAAATAATAAGTGTCTGTTGCACAAAAAAAATAGGGGCAACTTAGAGGTTCCGTTCGTTCTTTAATAGTTGTAATTGGTCGAAAGCTGTGCATCGACGTTATTACGTTGCTCTTAACCTTTCTACTCTTTCGAATCGCAGGTAGTCATTTTTGTGACGAGTGATTGTTTCGTGATACGTGACCGAGTACTAAAAATGACTGACACGTGTTGCTTTATAAATGCGACGATACTGCATGTACTTAGAGGTTGCTTCTACTATATTATTATATTATATAAATTAAAGATTATTTTATAATAATGATTATATTTAAATTAAATATATTAATAAATTAAAGTATATTATTATACAGGGTGTCCCAAAAATGTCTCGCAATCCGAAATTGGCGGGTTCCTCGGGTCATTTCAAGCAACTGCTTCCTTTACAAAAATTGTCTCCGAGGCACGGTTAACGAGTTATTAAGGAAAAACAGTGACCAATGAGAGGCGAGCTCAGCTGGCGCGAGGCGACCGAGCCAATGAGCGGAACTGGGCTTCGTGCGCTGGTTGGCTGGGCGTCAGTCGTCAGCGCCTCGCGTCAGTCGTACTCGATTCTTATTGGTCACTGTTTTTCGTTAATAACTCGTTAACGGTGCTTCGGAGAACATTTTTGTAAAAGACGAAGTTGTTTCAAATGACCCGAGGAACCCGCCACTTTCGGATTGCGAGACATTTTTGGGACACCCTGTATAATAATATATATAATATAATAATATAGTAGAAGCAACCTCTAAGTACATGCAGTATCGTCGCATTTATAAAGCAACACGTGTCAGTCATTTTTTTGTCAGTCATTTTCGGATTACGAGACATTTTTGGGACACCTTGTGTATATATATATATATATTATTATATTATATTTCTACTATAACGTATGCTCGAATGAATAAACTAATTCAATCATTTCCTGCAAGAGTCTTCGTAACTTCAACGGTCTTGAAAAAAATGCTCGGAACCGTTCATTTTGACCGTTACCGTAGGTTTAGCGTTAAAAGTATAGAAAAATATCGACGGATTTGAAGCGCTACCTCGATCAAACCGTAAATAGATTATCTAACAACCTGACATTACCAGTAATTAAATCGTAGCACCTTCTTCCGTCCGTGATACACAGCCAAGGAACACTGTTGTCCGCACACTCGAATGATTTTCTTGCAGTCGCAGCGTCGCTGCGTAAAATTTTGACCTCGCGCAAATATCTGCAACCTGTTAACGTCACGATACTCGCAGACAGGAGCGTAATTTCCGTTTAAAACGGCAGAAACGAATGGCTCGCGGAGCCTAATAGAATTGGAAGCGGGCGCAAGTAAAAATAGCGAGCGGGGGCCGGCCCCTGACGTTTACCTGGCGTTTACCATGCGTTTACCTGGCGCGAGTTACTGCATACCCGCCACCGGCCGTCCGAGTTATCTCTTATCTCACGGCGATTGGTTTATATAGCGCGTGTCGAGTTACCTTGTACGTACAGCGTATAAACGGCCTTCTTAGCTCGTGACACGCACACCGATGCGTGCGCGTCTCGTCGCGTCGTGTCGCGTTCGCGTTCACGTTCGCGTTCACGTTCGCGTCTCGTTCGGTTCGAGAATGCCGTTCCACGGTTGGTTCGCGGGTTCCCACATTTTCGATCCCGCGCGAGAACCGCGTTCCGCTCCGACCGCATTCTGCGCCGAGGACGACGCGTCCTGAGCGGCGCGGCCGCGCTATAGCTAAGCTGGCGTTGCGTCACGATGCACTATCATCGGCAGCCGTGGATCGCGATCCAATCTACCGAGACCCTGCAGGTGCGCCGTATCGGGAACCGTTTCGTTCGTTCGTCCGGCCGGGAAAAAACCGTTTTCTTTTCTTTTCTTTTCCTTTCCACCCTCGCGCGCGCGTGCGCGCACGCAAATGTTCCCGAGCTTCCAAACGCGGGAAGATCGACGTTATCGCGCTACGATAGCGCGTCGAACAATCATAGTCAAATAGTGACACACACGATACAGAGATAATGCGGGGTTTTCGCGTTTGCGATAGCACGCGTTAGTTGATAAATCGCCTCGGACACTTCCTACGGCAGTTGTTGCCTATCACAGTGTGCAAGGTAAACCAACGATTTTCGAATTTCGTGCTCGCTCTCTACTCCGTTAATGACCTTACGAACGCGCGAAACGTTTGTAAGCTTTGCGAACGGGCGGAAACAAAACTTCCAGTGCCGTGCGTGTCGACTTCCGTTGCACTTCTGCGCACTCGCATTCCACGCGAAACGTGGCAATTATATTTTTATGTGTGTGTGCATACTGTAATAAATATAGTTCATGTGTAACGGTCATGGTTGTGTATGTCACGGGCACACGAAATTGACGAAGAGACTAGATTTAAAACGTATCTTGATTGCTTATACCTTATTGTTTGTAACGTATTATTATTATTATTATTATTATTATTATTATTATTTGTACTGTGTTATTATTATTTATACCGCATTATTATTATTATTTATATTGTATTATCATCATTTATACCGTTTTTGATCGCTTTCTCGCCGCAGTAACTTGAATAGCACAAAGGATACGAATTACAGTAATGTCTCCCTAATTGACGCTCAGATTGTCCAAAAAAATGGACAATTTAGGAAGAGGTGATACGATTGTCCGATCCTTACGGCTCATGTTTATAATTACGAATTGTCAACAACTATAAAAATGAGCTGGAAGGCTCGAATAATCGTATCTCTTCTTCCTAAATTGTCCATTTTTCTGCGCAATCTGTGCGCCAGTTAGAGAAACATTACTGTACGTCCAACATTCTTTCGACAATAAAGTGAAAGTGAGTTTAATTTTGATTTCTTTTCGCGCATAATTAACATTATATTTATCGAGTAATACATATTAAATATTCGTATTCTTTCATTTCGTTTATTTTCGAATAAACGAATTTAATATGTCATATCCGATAAATGGATAGATAAAATATATAGCTATCCGATAGATAGCTAGATAAAACTAATTATTGGTCACTTCCCAGTAACAGGCTTCGCTATAGATTGATACGTTTGTGCGTTGAGTGCGATTAACACTATTTTTCACCGATCTTTTCTATACACCTATAATCGTCACTGTAGGAAAAATTGGAAAAAGTCCATTGAGCAAATGCGATTCAGCTTAGAAAGTAACTTTGTACACGAATTTTGATCGATGTCTCTTGACGGTTTCCGTGAAAACGGCGCCGAGCAAGACCTGAATCCCTTCGCACAACCACAGACAGCTACGGTTCCACGAAAATTGCAATGCTGCGACACGATTTGTCAATGCCGGCACAGTCCGGTCGACGCGTAAACCGCGAAACTCGCCGCGGCAACGGAGGAAACGCATTCCAAGCAGCGTGCGTGCGGCTCGAATGATCGCCGGCGACTCGGATTAACTTTCCCGCAACGGCGTCGCGTCGTTGTTGCGTCAGGAAAGAAACCGCGGCCCGTTCTCAAGGAGAAAACGAGTCGAGCCTCCCGCGATTACGCGTGCTCGCGACCTCGCGAGCGCACCTACACCTGGCTTGTCTATCAAACACCGATTCGATCGGTCTGACCTTACCTTCGGCTTTCTTTCACATTGCCTGCTGCGAGAGAAACGAGCGTGCTTTGCGAAGATCGCTCGTACCGCTTCGATCTTCGATGACTTCCAAAGTGTCCGTTTTAGCAGATGACGAGCATTAAAGCTACCGTGTTAAAATGATCTGAGTCACATGTTTTACAGTTAAAATTCTACCTAATTGACGCTTAGATTGTGCTGAAAAATGGACAATTTGGGAGGAGGAGATTTTTAGTTACCGATTGTCAACAACTATTGAAAGGAGTCGCGAGGCTCGAATAATCGCCTCTTTCCAAATTGTCCATTTTTGTGCACAATCTGAATATCAATTGGGGAGAATTTACTGTATTTGAAAATTCTTGAAAACCTTTGACTTTAAAATATGATAAAAATAGCGAATATATTAAGTAAATCCGGCGTTGCCTAGCAGGTGAAAACATTTAAAGAATTTAAGGAATACTATTGCACTATTTTCAACTCGATAAAATAATTA